>NC_054487.1:40078491-40691501 GCF_017639515.1 Carcharodon carcharias | reverse complement strand
TGCACCACACTGAATAAAATCACATTACTTGGAATATGCATTATGATCAATCTTCCTTTCATTGTGCTAACACGAAAACTCCTTTTGTTCCATAGAATAGCAAACTGTACCATGGCAGTTAAATACAGATAAAGCAACTGCCAATTCTGTAACTGTAGGCCTGCCCATTATATTTTTATGATCCACTTTCCCAGTGAATAGTAGAAGCTTTGCAGTGAGACCCTTACATTGCAGCTGTAAAGTGGGCTATCACTGTAACACAGGCTTGAATGTGAGCACATGGCTACACGTTGTTAGGCTGAGCTGGAAAATTGTGTAAAAACACCTTGTAGATTGCTGTTTAACAAGGTCCTAACAACTAGTTGGTAACAAAATGGTGATGAGTTTTGATAAAGTAAGCAGAAAGTGTTTCTACTGACAGGGGGGATCGTTAACACGGGGCACCGGTTTAAGATGATTGATGAAAGGATTAGGCAGGAGATGAAGAGAGATTCTTTTTGCAGTTATGATGAGCTGGAGTGCATTGCCTGAACGGAAGCAGATTCAATAGTAGCTTCCAGCAGGGAATTGGATATATGCTTGTCTAGAATAAATTTGCAAGGCTATGTGAAAGAAGCAGGGGAGTGGGACAAATTGGATAGATCTTTCAAAGAGCTGGCACAGGTCTGAAGCATTGAATGGTCTCCTTCAGTATTTGTGTGCTACGATAAGCAAGCTTTTATCTGGATTCAATTCTATCTTCATTTTTCCAGTGTGAGTAAAGCTATGAGCTGTATTAAAAATGGAAGGAAGAATCGTTACTTACTGACCAGCGCACACTTATTTGAATCTACCTTAAACTCGGAGGGAATTGAAGCCCTTAGAGACTGTGTTATAATACAAGTATTATACCCCAATTGCTAGAGCTGTGCTCTTGTCATAAAAATGACCTATAAGTAATTCTGGATCTGGCACAAGTGACTTAACTGCTGATTTAAAGGAGATGTCAGCACATCAAGATTAGAGCCAGATTAATTACTATGCTGACTGTTGCCATGTTGCTACCTCACAGTCCCTAAAATAAATGTGACTTTTTCAAATGCCACAGGTCTATGTAACAGACAATGCAGCCTGTGAGAATTCAGGAGCTCGCAAGGCTTGGCTGCTCGCTACCAAGCTCAAAATTTCCTGTACCCATAACTTCTTTTATGAACCGACACTTAAAAAAGCAAAGTATTTCTAATAGCAACTGAAGTTCATCTCAAAAATGGCATTTTTTCACAACTGTAGTTCTTTTAAGTGCTATGTGAATGAACTGTTGTGAGAACTGGCATAACTAATTTATTCAGACAGTTAATCTTAGGAAAGAAAGTAATTGCATTTATGTAGTGCCTTTTACAATCTCAGGATGTCCAATTGACAGCCAATGATGTACTTCCGAAGTGTGGTCACTGTTATAATGTAGGAAAAATGGCAATCAATGTGCACAGCAAAGTCCCATTAACCGAAATGTGATAAATGACCAGGTAATCTGTTCAGAGGTGTTGATTGAGAAATAAACATTGGGAAGCTGTATATTGGAGACATAGATAAAATGAGAGAGCAAAGAAATGTACCATTTTAACTTGTTTCTAAGCTTTATAAATTATTATTTTTTCCTGCTAGATTCTCCCCTTTTTGTGCCTTACCCTTCTGTTGGATGAGACGGTCCAAGCCAATCTGTCCTCTCAGGTGAACGTTGAAGAGCCCATGGCACTATTTGAAGAATATGGGCCCGATGTCCTGACCAATATTTATCATTCAGTCAACACCATGATAAGCAGATTATCTATCATTATTATTATCTCATTGCCAATTGTAGGAATCTGCTGTGTATTTCCTACGTTTCAGGTGTGCTGCATTGGCTGCAAAAGGCTGTAGAATGTCCTATGGAAGGCACAAGGTACATCCAAGACTTTCTTCTTCTTTATGTGTGATTCTCTGGCCAAGAAGGAATGCACGAGCAGGCAGCCTGTTTCAGAGCACTGGCCCAGGCTGCTGTGAGATCCATCCCTGGAGCTGTTTAAGGACAGTACAGCCTAACACACCTTGTTTAGTTTCCCCTGGGTGTAGCTACTCGTATCCAGTCAGCACTTCCCTCAGGCAACAGCTGAGGTCAAGTTAATAAGAAAAATCTAAATTAAAAGCTAATAATTGCTAGGTAAAAAGTTAAACATTCATTGTTTTGTTTATTTTTAAAGTTTATATTCCAAAGCCCCAAGCTATTCTTTTCCACATATTTTTCTCATTTCATTTTGTCGTGAGTTTGAGAATAATTTTATGTGTAGTTATATGTACACTGCATTACCTAGTGAATAGCAGGTCTCTAAACATCGACATAAAAATAGTGCATATTTGTGAATCTGTTATGGTCCTTTGAAAGTTATTGACATAAATTTCCATTTCGAGAAAATGCAACTTACATTTCAAATTGTTTCAAGCTATGTTTTTATGTAATTTGTGTAAAAAAATAGCTGCAACCTAAGAGTTCTTTCAATCACATCTAGTGGCGGAAACATACATCCGTGATGCAGTAAAGCAAACTTTTTAACCAGAGGGGTAAGATTATTTATTTCAATTGGTGCTGTTTCCCATTGCAAGTGAAAATATTCAGGCGTACAGTGGGCAGCTATTTGCGTGATATGTGTGGGATGGGGAAATGCTGGGGGTCTGAGTAACTTTTCTACAGGAACATGCTGAGGAGATCCTGTGGTTAGCTCACTTTAATTATATTGTCTATTAAAAAGATCTTAAAACGTTTAGCGTGTTAAACAAATGTATCAGTAGTATTTAACAAAGAACTACCAGAAGGTAAAAGGCATGGGGATTTTTACTTCAATTATCCATCTGGAAGAGCGATTGCTCCAGCATAAGCAAAAAGATTCTTGTATCTTTTTGAACCATAAAAGTAAATTAGGCAAAACTTGCCATCCAGTTGGTAGGAGCATGTTGCTGCTTACCTGTGCTATGTATATATTTATTGCAGTGAACCATTCTAAGTTGTGTTCGACTTAAAAGGGACAAGGACTTAACAAAGGATTTAAAAGTTATAGGGGGTTAGATGGGAAAGTAGAGCGGATCCACAATCACATTAGGCATGATCTTATAAAATGGCCTATCGCTGCTCCTAATTCTTAGTCTGTATGTTTGAAAGAACTGCTTACACAAAGATTAATTTGGATGGGAAGCCTCCAGGGCTTGAAAATTAAACCAAAAAGATTCTGTGGCTATAACATGGGGCAGAATTCTTCACTCATTGGGTGGGTCTGTCCCTGGCCAGAATTGAGCGTAAAATGATGCGTGATGATGTTGGACGAGCGTCCTGATGCCATCACGCACTTGCGAGATATTTTGGTCGGCGGGCGTGTATGGGAGTCAGCAGTACGCCCGCCAACAATTAACAGACCTATTAAGGCCATTAAAGTACCAACTGAATTAAATTTTTCGCTGCCTGTCCAACCTTACGGTCGGCGGGCTGGTGAAAAGGCCAAGTGGCCTTTGGATTTTTTGAGAAACCTCATCCATGGGCAGAGTCACATGAACAGGGACATGTTATAAACATTTTAAAATTCTTTATTTTCATTATTCAAAATCTTCATCTGCCTGAGGCAACTCTGTGCCTCAGGGAGCTTTCCTGCGTGCACCCATGCGCATGCACGAACTTGCTACACCCCCCCACCCCCCACCCAAACCCACAGAGGGAGCACTGAGCGCGCTGCAGCACACGTTTCATGATGGGCAGGCCTTAATTGGTAAAACCGCGGTTGGGCCCTGATCGTGGGTGGCGGTCAGCTTCCTGACTGCTCCCACTCATCCCCTCCAAGCCCACCCGACAAAGGCAAAGTTCTGCCCATGGAGTTGAGAAAAATCTTAAATCTCTATTCATTACCTGGCTCGAAAGCAAATTGTTTCTGGGGATGTATTCCATCTTAGCTTGCCATTTTGATTGCACCTGTCTTCTTGTGACTGCAGATCAAGATGACGAATGCAGGTACGATCTGACACCTTGCAGGCCGGTCTATTTCCTTTGCCAAAGGAAGGTAAAGGTCAAACCCACCTGTGGAAGGTACAGTCTTGCTGCCTTTCTGAATTGTTAGTTTCTAATCTATGTAATTTAGTTGAAACATTTTTCGAAATTACCAGACACAACACTGCAACTTCTATTTATATGGTGCCTTTATTGTAACAAAGAGTTCCAAAGTGCTTCACAGAGCATTTTGGAGCAAGACTGAACACCAAGGGCAGAATTTTCCGCTTGTCGGGCTGGCGCATGCCCGACCCGATTGAGTGTAAAGCGACGCACGATGACGTCGGGTGAGCACCCTGATGTCATCGCACAATTGCACGATTTTTTTGGTTGGCAGGCACGCGCAGGAGTTGGAGCCACGCCCGCCATTAATTAAGAGGCCAGTTAAGGCCCTTGACAACCCAATTGATGGCGATTTAATGTCGCACGGGCAAAACAGGCAGGCTGGCAGCCCACAATTTTCAAAACCTCAACCTAGGGCGGGATAAAAAAGGTCAGCAGCATTGCCAGTGTGAGTAGTGACGAGTTTGGGAGATAGTTTGCTGCTGGTTGCTTATTGGTACTTGGCAGCTTCATCTCTGATCAAGGCTTCATTCTTAGCATTTCCAGGCTTCATTTCAGGACTCACTGGTGTCTTCAAGGCTCCCAGAAGATTCAGACCGTGTGGACCCTTCCAGGTATCAGACAGCCTTCTGTTACCCTGGTAATGGGGATTGTGGTCTCCACTGGAGGCACCTCCTCTGAGGAGGAAGAAAGGGCCAGAAGGGAGAGAAGGCCAGGTGTCTCAATGCAGCTTCCAGGGGAGGGATCTGTGGGAGGAGAGGCGCAGGCACAAGGGGCTCAGGGCCAACAGGAAGTCCAAAGTGGAAGGGGCCGCAGAAGATGCCACTATCCTGCTGCTAGGGTTTACAGGCGGCGCTGCAGCTACCTCAGTATATCTGAGGTGCATTGCTGAAGGAGGATCCACCTCTCCAGGGAGAACGTCACCTCCATTTGCCAGATAATCGGACCTGAGATCAGCTCCGACTGTGTGGGTGGACACCCCATGCCAGTGGCACTGAAAGTCATAGTGGCTCTCAAACTCTATGCCTCTGCCTCTTTCCAGGGGTCAGTGGGTATCTGTGTGGAGCCTCCCAATCAGCTGTCCACAGCTATGTCAAGCTGGTGACGGAAGATCTGTTCAGGTGGGTATTGATTTTCATTCATTTCCATATGCACCAGGCCAGCCAGGCTGAGAAAGTCAGAGGCTTTGCAGCAATTGCTGGGTTCCCCTGTGTCCAGGGTGCACAAATACAGCCATTAAGGTGTCTGTGGGTCAGCCGGGTGTCTTTGTTAACTGGAAAAGATTCCACTCCATGAACATGCAGATAGTGTGTGTTCACAGGGTGCAGATTCTGCAAGTCTGTGCAATGTACCCAGGCAGCTCCCATGATGCTTATATCTTAAGACTCTCCCAGGTGCCGAGGCCTTTCAGTGCATCAGCCCGGCTGGATGGATGGCTGCTGGGTAACAAGGGCCATCCTTTGAAGAGGTGGCTCATGAAGCCTCTCTGCCATCCAAGAACAGAAGCAGAGCAGCGGTACAACAGGAGCCACGCCTCCACCAGGGAAGTAGAGAGAACCATAGGTCTTCTCTAGATGCAGTTCTGATGCATGGGCTGTTGAGGGGCGCACTGCAATACCCGCCCAGAATGGGTGTCACTGATAGTGGTTGCATGCTGCTCTCTCCACAATCTGGCACTGGCAAGGGGGGACCCACTGGAGGAAGAGGATGATGACACAGCTGCACAGGCCACAGATGATGAGTCCAGTAGTGAGTCAGAAGAGGAGCACGGTGAGAGGAACACTGAGGGCGTGGAGGCAGACCTCTGTAACCTCCAGAACCAACACTCCTTCAGCTAGGCTGCCAAATAAGCATTACCACCTCATGCCAGGGCTGCCGCCAACACCCTGGATCTCGGAAATGACCCTTTCCTTTGCCCCCAAGTTACAGTCAGTGCATGTGCATAAAGATTCGAGCCACCCACGTCCAGCATTACATACTGGCGTAACCTGTACCTACAAAACAAATGAAGCACACTCAGGCCAATAACACAAAAGCAAATGGAATTTAATGTTGGAATTCACAGATTATGAACAGAACAATACCTGGTGTTGATGGTCATACCTCTAAAAAAGTAAAACAAAATGGGGGAACAAAAGATCATGTGTGACCATTCCCTCCTTTGCTTATGGTATTTTAAACTCACATTTATGGATACTACATCTAGGTGCTCCCCCATCGCTGGCACTGGCATTGGAGACAGCCTGCTGACCCTGGTGTCCTGTTGGCCTTGATAACATTGGAGCTCATCCTCTGGCCAGTGGAGCCTGTGATGGCCCCACCTGGGAGGGAGCAACCAGTGCCATGGCTGTCATCTCCCCAGTTGCGACAACCTCATCAGATGCTACAGTCATGGCAGGGGGGCGGAGGAGCTGCTGCTGTCATCCAGAGCACCCTGAAAAGAGCCCACAGAGATGACATGCAGCTTGTGTGCCAATGTGAGGTCACTGTCGACCTCCCTGCTAGCCATTGATGGACGGGCACCTAGCTGGGATACTAGGTGCCTCATCCATTTCATGCACGGACACTCACCACCTGAGGTCAGTGCCTGTGTGAGGACTTGCAGGTCTGAGCACAAGCCCAGGAATCCCTAATTCTGTTCCTGGAGCAGCCTCTTCATGAGAGCTGCCACTCTTTCCATCGAGGAAGCATTGTGCTCAACCATGAGGATCAACACAATGCTCACAATCCGCAGGGGCTCCTTCACAATGGAGACCATGCCATGCATACCCTCTTGGATCTCTGCCAGAACCTCCCACACATCTCACTGCACATCTGACATCTGTTACCTAATCGAGGACTCCAGAGGCTCATCATCAGCCCCTGAGCATCATCCCGGTCCCCATCGTCCTCCAGCTGTCAGCGCCCTGGGCACTCTCTGCCTCCGTCTGAACCTCAAGAAACTGTGAAGTGCCCTCACCAATGTGCACCGAGATACTAGCCGCCAAACTAATGCACACCAAGGTGCTGATACCTGCGCTGATGCCTGCTTGGGAGAGCGAGTGTGACATAGGTGCTTTGGGAGCATGGTGGTCCTCCGGTGTCACAGGTAGCTCCTGGAGGTCGTGAGATTGGCTGCTTTGTGGCAGATCTAACAGTGAAGGACAAGTCATTAGTTAAAGTCATCACACTGTCACTGTGCATGCCAGTCACCCTGGTGAGACAATGGAGATCTGTATCACGGTGCCATCATCTTTCAATGATCAATGGGGAATCCAGTCTGGAGGCTCCCATCAATAATGAGACTGCACAAGAATGTTTGCACCATCTGAAGATCTCGCCTCAGTGTGCTGCGCTCTTAGCATCGTCTGACACCCCAGCCTCTCCATGGCCGGTTGACCGGAGTGCATGGCGCTTCTCGAGCTTCAAGGCCTCCTGCTCGTACCTGGAGAGGATGTGGGGATCCTTCACCAGTCTGCAACCTCTCAATATTGTTATGAGATTTCTTCTCCTGAAAGGACAGAGGAGAATTAATTAGTCCACTCTCTAACTGCTGCCATGTCACTGCTGCATCTCTGATGCGGGCAGCCTCTCTGGTGCTGCTGTGCCATTTTTGAACCAACAGGCCCCTGCCCCTGCCCATCCCTTCTAAGACGTTCTGCCCACCGGGCTTGAATGCCGGCTGCAAGTTCTGCTCTAAGTCACACACTATCCTGACTTAGAACCATATCACTGCTCCTTCACTGTTGTTGGATCAAAACCCTGAAGCACCCACAACACAGTGTGTACCTATATCACATGGACTGCAGCAGTTCAAGAAGGGGACTCACCACCAGCTTCTCAAGGGCAATTAGGGATGGGAACAAATTTTGGCCTAACTCACATGAATGAATAAAAAAACACCAACATGATCCTACAAAAGCGAAACCTTCTTTAACTAATA
The DNA here is from genome assembly GCF_017639515.1 of Carcharodon carcharias. Classification (NCBI taxonomy): domain Eukaryota; kingdom Metazoa; phylum Chordata; class Chondrichthyes; order Lamniformes; family Lamnidae; genus Carcharodon; species Carcharodon carcharias. Next base: position 40,683,471 of record NC_054487.1, on the reverse strand, counting down.
GTTTTTTTGTGGATGTAACCAGTAGATAAAGGGGAGCCAGTTGATGTAGTATAATTGGCTTTCAAGAAGGCAGTTGACACAGTGCCACATAAAAAGTTAAGCTACAGGATAAGGGCTAATGGAGTTGGGTTGTATATTAGCATGGATGGAGGATTTGTAAACAGGTCATTTTCAAGTTAGAAGGCTGTGTGTGGAAGGAAGTGGACTGCTACAAGGATCAGTGCTGGGGCTTCAGCTATTTACAATCTATATTAATAACTTAGACAAAGAGACAGAGAGTGATGCATCTAAGTTTGCTGACAATACAGAGCTCTGATTCTGGAGGCCATTCCACATGTTGGAGAATACTATAGAGAAACAAGTTTGAAGCTGTTGGGTGGAATTTTGCTGGTGTCAGGCATCATGACTGGCATGAGTGGGCAGTAAGCAGGTTTGCAATCGTCCAATCTGTCCGTCAATGGCGGGCTGCCTTTCCCGCTGCTGTACTTTGGGAACTTCATCGTAATACATCAGCATATCATTATAAGCCCAGCTTGTTGGAACCATTCTCTACATCAAACTTACTGCCCACGTCAGTGGGAAAACATGCCGGTACAGAACACATCTTGACAAGTGTGACGTGCGGGACTTCAGTGTCTTAGCCATGGTCAGCAACAGATGATCATCAGGGGGTGGTGGCGGGGAGTTGGAGAGGAAGACGTAGGTAGACTGGGAGAGGAAAGTGTGTCAGAGGGGTGAGGCTGGGAGGGAAGGAGTGAAGGTGTCAGGGGAGGAGGATGTAATGGGGGAGAATTCAGTAACTGGGGTGGTAGTTCAGAGGAGGGAAGGAGATTGAAGAGGGTAAAGACTTCGGTAGAGGAAGGAGTTTGGAGGGGGGCACGGCTTTAGGGGGAGGGAAGAGGTCCAAGGGAGGAAGGAGTCCAGGGAGGGAAAGGAGTCTGGGGGCAGGAAGAAGTCCAGAGTGGGGAAGGAGTCCAGAGGTAGCGAAGGAATTCAGGGGAAGGAAGGACTCCAAGGAGGGAAAGGAGTCTGGGGGCAGGAAGATGTCCAGATGGGGGGAAGGAGTCCAGAGCAGGGAGAAGGAATCCAGCGGGAGGAAGGAGCCAAGAGGTAGGAAGGAGTCCGGAAGGGGGAAGGAATCCGAGTCCATGGAGAGGAAAAAGTAAGGGGACATCTGTCCAGGTGAACGTGCAAGGGAGGGGCCTGTGCATTTGTCGCCTTGCTTGCTGGCCTTCACCCAGAGCAGGGGTAGAGGCGGGCCTCCACGGTGTCCAAAAGACGTTCCAGGGACGTGTCACTGAATCGAGGGGCTGCAGTCTTCTTGCCTTTCGGGGCCGTGTCTTCTGTGCAGCAGTCCTGGGCTGGAAGCACTGAGAGCTGTGCCCATGGCAACACTTGAAATATGGCACTTGGGGAGGTGATGGCGTGGCGGACGAATCAGAGGCTGCCAGCCAGTGAAACAGCGTGTTTCTTGGGAATGCATGATTCATGAGGCGGGATTGGGATGAAATGGTGTGAAAAGCTACCATTACGGCCAGCAGGTAAAACGTTCTTTTTCCTGTCCGCTACTGCACTTAGTGCAAATCTGGGATGATCCCGTCCATTGTCTCTGTGTCAGAAATGAGAGCTCTAGATGCAGAGTTTTGTGCTTATAGCTTTACTAGAGGAAATCAGACACACACCCAACACACACATTAATGTAAAATCTGCAGGAGGACTACTTTGCTGAGCTCAGAAGCAGGGTAGCCAGCCCTCCATCTTCCTAATTTCCCTTGACAAGTATAGCCTCAGGTAAATGTCATCACCTCGTACCTCCTCTGTGAACTTTAAACAGGGCCATATCAATGGCCATTCCAGAGTTGGTTCTGTTGTTTGAACTATATTGGGCTGCAGGACATAATAGAAGCTGTTTCCCTCCTTACATACACTGAAAAGATAAACATATAGTTGTCAAACAAATACATTTAAGCTTTAGAAGGTCAAAACAAAAAGAAAATCAGAAAAATATCATAAATTATGCCAATGCCACCAGCCTCGCAAGAGACCTTGGCAGTCCAAGCTAATTGTTAACATTTTCCATATACTAATATAAAAACAAAAAAACTGCGGATGCTGGAAATCCAAAACAAAAACAGAATTACCTGGAAAAACTCAGCAGGTCTGGCAGCATCGGCAGAGAAGAAAAGAGTTGACGTTTCGAGTCCTCATGACCCTTCGACAGAACTTGAGTTCGAGTCCAGGAAAGAGCTGAAATATAAGCTGGTTTAAGGTGTGTGTGTGAGGGGCAGAGAGATAGAGAGACAGAGAGGTGGGGGGGGGGTGGGGTGGTGGGTGTGTGTGGTTGTAGGGACAAACAAGCAGTGATAGAAGCAGATCATCAAAAGATGTCAACAACAATAGTACAATAGAACACATAGGTGTTAAAGTTAAAGTTGGTGATATTATCTAAACGAATGTGCTAATTAAGAATGGATGGTAGGGCACTCAAGGTATAGCTCTAGTGGGGTTTTTTTTTATAATGGAAATAGGTGGGAAAAGGAAATTCTTTATAATTTATTGGAAAAAAAAAGGAAGGGGGAAACAGAAAGGGGGTGGGGATGGGGGAGGGAGCTCACGACCTAAAGTTGTTGAATTCAATATTCAGTCTGGAAGGCTGTAAAGTCCCTATATACTGTTCCATATAAAGTTCCATATACTGCCTGGTTCAACAGCTTCTGCTGGCTTTTAATCATAAAATGGAGTCCTAAACATAAAATGGATTCTCTAATGTGACCTTTCCTGATAGCATTCCTAACACTCTGTCCAATGTTCCGTATCCCTAGAAATTATAGTGTTGAACTGCACTTTCATTGAGCATGACATCATTTAGTGAAATAAGGTTTGATAATAGATTGAAATTTGGACCCCTACACAACTGAAAGGATGGCATCAATGAGCTGCACTTTCCATTTTAGCTGCAGGTATAATTCAGCAATGAAAATTAATGTCTTCACCAGGTTACATTACCTGTGGGCAGCTCTGCCTTTGTTAACAGCAGGCAAGGGCTTCAGCAAATTATTCAGAGTTTCACTGTGGAGAAAAAAAACATGTAATTTAATGTTGATACACCAAGTGGCCTAGGAACCATGAAGAGTAATGACTATTGCCATTGGAATAAACATAAGGACTCAATTCTCAAAAGATGTGGATATTGTTGCAATATGGCGATTTAATTTAAAACAAATAGCTACATGTAATCAAATATCTTAAAAGGTTCTGTGGCTTGGAATCCCTTCTACCTGTCAGGAGGCAACTAATACATCAGCTGTAGTTAGAGCACAACCTCATACAAATGTCTGTACTTGCTCCACATGTAGTGCAATTTATTGGTCAATTGCTGTAATTTTACATAAAATGTCCCGGAGGCAGTGAAAATACTGGATTGTGAGCATACATGGCCAATAATGAATCACTTGCTCTAACTGTGCAGAAATAATGTGTTGTTCATGTTTTATTAACATCATTTGTTTTTCTTTATTCTTTCATGAGATGTGGGCATTGCTGGCAAGGCCAGCATTTGCTGCTCATGATTGCCTTTGAATTGAGTGGCTTGCTAGGCTATTTCAGAGGGCAATTAAGAGACAATTGCTATGGGTCTGGAGTCGCATGCATGCCAGACCAGGTAAGAATGGCAGATTTCCTTCCCTAAACAATGTTAGTGAACCAGAAGAGTTTTTACAACAAATGATGATAGTTTCATGGTCTCCATGTTTTTATGAATCAAATTTAAATTCCACCAGCTACCAGGTCCCCTAAGCCTTATGGTTTACTAGCCCATTGACATTACTGCTATGCCATCATCCCCAATGGCTACTTGGAGCCTTTCAGTAAAAGGAATGTGCTGTTCAAGTCCTGAAAATTAAGTTTACAATTATAAAGCACCAAGAAAAATTTACACCAGTCATCCTGAACTATGAGCATCATGATGGTAGCTGGTTATGTGTATGGACTTCAGTGTTAGATACTATACAGTACTCGGATAAGACACTGTAAGGTACACCCTGTACTACATATGGGGTCACCTGACCTGGCTGTTGCAGGTCAGATAGCACATGTTAGGGAGTTAGCCATCATGGCACATTAAATAATATTGTTCTTGCAGTTAAATCTCTGACTTTGAGTGTTTTCTTTCAGCCTGAGATGTGACAATGAGGCTTAAATGTTCACAGAAATTGATTCATTCTCCAAAACACAATTAATACACGGGACATTTATTAAATTTGTTAAAGTTAGGAACACTTTTACTTATTCTTTTTCATTGGAAATAGCAAACAAAGGATAATATCCTCCTAGGTTTCCAGAAGCTCCTCTAGTCCTACAAAAGCTCCAAGATTGCTGCACTCCTCCAATTCTGGATTCAGTTAAGCAGATGAGCTCATGTCGGAAAGGTAGCAAATTTCTTGTGTGTGTACAGGACAGTTTTCTACAACATTGGGCCCAATTTTAACTGTCCTGCCATTAAAACAGGCAACATAGGACTATTGCTGCTCTCCACGGACGAGACCTCCGTTGTTTACATTATATACCACCTAAAGAGATGAACAGCAGTTGAGATAATAATGGTACTAAAGAGTGCCAAATTCCTCAAATCAGGTGTTCTTATCCTGAAAGAGCACCACACCCCCACTAGGGCTATCTGTCACTTGCTCGTCCTGCTTTCTACCCTTAATGTCGCCATTAGTACATTTCTTAGCTAATATCACCACTTTTGTCCTTTTGTCTATGACATCTTTGGCAATCTCTTCTTTGCCTCCACCTATCACAGGCCCTCTATCCAGCTCTACCTGTCCCACCCCCTCAATCAGCTTAAATTTCACCTCATTTCTATTTTTCCTCCGTTCTGGTGAAGAATCATACGGACTCGAAACGTTATCTGTGTTCCTCTCCGCAGATGCTGTCAGACCTGAATTTTTCCAGCTATTTTTATTTTTGGTCCAGAATACAAGATGGTAGAAGTCACATTTCAGCTGTATAAAGCTCTTTGCTTCGACACCTAAAAGAGGGAAGAAAATAAAATATCCTGCAAAGGTTTGAGGTAGTGTGGTGAAGGTGGGGAGGTTTAGGGATATGGGAGGCAGCAAAACAATATGAAAATTTTGAAAGAGAGAATAATTAGACCGTCAGGAAGCCTGGCTACTCTGGCATACTAGCAGTAACTATGACAGACCCTGTTTCAAAGTCTCCTCCCTCATTAATTAACACCATGAAATGAAATTCAAAATTAATATTGAAGCTGACAAAAAGATTCTTAGTCATGCACTCAGTAATTCAGCTTCATTGCACATATTATCTGCTGGGATAAAGTGACACATTTATCTTTCAATAGCAAAACTAAAAACATCAGTTCACTTGAAAGATACCTGAATATCATCATTATTCAACCTCCCACTGTGTCATTTTGCATTGCTTTATATATTATATAAAGATTTAAAAATTGTATGGCAGTAAAATTTTATTTCCTGACCTCTTCATTTACAGCAAAAAGATGGCAGGTAGTGGTAAATTTTATGCCTTAATTGATTGAAAACACTGGACTAATGTTGGAATAGGGAAGAGACAAGTGCACGCATCAATTTAAAGTCACTTATTCCACTTCTAAACCAGTCCCATGTTACATCCCCCAAACTGAAACGATCAGCTTGAATGCTGCTCAAGATGGCTCAATCTCTGCCCAAGTGGGTTCAAGTTCTATTCCAGGATTTGAGCACAGAAACTCAGCTGACAGTCCTGTGCAGTGCCAAGGGACCACTGCACTGTCAGAGGTGCATCTTTCAGATCAGATGCTAAACTGAGGCCCTATCTGCCTTCTCAGGTGAACATTACAGATCCCAAGGCACTTTTCAAAGAAGGGCTGCGGACTAGTCCCAATGTCCTAACTGACATTTATCCTTCAACTAACACCTAAAACAGATAATGTGATCATTTATTTCTTTATTGTTTGAGGGAGAATGCAGCACTCAATTTAGTTTCCACATCTCCTGACATTGCAACAGTGGCTAAACTTCAAAATACATAATTGGTTGTAATGTGATTGGGTTTTGAGATAAATCCAAGTCTGACTTTCCATGCTGTACTTTCACAATGAGGTTGATAACCTTCACTCATGAATACCATTCCTGCTATGCGGGTTGGAGTAATAGAGACTATGGTAAGAGACAAATAATCTGCAGTGTTGTGCATGTCTCTCAGGGTGCCCAAGCACCTTCCAGTGAATTGCTTTTGAAGTGTGGTGACTTGAGGGAAGTATTTTACACTAAAAGACACTCTAACCCAGATTGAGCATCTTATTTTAAGATGATATATCACTTTTGGTTTTTCCAGTTGACTTGCCATGCAAGTTGCGAATACTATATTAGGTTTGCCAAAAGATATTTTTTGCACTAGAAACTGATGCACAATTCAGTTATGGAAGTAGAGGAAAAAAACCTGTTGTAACTGCCAGTGAGAAACTTTAGTGATTACCTATATTTTCTTAACACTGTCACATCTCTAATCTTCCAAAATAAAAAGGCTTTAAATAATTACATAATTGCACTTGTGTTCTTTTTGTTGCTAATTCAATCCAACTATAGTTAATCAACAATAACCTTGAAAATCTGATGCTGAGGGACTATTGTTTTTAGGCTCAGTTAGACCAAGCCACACACACAGTGTTAATGATAGTGTTGTTAACCTCTGATTATGCTTTAAACCTAGGATGTGATCCCTTCTACCTTTTATCTTCTGGTAAAATACAGCTGGAGTGCTAGCTTTTTTTAACACATGCAATCATAGCATGTGGGCATCGGTGGCTATGTCTTTATTGCCACTCCAAATTGCCCTTGAGAAGGTGATGGTGAGCCACCTTGATGAACTGCTGCAGTCTGTGTGGTGTAGGTACACGCACAGTGCTGTTATGAAGGGAGCTTCAGCATTTTGACCCTGTGACAGTGAAAGATCAGTGATACATTTCCAAATCAGCACGGTGTATGACTTGAAATGGGACGTGCAAGTGCTGCTGTTCCCATGTGCCTTCTAGGCAGTAGAGGTCATGGGTTTGGAAATTGTGCTGAAAAAGCCTTAGTGAGTTGCTGCGTTGCATCTTGTAAATGGTTCACACTGCTGTCACTGTGCACTGATGGTGAGGGAGTGATTGTTTAAGGTGTTGGGTCAGTGTTTGAAATAAAAGGCTAGCATTAGTAATGGTGGCCATGAACTTACCAGATTTTTGTAAAACCCTTCTGGTTCACTAATATCCACTAAGGAAGGACATTTGCCATCTTTACCTGTTGTAGCCTGTATGTGGCTCCAGATCTGCAAAATGTGGTTGACTCTTACTTGCCCTCTGAAATAGCCTAACAAGCCAGTCAGTTGTGTTTAACTGCCACATAAAAGTTTTAGCTGAACTAGCTGAAAAAGAAAATACCACCTGTTCGATTTATTCACACCTATGACACTACTGCCTGATGAAATGTTATTTTCACCACAAAAAGTCAAAACATAGTGTCAAAACAACCAAGCTTGTACCATTTAAAATTGTCACAGGCAGAATTTATGCCTGTGATCAATATGTTTGTATGTAAAAGGTGTGTGTTTTCTTACTCTCAGAGTGGGTGTCCCAATTAAAAATAATTCCAGCTGCAAGCTTTTTTGTGAATTTAAAAGTAAAGATTATTTACTTTCACACACTTACCCCAGATGTTTATTATGAGATTAGATACAGACGAAGGTAAAACAATACAGTTAAAACCTATGATTATCTCAGTCTCTTTTGTGGCAGGCCTATAGTTTCTTAGATTAGTTGATGCGTTAGCTAAAGTGAAGGTTTTGTAAAGCAGAGTAAAGCAGAGTAAATTAAGGGGATTATAGTTGTTGAATTTATAAGAGGTTGGTTCTCAGGTGAACTCAAAGTTGGACAGGTTGGTGGAGGCCTTCTCCCACTTTGAAGGTATTGCTGCTTATTGCCTCAGCCGCTTAGATGACTTACAGCTGGCTTGATGGCTTTCTGATGGAACTCTGTCTCTGCAGAACAGCATCTTGTTGTTATTTGAAATGCAGACAGAAAGCCTGGCAGTCTCATCAGGTGAGGAGTTACAAGTTCTTTTCCAAATAACGTTGGTGGTTAGGTCACTTATACATCCTGTGTTGTGGATTTCACATCTTGAGAGTTTGAGATAGCCAGTGTCTTTGTATCTGAATGACCCATTCAATTTGAAATGACCCTTCTGAATTTGTTTCAGGAAAAAGCATCAAGTCAACATCAGTCTGAAAGGTTCCTTTTGTTCCCTCTTGAGACAAGGGAGTGTTTCAGTCTGCAAGAGAAGTCAGGTGATCTTCAGGTAGCTATCTTTTTGCAAACACTTGTAGTCAGTTTAAAATATAAAAATTAAGTTTGGAGTTCAGAATATACTGGAACATGACAAAATTAAATTATCTGCTTATATTCTCAGTACTCACACGTTTCATTGTTCTCTTGGCTCAGTGGCAACATTCCCACCTCTGGGTCAGAAATCATGGGCAGAATCTTCTGTTTGGCGAGTGGGGGCGGGCCCTACAGGTCGATGCGTAAAATGACGCGTGGTGGCATCGGGCATGCGTCCTGACATCACTGCGCATCATTCCGATCACTCATTCAGCAGGCGTGCACCCTGAACTGTAAAAGGCCTGATAAGGCCATTAATAAAACGATTAAGCAATTTGGCAGGGCTTGCCCACCCAACATAAAGGTTGGCGGGCAGGTGAAGAACCCAGGCAGCCATCGCATTTTTCATGAAACCTCATCCACAGGCAGGATGAGGTTTCATGAAGGGTTTATTCAATTAATAAATATTTTTTATACATTTCATAAACATGCCCCAGCTCATATGATGCTGTCACATGTGGGGACATCTCTAAATAATTTTTTTCTGTCTTTAATAAAAACTTTCATTCCAAACTTAATCTCCTCTGAGGCAGCTCCTTAATTGACCCGCCCATGTAAAATGGTGGCGCGCAGCCAATCGCAGGCGGCGATTGGCTCCGCGCCCGCCTGCTCGTGTCCGCTCCCAATCAGCCCACCCAATGGGGAGAAAATTCTCCCCCATGCATTCCAGCTCCACACCAGGAACTTGAGCATATAACATAGGCTGACATTTCAGTGCAGTACTGAGGAGTGCTGTTGGAGGCATTGACATTTTAGCTACTAAACTGAAATCCTTTCTGCTTGCTTAGAGGGATGTTAATGGCCCTGTGGCACTATTTGAGGAGGAGAGGGGAATTGTCCAGGTGACCGGCCAACAGTTATTCCTCAACCAATAGTGTAATATTGGCGTAATATTAGCGTAATAAGCGTAATATTACCTTCATTGATTTTTGTGGGATTTTCTGCACATATTGGTTGCTGCTGCATCCGCCTCCAGAACAGTGACTACATTTCGAAAGTAGTTTATTGTCAGCAAAGCACAATGGAACATTCTAACTAACAATATGAATGTAAATGTTTCTTTCACCTTTGAAAACGAGGACCAACCTTCTGTTAAATTCTCATTTTTCATATGATAAATGCATCTGGTCATTTTCTTTTTTTCTCTATGTTATTCCTCCCTGACTTTTATATGATGGACGAAGAACCTGGCAGAGCTTGGAACGATTTTCCATTTGTCCCTCAGTTTTGTTTTATTAGCAGCTTTGTTGGGGTTATTTTTTCAATGGCAAACATTCACTGTGGGGAACTTGAATCGAAACATTTGTTCAAAATATACAAGATGAGTAACACCATTTTAAGACTTAAAATAGACTAAGAAAACAAGAAGTGATTGTTTTTAATATAAAAAAAAATTAAATCTTGCTTTAATTACAGTATACCTTTAACAATAGCCTAATGAGTTTGGATCATCAAATGGAAGAGGTGCAAAAAAGTTCTTGATTCTCGAGGAGAGTGTTATCAAATGACTCACTGAAGTTAGGCTTCTAGGTCTAAACGTGGTTTAATTTCCTGTCAGCGGTTTCAGTGTGTTTGCGTGCCAGCGAAGTGTAATGGGTAGGTGTCAAAGAAAGCCTTTATTGCTTGTGCAGTTTAATAGCACATGTCTCTTCTGACCCCAAACAGCTGTGCTACAATCTATAGAATAAATCTCCCATCAGCATGAAGGCAGTAAGCCAAACTAGACAATCACAGCTTCTTTGGGAGCAATTCATATTGACAGAAGATGCATAAGCACATAAAGAGGAAGACTGAAGCAACAGCAATGAGTAACCCTTTGGCACCATCCAAATTTTAATTTCAAATTGTTCATCTTTCAACCAAAACAACAACAATCTGAGTTCTCACTGCCATTTTTTAAAAATTCCAAATTCCAGATGTTCAAAGTAATATTTGTTTCAAATTAAAAGTGTTGAATGCCATTTTCCTTCGAAAGGTTTGGATTCTGCTTGCTGGAAAAGGTTTGCAGGAAGCCAGTGAATTAATTAACTAATTAAATAACTGCATGTCACATCAATTAGGCTGCCACAGAAACACATCCAGCAGAGATCACAGATGCCAATTTATTTGTGTTCTTCAGAGAGAAAGAGCAAATGACTGAGAATTTTGTCTATTGCATCAGTGGAATCAAAATGAATGAATTCTTGAACACATTTTTGGAGATAACATAAGGATCAAACACTTCAGATGTTCTAATGATTAAAGTTTAAGACTGAGCCTCAGAAGCGGCTAATCTAATCCAAGTAGTGATGCTGTTACAGTAGTTCTCATTGTTTCAGGGAGAATTATTGTGATTTCCTGCTCCTGGCTAATGTCTGTTGAGCTCTGCAAGAAAGTGCAAATGTGTGCAACAAAACTGGAGAGTAGGTTTGAATCACCTACAACAAAGAAGCCCAACTATGTCCCCTATGCTTCAACAGCAACATCTGTTATGTCCGAATAAACAATTAAATTGATGAAGTAATAACTAACTGCTTTCACTTCCAATTCCTCCAGAACATTCCATCAAAAATTAACAAAGCAATGCGTGGGAAGATCTTGGAGCAGTTGCTTCAATGTGCTTTTGTCCCATCTGGGGTGGGGTGGACAGCACAGAGTGTTCAGTTTACAAAATGCAAATACCATAAATATTGCCAAATAATACACCACCGTCAATATCTTGTGAGTCTTCATTGGCCGGATGTTTATCTGGAACAGTCACATCACACCAAAGGTGGAGCTGCAGTTCAGTCAAGTAACATCCTTGCTTATAAGCCAAAAGGCTTGGTTCAAGTCCCACTCCAGGACTTGATAGATATAGAAGTAATGTTTGTGATATGGCCAAAAGGTTTGATAATCCTTCTAGCATCACTGTACTATTCCCCAAAGGGGAAAAAGAGTGTATGAAGATAAATACATTAAGAGGCTAGATGCTCTGCAATGAGTTGCTCACCTCTCAAAATCACTCCAACACCTACAATGTTCATAGACACTCTTAGTTGAATGGATAGTTGTTCAACACCTTCCAGGATGGAGCAGTTTTAGTGATTGGCCTAAAATAAAAATCTTACATGCTGAAAAAACTCAGCAGGTCTGACAACATCTGTGGAGAGAGAAACAGTTAATATTTCGAGTCCAATATATGAGCCTTCTTCAGAAGTAATCCTGACACTAGACTGAAATTAGATAGCAAATTTGTCAGTTCTACCTGAGGTGATGGACCAAAAGACAAAAATCTTAGTAAATCCAAAAATATGTGAGGGTGTGCATAAAATGTGAGCAAAGCATTGGCTTTGCACAGGCCTTTCCTTGTTTCTCCTCAACAGTAGATGTAGGTGACTTTTGCATCAAATGAATTACTAAGTGTCATATGTTGAAGGTCCATGGTTTTCTTAACTTTCATGGTTTGTGAACAGCAGTTAACTGCTGTAGACAGCTCGTTAGTCAAAGGACAACAAACTATTCAGAATTACAGATCAGAATCTGTAAAACTGTTTTGATATTAAAAATGCAAATTAGTTGAAATCTAGTAGATGAATTTGGAATGTTCCTGTTTGCCTTGCCAATGCTGGGCAAGGAGAATACAAAAGAACAACTTCTGTTGTGAAATTTTCCCAAGGAGAAGAAAGTGAAACATGGAGACTATTGCAGAAATATCTATGAGGGAGCGAACTTCTTCATTGCTTGATCATACACCGTCAAAGAAGGTCATTTGTCCACTGTGTTTCTGACCGCTCTTTGATAGAGCTGCCCAATGAGTCCCACTTCCCTGCTTTTTCCACCGATCCTGCAAAAAGCTCTTCCACATATTTCTCCAACTCCCTTTTGAAAGTTACTACTGAATCTAATTTTACCAATCTTTCAGTCCAGATTGTAAAAACTCATTGCATAAAATAAATTTTCACCTTTCTTCTGCTTCTCTTGCCAATTAGCTTAAATTTATGTACACTAATTGTTGACCCTCCTGCTGGTGGAAAAAATTGCCATGTATCCCACCTTCTTGCAATTTTGTCCAATATATTGGGAAACAATCTATTGGAATGAACCTCTTTGGACAAAATTACCTGATTTTTTCTTGGATGTACCCAGCTAAAAGCTTTGTCAATATCTGTCCTGGTTCAGAGAACAGAAAACTAATTAAATGTGTCAATTGCTCTTTTTGAACACCTATCACTTCAACCAAGGCTTTTAACACATGCAAAATAATCTTCCAGAAATATCACATTCAGATCAGAAAAATCAGCTGAAGTTTCTTCTGCAAATCTAAGTCTTATTAGTTGGGTTCAGACCTAATACGTAGTCCTTTTTTATCCCTTATATTTTAAAATTCACTTTTCTTAAAAGAACAGCCCTAGAATTTTTTTTAGAAATAAACCATCATTTGGCCCAATAAGCTTCCTCATTACTCACAGATCAACCACATCTACTTTGTCCTCTTAACCCAAATTAACTGTGCAGCAATGGCCTGAGGCAAATTATTCTGCAACACTGTTATTCTAATGAGACTCCAGGTACTCTAATTTGAAGATATGAGCAAAGATTATTTGAGTGCACTTTTTACTTGTGTTTTGTTGCTGTGTCAAACTCCACCACATGGTACCTTAGTACCATGTTCATTTTGCGCAATTATTTTAATCCTGTAATTGGTAGAATGGAAGATTTTTGAGCCTTGAAAAGTTTTGAACCATCCATGAAATGATTTTTGTCAAATCATTACTTCCATATTATTTCATTTCTTAAATGGAGTTGCAAACTTCCGGAAAATGAACTCTGGATACAATTGCAACTTGTAGGGAGTCCATTCACTATCTTCAAACTTCTTTTTATGCTCAATATTCTGTAAGAATATCATGTTATTTTGGATGTGAATTTCTTTTACAAACATTGGAGCAATGCATGCTATGTTGTGCTGTGACACCAACAAGGGGACTCCATGACCTGTGGTGAACAACTGTTCAAAAATTGAAAAGTAACAAATTTGCGAAAATGTCACTGTCTCTAGCTAATACCCAATTGTGGAAATGAGATCTCTATGCTGTCTTCAAAGGAGAACTTCCAATGATAACCTGAACTTAATTAGGAATGTGGTTTCCACAGGGATTTAATGCTACCAAACTCTTAAGCATAGATTTGGATCCTCCTTAAAATGGATAATACAAGTCTAAAATGGTTATATTATGAGCACAAGTTGCACAGACTAAACTTGTATTTCCTTGAATAAAGAAGATTAATGAATGATCTAACTGACGTTGGGGAAGTTCAGAGCATGTGGGAATAACTTTAAAATTAGAGCTAGGCTATTCAGGGGCAACACACCTTCACAATAAGAGTAGTGGGAATCTGGAATTCACTTCCAGCAAAAACCTTTTGAGACTAGAGTTAATTGAAAATTTCAAAACTGAGATTGAAGGATCTTTGTTAGACAGAGGTAGTAAGGGTCACAGTATGAGTAGGTGGAGATCAAATAGAATACCAGAACAGTTCAAGGAGCTGAATGGCCTACTTCTGTTCCTATGTGAAAGCTGAGAACTTTTGCTGACCCTCTTAGACTTATATTGTGAGAATGAAGGATTTGATAAAAGACTATCATATTACTGGTAAATAAACATCTGGGTTTATACTGTGCACAGAATATGCTTTCAGATCCATCAAATCTAGAGAAAAGGGTTTCACTGAATACTAACGAGACAGTGCTGACAATAGGACATACAAAAGCATAAGCGCATACCTTTGTGAAGCACAGCAGGTTATTATGGTGACATTGTTTTCTTTGTACAGTATATTAAATATTCATGAAAAAATTTCCAATTGAAAAACTTGCCATTTGCCTTGGGGGGTCCTTGATCAGAATAACTTTTCTGTAGAATAATGTCTTGTGTCACCGACGGGGTTTAGAGTGCATGCTTTCACTTTCCAATACAAAATCAGGCATCTTTACACCATTGTTATGCTTTGTGTTTCTGCAACTGCCTTATCACATTATATTTTAGTCCACAAATCATTCAATTAGATGGCTACACACAAAATTAGGCACAGAAATCAACCAAGTGTGGTGGAAACAATAAGCCACACTGGTGTTTTTATCACAGCCACATCAAAGTAGGCTGTTCTCTTGATTAGGATGTTTTCTTTATGGTGAGACCAAATATTATAATGGTCAAGGTAAAATTCAATTAATTTGCATATTTACCTTCTTTACTAAATATGTCCACAACAGTACTTAAGTTACTGAAAACTCAGCTTATGTAATAAATATAATTAAATTGAGAGCCCTATTTTAGAACCCCTCCTAAAGTTCAATAATAATAACAGTGCTTCCAAGATTTCCATGTTATGTGTACTTGTCAAATTTTGGAAATCCTGACTGTCACCCAAAGGACATGTGAAAAGTGCTACTATTAATTTATATTTGGCTCTCAAGCAGTTCACAGGACAACAGAGCTGGGAGATATAAGCTAAGATTAAGGTGCAATGTGAACCAGCTCCAAATAATGAAAGTTAGTTTGGTTTATTTCAGTGTTAGTTCACATATGTTCTGGAAATGTCTGGATACCTCTGAGCATAGGAATGGTTGTCAGGGGTCATCTGGTAATTTCCTGGGTCAAATTTAAGATAAAGGATCAAAAACCTAAGTTTGCATTTTGCTTCATACTCCTGCTTTATCGGGATACAACAACTTGCCATATTAATACAGAAGAGCATTCATAGAGGCTCAATCAAGAACGAATGCCAAGCTAAAGAGGAGGAATTGAGGATGGGTAACCAAAACCTTGGTCAAAAAGGAGACTTTAAGGAGTGTCTTGAGAGAGAAATGATGAGGTGGGGAGAATTTAGGAGGGTTTGTAGGGCCCTTGTGGTTGAAAGAATGGCCACTAATGGTTGGATGAAGGAGCTGGATGCACCTGTAGAGCAAGAGGAGTGGAAAGTTTGGGGGATTTGCAAGGAGAAAGGATTTTACAGAGATGGGATGGGCAATGGAGGGATTTAAACACAAAGATGAAAATTTTATTTGAAGTAATTGGGATAGCAGAAGCTGTTTTAGGTCAGCAAGAACAGGGATGATTGTGAGTGTGATCTGGTGTGGATCAGATACAGGTAGTAGTATCGAACCTTGGTTGGATCACATTTGGCGTACTTTGTACAGTTACTGTTGTGTTTATCCTTTAGAATAATTTTTTATGCTTTACGGACCAAGATATATTCCTGAAGAAATAAATCACAATGAATCCAAAAGTATTTTTTAAATTCTAATTGCAGCCCGATTAAGATTTTCTAATATCCTAGTTGACCTTCACTATTTTTCTAGTAATACCACTGTTCCAGTTGGTAGAGGTCGCAAGTTTGGAAGGTGCTGTTGAAGGAGCCTTGGCAAGTTGCTACGGTGCATCTTACAGGTGGTGCACACTGCTGCAACTGTGCACTGTTGGTGGAGGGAGTGAATGGGTCCATGGGATTGCTATTCAAGCTTTGCCCTGAACAGTTTTAAGAGTCTTGAGTGTTGTTGGAGCTGCACTCATCCAGGCAAATGGTGAGCACTCCATCACACTCGTGAAATGTGTCTTGTGGATGATCGGCAGGCTATGGGGACTCATGAGATGTGTTTCTTGCTGCATGTCCGACAAGCAGTCAGAGAACACAGAGGCAGTAGAGAAATCTAGAGGAGTGGTAGAGAGATAAAGCTGGTTATTGACAAGGATGTCAATGAGCTCCTTGCACTTCTTGCTGAAGGAAAGGGTGGAGGTGATTGTTGTAATGATGAAAAGAAGTTGGGGACTAATTTTGCTCTCCACTATGATCCTGGAGTAAGAAGTGGTTTCAGCAGAGGACAGTGCAGCCCAATGGCATTTGATATGTTCCAGCCACATCTAGTGAATGATGGCTAAGGCAGTTGTGCACCCACTGTGCTCAGAAGGTCTTGGGGAGAAGTTGGAAGGGGTAGACAATGAAGGTTTTGATGGAAAACTGAGGAGTCGTAACAGGCTTAAAGAGGTGTCAGAGGAGAGACTAAGATGTGACTTGGTGATGAGGGCCACACCGTCATTGTCGTTGTGTGGATGAGGCAGGCTAACCATCTAATGACTATTCATCAAAATCATCAGATTTCCCATTCTTGATTATGGTAAGTCATTTGTTTCACATCCATGTTTGTGTATGATGTTTTCTCAATTACCTTTGTACATTTTCCAATCCTTTCAAATCCTCCAGCATCTGTACTTTTAACATTTATATTAAATGCTCATATGCATGCACAATCTTTATTTCAGTATGCATGGGAGTTTTTATTCAGCTGTTGTATGATAATTCTTTTCCTGAGATTTCTGGATGGCAATTGGTTCTTCTCACCAGGAGATAAACAGAAAAGCATTGTTCCAATTTGGCTGTACCAAGACACTGTCATAATCTACTGTTATGATTAGGATACTGTTTAGTTGTACATCTCAGTATTGCAATAATTGGTAGCATTTTCTCATTGGGTAATTTATTTTAATGGACTGCTCAAGCAATCAAATTTTTTTCCCCTACCATGTAGAAAAGCAACAAGACATTATCCCAATCCATGAGTCAACTGATAACCAAAGACTAGCTTACTTGCTAATAATGACATCAATATTACTAGCTAGCTTGATGGAATGATATTGTAATAGCTTCAGAATTGTCACCTGTGATTTGGTCACTATATTCAATTGAATGCAAACTGCTTATATTTTGACAGAACTAAAAATTAAGTCAGTAATGAAGTAATCCTCTCAAAGCTAAGAACTGTTGGAATATTAGGCTGTGTCTTATCTTTGTCCCATTAAAAAGTTGACCTCTTCTGACATTGTATATTGGATATGGATCTCTTCAACAGTTGTTTTCTAATAAATTGATATCTATTTTATTATAATGCATAAGCAAAGATCCCTCAAGGATGCAGAGTTGCCCCTCTTGGCTTTTCACTGATCTGATGTCATTAAAATTGTTATTATACTGTTAATGCTGTGACACTGTATGGATCGATTTGCAATGGCTGAGTGGTTGCTGCACAGCAGGCAGAACTGGATATTGGGTGGGCAATTGCCTCTATGGTCTGCACTCCCTTTATTGGGCATACAGATCAATTGTGTTTCTGCACCATTCAGCACAGTTTCAGGGTTAAGAAAATCTTTGGCCCACATGTTTCTATGTTGCTAGGAGATGACTCAAAACAATTTCCCACCTAATTTCAAGTGCCATCTCGAACACTTCCAGTTAAAGCTGAATGAATGGTTTAAAATAACTTGTGAACTTCACTGCTACTTCCTTAAATTCTGTGGGAATGGGCTTGATGAATGCTCTGGTGAAGAAACAACATGATCACTTGGGAAATTCTGCATTCAATAGGGTCAATGGCAACCTTATAATGTTTTGACAGAAAAGTAACAATAATACCCGAATATTCTGACCTTCCTACAAATAATTCCCCTCATTTCCAGATTGTTGATTCAAGCTTGTGAATGAACTATGGGATATAGTTCAGATATGCAAAGTTTATTTGTGTGGGGCTGCAACTGACTGATTGAAATTCCACCAGTCTCCTATTGATTTCAGTGGAGTTCCACACTCCTATGGCCAGGATTTTCTGGCCCCATTGCGGGCAAAGCGGTGTCCCAGCCAGAAGTCCATTGACTTGTGGCAAGACTGGAAGATCCCAGCGGTGGGTGGGTGCGGAAAATCCCACCCTATGGGCAGAATTTTACCCTCGGTTGGCGGGCGGGCTCCACCGGCTCGGCGGCAGGCGGGCAGCTGAACTCCGCCACTGAATCAGGCCCCACCGCCATTTTAAGTGGGTGGACCAATTAAGGCCCGGCCAGCGGCCTGCCTGACAAGAAGTGCTATGCGCAACCTGTGCGGTGGAGGGAGAGGGATTCCCCATCTGTCAAAGAGCGCACTGCTCCCTGAACTAAGTGCTGTCTCAGGGAGATCAGTGAAAGCGTTACAAAGTTAAAAAATAGAAAAATAAAAACATTATTAACATGTCCCCTTCATGTGACAATGTCACACGGAATGGGACATGTTAATAAATATCACATAAACTTTATTAAACTTTTTTAAAACAGACATGAAACCTCATCCTGCTGGGGCTCCTGGCCTGCCTGCCAGCCTTAAGGTTGGGCGGGCAGGGTCTTTAATTATCTTAATTTCCCTGTCAATGGCCTGTCCACCTGCCTTCCTAAAGTTTTAATGGACTGGGATGATGTCGGGGGTTCCTCCCGATGTAATCCCGCATCATTTTCCTGTCGAAAAGTGGGCCCCACCCCCAAATCGCCAATGGGAAAATTCAGGCCTATATCTCTATTTCTACCTTTATAAATTTTTTATTTCACTGATTTGACATGTTTTTTGTCCAACTTCCAATAATGGATGCAGAGAAATTTCCTTCGAGTAAATATTGGGAAGACCGAAGCCATTGGGCTCGAATTTTGCAGAATTGTGGAGACTCCACAGATCCTTAAAAGCTTCGGGCAGGACCCGGATTCGGAAGACCAGCCTCCACTTCTGACAGATCCCGTTTTCGCTGGTAAGGGTAAGGGGACAGCAAGTGATTTGCAAATGAGGGGAACCTGAACTCAGTGCTGAGTTCAAACAGACCGCATTTTCTCTGAAGCTAAGGGCCTTAATCCATAGAATGGGAGTTACAAATCTATGGAGGAAACATAAATGCTCATGAAGGGCAGATAAGACCTGTAGATCTGTCAAGCTATGAAATTTTTAAAATCCCTAGCCCTTTAAAATTTTGAAAAAAAAGCCTGCCTATATCAGTGAGAGTTGAAAAAAATCTGTTCTAGCAGTTATAATAGCTGTTTGTTGACATTACTCCAATGGCTATTATTATAATAGACCATAAGATGTAAGAACAGAAGTAGACCATTTGCCCATCGAGTCTGCTCCACCATTCAATGAGATCATGGCTGGTCTGATAATCCTCAACTGCACTTTCCTGCCTTTTCCCCATAACCCTTGATTCCCTTACTGATTAAAAATCTGTCTATCTCTGCTTTCAATGTACTTAATGACCCAGCCTCTACAGCCCTCTGTGGTAAAGTATTCCACAAATTCACTACCCTCTGAGAGAAGAAATTCCTCCTCATCTTTTTCTTAAACAGGCGACTCTTCACTCTAAGATTATGCCCTCTGGTCCAAGACTCTCACACAAGGGTAACAACCTCTCAGCATCTACCCTGTCAAGGGTAGATATAAGAGAATCTTATATGCTTCAATTGGATTGCCTCTTATTCTTCTAAACTCCAATGAGTACAGACCCAACCTACTCAACCTCTCCTCATAAGAAAACCCCTCCTTATCAGGGATCAACCTAGTGCATCTTCTCTGGACTGCCCCTAATGCCAGTATATCTTGTCTTAAGTAAGGGGACCAAAATTGTTCAGTGTTCTAGGTGTGTTCTAACTAGTGACTAGTGCTTTGTATAGTTTTAGCAAGACATCCCAACATCCCATTTGCCTTCCCTATACCTGCTGAACTTGTATGCTAGCTTGTTGTGATTCATTGACGAGGACCCCCAGATCCCTTTGTGCTGCAGCTTTTTGCAGTCTTTCTCCGTTTAAATAATATTCAGCTCCTCTATTCTTCCTGTCAACATGCAAAACCTCACATTTTACCACATTATATTCCATCTGCCAAGTTTTTACCCACTGACTTAACCTTTCTACATCCCTCTGCAGACTCTTTGCGTCATCCTCACATCTTGCCTACCCACCTATTTTTGCATCATCTGCAAACTTGGTGATAGTACATTCACCTCCTTCATCCAAGTCATTCATATATATTGTAAATAATTGTGGCCCCAACAGTGATCCCTGTGGCACTCCACTAGTTAAAGGTTGCCATCCTGAAAATACCCCCTTATCCCAATTCTCTGTCTCATATTAGTTAGCCAATCCTGTATCCATGGCAATATACTACCCCCAACACCATAGGCTTTTATTTTATTCAGTAGCCTTGTGTGTGGTATCTTATTGAATGCCCTTTGGAAATCCAAATATATTACATCTAATGGTTCCCCTTTATCTATCCTACTTGTTACCTCCTCAAAGAATTCTAATAAATTTGTCAAGCATAATTTCCCCTTCATGAAGCCATGCTGACTCTGCTTGATTAGATTATGTATTTCTAAATGCTCTGCTATTACATCCTTTATAATAGAATCTAACATTTTCTCAATAACAGGTGTTAAGCTGACTGGCCTATAGTTACCCACTTTTTGTCTCCATCCCTTTTTGAATAAGGGTGTTACATTAGTAGTTTTCCAGAATCAAAGTATTCTTGGAAGATTACTACCAGCATCCACTATCTCTGTAGCTACTTTCTTTAATATCATAGGATGCAACCCATCAGGCCCAGGGGACTTAGCAGCCTGTAGCTCCATTAGTTTCCCTAGTACTTTTTCTCTAGTGATAGTTATTATATTTATTTCCTCCCCTGCCTTTTGCCCCTTGATTATGCAGTATTTTTGGAATGCTATTAGTGTTTTCTACCATGAAGACTGATGCAAAATATTTATTTAATTCCTCTGCCATTTCCTGGTTCCCCATTATTATTTCCCCAGCCTCATTCTCTAAGGGGCCTATATTCAATTTGGTCTCTCTCTTCCTTTTTATATATTTAAAGAAACCCTACTGTCCGTTTTTATATCACTTGCTAATTTACCCTCAAAGTTTATTTTCTCCCTCTTTATTATTTTTTGGTCATCTTTTGTTGGTTTTTAAAACTTTCCCAATCCTCTGACTTACCACTAATCTTTGCCACATTGTATGTTTTTTCTTTCAATTTGACACTATCCTTAACTTCCTTAGTTAACCCTGGTTGGTTTATCCTCTTCCTAGGATCCTTCTTCATTGGGATATATCTTTGTTGTGAGTCATGAACTATTTTCTTAAACATCTGCCATTGTTCATCAACTGTCTTTTCTGCTAAACTCCTTTCCTAATCCACTCCAGCCAACTCTGCCCTCATTCCTTTGTAATTACTCTTATTTAAGTTTAGTACAGTTGTTGCAGGCCCAAGTTCCTCACTCTCAAACTGAATGCAAAATTCTGCCATGTTATGGTCACTGTTTCCTAGGGGATCCTTTACTCTGAGTTCATTTATTAAACCTGCCTCATTACACATTACCGGATCCAAAATAGCCTGATCCCTGGTTGGATCCACAACATATTGTTCTAGGAAACCATCCCGAATATACTCTATGAATTCTTAGACCATAAGACCATAAGACATAGGATCAGAAATTAGGCCATTCAGCCCATCGAGTCTGCTCTGCCATTCAATCATGGCTGATAAGTTTCTCAACCCCATTCTCCCAACTTCTCCCCATAACCTTTGATCCCCTTACCAATCAAGAACCTATCTATCTTGGTCCTAAATACACTCAATAACCTGGCCTCCACAGCCTTCTGTGGCAATGAATTCCATAGATTCACCAATCTCTGGCTAAAGAAGTTTCTTCTCATCTCTGTTCTAAAAGGTCTTCCCTTTACTCTGAGGCTGTGCCTTTAGGTCCTAGTCTCTCCTACTAATGGAAACATCTTCCCCAAGTCCACTCTATCCAGGCCTTTCAGTATTCTGTAAGTTTCAATCAGATCCCCCCTCAGCCTTCTAAACTCCATCGAGTATAGACCCAGAGTCCTCAAACGTTTCTCATATGTTAAGCCTTTTATTCCTAGGAACATTCTCGTGAACCGCCTCTGGACCCTCTCCAGGGTCAGAACTTCCTTCCTGAGATACGGGGCCCAGAATTGCTCACAAATTCAAAATGTGGTCTGACCAGGGCCTTATAAAGACTCAGCAGCACATCCCTGATTTTATATTCTAGTCCTCTCGAAATAAATGCCAACATTGCATTTGCCTTCCTAACTACTGACTCAACCTGCAAGTTAACCTGAAGAGAATCCTGGACTAGGACTCCCAAGTAGCTTTGCACTCTAGATTTCTGAATTCTCTCCCCATTTAGAAAATAGTCTATGCCTCTATTCTTCCTACCAAAGTGCATGACCTGACATTTCCCCACGTTGTATTCCACCTGCCACTTCTTTGCCCATTCTCCTAACCTGTCCAAATCCTTCTACACCCTCCCTGCCTCCTCAATACTACCTGTCCCTCCACCTATCTTTGTATCATCTCATAGCTACCTCTGCCAATTTGATTTTCCCAATCTACATGAAGATTAAAGTTGTCAGTGATTGATATACTGGCTTTTTTACATGCCCTCATTATATCCTGATTTATTCTCTGTCCTACAGTATAGCTACTGTTAGGGGGGTATAGACTACACCCACCAATGTCTTCTTCACCTTGATGTTTCTAACCTCCACCCAAATGGATTCTATATTTTTCAATCCAAGATCATTTCTTGCTAATGTACTTATTCCATCTTGTACTAACAAAGCTACCCCACCACCCTTTCCTTCCTGCCTGTCCTTTTGAAAAGTGACAGATCCTGTATATTTAGTTCCCAGCTTTTATCTCCTTGTAACCATGTCTTCGTAATGGCTATAAGATCATACACATTAACCTCTATTTGTGCTGTTAATTCATTTATTTTGTTCTGAATACTGCATGCATTTAAGTAAAGAGCCATTAATTTTGCCTTTTTACCATGTTTCTCCTGTGTCATTACCTAAATAGCTACCCTGCAATGCTGCTATATCCTTTTGCTTTGTAAGCCTATGTATCCCCTTTCCAAAACCACTCCGCCCCCTCTATTTAGTTTAAAGTCCTCTCTATAGCCCTAGGTATTTGATTCACTAAGGCACTGGTCCCAGCATTCAAGGTTTAAGGGAAGCCCATCCCACTGGTACAGCTCCCTTCTACCGGTACTGGTGCCAGTGCCCCATGAACTGAAACACATTTCTCCCACATCAATCTTTAAGCCACACATTTATCTCCTTGACTTTATTTACCCTATGCCAGTTTGCCAGCAGTTCAAGTAGTAATCCTGAGATTATTACCTTGGAGGTTCTTCTTTTTAATTTAACTCCTAATTGTTCCCATTATTTCAGCAGATCCTCCTTTCTAGTCCTATCAACATCATTGGTACCAATGTGGACAAGGACAACTCCTTGTCCATCCCCTCCTGCTCCAAGTTTCTCTCCAGTCCTGAGGAGATGTCCTTAACCCTGGCACCGGGCAGGCAATACAGCCTTCAGGACTCACGCTCATGGCTGCAGAGAACAGTATCTATCCTCCTAATTGTACTGTCCCCTATCACTACTATGTTCCTATTTTCTCCCCCCACTTGAATAGCTCCCTGTACCACGGTGCCTTGGTCAGTTCACTCATCCTCCCTCTCGTCCACACAGCATGCAAGAACCTCAGAACTGTTGGACAATTGCAGGGGCTGAGGCGCCTCAAACGCTACCCCCTGGGTCCTCATACCTGCCTCAAACTGCAGTCACACCCTCCTGTCCCTGATCACAGGCCGAATTTGAATGACCTAATCTGAGGGGTGTGACCGCCTCCTGGAGCAAAGTGTCCAGGTAACTTTCCCCTTCCCTGATGTGACACGATGTTTGCGGCTTGGAATCCAGCTCCTTAACTTGGATCCGAAGTTCCTCGAGCTGCAAACACTCTCTACAGATGTGATCACTCCTGATCACCTTAGTGTCCAGCAGTTCCCACATGCTGCAGCAGCAACACATCACCCGTCCTGTCATCACTATCATATTTAATTTAATTTATTAATTAATTACTCTAGTGTCCCTGCTCTTTACACTTGATAGTAATTGATTTTTTTTATACCAGTATCGATCTTATACTTAACAAGCTATGTTTAAGAAGAAGAAGAAAGAAAAAAAGACTAGAGACCTAAACACAAACTAAAGATCTTACTTTTACTTAGAAGACTAGAAATACTTGCCAATCCTATTCACCAACCAACTGCTTTCCCTGCACTTGCGTCACATTGTAGTTCGTGGCATCACTCTGCCACTGGCCTTGCTGCAGTTAGATCTCTCAATTTATGCCTTTTATCCTCACCCTTTCACTCAAAATAAACTGCTTTGAGCTAGCCAATCAACTTTCTAGCTTATTATTATATCAGTATTAATGATTGGCTGCTTTCCACAGCATATAGGCCAGAATTTTGACATTGGTGTGCGGGGACGGGCCTGGTACGCCGACACGTGAAATGATGCGCAGTGACCTTGGGCGTGCATTCTGACGTCACTGCATGTCATTTAGATCTTTTGTTTGGCAGGTGCATGCCGGAGGCGGCTGCGTGCCTACTGAACTGTCAAAGGCCTGTTAAAGCCATTAGGGAAGTAATTAAGGTAATTAACAGCGGTGCCCAATCAATCTTAAGGTTGGCGGGCAGGCGAAGAGCCCAAGCGGCCTTCGCGTTTTTCAGGAAATCTCATCCATGGGAGGGATGAGGTTTCCTGAAGGTTTAATAAAATCAATAAATAAATTCTGATACATTGACAAACATGTCCCAGCTCATGTGACACTGTCACATGAGGGGACATGTGTAAATAATTTTTATCTTTCTTTATTGAAAAATTTCAACATGAACTTAATCTCCCTGAGGCAGCTCCATACCTTAGGGAGATTTCTGCGCTGTTTCGCGTGCATTCATGTGAAAGAGTGTAGGCCCTGACTCTCCCTCCTCCCCCTGCCTGCACAGGTAGCACTGATGCTACCAGCTATGCATCATGCTGGGTGGGCCTTAATTGGTCCACTCACATAAAATGGCGACATGCAGCCAATCACGGGCGGCGGTCAGATCCGCACCCGCCTGCACCCGCTCCCGACAGCCCGTCCGACATTCAGAAAATTCTCCCCATAATTACCTCATCAGGCAGGTTGGGGTTGTAACTTCACAGTCTGATTGACAGCTGAGAGAGTTTATTAAAGGATTAGCTGACTTTGACGTGGGGTTATGGATATAAGTATGTTTGTTTTGATACAGGATTAAGTACTTGATGGATTTTTAAAGTTTTGAATGGGTTTTCATGATTGGGAGACTTTTTTTTATAGTGAAAGCTGTAGTAGATACTGAGTTACTTCATCTCAACATGGCTCCTGAAGTCTATCTATTTTGGGTACTGCAAGAGTTGGTTTGGAGGGTGTAAGGGAAAAGAATGATGGCAGGGAGGCATGGTTTGGCATGAGTTGGGATTATTTGGCCTGGAGACTATAAGGGGCCATGCTGCTGGTGGGGGGGTGCAGGAGTTGGCATTAAGTTGGCATGGGAGCTATAGGGGCCATGGGGGTGGGCCTATTGGTACCTGCCACAAACTCAGCTCCATAGCTATCACCTTCATCCTTTCCCAGACCACTGTCTGAAGCTGAACTAGATTGTTCTCAACCTTGGTATTTTATTTGATCCTGAACTTCTCACTGCCCTAGCACCAAAAACACTTACTTCGACCTCCATCACATCACTAATCTCTGATCCTGCCTGAGCTCCTCTGCTGCTGAAACCCTCACCCACACTTCTGTTATTTCTAGGCTAATTCTAATTCTAATATTCTTGGCCATCTTCTCATTTCCCACTCTCCATAAACTTGCATATATTAAAAACTCTGCTACCGTATCCTAACTCTCACTAAGTCCAGTTGACCTAACACCTCTGTCCTCGCTGGCCTACACTCGCTAACAGTCCCATGTCAGCTTGATTTTAAATTTCCCATCCATGTTTTCAAATTCTTCCAAGGCCTTATCACTTGCTAGTCTCTTCCAGCCATACCGCCCTCCAAAATCTTCGTGTTCCTCTGATTCTGGCCTTTTGTGCATCCCCAATTTTAATTGCTCCACCATTGGTAGTTCTACATCAAGGCCCTAATTTCTGTAATTCCCTCCCTAAAACCCCCCTATCCCTGTCTTCCTCACTCCTTCTTTAAGATACTCCTTAAAACCTACCTCTGATTAAAGTTCTTGGTCACCAGCTTGGTATCAAAGTTTGTTTTATAACACTCCTATGAAGCACATTGGGACGTTTTAATGTGTGAATGGTGCTATATAAATGCAAATGATTGTTGTTATGGTTTTGAATTAAAGGCTGGGATTTTCCAGCCCTGCTGTGGTAGGATCCCCCATGGGGGAGGCGGCGGGCCAGACAAAAGTCCTTTGACTTTTGGCGAGACCGGAAGATCCTGGTGGTGGGCGGGGCCAGAAAGTCCCAGCTATAGAATAGTTACAGTACAGGAGGAGGCCATTTGGTCCTTCATGTTTGTGCCAACTCTCTGCAACAGCAGCTGAGCTAGTTCCATTCCTGCAGCCCTCTCCCCATAGCCCTGTATTTTATTTCTCTTCAGATGTTTATCCAATTCCAATTTGAAAGTCACAATTGAATCTGCCTCTAGATCCAAACCACTCATTAGGTATTAAAGCCTTTACTTATCTGGATCCTTTTTCATTCACTTTATATCAGCATCCTCTGGTTCTCAACCCTTCTGCCAATGGGAACAATTTCTCTCTATCTACTCCGTATAGAGCCATCATGATTTGAAGACCTCTATTAAACCTTCTCTCAACCTTCACTTCTCTAAGCCCCAGTTTCACCAATCTCGTCATGCAAATGCAGTTCCTCATCCTTAGAGACATTCTTGTAAATTTTTTCTGCACCCACTCTAAAGCCTTCACACCCTTCCTAAAGTGTGGTGACCAGAATTGGTCACAATACTCTAGTTGAGGCTAAACCAATATTTTATAAAAGTTCATCATAACTTCCTTGCCTTTATCTTCTATGTCTCTATTATAAAACCCAGGATCCCATTTGCTTTTTTAACCAGTTTCTAACCTGCCTTGCCACCTTCAATTTGTGCAGATATGTCCCCAGGCCTCTATATTCCTACACTCTCTATAGAATTGTGCCAGCTGCAAATTTTTGAAATTGTGACTTGTAGACCCAAGTCTATGGGGGCTGCTTAGCTCAGCTGGCTAGGTGGCTAGCATGTTTCACAATAATGCCAACAGTACAGGCTCAATTCCTATTCTGGCTGAGGTAGACTTGGGACTTGCCTCCTCACCCTGCCCCTGAGTGTGGAAGGCAATGGCAAACCAGCACTGACAAAAACTGCCAAGAAGACATCTAAAGATGAAGTATTAGCAGACAGTAAGTCAAGGACATGCCTTGAGGCAGAACACACATGAATGAACACCCAATTCTAGGTCATTAATATATATCAAGAAAAGCAGTGGTCCTAACACCATACCCTGGGGAACTCCATTGTCTACCTTTCTCTAGTCCAAAAAAAAAATATTCACCACTATTCATTCTCTGCTTCCTGTCACACAGCCACTTTGTATCCATGCTGCCATTATTCCCTATATTCCATAAGCTTCAACTTAGCTGGCAAAGGTAAATTGATGCAAGTGCTGAACAAGTTCCTTTTGATTTCTGAATAGAGGTAGGGTGAGAGAAACTGCTGAATTCATACAGGATATACTGATTCAAAATACATCATTCTTATCATACAAAATTGAATGATATAGCAATGCTTTGTTACAGAGTATAGCAAATAACTTTTTTGAACAATTACTTATGCTTCTACAAGCTCAAAGCTTGGTCTTGCATTATGTTTAAATGGAAGCATAATGGTTATGTTATAGCACTGATAATCCACAGGTCTGGACTAATGATTTTAAGACATGGGGAAGAATTTTCCCATTGGCGAGCAGGGACAGGGCCCACTCGCCAACGCAGAAAGTGGCGCACGGTGATATCAGGCGGGTGTCCCGACATCACCGCGCATCATTTAGATTGTTAGTTCGGCAGGCACACAGCCGCGTCAGCTGCACAGCTGCCGAACTGTCAAAGGCCTATTAAGGTCCTTAAGAAAGCCGTTAAAGCTGTTAAGAATGCTGCCCATCCAAGCTTAAGGTTGGCCTTCGCATTTTTCATGAAACCTCATCCACGGGCGGGATGAGGTTTCATGAGCTGTTTTAAAATGTAATAACAATTTTACTTTTATTCTTTGACATGTGATAGTGTCACATGAGGGAGCATGTTTTAAAAGTGTTACAAACCTTCACTTCAAACTTCAGCACTGAAACCAATCTCCCTGAGGCACCTCTGTGCCTCGGGGAGATCTCTGCGCTCTTCTGCGCGTATGTGCAAAAGAGCACAGGGAACCTGTCAGGGAATTCCGCCCCTTCCCACACAGGGAGCGCTCAGCCCTTCTGGGTGTGTGTCATGCTGGGTGGCCCTTAATTGGCCCACCCATGTAAAATGGCGGTGTGCACCTGATCGGGGACGTTGATTGGGCTCGTGCTCACTCCTGCCCACCCCCGCACAATCCCCCGTTGGGGGGAAAATTGTCCCCATGAGGTCAAATCCCCTCACCACAGCTAGGGAATTTGAATTCAGTTAATTAATTGAATAGTTTCAAGTACCTGGGGTCAGTGGTAGCAGAAGATGGAAGTATGGAAATGGAGGTTAAACAATGGATTATCTCTGGCTGAAGTATTTAGAAGAAGTGCAGTGGAGTGTTATGTGGTAGAAAAGTATTGCTGAAACTGAGAGGAAGAATCTAGAAGACACTTATGATTTGGCCTTGTTCTACGATGCAGAAACTTGGGCAACATCAAGAAGAGAGGAACAAGATTGGATACAAATGAGATGTGGATGCTGAGATGGGTGTGTATAGAGAGATGAGAAAGGGCAAGATTAAGAACCGGCACATCAGGGGGTCAGTGAAGATTGTGCCATTATTGAAGAAAGTAGCCGAGAAGAGATTGAAATTGTATGGTCATCTGTTGTGGAGCGAGAGAGAGAGCAAGGAAACGTAGTGAGTAGAGTGATGGAGATCGATCTGCCAGGCAGAAGAAGGGAAAGGCCAAAGTCCAGGTGGAAAGATAAGGTGGTGAGAGACTTAAATACAGCGGGATTGGAAGAGGAATGGGTGACTGACAGGAGGCAATAGAGAACGGTGATCAATCAGTGTTGTGACGACCTCAATTAAGATGGGAGGAGTTGAAAGAAAAAGTAAATATCAAATTAAGAGCCAGTAATGGTGTCTATGTAACTACTGAATTATTGTTCAAACCCATTTAGTTCACTAATGTCCTTTAGGGAAGGAAACCTGCCATCTTTACATAGCCTGGCCTATATGTAACTCCAGTCCAACAGCAAAGTAGTTAATAATTAACTGCCCTCTGAAATGGCCTAGCAAACCATTCAGTTGTCAAGAAGATAACTCACCACCACTTTCTCAAGGACAATTAGAGATGGGCAGTAAATGCTGGCCTTGAAAGCAATGCTCACATCCCATGAATTTAAAGAATGGTTTCTAAAGACTATGGTTCAAGAATTAAATACATATTGATACATTGTGCATGTGAACTAATGTGTGATTTTAATCTTCTTCCATTATAATTATTAGAAGATTATTATAGTCCTAATACACTAAAATGGTGAGGTTCAGTTTCAAAGCTAGAAACACGACATGACATGATAACAAATGGTTACATTCATGTATGAATGAAAATTGTGAGGTTGGAAGTTGCCTTGTGGAGGTTGTGTTTCATTAGATCCTTTTTTTTGCTCTCAAGGCTAAAAGATAGTTCAATCCAGGAGAGAATACTGCTGTGATATGAAATTTGGCCTTTTTTTCATTTGCAAAATCACTTCCTTCCATCAAAGACTTCTTCATACATGCAGAAGATTTCTCCAGTTGAAAAGAAATATGCAACAACCTTATGATAGGCCTCCGATTTAACATTAGTGAGTGGGTGAATTCAAGCCATGATCAAACATTTCAAAATTTCTATACCGAGATTGCTAGATTTTTGATAGGTCAGAGTATTAAGGCATATGCAACTAAGGTGTGCGAATGGAGTTAAGTTGCAGATGAACCATAACTTAACTGAGTGCCTGGAAAGTCTTGAAGGTCTAATGTCTGTTCTTAGGTTTGAGAAATGGTTTCCTCCCCTATCCTAAATACGCAGATAGACAGACATACAAGATGCTTTTGTCCAGCTATTATTTCCATGAATATTTTTCACATTACTGCACACATCAGCTTTACAATCACGGAACACCCAAGGCAAGGTACTGAAAAATAAATCTCTATGGATTATTTTGAATGCACTCGGACCTGGCTCTCTTCCTCATAACTTATTTTCCTCATACCATTATCATCCTAGTACGAGAAACTTGAAAGAATGTTTTGTGAAATAAAACAAGTGTCAAGACTATATTTAGTTTGCTTTTGTAATTTTGTACTTTAGTGCTGGGAGTTTGTAGTTGGTCGGTGACAAAAAGGAAAGAAGACTTTGCAGTAATGTAATGTCTTTCACAACCTCAGGATGTCTCAAAGTACTTAACAACTAATTAATTATACTTGAAATGTACTCACTGTTGTAATGTCTGAAACATGACAGTCAGTTTATGGACAGTTAGGTCCCACAAATAGTAATGTCATTATCTGTTTTTAGGTGTTGGTTGGAGGATAAGCATTTGCCAAGACACTAGGGAGAGCTCCCCGGCTCTTCTTCAGAAAGTGCCATGGGATTTATCACATCTATCCAAGAGGGCAGATGGGGCCTCAGTTTATCGCCTCATTTGAAACACAGTGCCTTAACAGAGCAGCACTCCCTAAATCCCTCAGTACTGTACTGAAGTGTCACCTTAGATTATGTGTTCATCTTTGAACCTATGACCTTCGGACTCAGAGATGAGCCAAATACTTGAAATTGTTAAAAATTATTCCAGAAAGTTGCCAATATGCAAGCTGGTTGTTGGATTGAAGCAAATATCATTGTGTGCTTTTGGGAATTGGCGTATATCCTTCAAGATTTTTTTTTAACTGCTGCAGTCATCTATGCAAAGCTCTGTTTTCAGGCTGATAAAGGGTCAGTCCAAAGAGTAAATGACCGCTAATGAGCAGATCAAAGAATAATTCGTACAATCTTATCGAAAATAGTGATCAATATGATGACTTGCTTTAGAGTTATATTGTAAAAGTTTAGTTTTAAATAGGTTGCTGATTATTCACAGTACCTGAAATGATTTAGAGTGTACTGACTTTGAATGCAAACCTTTGAAAAGCTATATTATTGTCATATCTTTCTTACAGGTGATTTGCTCTAGGTAGATCAAGTTGGCTGATGATCTTGAGAGTCAGGGAAGTAACTTGTTGGTGCATCATCCATTGCCCATTGTAACTGATGGGACTGGTAGAAATAACAGGAATTAACGAGCGATCAGATATCTCAGATTTTGACCTTGTACCTGGAGCAATATTCTAGTCAGCAAACGAAGAGAAGTCCAACACAAATAACAAAATAAACATTAATGAGCTGGTCATTGACACAAACTCTGCAGGCTTAATGAATTCTAGCATATAATCTAGAAAGAAGATAATGGTAGTGTCGACCACTGGGAGGGATTTGGGGAAGCATTAAAGAGACATGTCACTGTTCCCCACACCTGGCCTCCCCCCCCTAACAACTCTCTGCCCCACTTACATGCACGGGTTCCGTTTCTTCATTAAATTGTCAGGACTGCTGAGCTATATTTAACATTCTGAGCTGGATCCAAGAATGACAGAATGCTCTTAACATAGAAAAACATTCCAAGGTGTTTCAGAAATGTGTAATCAAACAGAATTGGACACTGAGCCAAAATGAGGAGGGGTGATTGATAGCTTGATCAAAAAGGTGGATTTTAAAGAGGATGTTAATAGGAAAGGGCAATGGAGAGACAGAGATTTAGGGAGGGAATTCTAATATCTAATCACACTGCTGCCAATGGGGAGGGTGAAGAGAGTTGTGGTTGCACGAGTACCCAGTAATTATTGCACTCTGTGGAACAAATACCAGTTGTTACATTCTGTACAGCGTGCATGCACTTTGACTTGCAGAAGTGGAGGTTGTTATTCAAAAAAAGAAAACCTGAACAAAACCAAAGAGGTAGACTGAGTCATGACATAGGATGAGATTCAGTCGCTTACATTGGGAAATAAGAATGCTGAACCTGTGGCTGTCTGTTCTGCTGTACATGCCCCATCTTATGATTTAAACTAAGTGCATTCCCAAAAAACATAAAATGCTATGGCTTTTATATTAAAAATAAAATCCATTAAAATATGTTTGAAGGGCATGCTCTTGCTACCATAATTTTAAGCAATCCTTACCAACTTATTTGAATATCCTCAGAAGTGGAAATGTGACAATGAAACAGGAATTTGCAATTGGCTGGAGATGTGTGTAATTTTGCTGATCCTGACTTGATTGCAATATGTTCCAGTCTTCTGACTGGTACATTAGTGTTTTTGCATTAAAATGCAATCTATAACCAGATTGGGCTGCAGAATATTATAAGTGAAAGTATGTTCCCTATGATGTCCATTTCTCTAATTCTATGTTTAAATCCTTCACTGTTGGAACTATATGGAATCACTTGTGTGGATGTTAAATGAAGGAAATGATGCAGACAATTGAAAATCACCAAGGGTAAAGTATTCTGATAGGATTTTGTTGTACAAAAGCTGAGGTCTTGCATAAACCATGAGTATGAAAAAAAGCTCCAATATTTACCAAGACATTATGGTGAAACAATGATAAATCCACAAGGATTCCTAATAGGCAGATTATGAATCTTACAGGATTTTATTCAATAATATTATGATGTACATCATTATCTGGTATGGCTGATGTATCCTTGAGTAGTTATGGGTCTCTTGCTTCCCTTTGATCCCCTCCCTTACATTCAGTCTCCTGCACATCACCCTTTGCGATGATTATTCCCTGTCCTATGTGTTCACTAAAGAAATTGATGTTTTTTTCAGGCAATTGGGTCATAAAGATGCTTTATGGCTGTGCTTATTTCCTTCACTCAAAAGCTTACAGGTGCAGTAGCTGTACTGCTGCGTAAATTGCTTGTTTTTCAAGCCCTCTCAATAGGTGAGCTTGCAGTATGATATTACAAAGTCTACTCATATTCCCCAAGAATAGATTGCATTTCAGACTGGTACCTGAGGTAGAACTTGCAAAAGGCAGGCAGTTAATCAAAATGCAGAGCAAACAGAAAAATGATGGTCAAACAGAGTAGCCAAGGAAACATGGAAATTAAGGTAATGACACATTAAGTTGTGATCTATGGCAGCTGAATAACACAGTGGGCAGAATTTTTCACTGAGCAGGTGAGCATGTGTCCAACCCGCTTGACCATAAAATGACGCGCAATGACATCGGGCAAGCATCCTGATGTCATCACGCAGTCATGCGAAATTTCACTTGGCGAACGTGCATGGGAGTCGGAAACACGCCTGCCATTAATTAACAGACCGGTTTTAGGCCATTGACAACCCAACTGACAATTTAACATTGCCCGTGCAATTTTACGCTCAAACGGGCAAAACGGGCAGGCCATAATTTGCAAAACCTCATCCACGGGCGGGATAAGAAGGGTCAGCAGCATTGGCAATGTGAGAAGTGAGGAGCTTTGAAGATAACTTATTTCTGGAGGCTTATTGAGACTTGGCAGCTTAATCTCTGACTGGGGCTTCATTCTTAGCATTTCCAGGCTTCATTTCTGGACTCATTGCTGTCTGCAAGGCGCCTGGAGGATTCAGAGAATGTGGACATTTCCAGGTACAGACAACCTTCCCTAACCCTGGTAATGGGGATTGTGGTCTTCGCTGCAGGCACCTCCTCTGAGGAGCAACAGAGGGGCAGAAGGGAGATGAGGCCAGGTGTCCCAATGCAGCTACCAGGGGAGGGATCTGCGGGAAGAGAGGCTCAGGCACAAGGAGCACAGCGCCAGCAGGTAGTCCAAGGCGGAAGGGACCACAGAAGATGCCACTATCCTGTTGCCAGGATTTACAGGTGGAGATGTAACTACCTCAATATATCTGAGGTGCAATGCTGAAGAAGGCTCTGTCTCTCAAGGGAAACCGTGACCTCTGCTCGTCAGATGTATGGGCCTGAGATCAGCTCTGACTGTATGGGTGGACACCCCATACCAGTGGCTCTGAAGGTCACAGTGGTCCTCAATTTCAATGCCTCCGGCTCTTTCCAGAGATCAGTGGGGCTCTGTGCGGAGTCTCCCAATCCACAGTCCGCAGTTGCTTCAAGTTGATGACAGAAGCTCTGTTCAGGCAGATATTGACTTTCATTCATTTCTGAACAGATGAAGCCAGCCAGGCTGAGCAAGCCAGAGGCTTTGCAGTAATTGCTGGGTTCCCCCGTGTCCAGGGTGCAATAGACTGCACACATATGGATATCAAGGCACCAGCAGGTAAGCCCAGTGCTTTCATCAACAGGAAGGGCTTCCACTCCATGAACGTGCAGATAGTGTGTGACCATAGGATGCAGATTCTGCAAGTCTGTGCAAGGTACCCAGGCAGCTCCCATGACACCTACATCCTCAGACACTCCCAGGGGCTGAGGCTCTTCAGTGCTCCAGCCTGACTAAATGGATGGCTGCTGGGTGACAAGGGCTATCCGTTGAAAAGGTGACTCATGACGCCTCTCCAACGCTCGAGAACAGAGGCGGAGCAGCGGTACAATAGGAACCATAGCTCCACAAGGGCTGTGGTGGAGAGAACCTTAGGTCTTCTCAAGATGCCTGGACCATTCAGGAGGGGTGCAATGCAATACCCCCCAGAGCGAGTGTCAGTGACACTGGTTGCATGCTGCGCTCTCCACAATCTAGCTCTGGCAAGGGGGGTACCCACTGGAGGAAGAGGATCTTGATGCAGCTCCACAGGCCACAGATGATTAATCCAGCAGTGAGTCAGAAGAGGAGCATGGTGAGGAGAACGCTGAAGGCATGGAGACAGACCTCTATAACCTCCAGAGAGGCAGGGACACCAGGGTTGCCTTGATCCAATGCTCCTTCAGTTAGGCTGCCAAATAAGAGCTGCCACCTCATCCTGGATCTTAGAAATGACCCTTTCTTTGGCCCCCTGTGGCTGTGCAATAAAGTTTCAAGTCACCCATGTCCAACTTACATACTGGCGTACCCTGCACCTAGAAAAGAAATGAATCATACTCAGGCCAATATCACAGAAGCAAATGTTATTTAATGTTGGAACTCACATACTCTTGAACAGAAAAAAACTGGTGTTGCTGGCCACACCATTAAAAAATGAAAAAAAAAGTGGGAACAAAAGACCACTTGAGACCAGTCCCTCTTGTACTTAAGGTGCTTTAAATTTACATTTATGGGTGCTATGTCTAGGTGCTGCCCCATCACTGGCGCCGACATTGGAGACAGCCTACTGACTCTACTGTCTTGCTGGTCTTGACCTTGGTACTTGAACTTCTGGCCAGCGCAGCCCATGCTGACAATGACTGGGAGGGAGCGGCCAGTGCCATGGTCACTGGCAGAGGGGCGGAAGAGTTGCTGCCGTCATCTGGAGCACTCTGAGGAGGAGCCCACAGGGATGACAAGCAGCTTGTGCGCCAATGTGATGTCACTGTTGACTTCCCTGCTCGCCATTAATGGACAGGCACCTAGCTGGGATACTGGGTGCCCCATCCACTTCACACACGGACAATGACCAGCTGAGGTCACTGCCTGTGTGAGGGCTTCCAGGTCTGAGTGCAACCCCAGGAACCCCTGATTCTGTTCCTCGAGCTGCCTCTCCATGAGAGTTGCCACTCTCTCCATGGAGGAGGCATTGCATTCGGCCATGAGGGTCAACGCAGTGCTCACGCTCTGCAGGGACTCCTCCACAACAGAGGACATGCCATGCATACCCTCTTGGATCTCCACCAGATCCTCCCACACATCTCATTGGACATCCAGAATCTTCTGCCTAATGGATGACTCCAAAGGCTCATCATCAGCCTTTGACTGAGCATCGTCCTGGCCCCCAGTCTTCCAACTACCAGTGCCCTGGGCACCCTCTGCCTACACCTGAAGTGAGTGTAAAGTGCCCTCGCTAATGTGCACCGCCAAACTAATGCCCACTGAGGTGCTGGTATCTGCACCGGTGCCTGCTTCAGAGAGCGCGTGTGCTGCATGTGCTTGGGGAGAATTGTTGTCCAGAGGTGGCCCTTCAGCGTCCAGAGAGCAAACTCCTGCTGACGAACCTAAATTGGACACGTCATTAGTTAAAGTCATCACACTGTCACTGTGCATGCCAGGCACCCTGGTGAGACAATGGAAATCTGCATCATGGTGCCATCGCCTTTCAATGATCAATGGGGACTCCAAGTTTGAGGCTCACATCAAAGAAGAGACTACACTAGAATGATTGAACGAGCTAAAATTCTCAACTCTGTGCACTGCGCTTTTACCTTCGTCTGACACCCCAGCCTCACCACGGCCACTTGACCGAGGTGCATGGCGCCTCTCGAGCTCCAAGGCCTCCTGCTCATACCTGGAGAGGATGAGGAGGTATAGGGGGTCCTCAGCCAGTTTGCGACCTCTCAATATTGTTACAGGATATCTTCTCCTGAAAGGACAGAGGAACATTGATTAGTCCACTCTCTACCTGCAGCCCCATTGCAGCCTGGCCAACCCCAGCTGAGGAGCACCTTGCAGGGCAGATCTGAGTCGCAGGCCTCCAGCTGCAAGACACTAAGTCAAAGCAGCAGGGCCCACCCTCTTGCCCAGCTCCAGCATCATTGACAGTTGGCACTCAGACTCTAACATCGCTGAACTCCACGGGGGATGGCCAGCCCAAAACACTTCAACACACTCACCAATGCCAACATGGTACTCACCCTTCCTGGGCACAGCAGGTCATTGAAGCTCTTTCGGCACTGCACCCAGGTGCACTGCACTACATCGGGACTGCTCACCCTGGCTGTCACCTCCTCCCATGCCTTCTTAGTGAGGTGTGATGGCCTGCACTTCCCTTCTCTGAGCACAAGGGTATCCTTTCTGGCAGCCATTTCCTGCAGGATGGCAACGAGGCACTCGTTGGAAAAATAGTGGCGGAGGGCCGAATGCCGACCCCCGACCCCAACCCTGACCTGCCCACCCACCTGCTGACACACTGGACTCCCTCCTTGCAATGGCAGACAAACGTCCTTCCCTGGCAATCTTTCTGGGGCTGCCTGGGTCATTTTTAAATAGGTTGCTGGGCCACCATTGGATCCAGCGGCCGACAAGCCCCAGCTTTTGCCCCTGCTCAGCCCTTCCAGCCATTGACGAGCTGTGTTTCACGCTGACCGGGCCTTAATTGGCTTGCCAGCACAAAATCATGGTCGGGCCCCAGCCCGCTGAGCCCACCCAATGAGGGCAAAATTCTGCCCGTATGTTTTTCATATATAAGGACAGCTGTACTTCTTCAGTGTGTACTCAGTGAAAGCCTTTATTAAACTGACCTAAGATGTCTGCCCCCAGAGGCAGGGTGCCTCATGGCAGAGTCACATGACTATGGCAGGCCAGTTAGTCAGTACAGCATTGCATTTCCAAAACCCAAACTTCCCTTTCTCATTTAAAAAAAATGCAAACATCCTCCTTTTCATTTTAAAAAAAGATACAAACATGTCCTTTATTCAGCAAATAAGACATGTTTACATGCTGTGTGACTGTGAGTTGCCCAAGTTACCCACTATATACCCACTGTTCTCATGCATTGACAACTGTTTGGTCTACTAGTCAGTCTCAGTCTCTGCACATGCATTGCACCCATAGGGCAGAATTTTCCTTGCCCGCTGACAGCAGGCATGTTAGGTGGAGTGCACAGACAATGTGGCATGTTAGGTTTCAAGACGTAGGGAAGGCAGGTCATGATCATCTGTTCAGCCAGCCAACAGTGGGGAGCTCGTTGTAATATATCAGCATATCATTAAAAGGCCATCCCACCAGGCTTTTGGAACGCCACCAGATTGTGAATTGCTGCCCTGCCATGGAGGCGATTGTTGTCGGGAGGTGGGGGGTGGTGTGCAGGGGCAACTGCTGCCCGGCCTTGGAGGCCACTGTTCTCCGGAGTCGGTGGGGGGGGAGGGTTGCAACTGTGTGACCTAGTGTTGGATCCAGGGCACAAGAATCAGGACTGGGGGCAGGGAAGGTGAAGGATATGGCCATGCATTCGGGTCACCTGTACAAACTGACCGTGCCTCTGCAACTGAGACAGATCAGGCGCAGCCACAGTTATATGATTAGGATCAGGCTCCTAGCCTGCCCAGCCATGCAAGCAATGGGGAGGCACCAAAGGGCCACCAAATGCTCCAGACATTACCCCCCACCACCCCAGCACAGACTGCGACTCCCCCCACCATTTTATTGGACTGCGGAGCAATTGGACTGCACACGTTATACAATCTCCTCACCAACTCTGGCCAACAGTCACTGCTGGAGGTGCTCACAGCCCCTTGCAATCTCAGCATCCTGGTTAGGAGCTGTCTCCCCCATGTCACAGGTTGACAGGGGAGCCATGCAGCACACACATCTGTGGCCATCTGAGGGGTGGCCAGCACTCTCCGGGAAGTGTTAAGGGGCTGTCACACAGTGACAGGAAAGGTGTTAAGTACAGCCATGATAACCAAGTCTCTCTCTCTCTCTTTCAGGACCTCATTAGGAGCATGGGTCCTGGTGACCTAGCTGTATGCCTGATGGCTTACAGAGAGTGAAGAAGACAGAGGAGAGTGACTGAGGCTCTTGGCTGTACAAAGGCAGGAGCAGCAACTTCAGGAAGGAGGGGCAGCTGGGCTCCCGCACACACCGCCCTGGAGAGACAGTGAGCCATGGCTGGTCAGCGCCAAGTGACACCCAGGGTCTATAGATGCTGCTTGCCATTCCTGCAGATAACTGAGAACCAGTGTTGCCAACAGCTGTGCATGTCTAGGCATCTGGTGGCTCACATCTGCCACTTACTGCAGGACTTGGCACCAAGGGGACATGGAGGGCATCCACTGCCAGTGGCTGTGGAAGTGACCACAGCGCTCAATTTCTATGCCAGTGGCTCCTTTCAGGGCTCCACAGGTGACGTCAGTGGGATCTCACAATCCAGCAACCATAAATGCATCCATGAGGTCACAGATGCCATCTTCTCCATGACACACAACTTTGTGCATTTCGCCCGGGACCGGGACAGCCAGGATGCAAGGGCCATTGGGTTCGCCCTGATCTTGGGATTCCCACAGGTGCAGGGTGTGATTGACTGCACTCATGTGACGCTCAGGTCTCCATTACTACACTCGGGGGACTTCATCAACCACAAGGGCTTCCACTCACTGAACGTGCAGCTGGTGTGCGACCACCAGAAACACATCCTGTAGGTGTGCGCACGGTTTCCAGGGAGTGTGCACAATACCTACATCCTTGGTTGGTCATAGATCCCTGGAGTCTTCCAGGGTCCACAGAAGCTGCAGGGATGGTTCCTCAGGGACAAGGGCTACCCTCAGAAGCTGTGATTGATGACACCCGTGCATCAGCCTCAGACTGCAGCAGAGCGACGCTATAATGAGACTCATGCAGCAGCTCATAACTTGGTGGAGCAGACCTTTGGGATGCTGAAGATGAGGTACCAGTGCCTGAACCGGTCTGGTGGAACCCTGCAATACAGTCAGCAGAGACCGTCATGCATCATCATCATCTGCTGTGCCCTTTACAACCTGGCACTGCAACAGGGAGAGGAGCTGGCTGAGGAGATGGAGGAACTGGAGGTCTCCTCTTTTGAAGAGGACATTGACAGGGATGAGGGTGACGACGTCCTTTAAGGCGGTGATGACGGGGATGAGGCCTTCGCACTGGCCAGATGTGGCAGGCGCACTGGGAGACCCTCATAGCTGCTAGATTTGTGGAGGATGATGACATCGCATTTGTGAATGTTTGACTCCAGCCTGGCTTATGGCAGAGTGAATACCCTCTGTGTGAGTGCTCCTATCATGGAGATGAAGTGGAGGCCCTAAAAGTCACTTAATTGCAGGAGGATGATGACAACATGCAGTGAAGACACACCATAAATCTTCACATAACCTCTGAGAAAATCTGACTCGCGCCCGGCCGAGGGCAGCTCACTTATGCTCTGTGATCAGGGTCACAGCATCATAGCTACGCAACCATGAAATTTTAAGAGTTCTGATGCTTCATCCGCCTTCAGCACCTGAGCCCTTCAGGAGCTGGAGCACAGCATCACTGGTCACAGATGTTGAAGAGATGGGAGCCAGTCCCCACTTAAAGGTGCTGAGGGGACATCGAGAGAATGAGGGAACTCTGTGATGCCTGCCCAATACATTCTGGCAGCAATGACAAGCACCACCAAGATGCAGGCATCAGTAATGTTTCCAGGGAATGTGAGGCCAGACCATCACTTTGGTCTGAACAACTGCACAGAACACAGGGAAGAGGCCCTGGACTGAGAAAACTGCCTTTATCTTGCATAAAAAGGTTTCACATCGGAGTGACAAGAACACTGGTCATCAGAACAAGGATCCATAGGCAGGGGGACATTCTTGGGAGTTTATTGACAACAGTGAACAGTATGTACAAGTGATTAACACCCGTGCCCAGACTACGTAACTAATTCTTCTTAACTTTCCTAACCCTGTTGCTACATCTTAGTGCTCCCTGGACATCCACAGCAGAGGTGGAGGCAGCCTGCTGATTGCGACTCCCTGTCTGTGATGACCTTGGCGGGCATGCTCTGGAGGGCTGAGACTTGGAGGGCCCCAGCTTGCTTTGTTGCTGTGTTGCAGTGACACCCTCCTTGGCCTGTGGAGCTGGAGCTGCTGAGGTCAGAGCAAAAGGGGATTTGGATGGGCTGATCACTCTCGGAGTCACCTGGATGGATGGGCCCAGAGAGTGCACCTGCTGATCCTCCTCCCTATGGATGCCCCGGGAACCCCAGGCTGATTCCTTGAGGACAAGGGGTAGCTGAAGTGAGATCGAGCTGCCTGGCACCCCTTTCGCATACAGTCTGTTGGAAGCCAACTATGGCATCAGCAATGGAGTTGAGCCCATGCAGCAGTGCAGGAGTGATATCCTGGACCTAGGTCTCCATAGCGGCTGCCACCCTACCAGTGTAGACCTCAGTTGGCATGCCGAAGCTATCACCTCAGTCTGAAGATGGAAGAACTCCTCCATCTTGCCTTACAATCTGAGGATTGTAGCAGACATCCCTTCCTGATGTTCCCGAGCTTGCCTTTGCAACTCCAGCAACTGTCACATGACTGAGTTCAAAGGCTCGTCATCTGACTCAGTCTCAGCAACATTCTTTCCTCTAGCAATCCTCCGAGTGCCAGGGACCTGGGAAGTCCCTGCTGCCGCCTGCTGTGGATCAGAGAGTGTGAAGTGCTCACCAGATTCTGATCCCGGGGCTACTCTAAAGCTCAGTCCCACCAAGGTGTGTGTCTCTGTGCTAGTGGAGAGTGTGGGTGAGCGCTGTGATGGGACTTCAAGGAGGGTGCCTCCAGATTCCTTTTCAGAGGTTTCTTCGGGGCTTGATTGGAGGCCCTGGGTCATGGACTTTGTTGGCTGTTTGGCAGATGTGCCTGTGAAAGCAAGGGGAGTGCATGGCAGTGGCTTGTGAAACAGGACACATCACTCACAGCATGGTTGTCTGATGGATGTTGCACTGCTGGACCCTCACTTGGTAGAGCAGCACCGACCTCACCTTCAGCACAGGACCGGTCCAGATCCTCGCTGGCTAGCTGGATGGCTCTGTTTTCAAAGTCTGTGAGGACCTTGATTTCAGGCATTTCTCCACCGGTCTGCGACCTCTCCACCTTGTTGTGTGCCAGCTTGTCCTGCACGGATAGAGATGGAAAAAGCATAAGCAAGATGCCTCCCAGGCCAGATGATAAGTATGCCTGACCTGTGTGGGTGGTGAGTGAGTGGTCCCATGGGTGGGATGAGGACAATGACGGTGTGTGTGTGAAAGAATGAATGGTGATGTCCCTTGCACTGGCAATGAGTGAGGGCCCTGTGGATGTGTGCTGGGTTTGTGAGTTGAGAGTGATGAGAAGAGTGACTTAGACTTGCGGAAAGGAGATCATCATTCATCCTCTAGCGGCACAGGGATCATCGCTGCCACCGCCTCCCAAGCTGAATTGGTCACATTGCTGCCCATCCTGCAGCCGGAGAAGGGGTACAGGACATCCCAGTGGGCCTCCAAGGCATCCAGCAGTCGCTCAAGGAACCCATCATTGAAGCGGGGGGCTGAGGTCTTTTTCCCTTTGCTGGCCATGTCCCCCGGGCAGCAGTGGTGAGCTGGAAGCACTGAGATATGTGCTTGTGGCTGGACTTTAAACATAGCACCCAGCGTGATGGCGGGCGGGTGAATAAGAGCCCGCCTGCCATTGAAATAGTGTGTTTCCCAGGAGAGCACAAATAATGAGGTGCGTTTGGGACTATACAGCCTGAAAACATGCCATCGCAGCCCGTGGGTAAGATGCCGCTTTGCCTGCCCGCTACTGCAATTCTGGGAAAATTTCACTCATAGTCTTTAACCCATGCAGGTCTCTTAATGGAATGTGTGCACGTTGACGCTGGCTGCTCATCTGGATCATGTTCCTTGTCTGGAGACTGTCATTCCCTTGACCCTTTTTAAAAATTCATTCATAGGATGTGGGCTTTGCTGGCTAGGCCAGCATTTATTGCCCATCCCCATTTGCCCTTGTTCTGAGGGCATTTAAGAGTCAACCACGTTACTGCGGGTCTGGAGTCATATTTAGGCCAGACCAGATAAGGACAGCAGATTTCCTTTCCAAAAGGGCATTATTGAACCAGATGGGTTTTTACAGCAATCAGCAATGGCTCCATAGTCATCATCACTATGATTTTTAATTGATTTTTATTGAATTCAAATTTCACTATCTGCCATGGTAGGTCCCCAGGGCATAACCCTGGGTTTCTGGAATACTCACCTAGCAATAATACCACTATGCCACTGCCTTCCCAAACATTCAAGCTACCTTGGTTCCATTACTGTTGTTGGGGACTCGTGGAACTCTGGGATTGATGGTAGTCCTGTACTCAGTACAGCTGGTGAGACCCCTTCTCCCTAACAGTCCGATTGTGGTGAAGGAGCAGTTTCACTAGTTGAACGTATACACCTGCTGTTGCGCCTGTTTATCTGGTTGAGTTTTATCAACTCCAGCTTTGAGTTGCCAACTGTTGAATTGTGGTTCATTCTTTCCTCCTGGTACATTGGTGTTGCCCCGGAAATGTTTGTTCAGATCTCACACAGCCTGGTTCATTGAAGACTTCAGTTTACAGTGCATTTGCAAAAGTATAGACTCAACTGGGATCTTGCTCTGCAAATCTTGCAGTTCCACACTGCTGTGTACATTCTCCTGTAGAACTACTTCATTTACCTTCAGCTCCTGCATTTCATTGCACTGATTGTTAACCATCTTGCGGCTTACTTGAATATTGTCTCCTTCTCTGGGGTTTTTTGTTTCCCTTGCTCTAGGGTCTTTGGTTGCCCTTTCCCTGTTGGCACGTTCAGGGTTAGAAGCCCAAGGTTTATACTTGCTCAGCTGAGACAAGTGGCTGTTGCTTCTCATCTAGGAGCTTGATCTCCAGATCTTCCTTCTTGCCAATGTGTTGGGCTGTCAGACTAATTTGTCATCTTGGTATGAGTTTTGTGCCATCATATAGCCTCCATCTTACTTTCAAGGGCTTCATTTTCGGATTGCCATATTGAGCCACTTTGCACAGGTCTGTGAAGGTCATAGTGTTGCATGACGTACCTGTGTCTATCTGACACTTCTTGTTCGCCTGATATTCTCCTTGTGAGATCATCACTGTAACAGTCACAAACCATGTCACCTCTGGGCTTGACTGAACCAACCTGCTGTATCATTAATAGTTCTTCATCAGGCTCGTCTGCTGAAATCTCTCCAGTGGCCATCTGTATTGGCTCGTTTTCCATTTTTCTGGTCAAATACTTGTGTGCAAAATGATTTTTTCTTCTTGCAGTTAAAACACTGCTTTCCCCATGCTAAGCAATCCTTCCTTTCTCATGCATGCTGTTCTCCGCAGTTTTTATATCCTACCCTGAGTCTGCAATTGCTCAGCTCTTTTGGCTTGGACTGTTTCTCGGTATAACATATCTCCTGGTTGCTCTTCCATACATTTGCTCTAGCTTTTGTTTCACAACTTCCACATTTTGCCACACGTCTATCGCTTTCTTTAGCATCAGTTTCCCATCTTTCAACAGACTTGCTCTCAATGAGGGGTCTCTCATACCTAAGACCAATCTATCTTTAAGCAGATCATCTTTTAGCTGTCCGAATTCACATGATTCTGCAAGCTGAGTTTGTACTGTGATATACGGTTCGATGATCTCGTTTTCACTTTGAACTCTAGTGTTGAATACATAATGTTCATATGTAACATTCACTTGGGGTTCAAAATTTGTATTCAAATCTTTCAAAATCTCTGTCATCTGTTTTCTTTGCTCATCTGTTAAGCTTAGAGTGGTATACACTTTGTAGCAGTCCTTCCCTAGCAGTGTTAACTGTGTGGCTAAATCTTATTGGTTCAGGCTTGTTCATTAAGTCTGCTGCAATCTTATAGTTTTGCCATTGTGAGTGGAAAAACTGCCA
This sequence comes from Carcharodon carcharias, assembly GCF_017639515.1. NCBI lineage: Eukaryota > Metazoa > Chordata > Chondrichthyes > Lamniformes > Lamnidae > Carcharodon > Carcharodon carcharias. Next base: position 40,638,575 of record NC_054487.1, on the reverse strand, counting down.
GTTTTGTCATACATTATTTTTCAATTGGACTGGAGATGGGATTGGTAAATTTACTGTAGCCATTTTTACTCACTCAGTAATTTACTTGCAGCCTCTGTCTGTCTTTCCTTTGTTGTTTCTCGGTAGCCAGTAATTTAATTTGAAGCTCATATGTGCTTTTACTTTGTCCTTTTCTCTACAGCCAGTGAGTTCACTTGCGGCCCTTTGTTTAGAAGCTTTTTTGCAGATTTGTACTTTTCCGTGTGACTTTCTGAGTTGTCTCACTTGCAGCCTTGCAGCGTTTGTCTGTTTTCCTTTGTTTTTCCAGCAGCTCCTTTTGCAGATTTGAACCTTTCTCTGTTCCTGGGTTCTCTGCTCCTTTTGCAGAGTTCAAAAATCTATTTGTTCTTCACTTCTGACACCAGGATTTTATGGCCCCACCCACCTGGTGGGTTATTACAGTCCTGCCAAACTGAATGGAGATTTAAATGGCTCAAAACATCTGCCAAGGGAGACACACCGCGGCAGAGCTGTAAAATCCTGGCTCATGTTTCATGTATCAGGACAGCTGTACTCCTTCAGTGAGAGCTTTTATTGAACTGACCTAAGGTGTCTGTCCCCAGAGGCAGAGTGCCTCGTGACAGAGTCACATGACTATGGCAAGCCAGTTAGTCAGTACAGTATTGGCATTTCCAAAACCCAAGCATGGTATATGAATAAAAGTCTATCAAAATATATTTAAATAGTATTTTCTTGTCACTATCAGTTTTAACAAACCCTTGTCAATTCGTTTCCAGCATATGCTTAGTGATGCAGTGAAGGTGTGATGATGAGCCTGAATCTATGTTCTTTGGAGTTTTGGGTACGTTTGCTTATCTTGATCCCATTACATTCTATTCTTTGGTTTGCTGCAATAGTGTCCCTGTGATGACAGTTATGTCATCAGTGATCAAGGCCCGAAGCCCCAGAATTCCCTCCTTAAATCTCTCTCCCACACTGGATGCCTTGAGTCACCAATGCTAATAGCTCCTTCTTTAGCTTGGTGCCTATTTTTGTTTGATTACATTTCTATGAGACTTCTTAGGATGCGTTAAATACATCGTATAAATGCAAGTTGTTCTTGGTTGTATTAAGTTGCAAAACATAACCAGGTTCGGCTGGTTATGAATTGTAGTCTTTCCAGCTTTGCCACATTTAGAAAAGGTGAAAGGTGAATGGTAAAGGTGCAATACCTGCAACTTAGCTGATTGTGGTGTGAGAAATGCTGAGGCAGATAAATGCAGTTATGGTGTGGCATATAGGCTTATCTTCTTTCAGATGGACAAGTACTGTCTACAGTGGTAAAGACTCTGTAATATTGTAATCTGTGGACACAACATTTATGTTGCACAAAGAAGCAGCCTAACAGTAGTTATGAACATAAACTAAAGCACCAGTAACAAACTGACATAAAGTTGAATGTATTAAAAGATATAAAGTAATATACTGAATATATGGTAAATATAAGTTATAATTTATGGAGATTCTTTTGATTCTTATAATATCTGTGGATATTGCTTGGAAATCAACCAAACATATTTTTCAGGCAGCAGGAGTGCAGATGGCAGGACTCTGTAATATTGTAATCATGATTTTGATTATTCTTTATCTGCAGGCCATGTATTCGTCCATGTACAATCCCTACAACATTTGGTTATTTAAATAACTCAGTAATTTTCTACAGAGGAAGGAGGGCTTTAGATGCCTGTTGTGGTATTAGCTGTATGTGTTTCAATTTTTCACTTGCTCCCCAGGGATTTTCCTCTATTTCAGATGGTGACAGCTTGAAAATAGTGTTATTTGCTTCTTCAAAATTGCCTTCTAACATTAATCCTCTGCTGTGTGTGTATATATAATATATATATAAACACGTGTGTGTGTGCGCATGTGTGCGTGTGTGTGTGTGCACGTGTGTGCATGCCCATATACAAGGAAAAATCTGACCTTTGTACTGAGCATTTTGCAAACAGGATATATAATTTCTATACACTTATTGTTCTTGCCACAATACATTTGTCCATTTTCAGTTTGATCACAAAGCTAAGACTCAATCAATCAGGTGCATTTTATGTACTCAGAAACTTTAGGGCCAAGACCCAACATGTGCCCCAGATAGGGCAAAACATTTTATAAAATAAGCTTTGAAAGAATGTGCTTAACCATAGATCTTTAAAATGTAAAAGGTAGACTTGCATCCCTGTACTGCCTTGCATGACCTCAGGACATTCCAAAGCACTTTACAACCAATGAGTGCTTTTTGAAAGTGTTGTCACGGTTGCAATGACATGGCAGTCAGTTTGCACAGAGCATGATATCACAAACAACAATGAGCTAATGAGAAGATGATCTCTTTTAGAGATGATTGATAGATAAATATTGGGCAGAATACCAGGGAGAATTCTGCTCTTCTTTGAAATAGTGCCATGGGATATTTTACGTCCACATGATAGCAGACAGGATCTTGATTTAATGTCTCATCCAAAAGATGGCATGTCCAACAGTGCAGCACCTGCCAATTACTACACTGGAATGATTGCCTGGATTTTGTGCTCAAGTCTCTAGAATGGCTCTTGATCTCATAACCTTTTGACTCAGAGGCAAGAGTCCTACCACTGAGCTAAGGCTGACAACTTGGTTGAAGAAAAGATGAAAACATTTGTGGTTTCAAATTCTGTAAAGCTCAGAATAGTTGACTCATCATTTATTGTATATCTTGTATTCTCCAAAGTACTTTGTGGTTTTGCTAATATAGTAATCTGGTACTATATTATATTTTACTAAATTGTTTCTTGTTTCCTCAGAGCAAATCCTATGTTGTCAGTAAAAAGCCATGTGAAAGTATTGAATTTCTACAGTTTTAGAAAATTGAGATGAAATGATGCGCTATCATTTCTTGTGTACTAAATTTAAAGAAGATCCTGTGGTTAATTATTTGCGTGGACTTGTGTTTGTGATATGAACATTCAGGATTATTATTAAAATACGTTTTTTGCTGCTGGAAATGGTTTGCAGAGATTGCTTGTGTTGATAAATGGCAAGTAACATTCGTGCCACACAAGGGCCAGGTAATGACCATCTCCAACAAGAGAGAATCCAACCATCTCTCCTTGAAATTCAATGGCATTACCATCGCTGAATCTCCCACTATCAACATCCTGGGCTTACCACTGACCAGAAATTAAACTGGACCAGCCACATAAATACTGTGGCTACAAGAGCAGGTCAGAGGCTAGGAATCCTGTGATGAGTAATTCACCTCCTGACTCCCCAAACCTGTTCACCATCTACAAGGCACAAGTCAGGAGTGTAATAGAATACTCTCCACTTGCCTGGATGGGTGCAGCTCCAACAGCACTCAAGAAGCTTGACACCATTCAGGACAAAGCAGTCTGCTTGATTGATGTCCCATCCACCTTCTTCACCATTCACTCCCTCTGCCATCGACACACAGTAGCAGCAGTGTGTACCATCTACAAGATGCACTGTAGCAATTCGCCAAGGTTCCTTAGACAGCACCTTTCAAACCACGACCTCTACCACCTTGAAAGAGAAGGCCAACAGGTGCATGGGAACAACATCACCTGCAAGTTCCTCTCCAAGCCACTCAGCATCCTGACTTGGAAATATACTGCTGTTCCTTCACTGTTGCTGGGTTAAACCCGGAACTGCCTCAGTAACACCTGGACCTACATCACATGGACTGCAGTGGTTCAAGCAGGCTGTTCACTACCACATTTTCAAGGGTAATTAGGGACCAGCAATAAATGCTGGCCTTGCCAGCAATGCCCACATCCCATGAAAGAATAGAAAAAAATAATTTTGATGATTCAATGGAAATTGAAGTCTTTGGAGATACAGAAGAACATAAGAAATAGGAATAGGGGTAGACCATTCAGCATCTCGAGCCTACTCTGCCTTTCAATAAGATCATGGCTGATCTTCTTGTGTTTCGATTTCCACATTCCCATCTACCCCCAATATCCTTTGATTCCCTTGCCTAAAAAGAATCTACCTATCTCTGCCTTAAAAATATTCAATGACCCCGCCTCCACCACCTTCTGACGCAGAGAATTCCAAAGTTGCACAACCCCCTGAGAGAAAAAAATTCTCCTCATCTCTGTCCTATAAGGGTACCCCTAATTTTAAAACTGATCCCCTAGTTCTGGACTCACCCACAAGACGAACATCCTTTTGACATCTACCTTTTCAAGGCCATTCAGGATCTTGTACACTTCAGTCAAGTCACTCCTCACTCTTCTAAACTCAAGTGGAAACAAGCCCAGTCTGTCCAACTTTTCTTCATAAGACAACCCATTCATTCCAGGTATCAATCTAGTAAAACTCCTTTGAACCGCCTCCAAAGCATTTACACCCTTCCTTAAATAAGGAAACCAAAACTGCACACAGTATTAGAGGTGTGATCTCACCAATGCTCTGTATAAATGAAGCATAACATCCTTACTTTTATGTTTGACCCCTCGTGTAATAAAGGATAGCATTTCATTAGCTTCCTTAATTACTTGCTGTACCTGCATACTAACTTTTTGTGACTCATATACTAGAACATCTAGATCCTTCTGCAACTTGGAATTATGCAGCCGTTCTCCATTTAAGTAATACTCTGCTTTTTTGATCTTCCTGCCAAAGTGAACAACTTCACATTTTCCCACATTAAACTCCATTTGCCAGATCTTTGCCCACTCACTCAACCTATCTATATGCATCTCCAACCTTCTCATGTCCTCTTCACAACATACTTTCCTACCTATCCTTGTGACTTCTGCAAATTTAGCGACCATGTCTTCACTCCCCTTATCTAAGTCGTTGATGTAAATCGTGAAAAGTTGATGCTCCAGTACAGACCACTGTGGGACTCCACTTATCACATCCCGCCAATCAAAAAAAAGCCCATTTATGCATACTCTATGTTTTCTGCCAGCCAGCCAATCTTCTATCCATGCTAATATGTTACCCTCTATGCCATGCGCTTTTATTTTCCATCATAACTTTTGATGTGGCACTTTATCAAATGCCTTCTGGGAATCTAAGTACAGTATGTCTACAGGCTCCCCTTTATCCTCTGCGCATGTTACTCCTTCGAAAAACTCCAATAAATTGGTTAAACATGATTTTCCTTTCACCAAACCATGCTGACTCTTTCTAATTGCCTTGAGGTCATCTAAGTGCCCAGCTATAACCTCCTTAATGATGGAGTCTAGTAACTTCCCCATGACAGACAAGAAGCTAACTGGCCTATTGTTTCCTGTTTTCTGCCTCTCTCCCTTCTTGAAAAGAGGGATTATATTTGCTACTTTCCAGTCTGATGGAACTTTTCCAGAATCTAGCAAATTTTGGAAAATTAACACCAGCACATCAATTACTCCATTCGCCACCTCTTTTAAGATCCTAGGCTGTAGTCCATCGGGACCCGGAGACTTGCCAGCCTGCAGCTCCATCAATTTGCTCAGTACCATTTCCCTAGTGATTTCAATTTCACCAAGTTCCTCTCCCGTTCACCTCCTGATTTGCAGCTATTACTGGAATGGTTTTTGTATCCCTATAGTGGACATAGAAGCAAAATATTTGTTCATTTCTTCCACCATTTCCTTGTTATCTACTATTAACTTCCCACTGTCACTCTCTAGAGGACCAACATTCACGTTACTTACACTTTTCTTTTTTAAATGCCTGTAGAAACTCTTACTATCTATTTTTACATTTCCAGCTAGCTTTCTCTCATACTCTAATTTCTTTCTCTTGATTAAACTTTTAGCCATTCTTTATATTCTGTCCAATCACCTTTCCTGCCATTCACCTTTGCGGGGTTGTATGCTTGTACCATGTAGTCCATTAAATGTAAAGTTCGAAAACCAGTGCAATTCCATGGGGCCACAAGTTTAATGCTCATTATGCCATGTAGTAGATCACAGGTTACATTAAGGGGTCACTATGACCTCATGATAGATTGAATATTCTAACATGGACGCAGTGCAGTCTGTGGAGTAAAAGCATCTAATGAGCCAATTTTGTTCTGGAGGGGTCAGAGTGGTGAGGGGGGGGTGGGGGCCGGTGGTGTGGTGCAGTAGGCAGAGGAAAGTCACCCCTATTTAACTTCAGTAAATGTTTCAACTTCTAAATTGTTGGATTCCATGCTCTACTGAATTATAAGTTGCTTTGAATATGCTAGTGGACAAGGTATTTGAAACTTTCGTTCAAAAGTTTTCATATTATCTCGCTAAAGAAGAGCATGCATGGCACTGTGATGTATGAGGAGTTATTATAGGCTAATAATGTTTCAATTGTGCTTGTGTTTCCATTGAATTAGGTTAGTTCATGACTCATGAGCCATTGACATGAGTATAACTGTAATAATTTCTCTGTTGCTTCTGGCGCATCCCAATGCATCCTTGGTATGAACATATTCATTATAGCAGTACCCTCGAGGAATATTCCAGAAACTATTAGTTAAACCCAGGAAGGTGAAACAGCCACTATAATGAAGGGTGCACTGTGTATGAAGTTGGTCTGTCAGATTAGTCTGCAGGAGGAATCGACATTGGAAATGTTAAGTGACAATGATGAGCACCCTTTATTTCACCAAATAGAAAATTATTGTGGGCTTAAGAAATGAATGCAATGCAAATAACTAGTTATCACTGGCAGAACCTGCAGCCATAACTTTAAATAGAGATAAAAGCAATGCCTGTTCATCTATGCAATACTTGCAATTATGTTCAATATTGAAGCAATATGTAGAAAAGGTCAATAATGCCATATTTTTGTGTAAGTGTTCTGATATGTTTCCCTGACTTGTGCACCAAAATTTTTCTATTTATTAACTTTATGCTTTTCAAATTTGGCTGCTTATCTTTGAAAGGGTCTCTATGTGAAAGGAACCTAAGTTGGTTTCTTTGAGCCAAAGATCACCACAGCCATGGAGACAGATGTTAGTTCCGGAACCACTATGTAAGGAACATATTGGCTACATACCAGAATAAATTAAAGAAGGCTTATGCCAGTTTCCTACATTATAACACGTCTATACCTCAAAACTACTGCATGAGCTGTAAAGCGCTTTGAGGTCAGAAAGCCATTATATAAATGCAACCATCTTGTTTTCACTCTAGTAATAAGCATATATGTCTCCCTGGTCATTGGTTCAACCAATTTCCAGTCCAGTTGCATAATATTAAGTAAAATAATTATGATTGTAGGTATGAGGCCTGGTCCTATGTAATTGATGTCCTGGTGAGGAGCCTTAACTATCGGGAATGTATATTGGAAAATCACAGGTACTGTTCCAATGCTTTTGCTGCCTATTTAAATGCAGCATTACTGGGAACATGCTCGTGAATACCCACTATTAGCTCACCTGATTCTAGATTACTTGTGGGCAGTACTTAGTGCTAGGAATACATTTTTGCAAAAACTGCCCTTTTGTGATCCTAACGGCATTTCACATAGACAATGTTAATGGCCTGCAGGCAAATTCTCTCCTTAAAGTAATAGGAAGGTTGTATGGGTGTCAAAGAGCCAAATATGACCAGTGGCTGTGGTATCCATGATCTGTTGTTGCAAACTCTCTGACAAGTTTGTAGTTCGTGAAGAGGATGTGGTGGATACTGCCTGCTCCACTTGCAAGCTCACGTGGAAACTCCACCCTGGGTTGCAAGTGCCTGATGACTGTTGATATCCTACTTGCCAAAGCAATTGCCTACTGCCCACTCATCAGAGGTTGATGAAGGTCACTTTCCTGTGAACACAAGGAGGTTAGGCAGTTTATGATCTGAGGCTACATTCACTTGGGGAACTGAAATGCTGTTTCGGTTGTGCTTTGAAACTCTTGAGAATTCAATTATTTTCCTTGCCTTTGGGATGCGGTTACGAACATGTTTGCATCCTGTAAAATGTATTTTTTTTTAGAGATTTTGGTCCTGTGCTGTTAGTTAGCAAAGTGGATTTGTTTCAAAGGTTGTGTCTTTGATTTTTTGGTGAACTTGGGAAGATAGCAATTGGGAGGATGGGCTGATGGATTGCATATAGAAAACTATTACCAAAAATCTAGTTGATTGCTTTATTTACCTGTATTCTCACTGTATGAAATTAGTTGTAATTTTTAGATTGTAATTGTAATTGCAGAGTATAAAGAACTATGTAATATATAATGAATTGGTGCTGATGCATTATTCATATTGAACAAAGACTTGGGATAATACTCATCATGATTATGAGACATAATCAACATATAATCTGCAAGATCACTCCAGTTAGAGAAATAACTATGATTATAGTTATGACCAGTGTGCATTTTTCTTTAAACTAGTTCTAATAATGGAATAATGAATACAACATAACTTTATAATGAGAACCTAGCTATCATTTTAACTCAAGAGTTTATTAAACATGACTTCTGCTTGATGAGCAGTGTTCTGCCACTTGATCTGTGAATGGAATTGGAATAATTAATAAATCTATTCACATCCAAAGGATCAAATGAGTTGAATCTAGGCAGGGGCAGGCTGCGTAGGTAGTTGAGGGAGGGAAGTTTGGGTTTCCTCATGTTTAGTGGACCTTGACTGCACAGCGTGCATAGGTTTGATTTGGCAGGTTCCCAACCCAGAGGTTAGCCTAATTGACAGGCTTGAGTCCCAGTCGGAAGTGAAGCACTCTGGAGTAGGCTGCAACCACATATAAGTTGCTGGCTGCTGCACAGGGCCAGGGAGGTTGAGTGGCATTGACAAATATCACATTATTGAAAAGGAATTTACACTTTTAATTACCAGACTTAACTTCCTAGTGAGTTTAATGGACGATTAATGTGCAAATCCAGCAAGTTGCTAAAAATAACTGGGGATTTTCAGAATAAGATGCTGTTTGTGTGAAACTAATGGTAGAGTAACATAAAACAAACACTAAATCCTGGAGATTTGCAACTCCCTGAACTTGCTGCCGTTTTGAACATTAATATTGGCATGCATTTTTAATGTGCCATTACTTTTCCAGCAAGATCCTGTACATAGTGCTGAATTTTACCACTTACCTGGAAGTCCCACCAGTCAGAGTGCCGTCCAATTAAGGCAAGCCCCAGTGATCAGGAGGAGGGGAGAATGTTGTGGAACACCAGCAATTTCAATAGGCAGAATTTTTCGCTCGTTGGGCAGGAGCGCTCCCGACACGATCGAGCTGGCAAGGGTCCCGATGTCATCATGCACTCGCATGATATTTTGGTTGGCGGGCACAGGTGGGAGTCAGAGCCACACCCACCATTAATTAAGAGGCTAGTTAAGGCCTTTGACAACCCAACTGACAGCGATTTAACACTGTTTGTGCGATTTTTTGCTCATTGCATGGGCAAAACAGGCAGGCGGGCAGCCTACAATTTGCAAAACCTCATCCACAGGCAGGACAGAAAGGGTCAGTAGCATTGTCAATGTGAATAGTGAGGAGATTTGGAGATAACTTGCTCCTGGTGCTTATTGGCACTTGCCAGTTTCGCCTCTGGGTCTTCATTCTTAGCATTTCCACGTGTCATTTCAGGACTCATTGGGGTCTTCAAGGCCCTCTGAGGATTCAGATCGTGTGGACCCTTCCAGGTATCAGATAGCCTTCCTTTATCCTGGTAATGAGGATTGTGGACTCCGCTGGTGACACCTCCTCTGAGGAGGAAGAGAGGGACAGAAGGGAGAGGAGGCCAGGTGTCCCAATGCAGTTTCCAGTGGAGGGATCTGTGGGAGAAGAGGCGTAGGCACGAGGGGTGCAGGGCCAGCAGGTAGTCCAAGGCTGTAGGAGCTGCAGGAGACGCCACTATCCTGCTGCCACGGTTTACAGGCAGTGATCCAGCTAACTCAATATGTCCGAGGTGCAATGCTGAAGGAGGATCCGCCTCTCAAGGGAAACTGTGACCACCATTTGTCAAATGATTGGGCCTGAGATCAGCTCCAACTGTGTGGGTGGACACCCCATGCCAGTGGCTCTGAAAGTCACAGTGACTCTCAACTTCTATGCCTCCAGTTCTTTCCAGGGGTCACTGGGGGATCTGTGTGGAGTCTCCCAGTCAGCTGTCCACAGTTAAGTCAAGCTGGTGACAGAAGCTCTGTTCAGGTGGATATTGACTTTCATTCATTTGCGTATGGACAAGGTCAGCCAGGCTGAGTGAGCCAGAGACTTTGCAACAATTACTGGGTTCCCCTGCGTCCAGGGTGCCATCGGCTGTGCTCATGAGGCCATCAAGGTGCCAGTGGGTCAGCCAGGGGCCTTCATCAACAGGAAGTGATTCCACTCCACTGAGCGTGCAGATAGTGTGTGATCACAGGATGTTGATTCTGCAAGTTTGTGTAAGATACCCTGGCAGCTCCCATGACGCTTACATCCTGAGACACTCCCAGGTGCCGAGGCTCTTCAGTACTCCAACCCGGCTTGATGGATGGCTGCTGGGTCATAAGGATTAGCTTATGAGCCCCTCAAAAGGTTGCTCAAGAAGCCTCTCCGCCATCCAACAACAGAGGCTGAGCAGCGGTATAACAGGAGCCACGCCTCCACAAGGGCTGTGGTAGAGAGAACTACAGTTCTTCTCAAGATGCACTTCCGATGCCTGGACCGTTCAGGGGGAGCACTGCAATACCCCCCAGATCGTGTGTTACTGGTAGTGGTTGCATCCTGTGCTCTCCACAATCTAGCACTGGCAAGGGGGACCCACTGGAGGAAGGGAATCTTGACGCAGCTGCACAGGCCACAGATGATAAATCCAGTAGTGAGTCAGAAGAGGAGCACGGTGAGGAGAACACTGAGGGCATGAAGACAGACCTCGGTAACCTCCAGGGAGGCAGAGATGCCAAGGACGCCTTGATCCAACGCTCCTTCAGCTAGGCTGCCAAATAAGAACTACCACCTCATGCCAGGGCTGCCACTACCATTGTGGATCTCAGAAATGACCCTTTCCTTTGCCTCCAAGATACACTCAGTGCCTGTGCAATAAAGTTTTGAGCCACCCATGTCCAGCATTACATACTGGCGTCCCCTGTACCTACAAAACAAATGAAGCACACTCAGGCCAATAACACAAAAGCTAATGTAATTTAATGTTGGAACTCATTTTATTGAACAGAACAATATCCAGTGTTGTTGGTCTCACCATTAAAAAAGGAAAACAAAAAGGGGGAACAAAAGATCACCCATTACCAGACCCTCTTGTGCTCAAGATGCTTTAAACTTATGTTTACAGGTGCTATGTCTAGGCCCTCCCCCCTCATTGGCACTGGCATTGGAGACAGACTGCTCACTGTGATGTCTTGTTGGCCCATGGAGCCTGTGATGGCTCTGCCTGGGAGGGAATGGCCAGTCCATGGCTGGCATCTCCCCAGCCACTGCAACCACATCGAATGCCACGGTCACTGGCGGTGGGGGGGGGAGCTGCTGCCATCATTCAGAGCACCCTGAGAGGAGCTCATGTGCCAATGTGAGGTCACTGTGGACCTCCCTGCTCGCCGTTGATGGACGGGCACCTAGCTGGGATTCTGGGTGCCTCATCCATCTCATAGGCGGACACTGACCACCTAAGGTCAGTGCCTTTGTGAGTGCTTGCATGTCTGAGAGCAACACCAGGAACCCCTGATTCTGTTCCTGGAGGAGCCTCACCACTCTCTCCATGGGGGAGGCATTGTGCTCAGCCATGAGTGTCAACGGAGTGCTCACGCTCCGCAGGACTCCTCCACAATAGAGACCATGGCACAGATACTCCCATGTATCACTGCCAGTTCCTCCCGCACATCTCGCTGGACATCCAACATCTGCTGCCTAATGGATGATGCCAGAGGCTCATCATCAGCCTTCGACTGAGGATCGTCCCAGTCCCCAACAGTCCTCCGACTGCCGGTGCTCTGGGCACTCTCTGCCTCCGCCTGCACCTCAGGCAAGTGTGAAGTGCCCTCACCAATGTGCACTGAGTTACTAGCCACTGAACTAATGCCCACTGAGGTGTTGGTATCTGCACTGGTGCCTGGTTCAGAGAGCGGGTGTGACACAGGTGCTTCGGGAGCATGGTGGTCAGGGGTAGCTCCTGGAGGTCCTGAGATTGGCTGCTTGGTGGCAGATCTAAGAGAGAGGAAGGACATGTCATTAGTTAAAGTCATCACACTGTCACTGTGCATGCCCAGCACACTGGTGAGACAATGGAGATCTGCATCACGATGCCATCATCTTTCAATGATCAATGAGGAATCCAGTCTGGAGGTTCCCATCAATGATGAGACTGCACAAGATTGTTTGCAGCATCTGAAACTCTCACCTCAGTGCACTGCACTATTAACTTCGTCTGACACCCCAGCCTCTCCACGGCTGCTTGACCAAAGTGCATGGCACTTCTTGAGCTCCAAGGCCTCCTGCTCATACTGGGAGAGGATGAGGAAGTGTAGGGGGTCCTCAGCCAGTTTGTGACCTCTCAATATTGTTATGGGATATCTTCTCCTGAAAGAACAGAGGAACATTGATTAGTCCACTCTCCACCTGCAGCCTCATTGCAGCCTGGCCAACCCCAGCTGAGGAGCACCTTGCAGAGCACATCCAGGTCATGGCCCTTGAGCTGCAAAACACTCAGTCCAAGCAGCCATGGCTCACCCCTTGGCCAGCTCCGGTGTCATTGACAGTTGATATTCAGACTCTAACATCGCTCAGCTCCACGGGGGATGGATGGCCAGCCCAAAATAATTCATCACACTGACCCGTGCCACTACGGTACTCACCCTTCCTGAGCACAGAGGGTCATTGAAGTGCTTCTGGCACTGCACCCAGGTGTGCTGCATCACACCATGGCTGCTCACCCGGGCTTCCACCTCCTCCCACATCCTCCTTATGAGGTGCAGTGGCCTCCTCCTCCCATCTCTGGGGACAAGGGTCTCCCTTCTGGCAGCCACCTCCAGGTGGGTGATGAGGCACTTGTCGGAAAAACAGTGGGCTGAGTGCGCAGCCAACCTCACCTCCCACCTGTTCTCTTAATCCTCGTTTGCAGCCATGTCCCTGCTGCAACTACAATGCGGGCAGCCTCCCTGGGGCTGCCTGCGCCGCTTTTGAACCGGCCGCTGGGTCGGCATTAGACCCGACGGCCGACAGGCCCCTGCCCCCAGCCACCCCTTCTCGGATGTTCGGCAGCCGGCGTTCATGCCGGGCGGGCTTTAATCGGCCCGTCAGCGGGAAATCGCAGTCAGGCCCCAATTGCGGGTGGCGATCGGATTCCTGCCCGTTCCTGCTCACCCCCACTGAACCCGCCCGACAAGGGCAAAATTCTGCCCCAATGTCATGGAGAAGGCCATTGTCACTGAAGGGAGGTATGATCTCCATGGCCCAAGGAGTAGCCATAAAGGAGGGTCACCCTCACACAAAGCCCATTGCTAGGCCACCAGGGTTCGCCTGGCAGTCTCACCACACATTGGTGGGCTCTCCCAATGCAGGAAAATGCTCACGGAGGCAGGCAGCGGCCCTTAATTGGCCATTTAAGTGGCTGAATTGGCTGCCATGCAGGAGGCAGTGCTGCCTCGTTACCTGCTGCTGGCTGCATGGGATGGGTTTCCTCCTGACACCTGCCCCCACCAGATTGTCAGTCCATCTATCTCCCCAGCCCAACACCAATGGGCCAGAAAAACTCAGCCCTTACTACTGAAAGCTTTAATGGGCCTGCGTGTAATTCATCTTTCACATTGCAGACAAAGAGTGCATCTTCCTAAAGAAAGATGAGTGTTTGAATCCAGGAGGGATACAAACCTCCATGATTGTGATTGTGTTTGCTATTGGAGGAAATTACAATGACTGCTTTTCTGTGATGTGCAGTAATAAAATAAGGAGGGAGAAGATTAAATATGAGGGTAAACTAGCCAGTAATATAAAAGAAGATTGCATGAGTTTTTTTAGATATATAAAGGGTAAGAGAGAGGCAAAAGTGGACATTGGGCCGCTGGAAAATGATGCTGGAGAAGTAGTAGTGGGGAACAAAGAAATGGCAGAGGAACTGAATAGGTACTTTGCGTCAGTCTTCACAGTGGAAGACACGAGTAACATTCCTAAAGTTCAAGAGAGTTGGGGGGCAGAGGTGAGTATGGTGGCCATTACCAAGGAGAAGGTGGTAGGAAAACTGAAAGGTCTGAAGGTGGATAAATCACCTGGATTACACCCCAGAGTTCTGAAGGAGATAGCTGAAGAGATAGTGGAGGCATTAGTGGTGATCTTTCAGGAATCCCTGAGTCAGGGAAGGTCCCAGAGGACTGGAAAATCGCTAATGTAACCCCCCTGTTTAAGAAGGGACTGAGGCAAAAGACGGGAAATTACAGGCCGATTTTCCTGACCTCGGTCGTTGGTAAGATTTTAGAGTCCATTATTAAGGATGAGATTTCAGAATACTTGGAAGTGCATGGTAAAATAGGGCAAAGTCAGCATGGTTTCATCAAGGGGAGGTCATGTCTGACAAATTTGTTAGAATTCTTTGAGGAAGTAACGAGTAGGTTAGACGAAGGAGAGCCAATAGATGTTATCTACTTGGATTTCCAGAAGGCCTTTGACAAGGTGCCGCACAGGAGGCTGCTCAGTAAGATAAGAGCCCATGGTGTCAGAGGCAAGGTACTAGCATGGATAGAAGATTGGCTGTCTGGCAGGAGGCAGAGAGTGGGGATAAGGAAGGCGGCCGGTGACTAGTGGAGTTCCGCAAGGGTCAGTGTTGGGACCACAACTTTTCACTTTATACATTAATGATCTAGATGAAGGAACTGAGGGCACCCTGGCTAAGTTTGCAGATGATACAAAGATGGGTGGAGGGACAGGTAGTATTGAGGAGGTGGGGAGGCTGCAGAAGGATTTGGACAGGTTAGGAGAATGGGCAAAGAAGTGGCAGATGGAATAAAACATGGGGAATTGTGAGGTCATGCACTTTGGTAGGAAGAATAGAGACATAGACTATGTTCTAAATGGGGAGACAATTCAGAAATCTGGAGTGCAAAGGGACTTCGGAGTCCTAGTCCAGGATTCTCTTAAGATTAACTTGCAGGTTGAGTCAGTAGTTAGGAAGGCAAATGCAATGTTGGCATTTATTTCGAGAGAACTAGAATATAAAAGTAGGGATTTGCTGCTAAGGCTTTATAAGGCTCTGGTCAGACCACATTTAGAATATTGTGAGCAATTCTGGGCCCCGTATCTCAGGAAGGATGTTCTGGCCCTGGAGAGGGTCCTGAGGAGATTCACGAGAACGATCCCAGGAATGAAAGGCTTAACATATGAGGAACATTTGAGGACTCTGGGTCTCTGCTCGATGGAGTTTAGAAGGATGAGAGGTTTCTGATTGAAACTTACAGAATACTGAAAGGCCTGGATAGACTGGATGTGGGGAAGCTGTTTCCATTAGTAGGAGAGACTAGGACCTGAGGGCACAACCTCAGAGTAAAGGGAAGACCTTTTAGAACAGAGATGAGGAAAAACTTCTTTAGCCAGAGAGTGGTGAATCTATGGAATTCAATGCCACAGAAGGCTGTGGAGGCCAGGTCATTCAGCGTATTTAAGACCGAGATACATAGGTTCTTGATTGATAAGGGGATCAAAGGTTACGGGGAGAAGGCGGGAGCATGGGGTTGAGAAACATATCAGCCATAATCGAATGGCGGAGCAGACTCGATGGGTCGAATGGCCTAATTTCTGCTCCTATGTCTTATGGTCTTATGGTCTTATATTGATTTATCAGTAAAAGGTGTAGAAAGCATTATAGGTCACATTAAAAAAGTTTTAATGACCATTTGCAAATTCTGACATAGGTTTAACACATTAGTAAATCTTTGGATTGAAATGATCAATTTAATAATTTAATCACTTCATCAATGATTCAGTGGAAGATTCACGTAAAATAACTTCAGAAAAGCTGCAAATTCTGACTGATTATACAGCCTCTTGTATTGGGATTGTCAGTCGGGAACATTAGGGAATTTTGACAGCAGTCTTATTATTAAAAACACTCATCTTTCTTCAGGAAAATGCACTCTTTGTCTGCAATATGAAAGATGAATTACACACAGGCCCATTAAAAGCTTTAAATCAAAAATCTACAATAAAAGCAGTTTCGATGTTAATAGTATTCTTTATTAAAATTAGGAACAGCCTCTCCTCCACGATTTACTTGTGACAATGTCCTCACGTGGCCCGCTCCTAACTATCGCAATTCAGTCTGCAATGGTGCCTGCAATGCTTGAGGCTGCACCTTGGTCCCTTTTTATTAAGCAACGGCATACTCCCTTTTGCTCAGATTATCTGCTAGTATAGGATAACATCTTTTTGTATGCAGGTGACAACTAGCTTTACCCATCTGTTGTTATACTTGATTTCCCAACTGCTATGTGTGTCATGCTACTTGAATCACATCAACTCATAGCATTCATGGGCAAGATTAAAGTGATCCTTTTTATTTTGGATTGCAAGGATCTGCACTATTTTGCTTTTGACCAAAGCTGTGTGCTTTCACTTCCAGTCCACACTCTAGTATTTGATGCCTCCCTGATTCATCAGTGAGAGGAACTATAGGCCTCAATCCTAGGGTTCTAAAAGAGGTAGCTGCAAAGATAGTGGTTGTACTGATTATGATTTTCCAAAATTCTCACAATTCTAGAACAGGCCCAGCAGATTGGAAGTTAACAAATGTAATATCGCTATTCAAGAAAGGAAGGAGAGAGAAAATAGGGAACCACAGGCCAGTTGGCCTGACATCAATCATCAGGAAAATGCTGGAATCTATTATTAAGAAAGTTTTAATAATGTATTTTCACCATCATAGTATGATCGGACAGGGTCCATGTGGTTTTACAAAAGGGAAATCCTGTTTGACAAATTTATTAGGGTTTTTTTGAGGATGTAACTAGTAGGGCAGATAAAGAGAAACCACTAAATGTAGTAAAAGCAAAATACTGTGGATGCTGCAAATCTGAAATAAGAACAGAAAATGATGGAAAAACTCAGCAAGTCTGACAGCATCTGCAGAGAGAGAAATAGATTAATTCTGTTTCTCTCTCTGCAGAGGCTGTCAGACCTGCTGAGTTTTTCTTGCATTTTCTGTTTTTATTTTATATTAACTGTAGTAACTTGGGGCAGAATTTAGCCCTTGTCAGGCAGGCTTGGAGAGGGTGGGCAAAGGAAGCCGCCCGCTGCCCGCAATCGGGATGGGAAGACGATTTCACATTGGTGGGCCAATTAAAGCCCGCCCAGTGTGAAACACGAGCAGCAGCGCTCATTGCTGACGGGGGTGGGGGAGGGGAATGCGAATGGGGTGAGTGCGAGCTTCATGCATGCACATGGGTGTGCACAGAGCTGCCTCAGAGAGATGAAGAGTTTTTAAAAAAAAATAAAGAATTAAAAAATATTATGAAACATATCCCCTCATGTGATTCTGTAAGGTTGGACGAGAAGCGAAAAATTTACGGTAATTGATCCTTTAATGGCCTTAATGTCGGCGGGCATGCTGCTGACTCTGGTGTGCGCCCGTTGACCGAAATATCATGCGACTGTGCATTGGTGTCAGGGCGCTCACCCGACGTAAACAAACGTCATTTTCCACCGATGTAAACATTTTGCCCTTGGATTTCAAAAAGACATTCAATATGGTGTATTCAAAAGATTAATACGCAAGATAGGGGATAAACAGAGCATTTTCAAGTTGGCAGGCTGTAGCTAATGGAGTGCCACAAGGATCAGTATAGCCTTAGCTATTTATAATTTATATGAATGACTTAGGCAAAGAGGCAGAGAGTAATGTGTCCAAATTTGCTGACGATACAAAGCTAGGTTGTAATGCAAGCTGTGCGGAAGAATAAAAGAGGCTGCAAAGAGATATAGGCAGATTAAGTGAGTGCGCAACAAGGTGGCAGATGGAGTATGATAGGGGGAGCTTTGAGGTTGTTCACTTTGGTTGTAAGGGTAGAAAAGCAGAATACATTTAAAAAGATGTGAAACTTTTTAAGCGTTGATGTTCAGAGAGAGCTTGGTGTAATTGTACAAGTAATTCAGAAAATTAACATGCAGGTACACCAAACAATTAGGAAAGCAAGTGGCATGTTGACCTTTATTGCAAGAGGAGTGCAGGAATAAGGAAGTCTTGCTACAATTGTACAAGGCTTTGGTGAGACCACTCCTGGAATAGTGTGTGTAGTTTTGGGCCAGAATTTTCCTTTCCCATTGGTCGCGGGCGTGTTCGGCAGCGTGAGCGGACAATTTGGCGAGGAGGCCAAAAATTGGTTTTCCGCTGCCGTGAATTTAATTTTAATGCATTTGCATCTCATCATTGTGCCCGCACACCGGAATCATCCCCCATGTCAAATCTACCTGTGACATCAGCATGACTTCAGAACGGTGAGATTTACGATTTCCTTTAAAAGGTGTGCCCCTGGCAAGCTGAACTTTGAGGGGAGCTCGGAGGTGAGTGCACATAGCCTTGCTCATGAGGATCACTCGTAGGACATCAGGGAAAAGGGATCGCACATTCAGCGGGAGCACAGGTATGTTGCCTTTTTCCAGCTCGCTTTCATTGCAGTGCCGGGGCCGGGGGTGGGGCAAGGCAGCACAGACTGATGGAATTATAGAATTACATGTCGGGGCTGGGGGATGGTGAGGGATGTGGCCATTCTCTTGGAAAAACTTGTCAAAACTGAGTATCCCTCTGCAGCTGAGACTGTTCAGCAGCAGCTTCACTGACATGTCTGGAGTCGGGCCTCTGAAGCATTTCTGCTCACTCAAGTAACGCAAATCCATGAATGTGCCACCAAATGCTCCAGAACCTTTTGACCGACGCAGGCTTGGAGGGCCGAAGGGCCTGTTCCTGTGCTGTACTTTTCTTTGCTCTTTGTTCTTGATCCTCGGGCACAGACTACAAATTAATGTTCATTTTAGGGGGCAGCAGAACAATCAGACGACTGGGCAAGTTGCAGAATCCTCTTGTGAAAGGTGGCGATGGAGCAATCACTTGCGGAAGCGTTCAGAGCCCCTTGCAATGTCCTTATTAAGGTTTGGACCAGCCTTTCCCAAGGTTCAATCTAACAGAGCAGCCTTACAGTGTGGGTTAGGAGAATGCCTGCACCTGAGCTGAGAGCATATATTCAGTCAAAGCTGCCACCAAATCAGTCAAGTGGAGTGGGGCAGAAGTGGGTGAGGTTTGGCAGCCATGAAGCACACCACACATTGGCCATCCAAGTGGTGGTCTGCATTCTCCGGCATGTGTGAAGAGGCCTTGAGACACAGCTGGAGCTGGACTTAACCACGAGAGGTCTTTAGGAGACTATGCAAACCAATGCATTTCTCTCTTTGATCCTGAAGGGGGAGAACATTAGGATCATGTAGCCTGGTGATCTAATGGTACATCACATGGCTTACAGGGAGCAGAGAAGAATTAGAGGATTGCAAAGGAGGTGCCTGACTCAACAAAAGGAGGAGTACTGCCCTCAAAATGAAGGTACAGAAGGGCCTCCTACACACACAGCTGAAGATCCACAGCAAGCTGATGCCTCGCTAGACCCAGGGTCTATAGAGGACACTTATTATTCCTACTGATGACCGAGAACTAGTATCACCGAAGACTGCACATGTCTAGAGAACTGGTTGGTCACATATGACACCTGATGCAGGATTTGGTGCCACGGGGATTTAGAGGATTTGCCAGTGGCCGTGAAAGTGATCATTGCCTTCAGTTGTTATGCCAGTGGCTCTTTCCTGGGAGAGGTGACTTCTGCAGGATCTCATAATCCTGCAGCCACAAGTGCAGCCATGAGGTCATGGATGCTATCTTTGCAAAGGCACACAACTTTGTGCATTTTGACCAGGATCATGAAAGCCATGAAGCAAGAGTGCTGGGATTTGAGCAGGCCTCTGGTTTCCCACAGTTGCAGGGTGTCATTGATTGCACTCATGTGGCACTTAGATCTCCATGGCAACAAGCAGTCAACTACATCAACTGCAATGGCTTCCACTCACTGAATGTTCAGCTGGCCTGCAACCACCACAAACACATTCTGCAGGTCTGCGCATGATTCCCAGGGACCATCCACAACTCCTACATCCTCAGCAGATCTCAGATCCCTGGTATCTTCCAGGGTCCACAGGGATTGCAGGGTTGGCTCCTCAGGGACAAAGGCTACCCACAGAGGCCGTGGCCGATGACACCCGTGCGGTAGCCTCAGACTGCAGTAGAGCGACGGTATAATGAGGCTTATTCTGCGAATTGGTCTTTGGTGTAGCAAACAATTAGCATATTGAAAATGAGGTTCCGGTGCCTCAACAGGTCTGGTGGGGCACTGCAATACAGTCCCCAGAGGGTGTCGCACATCATCGTCGCTTGCTGTGCGCTACACAACCTGGCACCACAACGGGGGGAGGACCTGACTGAGAAGCAGATGGAGAGGCTGCATGTTTCCTCCGATGAGGAGGGCATCATATGGGATGATGGCGGTGAGGTAATCGAAAGTAAGGATGCTGGCGATGAAGCTACCGTACTGGCCAGACGAGGCAGGTGAGCTTGTGAGGCCCTCATAGCAGCAAGACTCGTGGAGGATGATGAGATGCCACGAGGACAGCCCCGATATCCTCACCTTGCATCTATGAACGTTTGACTCCTGTGTGGCTAATGGCAGCACACATACCCTCAGTGCTCAGGCTCATGTCATGGGGACACAGAAGAGGCTCTAATTGATTGCTAGGAGGATGATGACAACATGCAGTGAGGACAATCCATAGATCTTCACATAGCTTCTGTGAATGTCTGACTCCTCTCCAGCCAAGGGCGGCTCATTTGCTGTCTGTGATCAGGCTCATAAAATAGAGATGCAGTTGTGAAACTTTAGATTGTCCTGATCCTTTGTCTTACTTCAGCACCTGACCCCTTCAGGAGCGCAGCATCACCGGACACAGATTCTGAAGAGATGGGGGGGGGCAGCCCCACCTCAAAGGTGCTCAGAGCACACAAAGAGAATGAGGGAACTCTGTAATCCCTGCCCACAACATTCTGGCAGCAATGACAAGGTGCAGGCATCAGTAATGTGTCCAGTGAGTGTGAAGCCAGATCATCACTTTGGTCTGAAGGTTACAAACTGCACAGGGAAGAGGCCTTGGACTGAGGCACCTGCCTTTATTTTGTGCAGGAACCAAGGTTTCACATCTGAATGACATGAATGCTGCTCATCAGAACAAGGAGTCATAGACAAGAAGACATTAACAAAAATAACTGGAAAAACTCAGCAGGTCTGACAGCATCTGCGGAGAGGAACACAGTTAACATTTCGATTCCGAATGACTTCATCAGAACTAAGGAAAAATAGAAAAGAGGTGAAATATAAGCTGGTTTAAGGCGGGGGTGGGGGGGGGGTGGGAGTTTATTTACAATAGTGAACATTATGTACAAGTGATTAACATCCGTGCCCACACCGTGCAACTACATCCTCTTAATGCTTGGCCGAAATAGCCAAGTGGTTATGGTACTGGGTTTGTAACCCCAAGATCAAGAGTTCAAATCTCACAATGGCAAACTATGAAACAATGTAACTTCATCTGAAACAGATGGAAATGGGTTTGTACTCAAAAGAGTTACATCTTCTTAATGCTTGGCCTAAATAGCCAAGTGGTTATGGTACTGGGTTTGTAACTCCAAGATCAAGAGTTCAAATCTCACAATGGCAAACTATGAAGCAATGTAACTTCATCTGAAACAGATGGAAACGGGTTTGTACTCGAAAGAGTTACAACACCATCACGGTAATTTTGCGGGCGATCGACGGGGGAGTCCCGCCCGATTGTTTGTCCCTCTTCCGCGGCTACGTTCGCTGCCGGATGTCCCTGGAGAAGGAGCACGCGGTGTCTGCTGGCACTCTCGAGGCCTTCCGTGCTCAGTGGGCACCGCGGGGACTGGGGTGTTTTGTTGATCCCTTTAATCACATTTTGATTTAAAGTTTGTAAGTTTCCTTTAAACTTTGTTCTTGGTTTTACAGCTGACCTGAATTAGGGGCTGTGCCTGATTTATCCCAATTTTGTTGATTTGGTTTTCATTTAAAAGATTATCAAGAGTTCAAATCTCACAATGGCAAACTGTGAAACAATGTAACTTCATCTGAAACAGATGGAAACATGTTTGTACTCGAAAGAGTTACATCTTCAGGCCTTTCACCTGGAGCAGGACCAGCCTCCTCTACCTGGGGGTCCATCTCTGCCCTGCTGAGGAATCCTGGCCGGCAAACTGGCAGGAACTGGAGACGAAAGTCACCGCTCGCCTGCGGCGCTGGACAGGACTGCTCCGAGTGCTATCTTACCGAGGTCGAGTTCTGGTCATAAACCAGCTGATCGCCGCCATGTTGTGGTATCGACTGGTCACTTTGACCCCTCCCCCGGACTTTGTCACAAGAATCCAGAAATTGTTAGTCGACTTCTTCTGGGACAAAAGATTGCACTGGGTCGCTGCTGAGGTTCTGAGTCTCCCGCTTAGGGAGGGTGGTCAGGCGTTAGTGTGCCTACGCACACAGGTGGCGACTTTCCGCCTTCAGACCCTGCAGCGATACCTCTACGTCGAGCCTCCTCCTAGATGGTGTGCCCTGACAATGTATTTCTTCCGTCAGGTGCACGGCCTGAATTATGACGTGCAGCTCCTGTTTATAGAACAGCTGGGCCTCGGTGGCTCCATGCAGGCGTTGCCCGTCTTTTACCAGGACCTGATCAAAGTCTGGAAAGTGGTCGCCTCGCGACGCAGCTCTCCCCCGTCAGGAGTAGTGGCTATCGTCAGAGAGCCGCTGCTCAGGAATCCGCCCCTCTGTCCTTTTCAGTGGTTGGCGGTGAGGAGGGCTGTGGCCGCAGGGGTGACCAGGATCGGGGACGTGCTGGGTGGCGGAGGAGTGGGCTGGATGCTCCCGCAGGAGTTGGCGCAACGCGCGTCCGTGAGTGTCCAGGTCGCAGCCGATGCCATTCAAGACCTGAGAACGGTCGTGCTCGGACCTGACGTTATTTTGGGTCTTGAGGTGGCCCAGGTGCGCGGTGGTCTTCCGTCTGAGCGTTCCCCTGTTCGGACAGAATTCCACATTGGCCCCAAGCCCCGAACCCTCCCTCGGGTGCTGGTGCCCCGCAATATGAGCCGCCTCGGGGACATGCCCTCTGTGCGTTTTGGCACGGCAAAGAGGGGCTTTTTGTACGGACTGCTGCTGCACACCTTCCATTTTCTCGCCCTTGTCCGTCGACCGGACACGCCCTGGCGTGCCTTGTTGCCGTCCGGCGGTGGAGGCCCCCGATGGGAGGCCCTCTACGGAGGTGTCCTCCCCCTTTCTATCGGGGACCTGGGTTGGAGGGTGTTGCATGCAGCAGTCCCTTATAATAAGAGGATGCATAGGTTCACGGACTCTCAGGACACGTGCCCTCTTTGCAGTCTTGTGGAGTCCGTGGACCATGTATACATAGGGTGTTGTAGGCTGCACTCCCTTTTTAGTTATTTGAAAAAGCTTTTATTGATGTTTTGTTTGCACTTCAGCCCCACACTCCTGATCTATGGGCACCCGGTGCGGAAGGGGGTCGGGAAGGAGGAGGACCTCCTCGTGAACCTGCTCCTGGGCCTGGCCAAGTTGGCCATTAACAGGTCCAGGCAGCGGGCGATCGACGGGGGAGTCCAGCCCGATTGTTTGTCCCTCTTCCGTGGCTACGTTCGCTGCCGGATGTCCCTAGAGAAGGAGTACGTGGTGTCTGCTGGCACTCTCGAGGCCTTCCGTGCTCGGTGGGCACCGCGGGGACTGGGGTGTTTTGTTGACCCCTTTAATCACATTTTGATTTAAAGTTTGTAAGTTTTTGTTCTGGGTTTGTTCTGAATTAGGGGCTGTGCCTGATTTATCCCAATTTTGTTGATTTGGTTTTCGTTTAAAAGATTATCAAGAGTTCAAATCTCACAATGGCAAACTATGAAACAATGTAACTTCATCTGAATAGGAACAGATGGAAACGTGTTTGTACTTGAAAGAGTTACATCTTCTTAACTTTCCTAACCCTGCCACTATGCCTTGGTGCTCCCCGGATATCCACAGAGGAGGTGAAGGCAGCCTGCTGACTGCTACGTCCTGTCTGTGATGACCCTGGCCGCTGTCCTCTGGAGGGCTGTGACCTGGAGGGCCCCGGTGTATTTTGCATATCTTGCTGTGGGACAGGTGCACCCTCCTCAGCTTGTGGATCAGAGATGATGGGGTCACAGGAAGGGGGGATTTGGATCGGCTGGACATTCCCAGAGTCGCCTGGGCGGATTGTCCTGGGGTGTCGAGCTGCTGGTCCTCCTCCCTATGGGTGTCTGACGGCCCCTGGCTGACTCCTAAAGGAGAAGGGGAAGCTAGAGTGAGATTGAACTGCCCGCACTCCTCTCGTATTGACACTCTTGGAGGCCACCTATGGCATCAGCAATGGAGTTCAGCCCACACAGTAGTGCAGGACCTATGTCCTGGGCCAAGGTCTCCATGGCAGCTCCATCCTGCCAGTGTTGACCTCGGTGCATTGGCATGACAGCGTGAACACCTCAGACTGAAGGCGGATGGACTCCTCCGTCTTTCATTGCAATTTGAGGAGTGCTCCAGATGTCCCTTCCTGATGTTCCCGTGATTGTCTTTGCAGCTCCAGCAACTGATTGAGGACCAATTCCAGAGGCTCATCATCTGACTCGGGCTTAGCAGATTACTTGCCTCCAGCAGTCCTCCGAGTGCCGGCGACCTTGGATGTCTCTACCTCCGCCTGCTGTGGAACAGACTGTGAGGCTACTCTACATCTAGGTCCCACTGAGGTGTGTGTAACTGCGCTGGTGGAGGGTGCGGGTCAGAGCCATGATGGGTCTTCTACGATGCTGCCCTCAGGGTCCTCATCCGAGGTGCTCTCGGCACTGGAGCTGGGGTTCAAGGTTTCCGGAGGGCAATGTGGCACATATACCTAGGAGAAAAAGTGGAGATTACTAGTGCTTGGCTGCCACTTTACACACAGAACAGTGGGCTCAGAGTAGCATTGACAGGGGGATGATCTGATACAGTATCCTCATGTGGAAGCTTGCCACCAACCTCACCGTTGCCACAGGAATGGCCGATTTCCTTTCCAGCCAGCTCCAACGCGTAGCTCCCAATGGAGTGAGGACCTTGATGTCTGGCACTCCACCCTCAGTCTGGGACCTCTCCCGGTGATTGTGTGACAGATGGAGTAAAGACAGATAGAGAAAGTGTGAGCAAGGCACATGTCAGGTCAAATGAGAAGGGTGCCAGGCATGTGTGTATGCTGAGTGAGACCATGGATGGGATGAGGCGGTGATCTCCAGAGGAGATGAGGCCAGATGGAGGTGTGAGGGTGTGTGTGAGAGAGTGAATGGTGATATCCCTTGAGCTGGCAGTGAGTGAGATGCCATGAATGTGTGATAGGTTTATGAGTGGGTGAGTTGAGAGTGATGAGATGGTTGACTTACCCTGGCGGCACAGATGAGATCATTCATCCTTTTTCTGCACTGGGTGGCCAACCTCTTGTGTGCAGCATTGGCACTGACCACCTCTGCCACTGGCTCCCAAGCCAGAATGGTGAGAATGATGGGCCTCCTGTGGCCAGAGCTGAGGTAGAGGACATCATGGTGGGCCACCACAGTGTCCAAAAGGTGCCCCAAGGATGCTTCACAGAATCAGGCTGCTGCACTCTTCTTGGCTTTTGGGTCATGTCTTCACTAGAGCAGTCCTGGGCTATAAGTATTGAGAAGTGTGCGCACAGCTGCAGTTTAAATATGGCACTCAGAGTGAGGAAGTGGTGAGGAATGGCGTGGTGGGCGAATAGGAGGCTGTCCGCCAGCAAGATGGCATGTTTCTGGTGACTGCATAATTATTGAGGCGTGAAGGGGATGATACGGTGCAAAAACCCACTATTGCAGCTGACGGGCAAACTGTCGTTTTACATAGAGATAAAAACAAAAAACTGTGGAGGCTGGAAATCCAAAACAAAAACAGAATTACCTGGAAAAACTCAGCAGGTCTGGCAGCATCGGCGGAGAAGAACAAAGTTGACGTTTCGAGTCAAATATATAAATATATAAATATAATTTATTTCACCCCTCTCCTAATTTTACTCAGTTCTGTTGAAGGGTCATGAGGACTCGAAAGGTCAAATTTGTTCTTCTCCGCCAATGCTGCCAGACCTGCTGAGTTTTTCCAGGTAATTCTGTTTTTGTGTGCTGTCATTTTACATGCCTTCTACCACACCGAGTGCAATTCTGGGACAATTCCGCTTGGTCTCCTTATCAAGGAAGGATATACTGGTCTTAGAGGCAGTACAGGAAAGGTTTACTAGATTAGTTCCTGGGATGAAAGTGTTGCACCATGATGAAAGGCTGAGTAAATTGGGCCTAGACTCTGTTCAATTTAGAAGAGTGAGAGGTAATCTCATTGATTCAAAGGGTCTTGAAGGTAGACAATGAAAGATTGTTTCCCTTAATGGCTGGTGAATCTAGAACATGCGGCTACAGTCTCAGGGTAAGGGTTTCATCATTTATGATTGAGATGAGGAGAAATTTCAGCTCACAGTGTTGTGAATGTTCTATCATTGAGTTTATTCACAGCCAAGATAGACAGATGGTTGTTCTCTCAGGGAAACGAGGGATATGGGGTAGGGCAGTGACCAGTTAAGTAAAGTTGAGGCAGAAGATCGGCCAAGATCTTATTGAATGGCAGAGCAGGCTATTCCTGCTCCTATTTCATATGTTCTTGTGACAGAGTCTTCAACCAGTTAATAACATGGTGACCAATAATAATAATATGAAGAAAATCAAAATAAAGGAAGAGATAAACAGGCTTTCAAAGTGAATGCCAAATTCAATCCAAAGTAGTGAACTGTGAGGTGGTTCAATTGGTAGGAGAAGTAAGGAGACATATTTTTCCTTGGAAGACAAATAAGAAAATAAAGGAGAGGAACAAAGTGACCTGGTAATACCGATACGTAAACCATCAAAATACACAGCAAGGATTATAACACAAAGTGCTGGGAGGAACAGAATACAAGGCAGGGAGGTAATGTTAGATTTATATAGAACCTTGGTTAGACCACAATGGTGTATGGTGTGCAGTTTTGGTCTCAAGACTGCAAAACAGATATTGAAACACTGAAGATAGCACAGAAAAGCGTTATTAGGGTGTTGTCAAATCGAGAGGATAAAACTTTCCAGAAAAATTGAGCAACAGAAGCCTAAAAGGAAACATGGTAATCCTCAGAATTACAAAGGAGTTTGATAGGGTACGTAATTGTTTCCACTTGGGGATGAATCCAGGAAGGGAGCATAAATATATGATAGTCACTGACAAATCAAATAAAGAACTTTGGAGGAATTTCTTTACAGAGTAGGTGAGAATGTGGAACTCACTGCCACATGGAGTGGCAAGGCAGATAGCATTGATGTATTTAAATGGAAGCTTGTTGCATTTGAGAGGAACAGTGTAATAGAAAGTAATGGGGGAAATGTTGGGAAGAGGTAACTAGAGTGATAAGTGGCTTGTTCAGAGCTGATTTAAATCATCTGGGCTGAATAGCCCGTTTCTGTGCTATAGATTCTATGCCAGTTCTCTCCTTACCTTCAAAAAACATCCTCATTACCAATCCTGATGACACCATTGTCTATTCTGCAAGCCCATGCTCAAAGTTTATTTCCTCCTTCCTTTTCCTTCGCCATCTGCCTAAGTGACGCGCCAGATTAAAAGGTGCCATATAAATTCAGTTGTTTTCAAAATAAGTTGTAATGAATCAAAAAGTGAAAGTAGGTTTATTTCAAAATGACACCTCTTTTAAATAAAAAGTGAACCATTTCTGCATTTAGTTAGAAGTTCAATTACATATTCAAGAAGTGTTTTTAAACTCAACATGTGAAACGAAGACCCTCGGAGATATTTTCCTTTCTATTAAGAATAATGCCATTGCAAGGTGCAAGTTTTAGGTTGGTTTGGTTGGTCATGCAGTGTAGTGACTGAGGGTATAACCTCTCTTACTCTCTATCTGGGGTCATGTAATGTTATTGGAGACTCCAACAAATGAGCCCTAAGCACGGTAATCTGGTGAATGGAGCTTTCCTGTTGAGGATCCTGCTCAAGCATGTAGCTTCTGAAAAGCTTTTTGTAATAAAGTTTATGTTTCTTGTTAAAACATGTCGGGTATGTCTAGTTATTACATGCAGTCACTTCTGAATCTGAAGTTTGTAGGTCAAGGACTTGAGCATGTAATCCAGGATAAGAGTTCAATGCATTACTAAGGGAGTACTGCACTGTGGGAGGTGTGTCATCTGCCTACTTAGGTAGGCATTTAAGAAGTTATGGCCCTATTTCACGGATTCTCTCCAATGTTCTGCTCAACATTTCTCCCTCAACAGCAACACTAAAATAGATTAATTAGTCACATATCTGATTGCTGTTTAAAGGTTACGGAAGCATTGTGACTAGGGACATGAGTGAAATGGGAATTTAAATTTTGTTAATTAAATAAATCTGGAAAAGAAAGCTAGTATCAGTAATGGTAACCATGAAACTATTAGATTCTCATTTTAAAAAATCCATCTCGTTCACTGATGCCCTTTAAAGAAGGAAACCCTTAACTGGTGTGGCTAACGTGTGGCCCAGAGCCAGAACAATGTGGTTGACTCTTAGCTGCCCCTGAAATGGCCTAACAAGCCATTTTGTTCCACCGAACAACTGTGAAAAACTGTATAAGTATAAAATCAAATGTACCATCCAGCATTGATTTAGTCACCAGAAGTGAACATAGCAAAAGCATCCCAACGGCCTTTGTTTTATTCATTCACATGATGTGGGCTTCACCGGCTGGGCTAGCATTTATTGCCCATCCCTACTTGCCCTTGAGAAGGTGATGGTGAGCTGCCTTCTTGAACCACTGCATTCCATGTGTTGTAGGTACACCCACAGTGCTGTTAGGAAGACCTCCAGCAAGCACAACTATCTTCCTTTGTATTAGGTGTGACTTCAACCGTGGAGTGTTTTCTCCCTGATTCCCATTGACTCCAGTTTTGTTAGGGCTCCTGATGCCACACTCGGTCAAATGCTGACTTGATGTCAAGGGCAGTCACTCTCACCTCACCTTGGGAGTTGAACTGTTTTGTCCATGTTTGAACCAAGGCTGTAATGAGGTTAGGAGCTGAGTGGCCCTGGCGGAACTCAAACATCATTGAGCAGGTTATTGCTAAGCAAATGCCACTTGATAGCATTGTTGATGACCCCTTCCATTACTTTACTGATGATGGAGAGTTGACTGATGGGGTGCTATTTGGCCGGGTTGGATTTGTCTTGCTTATTGTGTACAGGACATGCCTGGGCAATTTTACACACAGTCGGGTAGATGCCAGTATTGTAGCTGTACTGGAACAGCTTGGCTAGTGGCGCAGCAAGTTCTGGAGCACAAGTCTTCAGTACCAGTGCCGGAATATTGTAAGGGCCTTTATTCTTTGCCGTTTCTTGATATCATGTGGAGTGAATCGAATTGGCTGAAGCCTGGCATCTGTGATGCTCCTCACTAACATCTGGGGATGCATGCAAAAATTGGGAGAGCTGTCCAACAGGCTAGTTAAGCAATGATCTGACATAATCTTACTTACAGAATCATATCTTTGATCCATGGTCCCAGTTGACTACTCCATCACCATTCCTGAGTGTATTCTGTCTCATGAGCAGGACGGACTCACTAGAGATGGTGACACAGTAGTATACAGTCAGGAGGGAGTGGCGCTGGAGCTCCTCACCATGCTGCCCATGGCATCAAGTCAAAGATGATCTTAATTCACTAAGAAACTGACCATCGTACACCAGCACAATTAGTAAATGCTTCTATATCATCTTTTAAAGTCACTTTCAGTTATATAAAATGGGGGTACTCACAGATAGTGAACTCAGACTGAAAATGCTTATTTTTGTGAAAAACCCATTTTCAGCTGCAATAATCAAATAGCATCCACTTAACGGCATTAAATATATCAGAGTATTTTAATGGGAATATTTTAAAAAATAAAATGAGATTCTACAACATTGCCTGATTGCGCTGGTTCAGAGCAGATTCAACGTTCAGGGATGTATGCAAATGAGCGTGAACAGACACTTGAACAAGAAAAAAAATCACTTCTAAAAGCTAACAGAATTTATTCCCAGATCAACAGTTACATCCCCAAGTGTAAATGCTTGGCTTTCATGTCTGCAAAATACCGTCCCAAAAATAGAAGATTTGTTTCCTCATCAAGAATTATTGATGAACCGTTGAACTACGCTTTCATTTTTTAAACGTTTACAATAAGCTGGCCAGGAATGCTTTGTTTTTGAATGCTTTGTAACAGCTGGGGGGATTCCTTGTGCTCCATGGCAATCTGCCTTCTGTTTACTTGTCATTGTGTAACCCCCTTCCTCCTCCTCTAATACTACCATACAGTTAATGTGTTGTCGCAGTATGCAGTGAAAATAGGGATGAACTCACAGGAGGAGTGCCCTAGGAATGTTCAGTCAGTGAAAATGTATGATCAAGTGTACCAAGGTCTCTTCAATGACATTGAGGAGACTTGTGATTTGCTGTGTTGTTCCTCGCAGGGAGTCCTTGTCCAATAATTGTTCAGACTATAACTGTTGAGAACTTCGAAGAAAGGAGTCAAAGTGATTTGTATCTTGTGTAGAGGCTTAATCTTTAACCCCACCTTCCTCATCCCACTTCGGAAAATTAGAATCTGGATTTATCGATTTAGCTGCCTGCAGCTGCACTATCTCTCGGCCTCATTTTCAGGTGCAATGCTCTACCAGGGGACTAACCTGTTCCAGTGCAGTTGAACCATCTCTCTAATCCTGATGGGGGAATAAGTGCTGGACCTTACATTCCAGATAGGTAAAACTCCAAGCTACTGGAGTTCAGTTATTTAAAATTCTTATTAAAGGCAAATTAGAAGCAAAATATTGTGGATGCTGGAAATCTGAAATATAAACAAACAGTACTCAGCAGATCAGACAAACTGTGGTGAGAGAAACAGGGTTAACATATCATTGAATATGGTGGGGTGAAATTGAGGACAAGGGGACCCTAGCATGATTCTGGGAGGGAGGGGTAAGGGTGAGAGCAGAAGTGCAAAAAAGGTACATACATAGTCGAAAATGCAGTAACCTGGTGGAGGGGCATCCTTGGTTGAGGTTAAAGGAAGAATGGTGTGGAACGTGGCATCATCACAATAGATATGATGGAGACAGAGAAACTGGGAGAATGGAATAGTCTCTTACTCAGAGCAGGATAGGAGGAAGCATAATCATGGTAGCTGTAGGAGTCAGTTAGCTCATCTAGACAATGGCTGATGGACTATTTCCAGGTGATGAAGAGGCTGAAGAAGGAAAAGACAGTGAAGAGTTGATGATGGACCATGTGAAGGTTAGAGGGAAAGTGGAAGTTTGAATTAAGTTTGATGATATTTTCTAGTTCGGGGGGACGGCAGTAAGTGGCACTGATCTAGTCATCATTGACAAGAAGAAGAAGCGAGGGTGCTGACCTGCATAGAACTGGAAAAAGGAATGTTCCATGTGTCCCACAAGATGTCAGGCATAGCCAGGGCCCCATATGGGTTCCCGTGGCAACACCTTTTATTTGAAAGAAGTGAGTAGAATGAAAGGAGAACTTGTTCAATGCTCAATGAACAGGCAGAGGAGCATGCATGGGGACTGGTTGTGCCTCTTTTCAAGGAAGAAAGGAAGGGCATCCTGATGTAGAGTGGAAGTGTAGAGGGACAGGATGTCCATGGTTAAAGAATGTCCATGCAAAAATGGTACAGACATAATCGAAGAAGCTGTTAACCATGGTTAACAGGTTAAACTGTTAACATGGTTAAGATGGGACAGTTAGGCCTTATCCTGCCTTCCACCCTATCACAGTCCTTCCCTTTTGTTCCCATTTTCCTTTCCCTGAATCTGTATTTGCTTAAAACCGTCACCCCTGTAATATTTTCCTGTTCCAGTAAAAGGTTGTCAACCTGAAACATTAACTCTGTTTCTTTCTCCACAGATGCTGCCTAACCCAGTGAGTATTTCCAGCATTTTCAGTTTATATATCACAAAATTAAAATTGCTTTGATTGGAGAGTATAAAAGGTTTAAAATAAACATAATCCAGGTATTTAAAATGTGAATATATGGCAGCTTAAACTGGACAAAATTAGCAAGCCTGAGGAAATGTTACCTGTTCATGACTGTAATTCCTTTTAATGGTCAGTATGAACTTGAGAACTGACTCCCAGCAAAATCCATTCATCCAAATTAACTCAAGAGCTGGATAGATTGCTGATTAGAAATGGGCTAGGAGTAAGTGTAGGCAGATTGAATAGAATACCCTAAGGCCAATTGCTTCTCACAGATGGCACTTGTATGGCCCCAGATGTCTTATCCACCAACTCTTTACACATAGTTGTACCTCTAAGTAATCATGCTTACTCTATCCATGGACCATGGCCCTCAAACAAAATTTACCAGGACATCAATCTAGGGTTATGGTAATGTCATTTGTGAGAATCCACTGACTAGGTTTGATATCCTGGAGTTTTGCGTGATTTTGTTTGAGGTCACGAGAGGAAATATTTGCAATTCTCTCGTAGTTAAATCAGCAAAGGGGAGTCCATGACAGAGCAGACTGTACTTGGTCTCTGAAAAGAAATGCACAATGTCTCAGAGGCACAATCATGTATCAGGATTTAGGGGCCCCAGGACCAGGGCACCCAGAATTTGCAGTGAGGGAGAAGAGAATGTAACCAATACTAAAACAAAGTTGATGGGTTCAATGTCTCATCTGAAAGATGGCATCTCTGACAGTTCAGCATTCTTTCACTACTGCACTGAAGCTCAGGCTGGATTATTCTCTGGAGTGGGGTTTGAACCCAAAATTGTCTGACTTGGAAGCAAGAGTACCATGGACCAGCTCTTTTGGTCTCCGCATCATCAGACTGGATGTATACCCAAGATATGCATTGGGACCCCTAGGCAATCCATTGACTTTGTGAGAATTGCCCAGGAAGTTTTAACATTCCAATGAGCAATACTCCCGATCCCTGGGACTCACTACAAAAGTCTCCAATGCTGAGTTAGAGTCAGAGACTTCGGACAGTTCTGACTCTTTCTGGATTCCAATGTTCGTCTCTGAACCTTGATGCTGTCTATCTAACTATATGTTCATTCAGCAGGACCAAACAAAATTCTGAAGAAGAGTCATACGGACTTGAAACATTAACTCTGTTTCTCTCTCCACAGATGCTGCCAGACCTGCTGAATTTTTCCAGCACTTCCTGTTTTTATTTTAAATTTAATCCTGGCTGGCCGGATTTCCCAGGTTTTGAGAAACTCGGCAGGTAAATGGAAATGGGAGCAGCTGGAACAGCAGGTAAGTGCTTTCCATTGCAATCCTTCTGAACCAGAAAGAGCAGGCCTGCTTCCCCTGGCCAACCAAGAAAGCCAGCCAGTAGCTGACCTGAACCTTATGTCCCATGATCCCTTCCTCCTTTCAGACTGCTGGTCTGAAATCCCCCACCCACTTCTATCTCACCACCTTTCCCAGAAATGCAGTAAATAAAATGATAATGAAGCCCAGGACTTGCGTGTTTCCCAGGAATTTGGGGTTTCCAAACCCCACAGCCACATTTCCCATAAATAACAGAGGTGGTAACGTGGTCCCTTTATTCACTGCTGCCATTCTACCTGCTGAGTATTTCCAACATTTTCTTCTTTTTCATTAGGTTTCCAGCATCTGCAGTATTTTGCTTCTGAGCAACTCTGGGGTTTGGGGTGAGAATTCTAGAACTCGGGGTCTAGGCAGCTGAGGCATGGTTGGTAGGGATGGGGCTAAGGAAATCTATGATTAATTACTTTGGGCTCTCCAAGGCTATCAAGAATCTTATCAGGTCTCAGTTTTGATCTCAAGTTGAAACTGTCATCCCCGAACTCTGACACCTTCAGGGTGTCCTAAACTGTTTTCAGAACTTCAGTTGTGGCTTAGAGTCTTGTACAAGTTCAACATTGTCTCCTTTCTTTTGGATTCCATGCTCTGATTGAAGAAAGCATGCTATTCCCCTTTATGTTTTTATGGTTTCAGTACTGACATAGCTATAGAAAGTCTTCTTATTGCCTGTACATGTTTTTTGAATACCTTTTGTTACAGTTGGTTTCTGGAAAGGTCAAATTCACACCGCAGTGCTGTGTAATGTCTGTACAGAAAGCACTAATCTCTTTCCCAAGGTCAGAGCATCACGAGAAATCAATAGCAAAAGTATAACTTCTTTTCGTGGAGTGTTGTCATCTCTATTACTAATGTTCCTTTCTGAACTTTGATGCTGTGTAACCATCTCTTTTCAAAATCCTCAATAACCATGTGCTCATTCAGCAAAATCAAAAAAAATTTACCTGCGGTCATCATCTATCTGGCATATAGTTGACATTTCTGCTTTTGTTCTCACTGGGTCTTATCGTGTATCTTTAATTTCAGCTTGCTGCCTTATATTTCTATTAATTATACAGTTCCCTCAGTGAGTCCAAAATATGCTGGGTCACACACTGGGCTCAGTTTTCTCCTTGGCTTCTCAGCACAAACACCTTTTTTGCAATTTGCCTTATTCCAATTGAAATTATGACGCATGTTGGATTTATACTGTGGTTTGCTTTGTAGGGGATATTCATAGTGCAGCACTGCAGTTGCAATCACCAATAGTACCTTGTGTTTTTGAAGATAATTAATACTTTTATTGAGGGTCATGCTGTTAATGGGAGAGTGTATAAGGTATTTCTGTCTCGGATGGTACTGCACCCTGACATTAATGAAATGCATATCGCAGATGGTCTTAATATTGCTAAAGCTGTAGAAAAGAGCTGCAGGTCCTCAATAAATCAGTATGTCCTAACAAATTAGTTTTTGACACTAAATATACCGCTTTGTCTCCAAATGGCAACCGTGCTGAATGTCATTTTGGAAAGGGTGTTAGCACTTGTGCAGGGAACACACTATAGGCAGATTGTGCTGTCAATCAATGTGAATACTGAATTAATGCCAGTCTGTCATTTTGGAAAGGGTGTTAGCACTTGTGCAGGGAACACACTATAGGCAGATTGTGCTGTCAATCAATGTGAATACTGAATTAATGCCAGTCTGTCATTTTGGAAAGGGTGTTAGCACTTGTGCAGGGAACACACTATAGGCAGATTGTGCTGTCAATCAATGTGAATACTGAATTAATGCCAGTCTGTCATTTTGGAAAGGGTGTTAGCACTTGTGCAGGGAACACACTATAGGCAGATTGTGCTGTCAATCAATGTGAATACTGAATTAATGCCAGTCTGTCATTTTGGAAAGGGTGTTAGCACTTGTGCAGGGAACACACTATAGGCAGATTGTGCTGTCAATCAATGTGAATACTGAATTAATGCCAGTCTGTCATTTTGGAAAGGGTGTTAGCACTTGTGCAGGGAACACACTATAGGCAGATTGTGCTGTCAATCAATGTGAATACTGAATTAATGCCAGTCTGTCATTTTGGAAAGGGTGTTAGCACTTGTGCAGGGAACACACTATAGGCAGATTGTGCTGTCAATCAATGTGAATACTGAATTAATGCCAGTCTGTCATTTTGGAAAGGGTGTTAGCACTTGTGCAGGGAACACACTATAGGCAGATTGTGCTGTCAATCAATGTGAATACTGAATTAATGCCAGTCTGTCATTTTGGAAAGGGTGTTAGCACTTGTGCAGGGAACACACTATAGGCAGATTGTGCTGTCAATCAATGTGAATACTGAATTAATGCCAGTCTGTCATTTTGGAAAGGGTGTTAGCACTTGTGCAGGGAACACACTATAGGCAGATTGTGCTGTCAATCAATGTGAATACTGAATTAATGCCAGTCTGTCATTTTGGAAAGGGTGTTAGCACTTGTGCAGGGAACACACTATAGGCAGATTGTGCTGTCAATCAATGTGAATACTGAATTAATGCCAGTCTGTCATTTTGGAAAGGGTGTTAGCACTTGTGCAGGGAACACACTATAGGCAGATTGTGCTGTCAATCAATGTGAATACTGAATTAATGCCAGTCTGTCATTTTGGAAAGGGTGTTAGCACTTGTGCAGGGAACACACTATAGGCAGATTGTGCTGTCAATCAATGTGAATACTGAATTAATGCCAGTCTGTCATTTTGGAAAGGGTGTTAGCACTTGTGCAGGGAACACACTATAGGCAGATTGTGCTGTCAATCAATGTGAATACTGAATTAATGCCAGTCTGTCATTTTGGAAAGGGTGTTAGCACTTGTGCAGGGAACACACTATAGGCAGATTGTGCTGTCAATCAATGTGAATACTGAATTAATGCCAGTCTGTCATTTTGGAAAGGGTGTTAGCACTTGTGCAGGGAACACACTATAGGCAGATTGTGCTGTCAATCAATGTGAATACTGAATTAATGCCAGTCTGTCATTTTGGAGCTCAGTGTTCCAGTTAACATCTCTTCTTAACAGGTGAACATGTGTTCAGCAACAGGATGGACTCCCCCCACCCCACCCCACCCAGACTATATAAAGGGATCATCAACTGCTTTCAGGTTCATTGTTTATTGATTTCTACTGGCTCTTGCTGTAATTGTAGAAGTGTTTGATGGTTTCAGAATTGTTTAAAGTTGCTGAAGTCTACAGGCAGTGGTGGCACATGTAGAATTTTTGCTGACTTCAAGTGATCTGCATAATCCACTTGCTTCCAGACATAGGTGGAGTATTTTACATCCTCTTGGATGTCTATGCTTCACTAAGGACATGCTCACTGAAGCCTGCCACCTGCTGTAGCCAGAACTGCAGCCACAAGGTGAAGAATTGTATTGCCAGTGGCTGTGAAGGTGATTGTGCCCTTTAAGTTTTATACATTGGGATGGAGTTCCTTCTTTCTCTTGCCAGAGAGAAGTAGGTGGAACAAGCATGTGGCTTTGCCGGGATTACATTTCCCCGTCCTCAGGGTGCTATTGACTGCATTCCCGCATGTCAACTCTGAGGTACACTGCATTCAGAAGGGATTCCAAATCCCTCATCATTCATCTGGCATCTGGCCAGGTCAGTGCCTGGTAACCTGGCAGCAGTCACAATGTCTTCATTCGGCAGCAGTCCACTATACCATCTGCATTGGAGCAACCACGGGAAGCCAGAGGGTGGCTACAGGGTGACAAACATTATCTGTTGACAGTATATCTGTGACACTGGTGCACAACCAACTCACACAAGGGCAACATGCATAAAATAAAAACCATGTTCTGCACAAAATGTACTAGAGCAGACTACTGGGTGCTTAAGCAACACTTCCACTGACTGGACTGAGCCCTTCAATGCTCAGCAGAAGATTTGTTGCGGTTTTTTGCTGCAGAACCTTGCTACTCTGAGGAGACAGACCTTGCCACCAGTTATATGGTGAAATGCTGAGGAAGAGGAGAAAGAGGAATAAAGGGGGAGGCAACTAACATGGCCCCTTTCTATTCAGGTTGTCTGTGATTGAATTATCTGATTGTGATACTAGTAAGTGCTAAACACTGGTATCTGAAGCTATGATGGCGTCAGTTTGCGTCTGTATGGCAGCTTGACTGACTTCAGTTTGCAACACCCAGGTATTGGGTGACTTCTGCTTGGGCTGCAATGGGAGATGAGACATCGCCCTGCATCAATCACTGCATCATGGATGGGTCCACAAGTGCTTCCAGGGAGTTGGCCATCACTTCCACACTGGAAAGAATAAGGTTACAGGTTCCACATAAAGCCCTGTGCCAAGCTTGTGCTGGACCCCGCCCTGCTTCCAGATTTTAACCATAGGGTTTCTAGCAGGTCTGCCAATGCTCCAAGTATTTCTGTGTGCATACTCATTAACCTTGTTCTGTAGGTCACCCCATCGATGCCCTTGAGTCCTTTGCAACAGAACTCATGTGCAATCTTGCCATTTGTCCCCTGTCCTATGCTGCAGGGCATTTATACCTGGTCTCTCACCATGTTCTGAACCCACTTCTAAGCTGCCTTCAATGTAGTATTCAAACTTGTACTGTGAAATTGACTAGGTTTCATCTTCATCACTATCGTCCTGCTGTTCCATCCTTACCTCTTCCACCACTGCCTGGCCAGGGTTCAGTTCTTGGGTATCTTGTTCTTGGAAAAATACACAAAGGTAGAGTTTTGGTCAAGTGAGGGGAGGGAGGTGCTGTGATATGCCTTTAGGAGATAGCAGCATCCTACCACTTTAAGGGAAGTGTGTCATATGAGCCAGCCTCAGTTTCACTTCGGCCTGGAGCTGAACACAGCACACACAGACCTGCTGCTGATGTCCTCAAGGCTTTGATCCATGTATATATGTTCACATGTGCCTGTTCTTAATAAGTGAACCGTAGCGTTTACACAATACCTTATGAGCAATTGGTGCCTTATATCATTATAACACATACGACAGGGGGTGAAGCAAAAAGTACACCATCAAACCACTTTGTCAATCAGAGGCAATTATGGAATGAAGGGGAGTCGGGTGTGAGAGGAGGGTTAGCTATGAGCATACCGACATCTTCAGTGGTTTCAGCCCTACCACTAGTCACATCTTCAGTTATGGATACTCCAATATGAAGAGCATTGTCTCTTCCAAGAGGTTGAGAACATGGAGCTGTGCCTGCTCCTTGCCAGTTATCTTCTGTGCACCAACCTGCTGTACAAGAAAGAGGGAAATGTGTCAGTGAGTTTTTTTATTTGTTCATGGAGCCCATCCCTAATTGCCCTTGAGAACTGGGAGACTTGCTAGGCCATTTCAGACTCAGCCACATTGCTGTGGGTCTGGGGTCACATGTAGGCCAGCAGACTTCCTTCCCTAAAGGGCATTAGTGAACCAGGTGGGTTTTTAAGACAATGGCTTCATGGTCATCATTAGACTTTTAATTCCATATTTTAATTTTCATCTGCTATGGTAGGACTTGAACCCAGATCTCTGGATAATTAGTCCAGTGACAATGCCACTATGCCACCCTCTCCACTCAAGTGTGTTGTAATGTGTTTGGGTGATGTCATTTTTGAGTAGCTGGCAGTGTGTGCATGCTGTGAGATGTGGGTATGGGATTTGTAGCAATGCTAAGTGTGCAAGGGTGAGGTGAAGCTATCCATCTTATTTATCAGTTGTAAGTGATAGAGATTGTTGGTAGGTGAGTGATGGGGTGTGTTGCATTGAGCAGTGCATGAGGCAAGTGGTGCAATAGGGCATTTGAAAATAAATTCAGTGTCCTTGAAATCTTGTGTGAGGTCATTGAACTTCTTGAGGTACTGCATCCACGCCCTCAGAGCTGGACTGCCAGCATTGACCTCCATGGCTATCTGCTTCCACTGCCTTTGCACAGTTTGCCTGGAGAGCCTCCCAGCTTCCCCATAGACAGAGGACCTCTCTCCTTCTCTCCACATCTTCACCATGATGCCCAGCATAGCATCAATATATCTTGGAAAATAGTCTCTGCGCTGTCACACTATAATTCAGTATTCTTCTTGCATGCATTCTCTTCTGCATTCTCTTCATATTCAATTCCAGAACCTTCTCCAGCTAAGGAGGGAGTTCCAGGATTTTGACCAAGTGACAGTGAAGGAAAAGCAATATAGTTCCAAGTCAGGATGGTGTGTGACTTGGAGGGGAACTTGCAGGTAGTGGTGTTCCAATGCATCAGCTGCCCTTGTCCTTCAAGGCTGTAGAAGCCGTGGGTTTGGAAAGTGCTGTTGAAGGAGACTTGGCAAGTTACTGCAGTGTATCTTGTAGATGATACAAACTGCTAACAAAGTTTGCAGGTGTTGGAGGGATGGATGCTTAAGGTGCAGGATGGGGTGCCAATCTTTCCAGTCAGTTTTGCCCTGAATTTTTTAATTGTTTTTAACTTGGCTCCAACTTGTGCAGCCTGGATGTCCAAGGGAACTGATCAGAGAAATGGAGGCGAGTTTGAACAGCAGTTCAGATGGGTATTTAATCCTGTCATTGTCCCGCCTGAATAAAAGTTCACTTATTGCATCTGGCATCTCAGCTCCCTCAGGCAATGGTTTGGCAGACAGTGGTCTGTAGATGGACTTTTTCAATCTGGGCAGCTTTCAAAGTGACAAGATCAGTGTGGCAGGCACCTTGGATTTGTTTGACACCGATCAGAAGAAGAAGCCATCATCACCCATGTCACTGATGATGTGCTGCTGTGGAATCAGCACATAGACAGGAGGGAGGTGCACAGGAAGG
Source organism: Carcharodon carcharias (assembly GCF_017639515.1). Classification (NCBI taxonomy): domain Eukaryota; kingdom Metazoa; phylum Chordata; class Chondrichthyes; order Lamniformes; family Lamnidae; genus Carcharodon; species Carcharodon carcharias. The sequence continues at coordinate 40,598,293 of NC_054487.1, read as the reverse complement.
AGAGTGACAGTGGAGGAGAACATAGGGGTTCATATTTCCTCTTCAGGTACAGAGAACGTAAAGGAGGAGGAGCAGTAGGATGAACATACAGCTAGGCCAGTTATTTACATTGCTGCCCCAAATACTGTCACAAAGGTTCTCCTGGTGTGAGATGTAGCAAGTAAAATGCCACCGCCAGGACCAACACCACCCCACATCCTCCACATCCTTCATACAATCCTTCAGCTGCTCATCCACCCATTGCATATCTGCCCAATGGGTTCCTGCATGTATTAATTTTACTATAAAACAAATGAAAGGGTGAGTTGGTCCTCAAGACATAATAATAGATTTGTGGAAATGTATAAATCTTTAATTTTATGTGGTTTTATTTAAAAAAGGAGCCATTTTGTCAAATATCCATGTATATGCCCTGAGTGAAATTACGCTTCCCACTGCTTTTATGTGATGCATCCCAAGTGACTTCAACAGAGGTAAAGGCAAAACCCTAATCTAGCTAATGAAATGCTTTTGGCTGATGTCGTTTGGGTTTTGGATCTCCTGAGGCCCCACCAAAGAATGCTCCAACTGCACCTGGCACCTGTTCAGAGGTAGAATCTCATCGGAAGACAAGGCAGCATGTCAAGTACTGGCTGAGAGGGTGATGGTGAGGGGGCAGTGAGTGAGAAGTGAATGTGTTTTAAGCGGAGCTCCCACTTCCATGTCCTCTACTGCCATCATCCCAGGCATGGACCCGGTGTCACATCATTTCTACCCATCTTCTGTGTACCAACTTGTTGGAGATCAGTGATGAACTGCCAGGCCCCAGAAAAGGTACCTGTTATCCTGTTTAAGATGGCAGACAATTTGGCAGTCAAATTCTGCACTGTCTTAATCATCACCTACATAGATTCAGTATTGAGCCTTGGGTGAATCTTCATGAAGGAGGCCACTCTATCCAAGGCAGAAATTCTTGTAATTCCCTGCACCACAAATCCACTAGTGATCAAGTTGAACTCTTTTATCCTCTCTGCTTTAATGCAGAATATGTGGGCACATCTGTCAGTGCCTGGCTAAGTTTCTGAAGCACCTCCAGCATTTTTGTCTCAATGATATCCCCCGGGGTTCTGCATTTGTGTCTAGCTCAGTGGAGGTTGGAGAGGACTGTGGACTCTTACAGCTGTTCCTGTCATCAGTGTCAGCTCATGCTCACTTGTAACTTGTAAATCATGGGGTGAAAAGCCAACGAACTGTCTAACCTACCATCACGCAAGTATCTGTGCCAGTGCATGACTGTGCATCCTGTACATATGCATCCTCTGAAGGAATGAGCTCCTTGGAGAAAGCTTCCTTATGCATGTCCTGCGACACTTGCTGTATACCTGGAAGACAAAAAAAAAATATATAAATTAGTCGTGGCAAATTCGCAATCTTGACAATCACCATACTCAGTCTTCTCTTGGTCCAGTCATTGATGAAATAATTTAGTGTATGTGCATCAGAGATATTTGTGCTTCTGTCATCAGCTAACTACGAGTTCCCTACCTATCCCTCTCTGACTGAATGGGTTGCAGATGTACCACTTACCTGCATGACATCCTCCTCTGAATCAGTGTGCTGAACTGTTAATAGTCGGCCACCTCCAGCCCACTCTCTCTTCCCTTATACTTTGAGCTTCTACCAGGGATAGTAGCAAAGTGGTAACCTTACTGGACTAGTGACTAGAGGCCTTGTGTAATGCTCCACATGCATGAGTTCAATCTCCACCATGGCAGCTGGGGAATTTAAATTCAATTAATTAATAAACCTGGAATAAGAAGATAGTCTCAGTAATGATGATCATATAACCACAGGATTGTTGTAAAACCCATCTAGTTCTGAGTCTTAGCTGCTTTCTAGCAAGCTGCAAGCCAGTCAGTTGTATCAAACTGCTACAGAAAAGGAAAGTAACTATAAAACAGGACAAACCACCTAGCACTGAATACAACAAAGGCACACCCAGCCCAGTCAACCCTCCAAAGCCCTCTGCACTATGACGAAGTTTGAAGAGCTGTCCCTCAGACTAGTCAAGCAACAGCCTGACATAGCTATTCACACAAAATCATACCTTACAAAGTCCTATAGGCCATCATCAGTTGGGACCCTCTGGCAGGACAGACCCAGTAGAGGTGGCAGTACAGTGTGTACATTCCTCAGCGTTGATTCTGGATCCCTCCCCTCTCTGTTATATCTCCTTGGCCATTATAAATTTTTGGAAGATAGTGGAGTCACCAGCAGTTGTATGCATGGTCGGCCAACCTCAAATTTCTCTATTCCCCAGTCTTCTGTCTTCTAGTTGGTGCCAAGCCAGATTGCTCTCTTAGTGGCATGGCCACTTAGCTGTATTCTGCCAATTTAGTGATGTGGTACTGCCCTCAATTCTTCACTGGGATCAAAAGCAGAGGCCAATAGCCCTAGCTCAATACTAGGCTTTGCCTTTTACAGTATGGATTTGCCAACTGAAAACTTTCATGCAATTCAACATAACACAGATCAGGCATTAAGGGCTGGAATTTCCCACAGGATCCGAGATCCATAGGATCAAATTGAGGGTCCTGAGACCACACTTACTGACAAGTGTGCCCAATGTTTCAATCTTCCTAATTGGCTGCCCCTGTGCTAGCCATCCTATTAAGGAATGTGGGTGGGTCTCAATACTGCCAGTCCAGGGGGACAGCCCCTTTGGAGCCTTGGCACCCTGCTGGGAGAGGTGGGTGCTGTTGAGGCAAAACAAGACAACAAAGGGTCCTTTACATGGAGGCGCTCTCAAGAGCATTTACTTAAGGTTAAAATTATTTGGGGCAAAATCATTGGGCCAATTGAAATGGAGCAGAAACACCTCTCGATGCATTGTTTGGGTCGCGGGTGCAGGTTTTCTTGCCACCAGATCCCTTTTGGAGGATGGTGCAGAGGGCACTCAACTGGCCAAATGCTGGTGTGCCCACAAAACTGGAGCGAATTGGGTCTGTAATCAGCTTAATTGGATGCCCACCTCCTCTGTGGAGTAGCAGAAAATCAGTGCTACAGTTACATTTGTGGAAAGAATCATATTTAGAAGTGAAAAGAATACACCAAATTTCTGAACCTTTAGTTCCTCTCATGCTGAGCAGGATTATTGTTGCAACAACAGCCAGCCAGTGATCAGCGCTTTACTGATCAAAACCCCATCCATCACCTTAGACATTCACTCCCTCCACCACCGATGCACAGTGACAGCAGTGTTTACTACCTCCAGGATGCATTGCAGCAATGCACCAACACTCCTTCGAAAACACCTTCCAAACCTGCAACATCTACTCTTAATGTTGAACTTGTGTTGCAATAGAATACGTACTTTAAGTTGATAATTAAACACAGCTGTCCCCAATTGGGGAAGGATTGAAGAATTGTTATCAGAGTTTATAAACTAATTCACTCTGGGTGTTGTGGGGGAATTGGGAGAGTTTGTGATATAGTTTTGCTGTCCTGGAAATAAACCTGGTTTAAGGTACAGGCTAACTTCAGACTCGTTCTTCTTCAACATACAATTATTGGAATTAATATTGTAGGAGGGGATGAACATTAAGCTTTGGCAATTGGTTGCTGGATAAGAAGTTTACTGTCTCTATCCTCTGAGAGCAAAAGCATACTGGTGCTGATAAATTCAGTTACAGAATGGCTTTGGCTATCCATTGTTTCTTTTCAGAGACAGAACAATATCGGCGATGGAAAAATGAAGCTGAGATGTGGACACGTGTTATTTTGTTACCCTGAAAAAAACAAGGCCTGGCTTTGACTTTGTCATTACCAGCAAAAAGTAAGATTAGGAGTAAAGTATTTTCAGAATTGGACATAGTGACGTGGTTGCTAAAGGAGATTGACTCTTCTATTATGGTTTTTGGATAAGTTTTACAAAAAGCATGATTTGCTTGAAGCATAGGAAATTGATAGATTTAAGGAAACAGGTGATCAGTCCATAGAGGAATATATTATGGACTTTGATGAGTGGTATACAAGACAGAAAGCTTAACCTTGAAACCCCAGAGTCTGTATTTGCATTTAAGTTACTCGATTGTACATCTATTTCTCATGTCGATAGACTTTTGGTATTGATGGGGTTTCAGTTCCATGGAAAAGACTCTCTCCTGGACTAGATGGCTACTGCCCTAAAAATATTTTTGGGAAAACAGTCATTTCCAGCTTCTTTCCAATCAAATACAGGCAGCTCAGTGGTAAAGAAAAGGATGGAGGATTCCATGGTGGTTGAATTCTGAGATCAACAAAATATTAAACGCAGATTCCAGTACAAAGATGGGGCTGCTGATAGGCGGTCTGAAGATGGTCGTGCTTTTAGCCCTTTTGAGAGCTGAGGCAAAGAGTGAGTCTGGGATGGTGACTTTAGGTGTTTGAACTTGAGAAACGCTTGGAAATGGTTAATCAGTGATATTGGTGTGATTCTAAAAATCATTACATAATGAATTGCCTACTGCAAAAGAATTATGTGTTAGAAATAATGCATGAAACAGGTAATACTGAGGCTGAAAATGATGATGCTGACTGCCATGAAGGAATTGTATTGGTCACTGGGTGTTTGAATCTGGTGAAGAGTATTTTGATATAAAACAGAAAATGCTGGAAAAACTCTACAGGCCTGGCAGCATCAGTGGAGTGAGAAACCGAGTTAACATTTTGAGTCTGTATGACTCTTCAGAGCTAAAGAGAAGTAGAAATGTGATGGTTTTTATAAGAGGGGTGGAGCAAAATAGAAGATCAGGGATAGGTGGGAGCTAAGGAGGAATTTGACAAAGATGTCATGGACACAAGACAAAGGGAATGTTAATGGTAGTGTTAAAGACTAAAGAAGATGCTGATAGTAGCATCAGGGTAAGATAGCAAAATGTGTTAATAGCAGAATAAGGGTCAGCGTTCTGTGAAAGTAAAAACATAAGAACAAGTGATAGATGGCCCTGTTGTGGGTGGGTTGGGGGAGTGGTTGGTGGTTGGGGGGAAAAAAATAAAAAAATATAACAAAATGTTTTTTAAATACTATTTGGATTAAAAAGGGGTAAAGTTGGAAGAGTGTTCATGGTCTGAAGGTGTTGGACTCAATGTTAGGTCCGGAAGGCTGTAAAGTGCCCAATCAGGAGATGAGGTGCTGTTGCTCCAGTTTGTGTTGAGCTTCATGAGAATATTGCAGCAGGTCAAGGACGGACATGTGGGCATGAGAGCAGGATGGTGTGTTGAAATAGCAAGTGACAGGAAGGTCTGGGTCATCTTGCAACTGCAAGACAGCACTTCGGACATGCCTGCCTTTTTCCTTAACTGAGGGTTGCCCCCCCGCACCCCCCCGCACGCCCCCCCACCCCCCCCCCGACCCTGTGGTTGACAGGGTCCTCAACTGTGTCCAACCCATCTCCCGCAGCGCTGCCCTCAACCTTTCTCCTCCCAGAAGGATGATAGGGTCCCCTTTGTCCTCACTTTTCACACCACCAGCGTCCGAAGGTGTTCCGCAAGTCTCCCCCAATGTAGTGGAGACCTCATTGGGAGCAGCAAACGCAGTAAACCAAATTGAAGGAGGTGCAAGTGAAGAGCTGCTTCACCTGAAAAGTGTTTGGGGCCTGGGACGGTGAGGAGGGAGGAGGTAAAGGGGCAGATGTTGCACTTTCTGCGATTGTATTGGAAGGTGCCTCGAGGAGTTGAGGATGATGGAGGAGTGGACCAGGTTGTTACGGATGGAACAGTCCCTACTGAATGCTGACAGGGAGGGTGCGGGGAAGATGTTTAGTAGCAGCATTATGCTGGAGTTGGCAGAAATAGCGGAGGATGATCCTTTGGATCTGGACGCTCGTGGGGTGAAAAGTGAGGACAAGGGGGACCCTATCATCCTTCTGGGAGGGGAAGGGATGAGGGCAGGGCTGCGTGAGATGGGTTGGACACAGTTGAGGACCCTGTCAACCACAGGGTAGGGGGTGCAACTCTCAGTTAAGGAAAAAGGCAGGCATGTCAGAAGTGCCGTCGGAAGGTAGCATCTTCCAACGGCAAAGTATTAGAAAGCAGTTGCACTTCTACAATGTGTAGGGTGGTTTGGCTTAACTGCTACCTGGAACCTATCAACGATGCAGATCAGTGGAAGGTTCAGGAGTATGGAAGCTCTACCTGTGGGGATGATAACATGCTAACGTCTTCCAAAAGAATTGTCCTTCCCTGCAAGATAGCTGGGATCAGACTGTTCCTCAGCACTGGTGTGGTCTCTAGCGAGATACCTCTATTGTTGAGCAGATCTTCAATTGAGAAAAGCATAGTTGAAGCTAAACATGAAGAATTACAGAGCGATTGTGTTCGGAAAAACTGTGGATCTACATTACTTGGTCAGGCTATTACTGCCTGCCATTAAGGAAGCCAGATATTTCTTATCAAAGTTGAAGTAGTCTTGTTAATTTCTGGGGATAAAAGTTTGGTGGATAAGAAAATGGTTATTTTGGAAGTTGCATAAACAATTTGCACATCCAGAGCCACAAAAACTGAATGCTCTACCACTGGATGTTGGAGTGGTTGATTAAAAAATATGACAACTTTATTGTGCAAGTCACAGCTTAATGTGACATTTGTGTTAAATATCAAAGGACACCGTCACGTCCTGTTGTAGGTCTGCCACTGGCCAGGGAATTTAACAATGCAATGGCAATGGACTTAAAAGTATGGGACAAGAATCAGGGTAGTTTTTTTGCTACACTTTGTAGATATGGCAACTAGATTTAGGCTATCCATGACAATACATGGTAAGGACAAACAGACCATTCTTGATAAGATCATGGAGCACGAGTTGGTACCAGATTACACCAACAAAATTCTTGATGGATAATGGAGGGGAATTTGTGAATGAGGAATTTCAGGACATGGAGAATTTGAATATCATAGTTATGCATGCTGTGTCTGAGAGCCCATTCAGCAATGGTTTGCGCAAGTGGAATCGTGCAGTGATACACAACATGTTGATAAGAAACTGGCTGAACAACCGGATTGCAAGTTGCAAATAGCGTTGGCATGGGCAGTACATGCAAAGAATTATTTACAAATGGTTGGGGATATACTCCATAAAAGTTGGTGTATGGAAGAAATCTGAAGTTGCCTTCAGTGCTATCGGATGCTCCCCTGGCTCTCGAAGGAACTACCATTAGCCCTGTCTTCTGCCCACCTTGAATGCCTTGCATGCAGGCAGGAAAGCTTTCATCAAGGTGGAGGTTTCAGAATGAATTAGAGCATTGTGACACCACAAGGCCATCTGAGGTAGAATTTAATCTGGTGACCTGGTTTATTATAAGAGGGGCAAAGGGAATGGAAAAGCTCAATGTTATAGGAGGTGAAGGGAAAACTTATTGTCCAACACAGAAATCAAACAATAAAAGCCTGTTCCTCTCAGGTCATCGGAATGAATTATGAATTTGCGAATACTGACAAAGTGCCATGTGCATCGGCTACTCATTACGTGGGGCAGAGCCAGAGGGACAAGATATAATGAATCAGGTGTTAGATACCTGTAGAAAATTGAATTGTGATAAACAGGGGCTGGTTATTTTGCCCAGAGGTCAGCTGCCCAAAGTGGGCTCCTGGATATCGTATTGTCCAGAAGGATTGGATAACTGGAGGGATGCAACAATGAGACAGGCAGGAAAATCTACTGGAAAATATAAGAATTGGCTGAATGTCCAGGATGATGGACAAGCAATAAAGGCCATGGTCTGGGAGAACGTAGTACAAGAATGGAAAATAAGGAAGTGTAGTCCAAGTTTCAGTAATGGGTTCAGTGATAAATCCTAGGTGAGGAAGCATTCATGTACAGTGGATAGGGCCTCTGATCGGGTAAATAGGGGACCTGACACTAGGAGCCCAGAAATATTTAAACAGGCAAGCAGGGGTCGTGGCCTGACCAGAAGACATAGTAAAGTGGAGAACATTGAATCATAATGACAAAAGTAGCAGAAGCAGGAGTCCCCGTGATGGAAAGATTTTTGTAATGGCTGACAAGTTGGGGGATAAAGCCACGAAGGAGGTTAAACAGAGGGAATAGGACAGTTCGAAGGAGTTTGGTGTGTATTCAGAAGTCCCAAATAGGAGTCAGCCAGTGTTTTCACAGGGGCGTCTGCACAGAAAAGGTCCTATCGGATAGAATAAATGAAGCCAAGGCTAGGTTAGTGGCCCAAGAATTTGAAGAATGCTCAGCAGATAAAGAAATCAGAGTGGATTCACCCACAGCAGAGGAGATAATTTTGAAAACTTTTTCTGGCCTTTTTGGCAATGTTATCATGTTGATGACTTCCTGTGGGGTGGCACTAGTGAGTTTCACAACAGAGTCATTGACAAGATTAGGGCAGACTTTAAGGTTTGTAGTCAATCTATTGGGGCCTTTAAATATATTTCGATTAGAAATAAACAGTATAGGTCTGAGGTTACTTTGCACCAGCAATCATATTTAGAAATTGTTAGCCCTATTGCAGTCAGTTGGGCTAGGCCTTCATGAAAAGACACTGATGCTTCAAGGATGAGACAGAGCAGCTGCAAAGTCTGGGCAATTAAACTGGCTGGACACTCTGATGAGGCCGGATGCAAGTTTTGATGTTCTTGAACCCGAGAACTATAATGAAACATCCCTAGGCCCAGGCTATCTTACAGGTGAAGAAAGCATAAAAAAAGTTAAAGATGGAGAAATGTTTTATATTCTTAAGGTCGCCCAAAGATGGAGAAATGAGTTTTCCATCTTTGGGCGACTGTAAGAATATAAAATTGATTATGTTCAGTGATGCTTCTCATGTAAACCTTGTTGACGGATTTTCAAGTGTAGTGGGTTTTATAATATTTTGTGTGGATGAAAATGGGAAATGTTGTTTCTTGGCTTGGGGAGCCAAGAAATTAAGGCATGTAGTAAAAAGCACCCTGGCAGCAGAGATTCTCGCATTAGTAGAGGTGGTTGGTATGACATTTTTTTTATCTAAAACATTAGGGGAATACCACTTTAGAGAAATGATGAAGGAAAAGTCCCAGTAGTGTGTTATATTGACAACCGATCTCTTTGGGATAACATACACTCCACAGATTGTGAGTGAATAAAAGATTACAAATTGATATTGCAAGTCTGAAACGAGTGGTGGAGGAAAAGGAAATCTCTAAGCTCCAGTGGGTTGATACAAGTCATCAGTTATCAGAAGCTTTCACCAAAAGGAATGCTTGTAGTGAAAAATTGTTGGAGGTATTAAAAGGAGGATGATTCGGGATATGAATCTTTTCTTGAAAATGGGTGATTTATTTTTCTAATTTTTCTGAAAAGGAAATACACTTGCGTTTTTTTTTGCTTTGGAAAAAAGAAGTGAATCTGTTAATGTTGAATTTGTGGTGCAATAGAATACATGCTTTAAGTTGACAATTAAGCACAGCTGTCCCCAATTGGGGAATCATTATCAGACTTTATAAACCAGTTCACTCTGGGTGATGTGGAGGAACTGGGAGACTTTGTGACTTTGCTGTCTTGGAAATAAACCTTTTTAAAGGTACAGGCTAACTTCAGACCCATTCTTCCTCAGCATACAATTATTGGAATTAACATCTAGAAGAAGGGCAGCAGATGCTTGGGAACACCACCACCTCCAAGTTCTTCACCAAGCCATACACCATCTTTGAAACCAGGGTCCTGAAGTCACTGCGCACCATAGCGATATTTAGCTGGGCAGGCGTGTGATGAAATCTGACATGCACCTGCCATTAATTAACCACCCAGTTAAGGTTTTAGTCGTCAATTGACGGCGATTTTTAGGTGCCCGTGAGATCTTCAGGTCAGTCCATGGGCGCAACGGGCAGGTGGGTAAGAGACTTTTCTATAAACCTCATCCACAGGTGGGATAAGAGGGCTGAGTGGGGTCGTCAATCTGCTTTGTGGAGTATTTATTGGAGAAAGTATATGAAACTTGCCTGTGTGATCTGCAGCAGTTCAGAACACATTCCAGCAGCTTTCTGTGTATTTTGAACCTTCAGCTCAGCACTCTGCAGTCAGGAATCTTTAGCGGGCCTGCAGCTTTCTGGAGGCCTCCCCTTAACCTGGGTATGGGTTCTGACATGTCCACTGGAGGCACCTCCTCTGAGGAGGAAGGGAGGGCTAGAAGGAGGAGGCCAGGAGTGCACATTCAGCCTCCAGGGGAGTCACCTTTGGGAGGCCAGGCGCAGGCACAAGGGGCGCAGGGCCAAGAGGTAGTCCAGGGTGGAAGGGGCCACAGAAGACACCACTATCCTGATACCAGGGTATACAGGTGGAGAAGCAACTACCTCAATATGTCTGAGGTGTAGTGCTGAAGGAGGCTCCAACTGTCAAAAGAGACAGTCAACTACACCTGTCAGATGATTGGCGCAGAGACCTCCCCTAACAGTGTGGGTGGATACCCCATGCCAGTGACTGTGAAGGTCACAGCTGCCCTCAACCTCTAAGCCTCTGGCTCCTTCCAGGGCTCAGTGGGTGATCTTTGCGGTGTCTCCCGATCAGCTGTCCACACTTGTGTCAAGCAGGTTACAGACGCTCTGTTCAGACGGTTATTGACTTTCATCCACTTCCACTGCGACCAAGCAAGTCAGACACAGTGAGCCAGAGGCTTCGCGGCCATTGCTGGCTTCCCCCGCGTCTGGGGTGCTATAGACTGTACACACGTGGCCATCAAGGCGCCAGCAGGTGAGCCCGGTGCCTTCGTCAACAGGGAGGGCTTCCACTCCATGAACGTGCAGATAGTGTGTGATCACAGGATGCTGATTCTACAAGTCTGTGCAAGGTACCCAGGCAGCACCCACAACGCCTACATCCTCAGGCACTCCCAGGTGCCAGGGCTCTTCGTGCTTTAGCTCGGCTGGCTGGATGGCTGCTGGGTGACAAGGGCTATCCCCTCAGAAGGTGGCTCATGACGCCTCTCCACTGTCCAAGAACAGAAGCTGAGCAGCGCTACAATAGGAGCCGCGCCTCCACAAGGGCTGTGGTGGAGATAGCCATCGGTCTTCAAGATGCGCTTCTGATGCCTGGACCACTCGGGGTGCACTCTAGTACCCCCCAGATCATGTGTCGGTGATAGTGGTTGCGTGCTGCACTCACCACAATCTTGTGCTGGAAAGGGGGCAAGCAGTGGGCAATGAGGAGATTGACGCAGTGTCTGCAGCTGCACACGATGAGTCCAGCGTTAAGTCCACGGATGAGCACGCACAGGGAAATGCTGAGGGGGTAGATGCTGACCCGGGACCACACCAAGGAGGCAGGGACACCCGAGAGGCTTTAATCCAATGAACCTTCAGCTAGCACGCTACATTTGGATCAGCAGGACCAGCCTTGCCTGGCGCTTCCATACTCGCCACTTAAGTGCAAAATCTGCCAGGTAATCAGCAGGAGCTAAGGGCCTTGGTCACAAATTTGCATGTCCAAACAAACACATGACATTTCTTCTGAAACATACACGTGCAGAACAAACGAGCCACCCTCAGCCTTGGTCACACATCTGATTTTTAATTTTAACATCAGATGTTCTCCGAATACTGTAAGAAGCAAAAACAAATTATAAGGACCTAATCTTGGGCCAACACAAAAGCACCAGTGAGAAACCAGGTGGTCTGCCTAATGTGCCTTACGTTTCTGTTTCTGGGTGCTACGTCTATGTGCTGCCCCGTCGCTCGGAATGGCATCTGAGACAGCCTGCTGACTCTGCTGTCCTGTTGGCCTCAATGACCTTGGCGGTTGTCCCGTGGCCCTTGGAGTCTGTGCTGGCCCCGCCTGGGAGGGATCTGCCAGTTGCACAGCTCGCATCTCCCCAGTCGTTGCAGCCTCACCAGATGAAAGTCACTGGGATAGGGGCGGAGGGGCTGGTGCCCTCATCCAGAGCGCTGAGAAAGGAAACCGCAGATACGACAGGCAGCCTTGGACCTCACAGTGGATGGATGGGCAATGAGCTGGGAAGCTTGAAGCCCAGACCATCTCCCACATTGGCACTGACCAGATGTGGTCACTGGCACTGTGAGGGCTTGTAGGTCCAAGCGTAATCCCAGGAGAAGCTGCTTGTTCTCCTTCAAGCCCCTCTCCAGGAGCGTCGCCACTCTCTCTATGGATGATGCATGATGCTCTGCCCTGAGGCTCACTGCATCAATGATGCTCAGCATAGACCCCTCCACCACGGGCACCAAATGAAGCATAGTCTCATGTATCACTCCCAGATGCTCCCATACACCTGGCCGCATTTCCTGCAGCTGCTGTGTCACAGACGACTCCAGAGGCGCATCATCAGGCATCGACTGAGCATGTGCCTGGCCCCCTGCAGTCCTCCAGCTGCTGGCGCCATGGGCACTCTCTGTCTCTGCCAGCTCCCCCAGCGATTGTGAAGTGCCCTCTCCACTCTCCGGGACACTAGCCGATGTAACATTTCCCACTGAGGTGCTAGTCTCTGCGCTGGTACCTGCCTCGCAGAAATGGTGTGACGCAGGTGACAGTTCAGACCTCTCAGGTGTGGGAGGGGGGTATCTGTACTTCCTCCCGGCGGCCATGCTCTGATGATGCTGAAATTAACAACAAGGACAGTGGATCAGTTAGTGTGCACACAGTGACACACTTCATTCCTTTCCCCTGGCTCATTATGAGCTCAACCTTCCAGAACCTATGGACACGAATATTGGTGGGGTGGCAAATAGTAAGCAGGATACCCTAACATTACAGGCGGATACAGACAGGCTGGTCAAATGGCCTAAGGAATGCCAAATGGAATGTTATGTGGAACAGTGTGAGGTGATGCACTTGGGCCGGACAAACAAGGCACAGGGACACATGATTGAATGGTAGGACCGTGGGAAATAATGAGGTTCAGAGGGACCTTGGTGTGCATGTCGACTGGTCCCTTAAGGTGGCGGAATAGGTACAAAAGATGTTTAAGTAGGCATATGTCATACTTGTCTTTATTAGCCGTGGCGTAGGATTTAGGAGCAGGGAGGTAACGTTCCAACTGCAAAAAACGCTGCTAAGGCCACAGCTATAGTTCTGCATGCAGTTCTGAAAAGCACTTTATGGGAGGGATGTGATTACAGTGGAGAGAGTGCGGAGGATGTTTACCAGGATGTTGTCTGGCCTGGAGAGTTTCACTTATGAGGAGAGATTGGATAGACTGGGGTTATTTCCCCTGGAGCAGAGGAGATTGAAGGGTGACATGATTGAGGTGTATAAACTCATGAGGGGCATAGGTAGGGTCGACAGAAAGGAACGTTTCCCCTTGGAGGAGGGATGAGTAACCAGGTGGCATAAATTTAAGGTAAGGGGCATGAGGTTTACAGGTGATGTGATGAGCAACTTTTGCACACAGAGGGTGATGGGAATCTGGAACTCTCTGCCTGAAAAGGTGGTGGACGCAGAAACCCTCCTAATATGTAATAAGTATTTGGATGTGCACTAGCGATGCCATGGCAAACAAGGCTATGGGCTAGTGCTGGGAAATGGGATGAGTAGACTTAAGTATGTGTTTGATCCGTGCATCCTCGAAGAGCCGCAGGATCTTTTCCTGTGATCTACACCCCTGACTCTATCACTCTGTGACTGAGCAATGTTGCAACAATATCAAATTTTAACAATTATCAGTGCAATGGATGTTGGGAGGACAGAGCGGATCTCACTGTTGGCCTCAAATACCTGGCCATTCCACCCCAGCCTCACCGACACCAGTTGACGCCTCTTAAGCTCCAGGGCCTCCTGTTCAAAGCGGCTTAACATCATGAGGTGAGCCTGGCCACCTCCAGTCCTCGAACGCTCAGTCACATTGTGAGCATTCTTGTCCTGAAAAACAGAACATAATTCATTGTGGCAAACTGCACATGGACTCTGCACGCACATGCTGCACCCCAACCACAGTGGCCCATATCAGGCCTCCAGTGCGTCCTCGCCCCGCCACTGCTGATCAATCACACAAAGCTAGTGCGCCAGCTCCCAACTACCCCCGCCCCACCCAACAGCCACCATGGGCGCATGCTGCATACATCACTTTAGGAACCACACAGTCTTTGCTCCCATAGCAAGGAGGCGCAACTACATGCAGCCTAGAGGGCAGCAGATTGTTCTTGGCCATGAGACCTTGAGGTTCCCCTTCCACAATCTCATCTCTGTGAATAAGACATGTATTGGAGTTCTGAGTATGCACCTAGCTGCACCTCATGCAGGTTGCCCCCAGACTAGTCATTTGCGACCAAGAGCAATACATGGTGTGGGGGAGATCCCATCTCCTCATAAACCACTCAGGCTGATGTAAGCATGGGCATTATTTGCTTGCCCACCCAGCATAGGAGAAATGCCCAACATGATTCAATGCAGTCATGACAGTAAGACTTGGGGGAGGGCAGCCTCAAAGGCTAAGGCTACCTGCTGGGTTAAATGCCCAATGCCAACACGGTACTCACCCTTCCAGAGCGCAACAAATCATTGAAGTGCTTATGACACAGGACCCAGATACGTGGCACCACATCACGGAATCTCATCACTTCTGCCACCTCATCCCTGGCACGTTTGGTCATGTGGGGGGGCTGCCTCCTCCCATCCTGGGGGACCATCACCTCCTGCCGTGCTGCCACCTCCTTGAGGGCAACAAGGCGTTCATCTGAAAAGCAAGGGGTGTATTGGCCCCCTGCTGGCCTACCCTGCAGCCTGCTCTGCTCCTGTGGCAGACCCTGCAGCCTGCTCTGCTCCTCTGCCCTTCCCTCTAGCCTGGCCTGCTCAGCCGACCCCTGTAGTGCACCCTTGAATTGGCTATTGTCACCAGCATACAGGAGGCTGCCAGGCCTTCTTTTAAACGGACTACGGGGTTGCCATTGGACCCGGCGGTCTGTGCACGCCCACTGCTGCCCGTACACTTCCGCTATCCACAGGAGTCGGCAAATACACTGGGCGGGCCTTAATTGGCCCGCTCATGTAAAACGGTGGCGCAGACCCAATCGCGGGCACCGATCGGGTCCGTGCCTGTCTGCGCCCGCACCTGCTCTCCACCACACCACCCCCCTGCCCCTCCCCCACAGAACGGAAAATTCTGCCCTATATTGCCATTCCTTCACTGTCGCTAGGTCAAAATCCTGGAACTTCCTAACAGCACCATGGGTGTTCCTACACCACATGGACTGCAGCGGTTCAAGAAGGCTGCTCATCACCAACTTCTCAAGGTCAGTTGACAATGGGCAATAAATGTGGGCTTTGCCAGTGAGGCTCACATCCCATGAAAGAAGAAAAAAGAGAATATCTCATTATCATCTCCATACAAAACTTTGAGTCAGTGTTTCAGTTTCTAGAAGCAGAAAATAAGAAGCATCCAGAAACTATGGGCTAGAAGGTTTATTCAAAATCATTTATCTTCAACTCTTAGGAGTGTAGCCAGACAAATTCAAGCTAATCTACTGTAACTGCCCTTCCCAGAGGATAGCTCCATTAATAATTTCATAGACACAGCCTTCTGCAATGTAAAATGTGCAAAGGTCAAGCAGACATTGGCATTCCTTCAAGAGTGCTGATGGAATTTGCTTATGGGAAAGAGCATCATGAAGTTTGTCTTGGCCAATTCTAATCTGGCTGAGAGACTTCGGGCCTGTTCAATTTGAATTTCTACAGCTGATATTATTTTGACATATATGTGACAATAGGGCTCTCTGTTTTGAAAGAGTCACTGTATTTCTCTTTTGGAATACTTTATGAATGTTGAGATGGGTATTATGTCTTTCACAGTTGAGTGAAATTTAGTCAAGACAATTTTCTTGTTCAACTTTGGTTTTCTAGACAATGGACATTGCAAGATAATTTAAACCATGTTTTCAAGTCACAACACATGCACCACATAAACATTTCAGAGAAGGTTCTCTAACTGAGCAGGAGCAGAAATGCTAGGTAAAATATTTTATTCCATTTTTTTTTGTTGAGTAACATTGAGGACAATTATTTCTCTCCACTAGAGATGCAGATGAGAGCAACCAACATAACACAGACAATGAATCAAATCTGATATTTTGTATGGTTGGTATTGCAGTCCATGGTGAATATACCCATTGAATTATCAAGGATACCCCATAATATTTAAGTCCTGAATCATTTAATTTCATATGGAGATCTTAAATTGCTGGGCCTCATAATTCCATAGAGCTGATAAAGTACTGCAGGGAAGGAACTTCCATCTGCCAGTCCTATTCAGTGCTCAGCTAATCTTAAGAAGCTGAGGTCAGCTCATATGCTTTCAAATAATGTGTACAAGTAGTGGAGCAGGCAGCGGCACAGAGTGGAGGAGTGCTTTGGAAGGAAGCAGAAAAGAAAACTTCCTTGCCAAAGAAAATCACTGGCCATCTTTTGTTACGGATATTAAAATAAATTGCCAGCAGCATTAGTGGCTGGGATTTTAAGGGGCATCAGTGACCCCACTCACCGGCTGGAAAGAAGGGGTTAACTTTGCCTCCGCAGGCCCTGCAAGTCATATCCATATTTTATGTTGAACAGGCAATTAATTGATTGCAGTAGTAGCTTCTGCCCCTCTAAAATGCCCTGCCTCTAAGAGCTGCCAGCCAATCAGAATATCCCTTGCAATGGCTTCTCCCCCTGCACTCACAGTCACTTCTGGTGGCCCCCAAGTATCTATCCTTGTCCCCCTCCTTATCTCACCTTCATGCTACCCCCAGGTGACATCATCTGAAAACACACAGCATTAACTTTCACATGTACACTGGCAACACCCAGTTCCACCTCGGTACCACCTCTCTCCACACCTCCACCTCTAAATTATTAGACTGTGTGTCCTGTCATGTTGTTATGATGACATAATATCTTGGACTCATTTACTATACAGGACACAAGGCGCAATTGCTCATTAGGGATTGGGTAAATGTGTTGTTAGTTCATATATTAAGGCTAGGCTCATGAGAACAGTTATACATAGGTATAAAGCTTGAAGCCATCAGAGCAGTGATCTGTACTCTGCTCGAAGCAACAGTGAAACTAAGATTGGGTCACAGGGCACATTTCCCTTCTAGTGATATCATGCCAATATCCCTTAAAGGCCATATCACAACATCCCCTTTTCTTTTTAAAGATACTTCCCCTCCCTTCCAAAGACACATATAATTATTTACAATACATGTTCACATTTAGTTACTTCTAAAATGCCCTGCCTCCAAGAGCTGCCAGCCAATCAGAATATCCCTTGCAATGGCTTCTCCCCCTGCACCCACAGTCACTTCTGGTGGCCCCCAAGTATCTATCCTTGTCCCCCTCCTTATCTCTCCTTCATGCTACCCCCAGGTGACATCATCTGAAAACATTAACTTTCACATGTACACTGGTAACACCCAGTTCCACCTTGGTACCACCTCTCTCCACATGGAACAGATGAATCTATTTCTAAAGCATAGAGGTAATCTGCTGGTACACCCAGATCTTGTAATGGGAATCTTGTTTGAAGGTTTCCTTAATTGCTCAGTGACTTGTGGGATTGTCATTCTTGGCTGTTACTGGTTGCATTTGGGATCTTGTCCTAGATGCAGAAGGACAGTATGGTGGTTGAGAAGCTGGAATGGATTTGATTTGTCCTCTGTTACATCTCACCATTACACCTTTGTGTGTGATGGCTTTGTAGGACCTTGATTTTGGATAAATCCTTGTCACCTCAGCTGTGGGATCTTGGTTGGGAACTTGTTGTCCCAATTGTAAGTCTGACAACTCTGTACCTGCATTTTTATCTTGCACATTGTTCGTCTTCTCTTTAGTTTTAAAAGTTGCTCTCTTGTTTCTGAAAGAATAGAATGAGCAAGAGTTGGGAAATTGGTAAGCACTGGTCTGCCTAACATGAACTCTGCCGATGCTGCAGTAGTTTCATTTAAAGGTGTCGCTCTCAGATGTAACACTGCAATGTATAGATCTTGCTTGGTCTGTCTGGGAATTCTGCAGAGAGTAACTCACCCTCTGACTCCCCACGGCCTGTGCAGCATACACAAGGCACAAGTTAGTGGTGTGATGGAATACTCTCCACTTGCCTGGATCAGTGTAGCAAGAAGCTCAACACCATCCAGGTCAAAGTAGCATCCTTGACTGGCACCCCATCCACCACCTTCAACATTCATTTCCTCCATCACCGATATACAGTAGCAGCAGTGTATACCAACCACAAGGTGCATTGCAGGAATTCACCAAGGCTCCTTAAACAGCACCTTCCAAACCCATGACCTCTACTACCTAGAAGGACAAGGGCAGCAGATAGATGGGGACACCACCACTTGGAAGTTCCCCTTCAAGTCACTCACTATCCTGACTTGGAAAAATATAGCCATCCCTTCACTGTCGCTGGATCAAAACCCTGGAACTCCCTGCCTAACAGCACTGCGGACTGCAGTTCTTCAAGAACACAGCTCACCACCATCTTCTCAAGGGCAACTAGAGATGGGCAATAAATGCTGGCCCAGCAAGTAAATGAATCCCGTGAATGAATTTAAAAAAAGATTCCCCGGGAAATGATTACCTTGTTTGATAAAGCCAAAATGGTCTCACGTGCTCATGCTGAATTGAATCAGGCCTTCCTTCGATGATAGTTTTCCACAGTTTCTGTAGTGTAGAATCTTTTGCAGTTTCTTCTTGTAGCTGCTTGCATTTGTGCGGTGCGAAATGTACCAGGTCAATTTGGAGAACAGCTTCAAGCTCGATGTCAATGAAGTCAACTTGTAGATCCAAGGATATATCTTCTTCTGTTTTTGCTGGGTTAGGCAATCTGCTAATTGTATCCGATGTGACCAAGTTACCTGGCTTGAACCTAATTTCACAGTTGTAACTTCATGAAGAGACGTTGCAATCTTGGCAGTGCACTGGCCAATGGTTTTCACCAAATCACCTCCAATGGCTTGTGGTTGTTCTCTATCAAATTTGCCAAATAGATGGGTATGTAAGTCCATGATTCCAAACGCTAAAGTTAATGTTTCCCACTCGATGTTGGAGTAGTTGGATTGCACTACATTCAGAGGTTTTGAAGCAAATGCAAGTTTGCCTTTCTGTAGTATGCATGCTCCCAGACATTTTTAGTGAGGCATCTATCTCCAGAGTAGTTTGCTCCCTAGGATCACAAAATTGCAATGTTGATGCTTCTGATAATGACTGTTTCAGTTCTTTGAAGAGGTAATGGTGGTTTTCATGCCATAGGGAAGGCTCATCCTTTCTCAACAATTCCCTTAGCGATGAAAATTTTTGAATTAAATTGGGAATCCATGGAGGCAAGAAATTAAAGACAACTAGACATCTTTGAAGATTGTCCTTATTGCGAGGAGTTGGCATGGCCTTTAATATCCTCTATATTATTTAGATTGAGATATAAACCAGTGCTGGAATAAATAGAACTGAAGACATTGATCTGCTGCACATTGATCTTGCACTTAAGACTATTGAACACCAATTCTTCATTATGTGCTACTTGCATCAATAAATGCAGGTTATGGTCATGCTCTTGCTTTGTTCTTCCCACAACAGCTATGTCATCGGTGATACAGATGCATCCTGCTACAATACAAGTAACGTGGTCATTATGAGCTTGAAAGAATTCCTGGATAACAGCCAAAAAGGAAGTTGTTGAAAATAGTATCGTCCGAATGGGGTACAAAACGTAGTAAGCTCTTGGGACTTCTCTGTGAGATGAGGTAATGACCAGTAGCCATGCTTGGCATCAAGCTTAGAGAGGAATTTTGCACCTGAAAAGCTCAAATTTAACTCTGTCCTTATAAAATGCTCATATTAAAAAAAAAATGTTTCAAAGCTGCCTTTAAACATCATGGATCGAGGTATACACTCAATGATCCATCCTTCTTTATGACACGTGATTGAGCTGTACCAATCTGTGTGCTCCTGTACTCTTCTAATGATGGCATCTTTCTCCATTTTGTCTAGTTCGATTTTCAATTTGTCTTGTATGTGAATGCCGTACTTACATGGTGGATCAATTGACAGACTTGCATTCTCCTGCAAGTGTAATGTTGCAGCCCCGTTGAAGCTGCCAATTTTGTTGAAACATCTGGATACTTCAAGGTTAGGTCATGAACTTAGGTGATTGGAGTAGTTTGAAGTTGGTCTGACTGATTCATGGGTTGCTACTAGTGTGAAGTCCTGACATGCTGGTAGACCAGCAATCACTGGGCCTTTAATTTCCATGAGGTAGAACATCTAACACCCAGGAAGATTGATTGTAATTATAATCCAGGACTATGGATCCTGCACATGGAATTAGTGAACCATCGAACGCTGAAAGTTTCACAGTAGTAGGTTTTGCCTTGACCTTCCACGTCTGTGAATAAAGATCTTTTAGAATTTGCAGAGGTAGTATACTAGTACATGCCCATGTCAATCTTGGCTAATAATGGATAGTTACCACCTTTCTTAGACCAGATAATTTGAATCTTGGAAGGTGTAATGACGTCTACCTTTTCCACGAGACTGACAGTGTAAAACATGTGCTCACCTCTTTGTCTTCATTGTGCACATCATCGTCATTTTCTGATTTGTCCATCACCTCATGTATACGTTTCTGATAGGATACCAAATTCTACTGCTTTAAGCTACCCATTGTGTATGGTCTGTTTGGATCAGTGCATGCCTCTTTGTAGCTGCGACAGCCTTTCCTCTAGAGCACTGCTGCTGCCAATGGCCCTTTCTGTCACATACCTCGCAGATTTGATGAAAAGTTGGGCATTTCCTTGATGCGTGCAGAAGGTCACACCTTCCACATGTCTTGCTAGGTTTGGGTGTATCGACAATTGGGGTTGTACTTAGGACCTGTAAACCTTGTCAACCTGTGAGGATTACTTCATATTTATGTCCATCCTTGAGTAGATCTTTGGTGTTATATATTTTGGGCTTGTCTATCAGATCGTTCTGGAATGCTTCCTTGGGAGTGGATGTGATCACCAACTTAACAATTCTGTCTGTTAGCTCTGCATTTGAAAAATATCACACTATGTACCCTTTTCTCTGCATCTGCTGGTGCAGTGGTCTATGGATTCTGTTGGCTTTTGTCAAAATGACATGAGCTCCAGTCGTTGAGTACAAAAGTTTAACCTGATTCTGAACAAGTGTTCCAATGTAGTCTATATCGTTTGGAAACCCTCTAGCTCTCCTTTTGTTAATCCTGATGTGTTCAGAATGTGTAGGCCTTCGTTCCCAATTACTAGGTGAATTTTTATGGGCTTTATTGTCTGGCTCAGACACACCGGAATCAAGAAACTGCAGCTCTGTACACTGTTTAAACATTTTGAATTCTAATAGTAGGTCAGCTGCATCCCAATTTAAACTGGGGGATTTTTTAGTCACTCTGACAATATCCCTTTGACCTTCTTCTGTAGTACCTAGGATTTGCGTCACTAGACAGTTTTGCCCTCTTTTCCTAAGCTCCGACCATGAAGATGAGTTTGGTGGGAATGCACCATGGAGTAAAGGTGTCTTTGCTTTTTATTTGATTGAATTCAGCAACTCCAGGAGCTGCCTGTTGCAATCACAACCTTCTCTGGCCCAATTGTTATGATGGGTTTTTTTTGTTTGACTTTCCCTCTCTCGCTATTGATCCAGGACACACCCTGATAATTCACCTTTCCCTCAATGTGCTGTTGCACTCACAGAACTGACAGGCTATGCGCTGCAATCTCAGCACAAAAGATCCATCTGCTTACCGGCTCTTTATTTCAGCATTAGCTCAGCATTGTGTCTCCACAAACTTTCTTTGCAGTCACACCTGCTTTCTCAACACTCTCCAATGCTGCGATTTCTTTGAGGTCTGACAAAAACGTTGAGGGTCTTCTCATGCCATGTAGCATAATCTAAGGCTGTTCACCGTGTTGCACCCGTACTTAATCTTGCTGCTACTGGTCTTACCACCACTGATCACCATGTCATGTTATTATAATGATATAACACCTTGGACTTATTTACAACATGAGACACGAGGCAGTTGCTCAAAAAGGATTTGGTAAACATATAGTTCATTTATTAGACTAGGCACATGAGAACAGTTCTACATAGGCATAAAGCTTGACGATACCAGAGCAGTGAGCTGCGCTCTGCTCAACACAAAAATGAAACTAAGACTGGATCACATGACACATTTCCCTTCTAATGATATCATGCTGATATCCCTTAAAGACATATTATAACATAACTGACATCTAGAGCAGAATTTTCCGGTTGGGGTGCGGGGGTGTCTGACGTCATCCCGCTCATTAGCGCTGTTTTGTTCGGTGGGCACGCGCCGGAGTCGGCTGCGCACCGCTGATATGTGAACGACTCATTAAGGCCATTAAGGATCTAATTAAAGTTATTCTAGATGCTGCCCATCCAATCTTAAGGTTGGCGGGCAGGTGAAAAGGCCAAGCGGCCTTCCCGTTTTTTAGGAAACCTCAACTTCATCCACGAGCAGGATGAGGTTTCCTAAAGCTTTTATTAAATAAATTTTTAAAAATTTCATAAATTTAAAAACATGTCCCAAGATTTGTGACACAGGGGACATGTTTAAATAAATTTTTACACCTTTGAATCAATAATAAAATTAAATAAGTCTCCCTGAGGCAGTTCCGTGCCTCAGAGATTGAAGCGATCTTTTGCGCACATGCACGAAAGAACACTGGCCCCAACTTTCCCTCCTCCCGCAGTGCTACCGGCCATGTATTATGCTGGGCGGGCCTTAATTGGCCCGCTTGTGTAAAACAGTGGCGCGGACCCGATTGCAGGCAGCGATCAGCTCTGCACCCTGCCTGCTCCCGCCGAACCCGCCAATCATATGAAAAATCCTGCCCCTAGTGCTGGATTAGCAGTAACTTCTTCCAATTCAATATTAGAAAGAGCAAAGCCATTGTCTTCAGCCCCGTCACAAACTTCATTCCCTAGCCATCAAATCCATCCATCTTCCTGGCTATTGTATGAGCCTGAATCAGACTGTTCACAATCTTTGTGTCACATTTGATCTGAAATGAGTTTCTATCGACGTATCCACACCATCACTAAAACTGCCTATTTCTATCTTTCTAACGTCTCCCCCGATTCAACCCTGCCTCAGCTCCTCTGTAGCTGAAACCCTCATACACGCCCTTGTGACCTCAGACTTGATTACTTAAATGCAATCTTGGTCCGCCACCAACATTCTAACCTTCGTAGGCTTGAGTCCATCCAAATTTCTGCTGCTGTGCTCTAAATTCACCAAGTCTAGTTCACCCATTACACTTTCACACACTGACCTATGTTTGTCCCCATATAAGCAGCACCACAATTTTAAAGTTCTTCTCTTTGTTTTCAAATCCCTCCAATCAAAGGTCTTTGACCCAAAATCATGAGCAGAATTTTCCAGCATCAATGAAATTCCTCTGCTAGTGCCAAAGGCAGGAGCCGACTTCATGAGGATGGGCGGAGGGACCCTGGGGTGGCATTTTACCAGTGGCAGCCAATTAACAGGCTACTACTGGGATGGCTGTCCAATTGAGGATGGCAGCCTGCCTCCCAAAGCTGCTGGTCCAATCAGCAACTCAGCGCCACCACTAGCAGTTGCAGGATAAGGTAGAGGGTGTCTCATTGCCAAAGTGCCCTCGATGACAAGTAAGTTTATTTTAAGGGGCCGAGGCCAGGTCGGTAGGCCCTGGTTATCAGGGTATGGGTGTTATCTTCAAGCACGGGCTCAGTAGCCATAGGAGTGTCCATTGCTACCAGAAGGAGCCCCTTCATGGGCCATGGAGTGGCCATTTTTGCCAGAGAGAGCCCCTCGACCGGCCATGGGAGTGTCCATTGCTACCAGAGGGAGCCCCTCCATGGGCCATGGAGTGGCCATGAAGGAGGGGCCTCCACCTGGAAACCCACAGAGGGGCTGCCAGGGTTTATCCGATGGTCTCCCCACAGCAGTGGACCCTCCCAATCACTGGCAAAATGCTGGTGGGGTTGGGAAGTGCCCTTAAGTGCCCGATGGGCAGCCATGTCCTTGAGGTACTGGCCACTGGTAATATGCCATGGCAGTGGGAAGACATTGGGCTCCAATCCCAATGCTGTCCCTGCCATATTAACAGCCCTCCTGCCTCCCAGTGTGTCACCACAGGGCTGGGAAAATTTAATCCACTAACTCTGTTTCTCTCACAACAAATGCTGCCTGACTTGCTGGCCATTTCCAGCTTGTTCTGTTTATTTCTGATTTCCAGCATCTTCAGCATTATGCTTTTGCCCAACTATCCTGTGATATGACTTGGTGTCAGGTTTTTGTTTGATAATTGCTCTCGTGAGCACCTTGGGACGTTTTTTGTGTTAAAGACGCTGTGTAAATATTTATAGCTGCGTTTTATTGCCCATCCCATCCCTGGGGGGGTGGGTTGGCAGGTGGGCATGGACATAAAATTGGGTGCAATGTCATGGGCGCTGTTCCTTGCACCTACCCACCCGCCCCCGGCACAGTTTGTCCTGCGGTGGACAGGCGCTAAGTGTAAAGCTTGGCAGCCTTCACTGCTTAGGCTTGGGGCAGGCGAGAGTGGGTAATACCTTTTTTTTTTCTTGGAGGCTACCCTCAAGGTCTCCCACCCCGCCCCCCCCTTCCCCCCAGTCCACGCATATTTCCCCTAACCTCCTGGCCTGTTCGCCCTGCCCCCCCTCCCCCCCACCTATTTCCCCCCATGCCCCCCGCCCCCCCCTCAATTAAGCCAAGACCTGCCAGCATGGCCCCAGCGATAGCCTTCCCCACTTACCTCAGTGTCTAGTTGCATCAAAGATGGCCACTAGGCAGAGCCAGCAGTGGCCACCACTCCCAGCGGTGCTGCTGGGAACAAGGAGCTGTCAGCCATTTGATTTTCTGGCAGCTCTCGGAGGCGCAACTTCCACCTCAGATGGGGCAGAATGTCCATCTCAACCTACTTAATGGCCAGACACCATAAAATGGTGCCATAGCAGAAGTGGCCTTGCCACCAATATTTATGCCGGAGTGCAGGCTGAGGTTAAAATCTTGGCCTAGGTTGTAGCAGCTATTGTTGGGGGTCAGAGCATGCACGCTAGATAGTCGAAGCCAGGAACCATGTTGTATTATTTGTACGTCATTTAGGAAAATATGGCAAATCATCCTCAATGTATTAAAGCTTTTTATAAAAAGCACTCAAGCTTGAATTATGAGTGAGTTATTATCACTGGATAAACAACCCTTTGTTGGAACAGTAAGCATGGGGAATAGTTTATACCAAGAATACTCCAAGAGACCATCATCATTAAAGCAGGATCCAGATTAATAGATAAATCACTGCCTTTTTAGCAAGCGAGCCAATGCTTGCTAGTTTACCTTGCCACTGGCATACTTGTTTAACAGTGCTTGGGATAAAGCAAACTGGGATTGCAGTTGTTCTGAGGCAGCACTTTTCCCCCCTAAATTTGATTTCCAATCAGGAGTTCTTTTGAGAAGTTTTTTTCTTTGTCTCGTGAGAAAATTAGAATGTGTCTTTTGAAGAATCATTTCTTCCTTGTAATTTTAAAGACCAGTTGGAACATGTCACAACTATCTCACCACCGACAAACTTCTGTCACCTCTCTGTGCCCCCAACCCACATTGAGCAGATGTTGGCAGCTCCCAGTTGTAATTTGTGCAGTCGGTGACATACGGACAGCAACACTGGTGGATTTTGAGAGTAACAATCCGCTATCTGGTTAGCCTCCCTATTAGCAGAGGTTATAACCATTGTGCTGGCAATATAGCAGAAGCTGAAAGTGACAGGCCTATCGAGGGAATTATTAGAAACTTAGCCACAGAATTGTCTTTGTTTTAAGTTCAATATTTTTGTGGTGGATTACTTAATTTTATTACGTGACATTTTACTTTTAATACTATTTCTTGAACTCAGAGGGTGGTGGCTGAAAATGCTTGAAAATATTTTGTGAATTTTTAATAAAAATGGTTATTGGCTCCCTTTCTGCTCTTTGCTATTGCATAAGTAGTATTTTCTGCTTATCTTATCAGCAAAATGTGTGTTTTTTAACAGTTAGCTCATTTCTCATTTCTGGTTTCCTTACCTAATTGGTTATATTTGTAGCAACCACCATTAATCAGTTAACTGTGATGACTTGCTTTGTTCTTTGAATGAATTTTGAACCAGTCAAGTGAATGTGACCGATAACATGACCTATACTTCTTATGTGTGACATTTTGAATTGTGATATTTGAACTGGATGCAAGACTTTTAATTAAGTAGTAACATATGACAGTGTAACAACCAGCCCCGTCAAAGACAACTATAAGGAGCTGCTATGATGAATTTGACCTTAGTTATTGGGCAAAGAACAGCGAGAGCTGTATTTATGCTAACAGGCAAAGCAGAAATTTTTCACAGCCTTTTCTAAAGTATGATTCCAACAACCTTGGTTCAGCAAGTGATGGGTAACTCTGCATTACTGTGTATAATGCAATATGGGAGTCATTTTTTTTAACAGGAGAATGGTGGATCTACAGGATTCAACTCTTGAATAAGGCACCAATCTATTGTCTTGATACAGTGAAAATGTTGCAGTGACGCTTTCCTGCCAGAAACATGGGCCTGAAGATTACGTTGGGACTTGGGACCTTATGGTGCTCCTGATCCCAACGGTCTCCAAGTCCTTCCCGCTTGTGTGATATTCCGAGATGCAGCTAATTAAGAGGACAATTCTGGGAGTGCCATCCCATTTAGGGATGGCAGGAGAGACAATGAAGTGCCTGAGGCTGTGGATGAGATGGAGGTGAGGAGAGGTGAATGCTGCCAGTGTAGGTGGGAGACTGTTCTGAGATGGTCCTTCTATCTTCGGCTCTCGGCATGGGACTTGGTTAGTAGGCAGCAGATATATTCTGATATCTGCTTAACACTTGTTTATTAATACTGCATCTAAACAGAGTAGGCATGTTGCCCCAAGATAGAAGCGCTCTCTGAAAACATGTAAGTCTTAAAACTAAGTCTGGCCACAGACTGTGTTCATTCAGGAAGGGGAAGCCTCTCCTCAGGATGGTCAGCAATCAGGAAGGGGGGGATTTAAAGGCGATAGTTGGTGATAGCCCACAGTCTGCTCCTTTGAGCTGATGGGCTCTGTGTTCAGTGGGGAAACACTCCAACAGCAGGGAGATCCTAGCTCCATGGGAAACTAGCCCTAATTTGGCCCTCATGGCATAACCAGCTGCCTAGCTCGTTGGAGCAAGTTGCCAACTCTTTCCCACCTCCAGGCAGGGAGAGGAACTTCCCTTGGTCGATGGGGATGTGTCCCCCCCCCCCCCCAACCCCTCTTCCCCACCCCCTTCAATCCCCTCTCCAAGGGACCGAAAGAATTCACTCCATGGATGCTGTATGATCTCCTGTGGACCTGACTCTCTGGTCACTTACTCAGGTGTATCCTTTAATTTTCCTCTACATCGGAGAGACCAAACACAGACTGGGTGACCGCTTTGCAGAACACCTTCGGTCTGTCCGCAAGCATCACCCAGACCTCCCTGTCACTTGCCGTTTCAACACTCCACCCTGCTCTCTTGCCCACATGTCTGTCCTTGGCTTGCTGCATTGTTCCAGTGAAGCTCAACGCAAACTGGAGGAACAGCACCTCATCTTCCGACTAGGCACTTTAAAGCCTTCCGGACTGAATATTGAGTTCAACAATTTTAAATCTTAAACTCCCTCTTCCATTCCCACCCCCTTTCCGTTTCTTCCCCCTCCTTTTTGTTTTTTCCAATAATTTATATAGATGTTTCTTTTCCCACTTATTTCCATTATTTTTAAATGTATTCCACTGATCATTTGTCTATACCTTTTATGCCCTTTTAGTCTTATTTCACCCCACCCCCACTAAAGCTATCTGTACCTTGCTTGTCCTGCCATCCACTCTTAACTAGCACATTCTTTTAGATAATATCACCACCTTCAACACCTCTTTGTTCTTTTGTCTGTGACATCTTTTATCTCCTCCTATCACTTCTTGCTTGTCCCAACAACCACCACTCCCACTCCCCCCTTAAACCAGCTTATATTTCACCCCTCTCCTATTTTTACTTAGTTCTGTTGAAGGGTCATGAGGACTCGAAACATCAACTGTACTCTTTTCCGCCAATGCTGCCAGACCTGCTGAGTCTTTCCAGGTATTTTTGTTTTTGTTTTTGTTTTGGATTTCCAGCATCCGCAGTTTTTTGTTTTTACCCTTTAATTTGTTGGATTTGCTCATCTCCTAGGCAGCTGCTTTTCTAGGAGGAAACAAAACATTGCTCTAAACCACAGCCTTCATTTGCTGGCTTTGGTATCGATATTGCTGGAGGTGACAGAGAGGAAAATGCTGAGGTGGTGTGCCAACTATTGCTTAGGTAGTTACACAACCTACAAAGCCAAGCCTCCACTTTCAAAATTTATTTATTTTTTTCCATGGTTTGAGAAATTATTTTCTAAGATTAATGATGACACTACAAGGTATAAATACAGAAATGTCTGTAGCTACAAGAAATATTCTGAAGGATTCCAGGTGATCTTTTGTGTGGAGATGCTGCCCTATCTTTCTTAGGGGTGGTTTTGCCTCTCAACCCATTCATGAGATTCAGCACATTGTCATCCCCACTTTGTAGCAATGCATCTGTCACAGGATAACTCTGGAGTCTGCTCCAGTGAGGCTCCCAGGGAGACCATGTTACAAGGCTTCAGCTTTACAGCACAAGGAATGTAACTTGACTAAAGAGTGCGCTGTCATGTCATTTGGTGCAGTGTGAGACCGGAATTAAAAAGTGTGCAGAGTTTGCATCTGACCTGGACTCTTGCAAACTCAAGCAAAAGTTACTCTAAAGTCCCATCTGTGTTTTCGATACAGCTCTGGTTTACTGTTTAGGTATAAAGCTTCGCACATGTATCTGAGCACCTGACAGAAAAGGAGGAGCTGCCATCTCCAAATTGGGACTATAACCAAAAACATAAAACGCTGGAAAAAATTCAGCAGGTCTGGCAGCATTTGTGGAGAGAGAAACAGAGTTAACGTTTCGAGCCCATCCAACTCTTCAGAACTCTGAAGATATTCGTCTGGATATGTTAGACTTTTAGCAAAGTAGCCTCCACAATTAAGATATGTTGGGTGTTTCAGTTGGCTAATCCCTGAAGACGGGTGTAGTGACTGGTGCACAATTAACCTATTCCTGTTCGTTGTGTTAAACTGTTGCTGTCTTCCTCACTCCAGGGTTGCTGTGTGCAGCCAGCATTACCCACTCTGTTCATTGGCTGCACACATTCGCAGGAAGACCGATATTGTGAGTAGTTAGCAATTCTTCAGGGTAGCCTGCATATAGGGGTAGATTGTGGCTGTAAAAGGTAGTGGGAGGATTTTGAAAAATGAATCTGGGCTGTGATACTTTCAAGAGTGAGTGAGCATGTGAGAGCATACACCAAGATGTTCAGGGATTAAGATTAAACTGTTCCTCTGTGAACAGAGAGACTCAGGTGCTTGGGTAGCAATGTGTGTGTACCAAACTGCAAGATGTTGCTTGTATCTCCAGCAGTATTCTGGAAGGAACCAGCTGCACAAAAGTTGAGCCATAGTGACATTGACAACTTGCCATGCTTTGAGGTTAATGTTGTGACTGCAGCGTTGACCGATTTCTGTCATGACCTTTTTATAATGAAGCAAAGATGTCTCAAGCATTGGTCATCAAGTTGAGGTAAGAGAATTGCTCCCTAAAGACCCTCTGTGGATATGGCCTCCTGCTGAAATACCTTCTTCCCTCAACCCACTCCTCCTCCTCCTCCTCTTCCTTTTCCTCTTCCTCCTCCAGCTTGTCCTGCCCACTGTGGCTTCCTTTCAAGGAAGTCTTACTGGGCCTCCGATGTCTGGAAGCTATTTGTTTCAACGCACTTTTAAATGAACAGAAAAGTGCATCATTACCAGCCAGATCGCTCCCTGTAGACGATTCAAACTTTAGCCAAGTAAAGGAAAGCTCCAAAGACATGGCAGCAACAGCCATTAAAAGAATAATCCAGCATCTAATATGTAAGTAGTTCCCAATTTCTTTAAATCATGATGAGGTGTCCTTTGTGCCATTTAATGTGTCCAGCTGTACAAGGCTAAGACAGGGCATTGGCTAGAGTGTGGAGATTGAAAATGGCAGTTCTGGGATTAAATCAGTGTTGCACACTGAAGACCATGATCTACCTGCTCTGCATAATGCCTGTCATCATTTGGTGCACACGTGAAAAGCCCTTTACCAAGGTGCGTCATGTGCACTTCCCATCAGAAGTGTGCATGCACATCTCTGATCCTATTTTTGAGTGTTTGGTTGCCTCATAGCACCTAAAAAAAACAGGCACTGCAAAGCCCACTTTAGATTTAGTTGCATCAAAGGTTTTGCACTATTACTTGAAGTGGCATCATTAACCATAAAAAGAAGAAAAGAAAGAGAGCTTCATGACCTCAGGGCAACAAAGCCTTTTACAACCAATTAAGTACCATACGAGTCAATAAACAGACTGCACAAGTCAGCAACTGGCAGAGTGGTAAATCCAGATAAGCAAAATAAGGATTGACTGAAACAAAGCTTACATTGTGAGAACGCTAATATCATTCCTTGATTTTATCGGAAGATTTAACTTTAATATGGTAGACAACCTAAAATCCACAGATAATTCTTCAGTTAATTATCATAATTTAAGCAACTATGAGTTAACTACACATTACATGAAAAGAAGAGAGAGGAGAACGATTATTTGAAAGCTGATTCAATTCCTGATGTAAATGTATAATTCCACTCATTAGGCTCACTGCCAGGAAGTTCCAGTCCGTTCTTTCAAAATGTTGTAAAAATACCATGCAGAAAATAAGCAGAAACATACCACCCATTCAACTTCCTAAAGTTAAACTTTGCAGACCAAATAAACAGGACCATTAACCCCAAGCTCCAATCCAAAATTTCCCAACTAATTTGGCTTCTTATTGGCATTGGCATCTGAAGAATAAGATTTTGACATGGCCATGTTTAGGAATGTGAGCTCCAGTAACAACTTCTTGGGGCAGTGCTGGACTCTTGGAAGGAAAATGTTCTTACTGAAGAGATCACCGCCAACCTGCAAGGTAGTGGAGAGACGCTAGAGTGCTTAATTCAAGTTTCAAATTTTAATCAAGATTAAACCTATCAAATTACCACAAATGGTTATCTTGTCATGATTTCAGTTTATCTCATTCTTGAAAAAGACAAACATTTTTATATGTATTGTTGTATAATGTGGCATCTAGATCGATCAGAGGATACGCATAAAAGTCCATTAGAAAAGTATCAGTATTTTTCAATCTGTCTTTTTATTTGCTATATTTTCCAAATATAATTGGTTAAATATTTATGCTCAAGAAAGTTGGGTATTAACAACTTAAATGTGTTTACACACTAAAATGTCATTTTGTTGAAACTTTTGGAAAACAGCGAAGCAAGTTTAAAATTTGGGAGGATGGAGATCAGCTGTGCAAATGTGGTTCAGTTAAAAAAGCATACGTAAATAATGATTTGAGGGAATTCCCCCCAGTGTGAGATAGCAAAATTAGCCACTAATTATCCAGGCAACAGGCTGTAAAGTAGAGACCCAGTCACTTTTCTTGTCATGAGAACAATTTACAGAAATCAAACTGGTCAGCAGCTCTTATGTTCATGTTGTGCTGCAGGCTCACAAAGACTTGGCAAATAAAGTTGTTTCATAATTACAGTCACCTCTAACCCAGTCAGACACATTGCTCTGGTTGCACTAACATTAAAGAAGCAATACTAGATTTTAAATAGGACAAGTAAATGAATAGCTGCAAGATGGCACAGTTTGTTAGCAATGACAGGAGTCAAGCAAACAACCTGCTCAGCCCTTCAGTGCTGCTTCATGCTCTCCTCTGGACCTGGAAACATTTATTAATTTTGCTTCCAATTTCCACCCCTCCATCACTTTCACACAGTCCATCACTGACACTTCCCTTCCCTTCCTTGACCTCACTGACTCCATTTCTGGTGATAGACTATCCACCAATATTCATTACAAGCCCACCGACTCCCGCAGCTACCTCAACATACAGCTTCTCACACCCTGCTTCCTGTAAGGACTCCATCCCATTCTCTCAGTTCCTTCGCCTCCATCGCATCTGTTCTGATGATGCCACTTTGCAAAACAGTTCTTCTGACATGTCTTTCTTTCTTTCTTCCTTCCTTAACCGAGGTTTGCCACCCACGGTGGTTGACACCTCAACCGTGTCCAACCCATCTCCTGCGCATCGCCCTCAGACCTTCCTCTCCCTCCCAGAACCATGATAGGGTCCCCCTTGTCCTCACTTATCACCCCACCAGCCTTCACATTCAAAGGATCATCCTCTGCCATTTCTGCCAACTCCAGCTTGACGTCACCACCAAACACATCTTCCCTCCCCCCAACTGCACCACCCCCCCCCCCCCCCCCCCCCCCCCGCCCCCGCCGGCCCACCACCATTGGCATTCTGTAGAGACCGTACTGTTCCCTCTGGGACACCTTTGTCCACTCCTCCATCACCCCCTACACCTCATCCCCCTCCCACGGCACCGCGGAAGGTGCAACGCTCGCCCTTTTACTTGCACTTTCCTCAACTTAGTCTACTGCATTCGCTGCTCCCAATGTGGTCGTCTCTACATTGGAGAGCCCAAACACCAGACTGCGTGATCACTTTGCGGAACACCTTCAGTCCGTCCGCAAGCATGACCCAGACCTTCCTGTTGTTTGTCATTTCAACACACCACCTTGCTCTCATGCCCACATGTCCATCCTTGGCCTGCTGCAATGTTTCCAGTGAAGCTCAATGCAAACTGGAGGAACAGCACCTCATCTTCTGGACTGAATATTGAGTTCAACAACTTCAGATCGTGAACTCTCTCCTCCATCCTCATCCCCTTTTTGATCCCCTTTTTTTCTAATAATTATTATATATTTTTTTATATGTATATTTTTCTTTTCACACCTATTTCTATTATTTTTAAAATTTATTTCTATCCATTGTTTTATCTCCACCTTTTAGCCTATTTCGATCCCTTTCCCCCCCCCACCCCACCTCAACTAAGGCTATTTGTCACTTGCTCATCCTAATTTCTACCCTCAATGTCATCATTAGCACCATCAATAACCGTTTGATTAATGACATCTTTGGCAACCTCTCCTTTGCCTCCACCTATCACTGGCCCTCTATCCAGCTCCACCTGTCCCATCCCCCCCTAAACAGCTTGTATTTCACTTCATTTCTAGTTCTCTTTAGTTCTGATGAAGAGTCATACAGACTCGAAACGTTAACTTTATCTTCCTCTCCACAGATGCTGTCAGACCTGCTGAGTTTTTCCAGCAATTTTTGTTTCTGCTCAGCTCCATTTGTCAAATAGAGTGATTATTATTCCATAGCTAATCAGCCCATTCTGAGTTCTTAGAGAAAGCATTGAACTTTTTTTTTCCTGTCTGGCATTGAATAACGTGAGTGTATATATAACCAGAAGGTAATGAAAAAATGATGATTAAGAGATGGGATACGGTGGTGAATCAGTCCTGGAGTGTCATTTGGACTGGAAAAGCAAACAGTGGAATGAACTCTGACAAAACATCAGTATTGTCTTGAACTGAGCATCAAGATGAACATCTAGAAGTGACTGTAGGCAAGCTATGATTGAGCAGTTATTATCATTTCACATATACAGTATACACACAAACATGTTTTTGCAGCCCAATGCACCTTAATCTTCAAAATATTTATTTATTCTCGGTCAGTGTGTAAACATGCATATACAAAAATTTTGTCTAGAAGTAAGGGGGGATGCCCAGTGTGGTCACATCCTCCACTTAACCAGATGATTCAGCCTACATATTAAAATACAAGGAGAAGGCTGGAGAGGAGATGTGATAATATGATTCATAAATATATCCAACTTTTAATGTCGTTTTCATCAACTGTTCAATAAGTCGTCAAATAGATGGCCTCATTGGTGTAATCGCAGTCTAACACACTTACTCTTTGGCAGCCATTAGATTGTTAAAGAAATATATTCTATATTAATCCTAAAATCCTTCATTTTAATTAGAGTCCATGATGCATTACATTTAATTAAGTATAATTAAATAAATCACATGGTCCAAAAGTTACATACCACACATCTGATGAAACAGAACAGATATTAAACCATGACACAAATTTACTCACTTACTTCGATAAGGAAGTTCCTTCCTTTTACTAATTAGTTTCGTCTTCCGTCACGGCTCATGTGATTGCCTTGCTGTTGAGGGCATTACATGTGTACACAGAAGATACGCAGAATAGGCCGATTGTGACATCAGTCCACATCATGATTTGATGAATGACCTGTCATTTCCGACCTTGTAGCTCTAGTTAACACCCTGTCTTAAACATATCAGCTGAACAACACCCGCTACGTAGCACCATTTAAAGGAATCCGTCCAACTTGCTTATTATTATCTCTTGGCTCTTGCACAATTTGTAAGAGTATTGGGTTTTTGGAAGATTTCTGAAAAATTGGTAAAGTGTGCAGAGAATGGTGCTGCACAAAGGGAAGCTGTTGGTTGTTACTGGAAGGTGTCTGACTATACCAGAAATGGGCAACAAATGCGGGTCAGAGGCTAGAAATCCTGCGGTGAGTAACCCATCTCCTGACTCTCCAAAGCCTGTCCACAATCTACAAGGCACAAGTCAAGAGTGTGATGGAATACTCCCCACTTGCCTGGATGAGTGCAGATCCAACAACACTCAAGTTTGACACCATCCAGGACAAAGCAGCCTGCTTGATTGGCCCCCATCCACCACCCTTAAACATTCACTCCCTCCACCACCAACGCACAATGGCAGCAGTGTGTACCATCTACAAGATGCACTACAGGAACTCACCAAGGCTCCTTCATCAGCCTTCCAAACCCACAAGCTCCACCACCTAGAACAAGGGCAGCAGATGCATGGGAATACCACTACAAATTCCCCTCCAAGTCACACTGAGTCAAAATCCTGGAACTCCCTCCCTAAAAGCACTGTGGGTGTACCTACACCACACGGACTGCAGCAGTTCAAGAAGGCAGCTCACCACCACCCTATCAAGGGCAGTTAGGGATGAGCAATAAATCCTGGCCGAGCCAACAATGCCCAAATCCCTTGAACAAGTAATTAAAAAAAAGCCATGTCACTCAACAGCATGTTCAGTACTGGGCTTTATGCCTGTGCCATAATCCTGGAAGTCAGCACCATTTGGTTGCAGCCTACATCACTCTGGGTGATGGATAATCACGTATCTTGATCCTCATGCCCTTTTTCAGATTATCCAATTTAACCTTAATCAGCTGTTGGAACTGGAGTCAAGAAAAAGCACCTCCTATTTCATGCTATTTACAACAAAGTAGCCAAAGTACTTGTATTAAATGTACAGAGCTGGAAGTAGTAGTCCTGTTGGAATATTGTTTCTTCAATAAGAGTTTGAAGTTAATTTGAAGAGCCGAAAGAACACTGATTCTAGCTGTCAAACTATAAATTGGCAGTAAGAAAACTGGCTCTATCTTCCAAAGAAGAAAGTGTTTTAAATGATAATAGCATCATTCCAGACAAACTAGTTGATCAGCACATTGCAGAATGCTGAATCATCAACTGCATTTTTAATCTTTAAGTTTGCATTTGCTTTTCTAGCAATATTCCAATTCACTGAAAATATATTGGCTGCAAGATTTGGCTCCATAGCACCAATGGCAAAGGCAAAAAAATGAGAGGGTATTTGCTCGCTTCTGCACAGCCCGTGTTGATCGCCATGCTGAGGAGAGCTCCAGAAACATGGGCAGATTGAGATGTCAGACTCTTCCATGCTCCTTGACAATAATAAGAGGCTGCCTGGTAGGCCTGTCAAGGAACCAAGAATTTCTGTGTGCATGTCCATCATCTGTTTCCAGTATGCCCTCCCATCAAAGTCCTCATTTGAGGCCTCTGCAGCAGAACCCCGGTGTCCTTGTCATCTGGTGAGTGAGCCCAAAGGCCTTCCTTTCCTCCAGGCCCAATTGTGGCCCACTCATGCCCTGTGACACACCATTGTGCTATCCAACCTCTCTACAATCCCCTAAGTATGCCCAGTGCCAGAGCTGGTAGCTGTGAGAGTGCAATCAAATTCTTCTTTCTCAGCTCTTCCTCTGGGCCTTCATTCTCAGGCACCAGTAGAGTGGCCACTGCAGGACACCACTAATACTGGACACCATAGCAACACCAGGTATCTCATTATCAGGTACAGGGGTGGTATCATTGTGTATGGCGATAACATCATTATTATGACCCAGCCGATGGTAAAGGCTGAGTTGTTCGAATCCTAGAGGGAAACTTGAAATAACTGTCATAACCCATTTTTTCAATTCGTCTGTT
Organism: Carcharodon carcharias; assembly: GCF_017639515.1. Lineage (NCBI taxonomy): Eukaryota > Metazoa > Chordata > Chondrichthyes > Lamniformes > Lamnidae > Carcharodon > Carcharodon carcharias. Next base: position 40,561,905 of record NC_054487.1, on the reverse strand, counting down.
TCAAGATGCAAGCTTTGAATTCAATAATAATAAGAACACCGAGTCTCACGGAGGTTTTATAAAACTAGCTTAAACATTTATTAATAAAAGAAAGATTGTAAACATACACATATGTCTACAAATTTACTACTATGATAACTACAAAAATCCCCTAATTAATCTGACTCTCAATTACACCCCCAGTAAGGCAACAGTAAAACTCATAGGGCAGAATTTTGCCCTTGGCGGGGGTGCTCGGTGGGGGTGGGCGATCGGCACTGGACCATGATTTCACACTGGTGGGCTGATTAAGGCCCACCCAGCATGAAATGCGAGTGGCAGCGCTGAACGCTGCCTGTGCAGGAGGTGGGGGAGGAGGGCCAGCAGGCCGAGCACAAACTTTGCATGTGCACGCGAGTGAGCGCGTCATAATCTCCCTGAGGCACAGAGCTGCTTCGGGGAGATGAAGAGATATGAAAAAAAAATGTAATAAAACCTGACTCGGTCACACGAGCAGGGATATGTTACAAATGAAAAATCAAAGTTTTTATTTTAGCTTTATTTGCTTTTAGAAACCTCATCCCGCCCGTAAGTGAGGTTTCCAAAAATATGCAAAGGCCGCTTGGCCTTTTCATCTGCCCGCCAACTGTTAGGTTGGATGGGCAGCAAAAATTTTAATTTAATTGATTACTTAATGGCCATAACAGGCCTTTTAATTGTTGGTGGGTGCGCTGCCAACTCCGGCTTACGCCCACTGACCAAACCATCGTGCAACTGCGTGTTGATGTCGAGCATGCTCGGCCAACATCAACGTGCATCATTTCATACTCGAGCTGGTCGGGCACACGCTCGCCCACTGAGTGAAAATTTCTGCCCGTAGATTTAATAGACATCTGGCAAAGCATAGCCTGGACAGTCACATTCAAAATTAGTTTCTTTCAGCTCTGGGTCCTTGCAGGCAGCAGCTTGAGGCTTACTTGCTGGAGGCTTCTCACGTTGTTGGATATTAAAATGCCTCTCCCTTTACACACAATCTCCTTTCTCCTTTATACATATCTTTCTCTTTGAATGTAAATTTTCCATTTGTATCACTAGGCCATGATCATATTGAATGCTCAGGGGCCTGAATTGCCTACTCCTGCTCCTAGTTCTTATGTTCTTTTAACTTTACCTCTTCTAACAATAACATCCTTTCATCCCACCAATTTCATTAATAAGGTGAAAAGAAAGGACACATTGCTTGACATCTTCTAGCTAAGTGTAAGATTTCACCTGCAATCTTGAATGGTTTCTTTTAACAAATGCAAATTTACACTTTACTCACCATACACTTACCTAACATCTCAAAACTACTATACATCAAAGCACCCAGACTAGCTGGTTTTAATCCAGTTCAGACACACACATAGATATAGACACTACTAAACTCTACCTTAAAATAATTTCTAATAATATTATTATATCTTCTTGACAGTCATCGTGGTTCAAAATTGGGAAAGTCCAATTGCAAATAACAGTGATGGCAAGTTGGGGGGGAATGGGCAAAAAATATGAAACCCAACCTCAGTTTTTTGTGACGCAGTCAGTTTGAGGCTGCTACAGGCGGTGAAAGGAGTGAGCACAGACTCCTGCTGTTGCTTCACTGCGACAAGTGAGCTAAGCACAAAATAACGGACATACCATGCCACTCGGTACCAGACAGTGCCAGATTGGCTAAAAACCAAATTGTCTAGTACAAATCCAGATGAATATCCATCCTAGGTATTACCAGCTGATCAGAAAACAGTTCTTGGCTATATCATAGGGAAGGGTTGGGGTGAGTGAAGGAGGAGTGAGTGAAAAGCAAGATGTCCATTGTTATTCCATCTGCAGTTTCCACATCATTACCAGATTATGGGACGAGGGTGAAGTGGGATTTGAGTAGATCCCTAAAACACAAACACACCATCAATCTGAATGGCATCAGTGATGCTAACTTTCCAGAGCCTCAGTGATGGTTGTGCCAAGTCTATTTCCTCAAAGAGGATGAAGTTGTCCAGCTGTACCTGTCCTCCACCAGATCATTCCTGCTGTCGCTTGTTATCTTGTACATCCTTGTCCTGCTTCCACACACTGGAGAGTGCCAATGAGTATGTTGTAATGTGTTTGAGTGATGTGCCTGTAATAGCTGAACAACTGAATATCTGGAAGCTGCAAGATGTGAGGCTCGCTAAGCATTTGAAGATGAGGTGGAGCAACTGAATGTGAGGCATGAGTCCTGATTGCTAGAAATCGCAGATGTGTGACTGACAGGGTGTAGCACACTAAACACTGTGAGAAGGTGGTGCTGGGCTGCAGCAATGGCATTCAGAAGCAGCCCCTTGTGATTCAGTGCAGTTTAAGACTGACAGACTGCTTCAAAGAAGAGCAGGCAACATGTGCTCTCTGCGAATGCTGCCTGCCCCCCTAATAAGCATTCAAACAGTTCGAAACATGTGCCCCATTTGGACAAATTCTACATTCATTTAAATGAGGAGGTAACTCAAAAAAGTATACAAACCATTCATAAATTTTGTGGGTCTTTTTCAAATTTCCACTAAAATCATTTGCAAATCATCAAATGTAGAATCTGCTATTGCCCAGTGCAATTGGGTAGTGTTTTAGAATCTAATTTAAAATAAATATTCTTTTTATAAAATATCCCTTGATATGTTTAAGAATGGTAACTTGGTACAGTTTGACTACTGCAGCCTAAAATGGAGTTGTCACAAAAAAACAGTCATTTTAATCAGTGTCCTGTCCACCATTGTGAATAATCTGATTTTAAAATACCTGAAGATGACTTCAAACATCACTGACAGTAAACTGCAATTAAAATGTTCTGATCCTTTGCCCTAGTTTTGCTGATTTCAAACAAACTGTCCTTCAACAGCATCTTCCAAACCCATGACCGCTATCATCTAGAAGTATAAGGGCAGCAGATACATGGGAACACCACTGCCTGGAAGTTCCCCTCTAAGTCACTCACCATCCTGACTTGGAACTATATCACTGTTCCTTCATTGTCACTGGGTCAAAATCATGGAACTCCCCTCCTTATTGCACTTTGGGTGTACCTACACCACAGAGTTCAAGAAAGCAGCTCACCACCACCTTCTCAAGGACAATTAGGGATGGGCAATAAATGCTGGCCTAGCCAGCGACGCCCACATCCAATGAATGAATGTAAAAAAAAGGGAGAGGCAGTGGCGTGGTGGTATTGTCACTGATTATTATTCCTGGATTCAAATCCCACCATTGCAGGTAAAATTTGAATCTAATAAAAATCTGGAATTGACAACCATGAAACCATTGCTGGTTGAAGTAAAAACCCCATCTGGTTCACTAATGTCCTTTTAGCGAAGAAAATCTGCTGTCCTCATCTGCCCTGTCCTACAAGTGACTCCAGACCCACAGCAATGTTGAATTTTAAATGCCCTCTGAAGATGGGCAATAAATGCTGGCCTAGTGGCACCCATATCCCCATCCCAATAACAAATTTAAAAAAAATAGCAGCAGTGGGATGTCCAGACCAACATTCCTTGCCCAGCAACTCCTTTTGGCACACCTGAGTCACTTTTTGTCACCACAAGAGCAGCAGTAAGGGACCACGCGAGACAGTTAAATTATCTTTCTAATGCAAGTAGTGGTGTTCTTTGTGCTAGATTTCAATTATTTACCACCAGCAATAACAATCTGACCTTGTGACGATTTATCAAGGGAGACGGCTGGCTGTCAACTCTGGTTAGAGGTAGGCCTGGAGGTTTCATCACATGACATCCTACCTCCAAATGTCCTATAGTCCCGCTCTTTCCATTGGTCACCGAGACATTAAACCTCACGATGCAACACCTTCCCAAGCCAATTGGAAAGTGAACAGACTGATCGTCGGCTGGCTGGATGATTGCTGACTGTCAAACAGACTATTTCCTAGCGCCAATATCATCACAGCTAATAGGGAAAATTGTTCAAAGATATTAAACAGTAAAACACACAATTTATCTTGATTCCCCCTATGAATTTTCTCCTGGGTGCTCAAGTGTTCGTTAATCCTAAATTCCAGGACATGCAACAATCCTAGAGGGTTGGGAACCCTAATATTAAAGCTCCTATTTAATGAGGCCTAAAGTTAGGCCTTACTCAGCTGTACCCTTTTTGTGACTTGTCTTCACCTTGAAAAGAATCTTTCAAAGGATAAAAAGCAACATTTTAAAAACTTTAAGCCAAGTACTGTGGATGCAGGAAATCTGAAAGAAATGAAAGGGCATAACCTTTCTGTAACATTAAGGTTAGGGTATATCTCTCCATAGATCCTGTCTAACTTGCTTGCACATGTTTCCAGCATTTTCTGCTTTTATTTTTAAAACTTAATTTTGCAATGAATAATACCTGTAATACTGGCATTTTAAAAACAGGGTTAGAAGGATATGGGTGGAATTGTCCCAGATTTGCACTAAATGCGGTAGCTGGCAGGGAAAACAACGTTTTTCTGCCGGCCGCAATGGCATCTTCTCACACCATATTGTCTCAAACCGGTTGCATTAATTATGCATTGCTGGGAAACATGCCATTTTGATGGGGGCTGCACTCTCATTTGCCCGCCACGCCATCACCTCGCCACTTCATCATGCCAGGCATCATATTTAAAGTGCAGCTGTGCACACACCTCTCAGTGCTTCCAGCCGAGGACTGCTGCATGGAAGACATGGCCCTGAAAGGCAGAAAGACTGCAGCCCCCAAGGTTAATGATGCAGCCGTTGAGCGCCTCTTCGATGCTGTGGAGGCCAGCCAAGATGTCCTGTACCCCTGCTCTGGCCACAGGATGGGCAGCAATGTCACCAATCCAGCTTTGGGGGGGGGGTGGGGTGGTGGTGGTGGTGGTGCGGTGGCAGTAATGGTCTGTGCCAATGCCCTGCAAAAGAGGACAGCCAACCAGTGCTGCAAGAATCACAGAATCACAGTGCAGAAGAGGCCCTTCAGCCCCATCAAGTCTGCACCAACACGTGAGAAACACCTGACCTAATCCCATTTATCAGCACTTGGCCCATTGCCCTGAATGTTATGATGTGCCAAGTGCTCATCCAAGTACTTTTTAAAGGATGTGAGGCAACCCGACTCCACCACCCTCCCAGGCAGTGCATTCCAGACTGTCACAACCCTCTGGGTAAAAAGGTTTTCCTTACATCCCCGATAAACCTCCTGCTCCTCATCTTTGCCCCCTTGTGACTGACCCTTCAAGTAAAGGGAACAGCTGCTCCCTATCCACCCTGTCAATGCCCCTCATAATCTTGTACACCTCGATCAGGTCGCCCCTCAGTCTTTGCTCCAACAAAAACAACCCAAGTCTATCCAACCTCTCTTCATAACTTAAATGTTTCATCCCAGGCAACATCCTGGTGAATCTCCTCTGCACGCCCTCCAGTGCAATCACATCCTTCCTATAATGTGGCGACCAGAAATGCACACAGTGCTCCAGCTGTGGCCTCACCAAGGTTCTATACAATTCCAAGATGATCTCCCTACTTTTGTAATCTATGCCTCAATTGATAAGGGCAAGTGTCCCATATGACTTTTTCACCATCCCACTAACATGCCCCTCCGCCTTTAGAGATCTATGGACACACATGCCAAGTTCCCTTTGTTCCTCAGAACTTGCCTAGTGTCATGCCATTCATTGAATATTTCCTTGTCAAATTACTCCTTCCAAAGTGTATCACCTCACACTTTTCAGGGTTAAATTCCATCTTCCAGTTATCTGCCCATTTGACCATCCCGTCTATATCTTCCTGTAGCCCAAGACACTCAACCTCACTATTAACCACCCAGCCAATCTTTGTGTCATCTGCAAACTTACTAATCCTACCCCCCACATAGTCACCTATGTCGTTTATATAAATGACAAATAATAGGGGACCGAGCACAGATCCCTGTGGTACACCACTGGACACTGGCTTCCAGTCACTAAAGCATCCTTCTGTCATCACCCTCTGCCTCCTACAACTAAGCCAATTTTGAATCCAACCTATCAAATTACCCTGTATCCCATGTGCATTTGCCTTCTTTATAAGTCTCCCATGTGGGACCTTGTCAAAGGCTTTGCTGAAATCCATATAAACTACATCAACTGCATCACCCTCATCTACACACCTGGTCACCTCCTCAAAAAATTAAATCAAATTTGTTAGGCATGACCTCCCTCTGACAAAACCATGCTGACTATCCCTGATCAAAACTTGCCTCTCCAAGTGGAGATAGATACTCTCCTTCAGAAATTTCTCCAATCGTTTCCCTACCACTGACTTACTGACCTGTAGTTCCCTGGCTTATCTCTACAACCCTTCTTAAATAGTGGAACCACATTAGCTGTTCTCCAGTCCTCTGGCACATCCTCCATGGCCAGAGAGGAATTAGAAATTTGGGTCAGAGCCCCTGCGATCTCCTCCCTTGTTTCCCTCAGCAGTCTGGGACACAAATCATCTGGGCCTGGAGATTTGTCCACTTTTAAGCCTGCCAACACCTCCAATGCCTTGTCACTCCCTATATCAATTTGCTTAAGAACCTCGCAGTCTCTTTCCCTGAGTTTGATACCTTCATCCTCATTCTCTTGAGTGAAGACGGACGTGATGTATTCATTCAACACTCTAGTGATGTCCTCTGGCTCCAACCATAGATTGCCCCCTTGGTCCCTTATGGGCCCTACTTTTTCCCTGGTTATCCTCTTCCCATTGATATACTTATAGAATATCTTGGGATTTTCCCTACTTTTACCAGCCAGAGCTTTCTCATATCCCCTCTTTGCTTTCCTAATTGCTTTCTTAAGCTCCACTCTGCTCTGTCTGTACTCCACTAATGCCTCTGCTGATTTGCTTTCCTTGTATCTGTTAAAAGCCTCTCTTTTCCTTCTCATCATAACCTGAATATCACTGGACATCCATGGTTCTCTGGGCTTGTTACTCCTTCCAATCACCCTAGAGGGAACATGTTGAGCCTGTACCCTCCCCATTTCCTTTTTCAACACCCCCCACTGTTCCTCTATAGGTTTCCCCACAAGTAACTGTTCCCAGTCTACCTTGGCCACTCTCCCCGAAACCAAAACATTTTTTTTGCAACTTGTCGATTTCTTTGTCCATAATAAACTTACTGTACCATGTTGTGGTTGCAATCACTAAAATACTCACCCACCACCACTCAGCCACCTGTCCGGCTTCATTCCCCAGAATTAGGTACAGCAATGCGCCGTCCTTTGTCGGACCCTCTACATATTGACCTAAAAAGTTCTCCTATATACATTTCAAGAAATCCACTCCATCCAAGACACTATGCCTATCCCAATTAATGTTGGGAAACTTGAAATCATCTAATATAATTACCCTATTATTGTTTTTACACACCTCCACAAATTGTGCACATCTTTGCTTCTCAATTTCCTGCTGACTATCTGGAGATCTATAATAAACACCTAATAATGTGGTTGCCCCTTTTTTATTCCTAAACTCTACCCACAAAGCTTCATTCAATGCCCCCTCCAAGATATCATCTCTCCTTATTGCAGTAACTGCCTACTTAACTAATAATGCAATACCTCCTCCTCTTTTACCCCCTCCCCTGTCTTGCCTGAAGATTCTATATCCCGGAATGTTGAGCTGCCAATCCTGCCCTTTCCTCAACTACATCTCAGTGATGGCTACTATATCACAATTCCACATGTCAATCCTCACCCTTAATTCATCTGTTTTACCTGTAATACTCCTGGCATTAAAGTAGAGGCCATCCAGCCTTGCCTTACTCCCTTGAAGCTTATTGCAGCTGTACTCTCTCTGACTTGATTGTTTTACTGTATTATGATGTGTCCCTATTCTGCTAACATTCTGTGTCCCCTCCCCTGCTGAATTAGTTTAAACTCCTCCCAACAGCACTAGCAAACCCGCCCGCAAGGATGTTAGCCCTGCCCTGGTTCAGATGTAGACCGTCCCACTTGTACAGGTCCCAGCTTCCCCAGAAACGGTCCCAGTGATCCAGGAATCTAAAACCCTCCCTCCTGCACCAACTCTTAAGCCATGTATTCATCTGTGTTATTCTCCTATTTCTGAGCTCGCTAGCACGTGGCACTGGGAGTAATATAGAGATTACAGCCCGAGAGATCTTGCTTTTTAGTCTACTGCCTAACTCCCTGAATTCTTGATGCAAGACCTCATCCCTCTTTCTACCTTTGTCATTGGTACCATGACCTCTGCCTTATCACCCCCCCCCCCCCCTTCAGGATGCCCTGCAGCTGTTCAGTGACATCATGGACCCTGGCACCAGGGAGGTAACATACCATCCTGGAGTCATGTTGACGGCCACAGTAGCACCTATCTGTTCCCCTGACTATAGAATCCCCTATTACTATTGCTTTTCCTTCCTTCCTCCCCTCCTGTACAGACAGGCTGCTTATGTTGCCAGAAGCTTGGCTCTGTCCGCACTCCCTGGAGGAACCAGCGGCCTCATCAGCCTCCAAAGCAGAATATGGATTTGTGAGTGGGACCCCAGGGGACTCCTGAACTACCTGCCTGTTTCTCTTGGATTGCCTGGTGGTCACCCATTCCCTTCCTTCCTCAAGTCCCTTCACCTGCAGTGTGACCACCTCTCTAAATGTGCTATCCACGATAGTCTCAGACTCGCGGATGCTCCACAGTGTCCCCAGCCGCCATTCCAGCTCTGAAACCCGAGCTTCCAGGAGCTGCAGTTGGACACACTTCCTGCACACATGCTGGTCCCTTGTAGCCTCTACTGCTGCAGCACGCTCTGAAGGTTTAAGAAGTTGGATAGCAAGGAGAAAATGCAAAGAGCACCTCGTCCCCTATGCACCAAATTCCCATTTTGCATCAAATTCCAAATACTCATTCTGGCTGTGCCCCACTCGGGATGTGCTCGCATGTGCTATCAAATGCAAGCACACTGTAGCGTGCTTCCAGATAGTCCCTTTCTTAAATAGAGCTGACTTGACTCACCACTAGTTAAGCTTCAGTAGAGGATGGATGATCTTTTTCATTCCACCAATGTAAGCCACTCTTCTCATCACTCTCAACTCACATATTCACAAACCCATCACACATCCACAGGGATATCAATCACAGTCAGTTCAAAGGACATCACCATTCATTCTGTCACACTCGCCGTCATTGTTCTCATCCTATCCATGGGACTAATCACTGCCCACACAGGCCAGGCATACTTATCATCTGGCCAGGCCAGGCATATACTTAGCATCTGGCCTTGGCAGGCATCCTGCTCACACTCTCTCCATCTCTATTCATGGCAGGACAAGCTGGCACACAACAAGAAGGAGAGGTCGTAGACCGGTGGAGGAATGCCTGAAATCAAGGACCTCACGGACTTTGAAATCAGAGCCATCCAGCTGGCCAGTGAGGATCTGGACCATTCCTATGCTGACGATGAGGTCCGGGGTGCTTTACCAAGTGAGGATCCACATGTTGTGAGTGATGTGTCTTGTTTCACAGGCCACTGCCATGCACTAATTATCTCCCCTTGCTTCCGCAGGCACAGCTGGGAAACAGCCGATGGAGTCCAGGGCCTCCTAATAAGCCCTGAAGAAACCTCTGAAAAGGAATCTGGAGGCAGCCTCCCTGAAGTCCCATCACAGCACTCACCCACACCCTCCACTAGCACAGAGACACACACCTCGGTGGGACCTAGCTTTAGAGTAGCCTCAGGATCACAATCTGGTGAGCACATCATACTTTCTGATCCATAGTAGGTGACTGCAGGGACTTCCCAGGTGTCCGGCATTCCGGGTGCTGCTGGACATCAGAAATTTGCTGAGCCTGAGTCAGATGACGCGCCTTTGGACTTGGTCATGTCACAGTTGCTGGAGCTGCAAAGGCAAGCTTGGGAACAACAGAAAGGGATGTCCGCTGTACTCCTCAGATTGCAAGGCACAATGGAGTCCATTTGTCTTCACGCTGAGGTGATAGTGCTGGCATTGCAACGCACTGATGTCAATACTGGTAGGGTGGCAGCCACCCTGGAGACCTTGGTCCAGGATGTCACTCCGTCACTGCTGCGCAGGCTGAACTCCATTGCTAATTGGCCTCCAACAGAGTGCATGTGAAAAGGGTGCAGGGCAGCTCAATCTCACTCCAGCTACCCCTTCTCCTCAAGGAGTCATGGGCATCCATAGGGAGGAGGATCAGCAGGTGCACACCCCAGGGCCATCCACCCATGTGACTCCGGGAGTGTCCAGCCCATCTAAATCCCGTCTTCCTGTGACCCCAGCAGCTCCAGCTTCACAGCTCAGGGAGGGTGCCACTGCCACACAGCAGGACCTGAAAGCAGGGCGGGGCCCTCCAGGTCTCAGCCCTCCAAGGAACGCCAATCAAGGTCAGCAAAACAGGGTGTTGCAATGAGCAGTCTGCCTCCACCTCTCCTGTGGATGTCCAGGGAGTGCCAAGACTAAATTAACAAAATCAGGGACAAAGTAAAAGGCAGCTCCTTAAAAGGAAACTGCAGAAACAAAGACAAAATTCAAAGAAAAGTTACCAACATTAAATCAAAATGTGATTAAGAGAGTCGATAAAACACCCCAGTCCCTGCGGTGCCCACCGGGCACAAGGACTCGACAGTGCCGGCAGACACCGTGTGCTCCCTCTCCAGGGACACCTAGCCATGAACATAGCCGAGGAAGAGGAGCAGACAGTCGGGTCAGACAACTCCCTCGATCACCCGCTGCCTGGACCTGTTAATGGCCAACTTGGCCAGGCCCAGGAGCAGGGTCACGAGGAGGTCCTCTGCCCTCCCAGCCCCCCTCCGCATTGGGTGTCCATAGATCAGGAGCGTGAGTTTGAAGTGCAAACAAAACATCAATAAAAGGTTTTTCAAGAAACTGAAAAGGGGGTGCAGCCTACAACAAGTAACATATACATGGTCCATGGACTCCAGGAGGCCACAAAAGACACAGGTATCTTGGGAGTTCATGAACTGACACATCGGTTGTATGGGGCTGCTGCGTGCAACACCCTCTGCCCCAGGTCCCCGATGGAAAGGGGGAGGAGTCCTGTGTAGAGGACCCCTTACTGGTGGGGCCATGGCATGTCTGGGTGGAGGGCAAGGGCAAGGAAGTGAAGGGTGTGCAACAGCAGCCCACACAGGAAACCCCTCTGTGCCATGCTAATGGGCACAGAGGGCAATTCCAAGAGGCGACTTAAGTTGCAGGGCACTGGATCACCAGGGAGGGTTCTGAGGGGGCCAACGTGGGATTCCATCCGGATAGGGGTGTGCTCAGACGGCACTTGTGCCACCTCGAGATCCAGAATGACATTGGAGCTGAGCACGACCATCCTAAGGTCATAAATGGCATTGGCTGCGAGCCAGACGTCCTCGGACGCGCCAGCTCCTGGGAATAATCTAGCCCACTCCTCCGCCACCCAGCACGTCCCCGATCCTGGTCACCCCGGCAGCCACAGCCCTCCTCTCCAACAGCCACTGAAAAGGGTGGAGGTGCGGATTCCTGAGCAGCGGCTCTCTGACAACAGCCGCTACTCCTGATGGTGGAGAGCTGTATCATGAGGCGATCATGTTCCAGACTTTGATCAGGTCCTGGTAAAAGGATGGGCAACGCCTGCAAGGAGCCACAAAGGCCCCTCAGCTCTACAAACAGGAGCTGCACGTCATAATTCAGGCCGTGCACCTGGCGGAAGAAATACATTGCCAGGGTACAGCATTGAGCAGCCTGGGCATAAGTGTTAATCACTTGTACATAATGTTCACCATTGTAAATAAACTCTCATCAATGTCTCCTTGCCTATGGCCCCTTGTTATGATGAGCAGTGTTCATGTCACTCAGATGTGAAACCTTGGTTCCTGCACAAGATAAAGGCAGGTGTCTCAGTCCAAGGCCTCTTCCCTGTGCTTTGTGCAGCCTTCAGACCAAAATGATGGTCCGGCCTCACACTCCTCGGACACATCAGTGATACCTGCATCTTGATGGAGCTGGTCATTGCTGCCAGAATGTCGTGGGCAGGGATCACAGAGTTCTCTCATTCTCTCTGTGTGCTCTCAGCACCTTTGAGATGGGGCTGCCCTCCCCACCACCACCCCTCCCCCCCCATCTCTTCAGCATCTGTGACCAGAGATGCTGTGCTCCTGAAGGGTTCTGATGCTTTTAAAGTTTCATGGCTGCGTCCCTATGATATGATCCTGATCACAGAGTGGCAGCGAGCTGCCCTTGGCCAGACAGCAGTCAGACATTCTGTGTGAAGATCTGTGGAGTGTTCTTGCTGCATGTCTTCATCATCTTCCTGCAATCGAAGAACAATTCGGGCCTATACTATATCACCATGATAGAAGTCTTATCACAGGTATGCGTGCCATAAGCCAGACTGGAGTCAAGCATTCATAGGTGCAATGTGAGAATCTATAGGGTCACCTCACTGCATGTCACCATCCTCATTCACAAATCTAACCAGTGTGAGGGCCTCATCTCCGTCATCATCGCCTCATCCCCGTCATCATCACCTCCTCACCCTCATCCCTGTCGACATTATCCTCATCAGAGGAGACCTCCAGCTCCTCCATCTTCTGCTAAGCCAGCTCATCTCCCCGTTGCAGCACCAGGCTGTAAAGGGCACAGCAGGTGACGATGATGTGTGACACCATCTGTGGACTGTATTGCAAGGCTCCACCAGTCCTGTCCAAGCACCAGAACCTCATTTTCAGCATCCTGATAATCTGCTCCACCAAGTTGCAAGTTGCAGCATGAGCCTCTTTATAGTGTCGCTCTGCTGCAGTCTGAGGCCGCCACACGGGTGTCATCAGTCAGATCCTCTGTGGGTAGCCCTTGTCCCCGAGGAGCCAACCCTGCAGCTTCTGTGGATGCTGGAGGACGTCAAGGATCTGTGACCGACTGTGAATGTAGGATCATGGACACCCCCTGGAAACCACGTGCAGACCTGCAGGACGTGCTTATGATGTTTGCATATCAGCTGAACATTCAGTGAATGGAATTCCTTGCGGTTGACATAGTTGACCCCGTGTTGTGATGGAGATCTGAGTGCCATGTGACAGTAGTCAATTGCACCCTGCACCTGAGGAAAACCCAAGTTCTGGGCAAATCCCATTGGTCTTGCATCCTGGCTCTCCTGGTCCCGGGCAAAATGCACAAAGTTGTTGCGCTCGTGAAGATGGCATCCGTGACCTCATGGATGCATTTGTGGATGGAGGCTTGTGATATCCCACAAAGGTCACCTGTGGAGCCCTGAAAGGAACCACTGGTGTAAAAATTGAGCACCGTGGTCACCTTCACAGCCACTAGCAGTGGATGCTCTCCATACCCCCGTGGCGCCGAATCCTGCAGCAGCTATCTGATGTGACCGACCAGTTTTCTAGACATGCACAGTCTTCAGCGACACTGGTTCTCGGTCATCTGCAGGAATGAAAGGCAACATCTATAGACTTGGGTTTAGCTAGGTGCTGACCAGTGACAGCTCGCTGTGGCTCTGTGGCATCGGCAGCAGCCCCCAGCCGCCCCTTCTTCCTGAGAGTGCTACTCCTCCCTCTGTGCAGCCAGGAGCCTCTGTTACTCTTTTCTCTGTCATCTTAGCTCTCTGTACACCACAAGGCGTATGGCTAGGTCACCAGGCTCTGTGCTCCTGATGTACTCCTCCTGCAGAATGAAAGAGAGAGACGCGTGGGTTAGTTTGGGTGTTCTAAGAATCTCTGTTAGTTAAGCCTGAAGAGAAACACACCCCGGAGAGTGCTGGTCACCACTTGGATGGCCAGAGATTAGTGTGTTGCATGGCTGCCCAAAAATCCAACCCACCACTGGCCCATTCCACCTGACCAATTGGCAGCAGCCTTGCCCATTGGACTGCATGCTGTGCTCTCAGCTCAGGTGTAGGCATTTTCCTAACCCACACTGCAAGGCTGCACTGTTAGCTTGAACCATGGGGGAGACTGATCCAAACCTGAATAACGACATTGCAAAGGGCTGTGAGCACCTCCACCAGTGACTGCTCCATGACCAGCTTTAGCAAGGAGATTGTACAACATGCCCAATCGTCCAACTGTTCTGCAGTCCACTAAAACACTCATTAGTTTGTAGTCTGTGCCCAAGGGCTGTAAGCTCTAGGGCATTTTGTGGCACTTTCATGCCTCTGCGATACTTGAGTGGGCAGATAAGCTAGAGACCCGACTCCACACACGGCAATGTGGCTGTGTCTGAACTGTCTCAGCTGCAGAGGAATGGTCACTTTATACAATGTTTCCCCAATGCGTGGCCACTTCCCTCCCCCTGCCAACCCTGCATGTACTTGTGCACTACCTTCAGCCGCAGGGCCGTCCTTGCCCCATGCACTCCCTTCATGCACCTCAAACTTGAAGTCCAACAGGTGATCTTTGCAAGCACTGCTCAACATTACTGTGCACTCACCTTCGAGTTCCCCTCAAAGTGTAGCCCACCAAGTGCATGTCTTTTATAAGGTATTGTGAAACATGTCGGCGTGATTGCAGGATGATCTAGCGGGGGTGGATGATTCTGGTGGGCTGGCCTTATAATGATATGCAGATGTATGATGTCGTGAAACTGATTTCTGGCCTTCTTGCCATATTGTCCACTCACTCTGCCAAGCACGCCCGACACCAGATGTTTCATCATCATAACAAATGTTCAGGAAACTAGTTGATTCAAAATTGAATTAATGAAACTTATTGTGGAGAAAAATAATATCCAGTGTAATAATTTATAGCTAATTTAATAACGCAGTTATAATTTCTTGACTATCATAGGGGCAGAAGTGGGGATGTTTCCTAATGATTGCATAGTGTTTAGCATCATTCGCAACTCCTCAGATAATGAAGCAGTTCATGCCCACATGCAGTTCATGCCCACAAGACCTGGACAGCATGCATGCTTGGGCTGCTAAGAGGCAAGTAACATTGGTGCCATACAAGCCCCAGGCAATGATCATCTCCAACAAGAGAGAGTCTAGCTACCTCTCCTTGACATTCAATGGAATTCCTCCCTTTGTATCTTATGTATGGCTGAGTTCCACTGTAAAATTGTCAATCTATAAGCACTGAATAAATTAAGGGGAAAAATCTTTGAGTATCTTTGTTCTTTACACTCCTTCAGAAAAACTGTAGCAAGGAGTTAGCAATGGGTAGCTCAGTCTGCAGTTCCACTGAATACTAACTGTCTGCTAGGTACACCAAATCCCTCCCACTCTTTTGGTATGTGGTCTTCTAAGCTGCCACATGCATATTTCATTTAGTTTATACACATCAGAATCACAAGTTAACGGTGTCATCTGTGGCCTTGAGTTATTCTATCAGTCGCATTCTGACCTTACAAAAATGACTTGCAGGCAAACATAATTACTGAAACAAAGAAAGGCTGTTTCATCATCATAACAAATGTTCAGGAAACTAGTTGATTCAAGATTGAATTAATGAAACTTATTGTAGAGAAAAATAATATCCAGTGTAATAATTTATAGCTAATTTAACACAGTTATAATTTCTTGACTATCATAGGGGCAGAAGTGGGGATGTTTCCTAATGATTGCATAGTGTTTAGCATCATTCGCAACTCCTCAGATAATGAAGCAGTTCATGCCCACATGCAGTTCATGCCCACAAGACCTGGACAGCATGCATGCTTGGGCTGCTAAGAGGCAAGTAACATTGGTGCCATACAAGCCCCAGGCAATGATCATCTCCAACAAGAGAGAGTCTAGCTACCTCTCCTTGACATTCAATGGAATTACAGTCATTGAATCCCCCACTATCAACATCCTGAGGGTTACCATTGACCAGAAACTTAACTGGACCAGCTATATAAATACCAGCTATATAAAGAGCAGGTCTGAGGCTGGGTACTCTGTCGCGAGTAACTCACCTCCTGACTCCCCAAAGCCTATCCACCAACTTAAAAGGCAAAATCAGGAATGTGACGGTATTCCGTCTTTGCCTGGATAAGTGCAGCCCTAATAACACTCAAGAAGCAGCCCGCTTGATGGCACCATCCAGCCTTTCAGTCCTACCACCACTGGCGAACTGTGGCTACTGGGTGTAATGGCTACAAGATGTATCACAGCATCTCATCAGACCTTCTTCAACAGCTTCTCCCAAACCTGCAACTTCACCCACACAGAGAACAAGGGCAGCAGGTGTATGAGAACGTCACCACCTCCAAGTTCCCCTCCAAATTTCATGTATCCTGATTTGGTCAAAATCATATAATTCTCCCCCTATCAGCCTGTGAAATGCAGCTTCCCACCACTTATTCAAGGGCAATTACTGACAAGCAACTATACCCACATCCCATCAATGAATTAAAATAATGTTCTTCATCTTTTGCAGGCGCAGTGAGTTTATATGTCTGATGTAGGGTAAAGCTTTTTGTATTCTTCCTTAACCAATATGTAATAACCTCAAATTTGATATAGCACAGTTTCTCATTTAAACGGGGCACCAGCTGTTCATGTAGCTTGCCTACAGGAAACAACTAATAACTGCTAAATAACAGACTGTTTCTACTGGATGTCTGCAGAATTGGAACCAAATTCACTGTAAATGCTCATTTAATTGGTTTCCTTCATCATAGAATCATACATGGGCCTTTTGGCCCATAGCAATTGTGTCGGTTCTTTAGTAGAGCTATCTAGTTATAGAGTCAGAAAATCAGAGTCACTACAGCACACAAGGAGGCCAATTGGCCCTTCACTTCCTTGCTGGCTCTCTGTAGAACAATTTGATTAGTCCCATTTCCCTGCTCTATCCCTGTAACCCCTGTATTTTGTTCAAAGGTTATTTTGTTCAAAGGGATAACCAATTTCCTTTTGAAATTATTAATCAAGATCACTTCCACCACCGTCATGGGAAGCGAGTTCCAGCTCATTATCACTGTGTAAAACAATTCTTCCTATCATTCTCCTCTGCATCTTTTATACTCAAAACCTTAAATCAGTGTGCCCCTGGTCCTTGTACCATCAGCTATTGGGAGCAAATTTTCTTTGTCTACTTTATCTATGTCTGTCATAATCTTGTACACCTCTCTCAAACCTCCCCTCAATCTCCTTTGCTCCAAGGAAAACAAAATCAGCTTCTTCAATGTATCCTCGTGGTTAAAATCTATCATCCCTGGTACCTCTGCACTCACTCAATGACCTTCAAATTTCTCCTAAGGTATCATGACCAGAATTGGTTGTGATACCCTCGTTGTGGCCAAAAGATTCAACATAACTTGCCTGCCTTTTGTACTGTCAATTAGTCCCACCACCCTGCTCTTTCCCCATAGCCCTGTACACTTTTCCTTTCAAGTACTTATCCAATATTCTTCGAATGTTGTTATGGAATCTGCTCCCTCCACCCTTTCAGCATTTCAGATCACAACAGCTCGCTGCATTAAAAAATGTTTCCTTATGTCACCTCTTTTACCAATCACCTCAAATCTGCCTCCTGTGGTTACTGACTCTGCTGTCATTGGTAACAGTTTCTCCTTATTTAGTCAAAGATTTGTTTAACCACCTTTACCACCATTGTTTTCTATCAAATCTCACCTTAACCTTTTTTGCTTCACATAACTGAAATTTGGTACAATTTGAACAAATCTCTGCTGGACCTCTTCAAGGTGACATTCTTCATAAAGTATGATGCTCAGAATTGATATAATCTGCAGAGAGATATAAGATAGAGAGAAGGAAAAAAATACTTTGATCCCGTCAGTATAGTATAGAGCCAAATCTAGGCAGTGGAAGCTCATTCTATCTTCAAATGTTTCATCATATTTATAGAAAGGATTAATCAGACTGTCTTGAAGTCTACAAATGTTGTATTGCTATTGATTTTTTAAATCATATCACCTTTAGCTTTTGCCTGTTAAGTAAGTAAGTATGGTTCAATTTAGATGCAATAACCACTGAAATGTTGAGCTTAGACAGACTTTAAAGCAATGGTCAGTTTAGTTCTGAATTAAAGGACATTAGTTCAAACTGACAACATATATTTCAGGTAACTTTAATTGCTGATGGCAAGTTCTACAGGTGGAAATATCTTAGGCAACATGAGCTTTATTAGAACACAACTTATAACTAGGGATGGCACTTGGTAGGATAGAATAATGGTGAGACTCGTGATCATCTAACAATGTAGGGGAGTTGTACTGAAAAAATAACTTGATAAAACTAAAGTAATTGGCAAGGGACAAGCTCTTTAAAATTCACCTTATATAGGGTTCTATTAGGTAATGCAGAACTATCTAGATTGTCACATAGAAGGGATAAGAAAAAGAGATAAAGAGTGACTGTTGGAGCATATTCTTTAGAATTCAGTTAAAGTCTGATCAACCTGTGTTCTGAGCTTGGAACTGTAATGTATTCACATCTCTGACTAAATGCGCTAGGTATTTTTTGCAACAACTGCTTCTAAGTGTATATTTAAGTATTGCACAATTAACAAATCTCTAATAGATGACATTCAATGTTGCAAACTCTATTGATTTGAGTACAGTATGACTAAAAATACACACATACAGTCCTCTTCTGCAATATAAGAATAATAGTAAAAAAGTGTTCTTAGGGGGTTATAGAAAATACTTGAGGCTAAAGTGAATAAATAGATTTGTTTCTATTCTGCACTGACAGGTGGAAAGTCTTCTCCATATAAACTGTTGTTTTCTTGAAATGATGGGGAAGTTTAAGAGAAAACCTTGCTCTCAAATTCCAAGTCTGATGCTTTTTTTCCCTTTTATGTGGCACTTGGATCTATTAATAAGTCTCAAGCCTGAACTTACATGGAGATGGTGGGGTGGTGGGGTGGTGCTCCACGACTTAGCCAAAATGTCGCAGGAGCCCTGATTCAGGAAATCCCATGCCCTAACCTGGCAGGGGTTCCATTTTTGCCAGGGGTGGGGGGAGAACGGGGGTGGGTTGTACTTTGCACATCGGTGGTTCACGGAGGCAGCTGCACATGTAAAAGTGCAGATGCCTTCAAAGAGATCCAAATATCATTACTGGGATTTCCGAAACATGACTCATTGGCTTTAGACATTGGAGGAAAAGGTCTAAAGCTACTAGAGTTAATTTGCGAGGTAAGGTACCCTTTTGGAGAGGTAACGTACTCTATTTGGAGAAGTAAGGTATGCTTTGGGAGAGGTCAGGCGCCCTTTGAAAACGTTCAGATCTTTGTGAAAAATCCCTTTGGGATTGTTAAGAGTAAACATGAATATGCAAAAAAAAAGTGAATAAGCTCTGTGGAACTATCAAGCTGTCAAATCATTTAAATCTCCAGGCTCTTTAAATTTTTGACATAAACTATCCAGCCCGCAGCTGAAAAAAATTGGTGTTTGCTATTTCACTGTTTGATGACATAAGGATTAGTGCTGCTTGACTACTTCCCCCACCTATCATTATCACATTGGAGAGCCTGTATGTTCACAGTTTGATTGAAAGCTCCAAGTGGTTATAGAGAGATTAATCTTTGATTTGAGGCTATGAATACAAATGAATATTTTCATAGGAATTAAGTACTTGAAATATATGTTCGGGTGGAATCATCCCAGATTTACGCTAAGCGCGGTAGTAGGCATGAAAAAGGATGTTTTACCTGCCAGCTGCAATGGTGGATTTTTGCACTGTATATCCCTTTCCAGCCTCATAAATTATACAATCACAGGAAGCATGCCGTCTCGCTGGCAGGTAGTCTCCAATTTTTCCATCACACCATTACATTGCCACCTCCTCACTCCAGGTGCCATATTTAAACTGCAGCCCGCGCATAGCTCTTAAAGCTTGCAGCCCAGGACGGCTCCAGTGAAGACATGGCCCCAAAATCCAAAAAGAGTGCAGCCCCACGATTTGGTGATGCATCCCTGGGATGCCTTTTGGACACTGTGGAGACCCCCCGTGATGTCCTCTCCCCCCCACTCTGGCCACAGGAGGCCTACCCGTCTCACCACCCTGGTTTGAGTGGTAGTGGCAGAGGTGGTCAGTATCAACAAGACATCCAGTGCAGAGAAAGGATGAATGACCTCACCTGTGCCACCAGGTAAGTCAGCCATGTCATCACTCTCAACTCATGCACTCACAAGCCCACTTCACATCTCTGGCATCTCACTCACTGCCAGCTCAAGGGACATCACCACCCACTCTCTCACACACACACACACACACCCCCACATCTCCATCTGGCCTCATCTCTTCTGGAGACAGCCTCTTCATCCTGTCCATGGCTCCACTCAACACACACACACACACACACACGCGCACACTGGCATCCTTCTTATTTGCCCTGGCATGTGCCTTGCTCACACTCTCTCCATCTGTCTTCATGCATGTCAATATTGTGCACAATCAATGGGAGAGGTCCCAGACTGTGGGTGGAGTACCAGACATCAGTGTCCTCATTCTATTCAAGAGTTGCGCGTTGGAGCTGGCCGAAGAGGAAGTGGACCATTTCCCTGGCAACGGTGAGGTTCGGAGCAAGCATCCATATGAGGATCCTGGACCACATCCTCCCTCTCCCAGTGCTACTCTGAGCCCACCGTTCTATGTGTAATGCAGCTGCCAAGCACTAACAATCTCCACTTTCTATCCTAGGCACATCTGCTATGTCCCCTCAGGCAACCTTAACCCCGACTCCACCGCCTAGAGCAGCTTGGATGAGGACTCTGAGGGCAGCACCACTGAAGACCCATCATGGCATTCACCCACACCCTCCACCAGTGCGACACACACCTCAGTGGGGTCTACAGCCTTGGGACCACAATCTGGAGAGCACAGTACACAATCTGTTCCACACCAGGCGAAGGCTGGAACATCTTTGGTCGCCGGCACTCAGAGGACCGCTAGGAATCTATTGGGTCCGAGTCGGATGATGAGCCTTGGGACTTGGTCCTTAATCAGTTGTTAGAGCTGCAAAGACAATCATGGGAACATCAGGAAGGGATGTCTGGTGCACTCCTTAGATTGCAAGCGATGACAGAGGAATCCATCCACCTTCAGTCTGAAGTGATAGTGCCGGCATGCCAACGCATTAAGGTCAACACTGGTGGGATGGCGGCCGCCATGGAGACCTTGGTCCAGGACATCGGTCCTGCACTGCTGCGCGGGGTCAACTCCATCGCTGATGCCATAGATGGCCTCCAAAAGTGTCAGAGCGAGAGGGGTGCGGGGCAGTTCAATCTCACTCCAGCTTCCCCTTCTCCTCTAGGAGTCAGCCAGTGGACATCGGACACCCATAGGGAAGAGGATCAGCAACTTGACACCCTAAGGCCATCCACCCAGGTAACTTCAATCCAAATCCCCTCTTCCTGTAACCTCATCCAGCTCCACAGGCCAAGCAAGACACTCAAAGCAGGCCAGGGCTCTCCAGGTTTCAGCCCTCCTGTCATCCTCCACTGATGCAAGGTGAGACTGTCAGGACTGTCCTCACTGCATCTCGCCATCATCCTCCATGAATCTTGCAGCTATTTGGGCCTCACAAGTGCGCCTGCCTAGTCTGGCCAGTGTGATGCAGTCATCGCCATCATATTCGCCTTTGATTACCTCATCACTGTCATACCCTTTGATGTCCTCCTCATTGGAGGAGACGTGCAGCTCCTCCATCTGCTTCTCAGCCAGGTCCTCCCACCATTGCAGCACCAGGTTATGTAGCGCACAGCAAGCTATGATGATGCGCGGCATACTCTGGGGACTGTATTGCAGTCATTTTCAATATGCCTATTGTTTGATCCTACAAAGACCAAGTCGCAGAATGAGCCTCCTTATTTCGTTGCTCTGCTGCAGTCTGAAGCCGCCGTATGGGTGTCATCAGCCACGTTCTAAGTGGGTGGCCCTTGTCCCCGAGGAGCAAACCCTGCAGCTTCCGCCACACCCTTTCTCTTTTGTACTCCCTGTAAGCCATGAGGCATATCACTAAATCACCAGCCTCCATGATCCCAATATAAAAACAGAAAATATTGAAAAATCTCAGCAGGTCTAGCAACATCTGTGGAGAGAGAAAGAAAGTTCACGTTTCAAGTCGGTATGACTCTTCTTCAGAGCTCACAGGTTGGCATTTCTAATGCAAAAATATGTACGAATCCACATAACAGAACATATGATCAAATTCTACTTCATTTGTACCCTGCAGATATATTTTCCACAGTTTTATTTTTAAGGAAGATATATTTTATGTTCCTGTTTAAATTGTTTCATTGAATTTTTGTGGCTAAACGGAGCCTGTGATCTAAGATGATTTGGTTGCCTTTTTTTTTTTAGCACATTACACCCTTAAAGAAGTGTGGAAGTGATTAGACTTATGATGCCACTCACTTTGCTCTCCATTTAATGACTGAATCTCAGGTATTTCTCACTTATCTGGTCAGTGCAGTCTGTGCTTCCTATTCGTTTATCTTGAGTTTCCTTTTGCCATGGCACAATTTTGCCACCCAATTACTTTTCAATAATTTTCTTTGAACCGTAAAAAAAGCTTCAGTACAGAAAGGCAAGTTGACTATTGTGCCTGTACTGTCTCTCCTCCCAGAGGTATCTACCCTAACCCCATTTCCCAGCTGGTACATTGTATCTTTTAGTATTTTTCTTAAATCCCTTTTAAATTTTGTGATTGACTCGATCAGCTTCAATAGCCAAATGCAGCCAAATATTTTCTCTCATACAATAACCTTTGCACGGAAAAAAAAATCCTGTAATTATTTATTTCTCATTCCTGGATTTTTCCATTTTTTTTATCCAATCCCAAATTTCCAGGATTTTGTATTTTCTATAATATTTTTAAGTTTTCTCAATTTTCATGGGCATTTGTAGTTAATGTCACTACTTGGAAATTGTTAAAAATATTAAGCATGTGTGGTAGAACCTTACCAATTTCCTTATCATGGATTTCTCAGAGACATTTACATCCATATTTAAGTCTAGGTAAAATAATTGTTTTTTTTAAATATATGTAGAAATTTTAGTGTTCTTCATTCTTAGTATTTTACCATTTTCTTGGAATGTTTATTTTCTGACTTTGCAGTTTTCCTTCTTCCCCAAATATTTTTAAATTAATATACAGATTTTTAAAAAATAATTATTTCTTCAAGCACTTTCAGTCTTGTTTAATTTCCTGCAAGTTTCTTAGAAATTAATGGCACAAATGTGGCTCTGTAGCAACTGAAGTTTCATCATTACAGCTGCTGTTTTGGTACCAAAATGCTGCCTATGGACACTTACAGGTTGATTGTGCTGACCACTACCTTGGTAAGGGT
Organism: Carcharodon carcharias; assembly: GCF_017639515.1. Lineage (NCBI taxonomy): Eukaryota > Metazoa > Chordata > Chondrichthyes > Lamniformes > Lamnidae > Carcharodon > Carcharodon carcharias. The sequence goes on along the minus strand of NC_054487.1, from coordinate 40,538,666 downwards.
ATAACTTGGGCATTCAGAGCTTAAACCAGAAGTATGCAGAGAAGGTATATTGTGACATCAGTCAACCAGCATGCAACTTGCAGGTTAGTTGCTGATTATTCTGTCCTAGCGCTAATTGAATTTGTGGAAATGCTATGTTTGGAGGAGCTGCTTACTGCTGTAGAAGTCTGCACAGATGGTGTTGCCTGTGGGGAAGACATTGACTGTGGCTGCAAAGGTTCCAGTCTTGATCTCAGCCATGAGTACAATAATTGCAATTCTTTCTGAATATGAGAGAGAGACAGACAGACAGACAGAACAGAGGCAGGAAAAATGGTTTACAGAGGAAGGAGGAGGAGAAGGAGAAAGACTCTCAGTAGTAAGCCTTATCCACCTATGGTCTTCTGAGAGTATTTTTCTTACCCCCCTGCAAGTCAAGAGCAGTGTGTTTGTCCTCTCTGCTTTACAAAGGAGGTGCTCACAGAACTCTGCCACCTCTTGCAACCAGACTTACAACCTCAAGCAGGGCAAATAGCTGCTGCCAGCTGCAATAAAGGTGACTGTTTGTGGTTTGAAATCCAGTCATGTAAGAAAGATCCTATCTGGCTTGCCGTAGTCCTGTGACCTCTATTCCATAAAGACTTTGTACTAGAAGCACTGTAATGTTTTGAGCTCATAACATGGTGTTGGAAGTGGAGCAGAGATTGAGTTTTGAAAGGCTGGAGAGAAGCCACAGTTACTGAAAGATGAACACAGAAAGTCCAGAGCTGCAGAAAATGGCACCGACCAGGATAAGCAAACACAAGCTGCAAGAAATCACTGGCTGAGTCAAAATGACTGATAATTTTCCTCTCCCAGCTCGTGTTGAAATGAAAGGTGATATGTAGCGGAATTGGCAGTTTTTCCACTTGAAATTGCAAAACTACAAGATTGCCACATATTTAATTAACAAACTGAGGCCAATATGAGTGGCAACACTTTTAACACTGCTGGAGAGGGACTGCTACAAATTGTATTCCTAAATGTATTCCTAAATATCTCTGAAGAACAGAAAAAGACAGACGGCAGAGATTTTGAAAACCTTGAAGGCATGCTTTGAACCCCAAGTGAAGGTAATTTATCAATGTTATATATTCAACACTAGGGCTCAAAGTGAAAGAGAATCTATTATATATGACTACAGCAACACAGCTCACAGAATTGTGTGAATTTGGGCAACTAAAAGATGATCTCATTAAAGATAGGGTTGTCTTAGGCATAAGAGACCCTGCAGTGAGAGCAAGTCTACTGAGAGAAGAGAAACTAACCCTCAAGAAATTGATAGACATGTGCAGAAGTTGTAAATGTCAGCAAGAGCACATTCATGTCAGAACAGACCAGGCTTTGCATTATGTTGATAGATATTCCAGGCTGAAAGAGCAGAAAGGTCACGGGCAAAGGGCAGGATGCTAATACTGTGGAGGACATAATACAAAGGAAAAGAAAGGTTGTCCAACATGGGGAAAGCAGTGTTTTAACTGCAAGAAGCTGAATCATTTCGCACACAAAACGTTTGGCTAAAAAGAAGCAAAACAAACTTATACAGATGTCCACTGGAGAGATATCAGCAGAAGAGTCTGATGAATCACTATACACCATACAACAGGTTGCTCTGTGAAGCCTATAGGTGATGAATGGTTTGTGACTGTTACAATGATGACTGCAGAAGGAGAGCATCAAGGTAACACGAAGTGTCAGATAGACATTGGTGTGTAATGCAACATCCTGCCGTTCACAGACCTCTGTGAAGTGGATCAGCATGGCAATCCAAAAATGAAGCTCTCAGAGTAAGGTTGAGGGTACATGATGACTCATACCAAGAGGACAAATTAATGTGAGAACCCAATGCAATGGCAAGAATGCAGATCTAGAGTTCTGGGTCATAGACATAAGAACATAAGAAACAGGAGCAGGAGTAGACCATTCAGCCACTTGAGCCTGCTCCACCATTCAATAAGATCATGGCTGATCTTCTTGTGTTTCGATTTCCACATTCCCATCTAACCCTGATAACTTTTGATTCCCTTGCCTAGCAATAATCTATCTACCTCTGCCTTAAAAATATTCAATTACCCTGCCTCCACCACCTTTTGAGGCAGAGAGTACCAAAGTTGTACAACACTCTGAGAGAAAAAAATTCTCCTCATCTCTGTCCTAAAAGGGTGACCCCCTAATTTTAAAACAGTGCTCCCTAGTTCTGGCCTCACCAACAAATGGAAACATCCTTTCAATGTCCATCTTTTCAAGGCCATTCAGGATCTTGTATACTTCAATCAAAGCACATCTCGCTCTTCTAGACTCCAGTGGAAACGAACCCAGTCTGTCCAACCTTTCCTCATAAGACAGTCCACTCATTCCTTGTATCAGTCTAGTAAACCTTCATTGAACTACCCCCAATGCATTTACATCCTTCCTTAAATAAGGAGGCCTAAACTGCACACAGTATTTGAGGTTGGGTCTCACCAGTGCTCTGTATATCTGAAGTATAACATATAACTTTTATGTTCAATACCTTTCGTAATAAAGGACAACATTCCATTAGCCTTCTTAATTACTTGCTGTACCTGCATACTAACTTTTTGGACTCATGTACTAGAACGCTAGATCCTGCTGCACCTCGGAATTATGCAGCTATTCTCCATTTAAGTAATACTCTGCTTTTTTGTTCTTCCTGCTAAAGTGAACAACTTCACATTTTCCCACATTAAACTCCATTTGCCAGATCTTTGCCCACTCACTCAACCTATCTATATCCATCTGCAACCTCCTTATACCCTTTTCACAACATACTTTCCTACCTATCTTTGTGTCATCTGCAAATTTAGCTATCATGTCCTCACTCCCCTCATCTAAGTCATTGATGTAAATCATAAAAAGTTGAGGCCCCTGTACAGACCCCTGTAGGACGCCACTTTTCACATCCTGCCAATCAGAAAAAGACTCATTTATGCATACTCTCTGCTTTCTGCCAGCCAGACAATCTTCTAGCCATGCTAATATGTTACCCACTACGCCATGCACTTTTATTTTCTGTAATAATCTTTGAAGTGGCACCTTATCAAATGCCTTCTGGAAATCCAAGTACAGTATGTCTTTATGCACTGTACATGCTACTCCTTCAAAAAAACTTCAATAAATTGATTAAACATGATTTTCCTTTCACAAAACCATGCTGACTCTTTCCAATTGCCTTGAGGTCTTATAAGGGCTGGCTATACCCTCCTTAATGATCGATTATAATAACTTTCCCATGACAGATGTCAAGCTAATTGGCCTATAGTTTCCTATTTTCTGCCTCTCTCCCTTCTTAAATAGAAAGGTTATATTTTCTACTTTCCAGTTTGATGGAACCTTTCCAGAATCTAGCAAATTTTGGAAAATTAACACCAGCGCATCGACTACCTCATTCGCCACCTCTTTTAAGATCCTAGGATGTAGTCCATCAGGACCCGGAGACTTGCCAGCCTGCAGCTCCATCAATTTGCTCAGTACCATTTCCCTAGTGATTTCAATTTCACCAAGTTCCTTTCTCCCGTTCACCTCCTGATTTGCAGTTATTACTGGAATGTCTTTTGTATCCTCTATAGTGAACACAGAAGCAAACTATTTGTTCATTTCTTCCACCATTTTATTATTATCTACTATTAACTCCCCACTGTCACTCTCTAGAGGACCAACACTCACTTTACTTACTCTTTTCCTTTTTAAGTACCTGTAAAAACTCTTGCTATCTGTTTTTACATTTCCAGCTAGCTTCCTCTCGTACTCTGATTTCTTTCTCCTGATTAACCTTTTAGTCATTCCCTTCCATTCTTTATATTCTGTCCAATCATCTGTACTGCCGCTCATCTTTGTGGAGTTATATGCTTTTTCCCTAAGTTTGATGCTCACCTTTAGTTAACCACAGATGGTGGTCCTCCCCTAAGATTTTTTCTTTATGATAGGGATGTACTTATTCTGAATACTCTGAAATATCTCCTTAAATGTCTGCCACTGCTTCTCTATAGATCTATCCTCCAGTCTAGTTTCCCAGTTCACTTCAGCTAGCTTAGCTTTCATCCCCACATAGTTGCCCTTACTTAAGTTTAAGATACTAGTCTTAGACTCATTCTTCTCCCATTCAAACTGGATGTAAAATTCAATCATATTGTGGTTGCTGCTACCTAAGGGTGTCTTTACTCTGAGGTCATTAATTAATCCTGTCATGTTCCACAATACCAAATCTAATATAACCTACTCTCTGGTTCGTTCCAGACATGCTGCTCTAACATTCTAAGAGCTCCTCATCCAGACTTCTATTGTCAATCTGATTTTTTTCAGTTTATGTGTAGATTAAAATCACCCATGATTATTGCAGTCCTTTATCACAATATTTTTTCTTAGACAGTATGCAAAAGCCACTCATCTCAGCTGGAGTAAGTCCAAAGTTTGGACTAGTAACCCTAAATGTGCCAAAAGACATTTACAACTTGTCACAGCAAATAAAACCATTGACTGCTGAACAGATCCTAGAGGAGTACAAAGATGTGTTTACAGGGTTGGGATGTCTACCCATATCATGGAATATCATCTTGAAGTTGATGAGAGTGTAAGGCCAATTCAGCATCTGCTGAGAAGAGTTCCAGCTGCCCTCAAGTCTAGCCTAAAAAACAATATAGAAGAGCTGGGCGTAGAAGGTAATGATCAAGACAGTGTCCACTCCTGCAGACTGGGGATTGGCAGCATGGTAGCAGTGAAACAACCTTGAAAGCTGAGAGTAGGCGTAGACCCAAAGGATCTAAATAAAGCACTGAAGAGATCTCATTAACTGATGCAAATCATCAAAGGAATTTGCCACAACTTGCCAAGGCAAAGATCTTTACTACCCTAGATGCAAAGGATGGTTACTGGCAAGTGAAGCTGGATGAAAGCACTGGCATTCTAACTACATTCTGCCAGCCATCAAGGAATTGAATCGAGTCTGACGAAGGCAAGAGAAATGCTCTACCGGTCAAACATGAGCAATGAAATTAAGGATGGTTGCACATGCCATTTGGCATTTCCATGGCTCCAGAAGAGTATCAATGAAGACAGCATGATGTAGTTATGGTCTTCCTGGAGTGGAAGCCATAGTGGATGATCAGCTAGTCTATAGTCTATGACCAGCCAGAGAGCAGGATTAATTAATGAGTATTTCAGACACAATGGAAGAAACCATAGCTGACCATGATCAGATTTTAATACTAGAGAGAGCTCGCCAGATGAACCTGAAGCTGAACAAAAAAAAATTACAACTGAAGATGCCTGAAGTCAAGTACAGAGGTCATGTACTGACAGCAAAATGACTTCATCCAGATCCTGACAAGGTGAAAGCTGTAGCAAAGATGCAGTGACCAACAGATGTGGAAGCAGTGCAATAATTTGTTGGATTTGTGAACTGCCTAGCAAACTTTTTACCTAATTTATTGTCAGAATGTGAGCCATTACACAAGCTCACTGCCAAGAATGTACAATGGCATTGGGGCACCGAACAGGAAGCAACATTCACTAAAAATCAAACCACGAGTGGCGACAATGCCAGTGCTGAAATGCTATGAAGCCAATGATGAAGCCACCTTGCAGTGAGACACCAGCGAGACAGGTCTCGGAGCAACCCTAAACCAGTTGCATCTGCATCCAGGGCACTAACGCAAACTGAACAATGCTAAGCTCAGATCAAGAAAAAGTGCCTGGCTATTGTATTTGCTTGCGGGCATTTTCATCAATACCTGCTTGGGAGAGACAAGATAATAGTGGAGTTCGACCACAAGCCACTTCAAAGCATTTTTCTCAAAATGCTACCAACTGCTCCAAAGCTACTGCAAAGAATGTTACTTCGTTTACAGTGATCTGTACGTGACATACAAACAAAGGAAACAAATTTACATCTCAGACATGCTGTGGAGAGCAGCACTCCCAATGAAGAAAGTTGAGGATGTTACAACAGATTGTGAAATCTTCCAGATTCAATATGAAACAGCAGCTCGACATGACCTGGAAGTCATCAACCCAGCAGAAACATTGAATCTGACAGGCAAGCACCTTGCTCAAATCAAGTGAACTACCAAACAAGATGTAACTCTCCAAGTGCTGCAAGAAGTATTGATAAAAGGATGACCTGAGAGAAACACTTGTGGTCACGAGAGCAGATTGGGCATACCGAGATGAATTGACAGGTGGCATCTCGTATAAAGGAAATAGAGTTGTCATCCCTGAGGAGATGAGAGGCAAGATGCTGAAACACATCCATACAAGCTATCAAAGAATTGAATCAAGTCTGATGAAGGCAAGAGAAGTGCTCTACCGGCCAAACATGAGCAACTGAAATTAAGGACCACATCAGCCAGTGTGGAGCTTGTAACAAGTACCAAGCTAAAGAAATTAGAAAGCCGGTGATGGCGCATGACATCCCAGAGCAACCACGGATTAAGCTGGGAGTAGACCTCTTCACTATAGTGAGAGCTGATTATCTTGTCACTGCAGATTACTATTCTGACTACTGGGAGTTAGAGCAACTGACTTCAACGATGACAGGAGAAATAATAGAACGTCTAAAAGCACACTTCAGTTGTCACGGCGTTCCAGACATTGTGATGAGTGACAATGGCCCTCAATTCATGAGTGAAGAATTCAGCTGCTTCACAAAGGATTGGGAAATTCAACACTATACATCATCACTGCACTATCCCAAGTCAAATGGAATGTCTGAGGTGGCAGTGAAAATCGCCAATGGAATCATCAAGAAATTGAGCAAATCTAGTATAGATGTATACAAGGCAATCCTTCAGTGAAGAAACACACCGACTGAAGGCATGGAAAGTAGTTTAGTCCAAAGATTAATGTCACATCACACCCAAACTATTCGTCCAAGAGCAGAAGAGCTACTGAAACCAGGAGTAGTAACAAGCACGAGTGGAAAAAATCAGGGTGAAACAGCAGAAAGCCAAATTTCATTTTGACAGGACTGCCAAACCATTGCCAGAGTCGAGTATTGGGGAGCCAGTCAAGGTACAAACCTTCAATGCTCTCTACAGGAGTCAGCCCATGTGGCAACTTGGGACATGCATTGATCAATTGCCATTTCTGTTGTAATAGCTGGACATGAATGACCAAATATACTGGCACAACCGCAGGCATATACAAACAAGAGATGCTGTTCCTTCACTGCAAGCAGATCAGGAAGGTGGGATCTCACCAGCTACACAGAGTACGGAATGATCTTCACTCCCAGAGGTCTACCTGTCCCAACAACGGAAATGGTACAACAGCAACAGCTACCACGGCAACAAGTGCCACAGAAACGACACTCCCCAGAAAGGGAACATCATACAGACAAACAGCCAATGACAACTCACACGCTTACCATTGAGACCTGCACAATTTAATGACCATACATGTGCAGAGACTGATGAGAATAATGAACTGTTTGTAAATTCATGAGAACAGTCGTAATAGAATGGATAACTCACTGTTACACATGACAGTGCATGTAAATTTTTCTTTTGTTCATTACGGAAATGTTTGAAATGCAATCATGTAAGAGAGGTTCTATCTGGCTTGCTGTAATCATGTGATCTCTGTCATGAGGCACAGGGTTGGGGAAAGCCATCCTACATTTAGCTCAATAAAGACATTGTACTTGAAGCACTGTACTCCTTTGAGCTCATAACAGTAACAGTGGCCCTGAATTCCTCTGTGTCAGGATCCTTCCATACTGGGGAAGATAGGACCTGTAATGGCCAGACAGGTTTGCTCCTAAATATAGCCAGGACCAATTTCCCTATGGGGTGATTTGCCAGTACTATTGGAGAGGGTTTAAACTAATTTGGCAGTGGTATGGGAACCAGGAGGTAATATTAGAGAGCACAGAATACTGAGAGAAACAGTTAGTATACAGTTAGGGGAAACAGTGGTATAGTGGTAATATCATTGGCCTAGTAATCTATGTGCTCAGGGCATATGGGTTCAAATCCCACCACAGCAGCTGGTGGAATTTGAGGGGCAGCACAGTGGTGCAGTGGTTAGCACTGCTGCCTCACAGTTCTGGGGGCCTGGGTCCGTTCCTGACCTTGGGTGTCTGTCTGTGTGGAGTTTAAATGTTCTCCCCATGTCTGCACAGGTTTCTGTTGGGTGCTCTGGTTTCCTCCCACCGTCCAAAGACATGCTGGTTATTGTGTGTCTGTTGGCTCCTGAAGCCTAGCACCCGTTGCCTGTTGGGATAGGCTTTGACTCCCCGCAACCCTGAATTGGATAAAGCGGCTCTGGAAGAGTGAGTGAGTAATGCATCCACTAGAGTTGCAGTCATTAAGTGTATCGTATTAAGCCAATGGTTCTCAAACTGATGCTGTGGACCCCTGAGAGGGCACAGAGACTGGAGGTCTGTAATATAATGTGAAAGTGCTCACTAAGCACAATTCACCAAGGTTCCTTAGACAGCACCTTCCAAACCCACAACCACTCCCATCTAGAAGGACAAGGGCAGCAGAAACAAGGGAACACCATCACCTGGAAGTTCCTCTCCAAGTCATTCACCATCCTGGCTTGGAAATATATCGCCGTTCCTTCACTGTTGCTAGGTCAAAATCCTGGAACTCCCTTCCTAACAGCACTGTGGGTGTACCCGCACCACATGGACTGCAGCAGTTCAAGAAGGCAGCTCACCACCATTTTCTCAAGGGCAACTAGGGATGGGCAATAAATACTGGCCCAGCCAGCAAAGCCCACATCCTGTGAATGAATTAAAAAAAAAAGAACTGCCCTAATGGGTGGGCATCCTGGGCATCCACCACACTTGCAGAGCAGCTTGGCTGTTCCACCTAGGCAGGAGAGAGCATGGATGGGCACTGAGAATGGCATGGAGATCACATGGTTAGTTCAGTTGGCTAGATGGCTAGCATGTGGTTCAGAATTACAACAACAGCATTGGTTTGATTCCTGTTCCGCCTGAGGTAAGCTTGGGACCTACCTCCTTGCTGGGTCAGTACAAGAGTATAAGGCACCTTAGGCAAACCTTCAGCCTTGTATGTGCCCGCACACACACAATTAACTTTGTGGCAATGACAGAGACGTGGCTGGGTGTTAAATATTCCTGGGTACAAGGTGTTCAGAAAAGATAGGAAAGCTGGAGGGTATTGGAGGCGGTATTAGTTAAGGAGGGAATTGCAGTGCTGGAGAAAGAGGATGTCCCAGAGGGTTCACAGACAGAATCAATCTGGCTACAGCTAAGGAACAAAAAGGGTGCAATTACATTGCTTGGTGTAGTCTATAGACCACCAAATAGATGGAAGGATGTAGAAGAACAGATTTGTAGGGAAATTACAGAGATGCAAGCGTTATAGAGTAGTTATATTGGGTGACTTTAATTACCCGAATATAGATGGGACAGCGGTAGTATAAAGGGTGGAGAGGGGCAAAAGTTCCTAAATTGTGTTCAGGAAAATTTTCTACAACAGTATGTGTCCAATCCAACAAGAAAAAAAGCACTGCAGGACCAGGCTCTTGGAAATGAGGAGCGCCAAGTAGACCAAGTGTCAATAGGGGGACATTTAGGAGACAGTGATCATTGTATGCCCGTTTTAGGAAGATGATAGAAAAGGATGATAGGCAATCAAGAGTAAGAATAATTAACAGGACAAGAGCCAACTTTGATGGGACAAGAACGAAGCTGGGCCAGTTAGACTGGAATGAAAGATCGGTAGGAAAAACTGTAGCTGAACAATGGGCTACCTTCAAAAAAAAAATCGGTTCAGGTACAGTCAAGGTATATTCCATCAAAAGGGAAAGGTAGGGCAAACAAATCCAGAGCTCTCTAGATGAAAAAGGAGATTGACATTAAGATAAAGAAGAAAAGTGCGCTTATGACAGGTGTCAAGTAGAAAATACAATTGAGAACCAAAAGGAATACAGAAGGTTCAGAGGGGAGGTGAAAAAGCATATTAGAGAAGCGAAGAGGAATTATGAGAAAAGACTGGCAGCCAGCATAAAGGGAAATCCCAACGTCTTGTTTAAGCATATAAATAGTAAAAGGGTGGTAAAATGAGGAGTAGGGCCGATTAGGAACATAAAAGGGAATTTGCACATGGACGAAGGAGCCATGGCTGAGGTATTAAATGTATGCTTTGCATCCATCTTTACCAAGGAGGTAAATGCTACCCAAGTCATGGTGACAGACTAGGAAACTCTGTCACTAGAAGGGTTTAAAATTAATAAGGAGCAAGTGTTGAATACATTGTCAGTACCTAAAGCTGACAAGGCACCGGGACCGGACAAGATGCGTCCAAGGATATTGAAAGAAGTGAGAGTAGACATTGCAGGGGCACTGGCCATAATCTTTCAGTCTTCCCTAGATTCATGGAAAGGTATCAGAGGACTGGAGAACTGCAAACATTATATCCTTGTTCAAAAAAGGTTGCAAGGATAAGCCCAGCAATTACAGTCCAGTCGGTTTAACTTCAGTGGTGGGCAAGATTCTAGAAACAATTATTTGGTCCAGAATTAGTAGGCACATAGAAAAATATGAGTTGATAAGGAAGAGCCAGCATGGATTTCTAAAGGGGAAATCGTGCTTAACTAATTTTCTAGAGTTTTTTGCAGAGGTAACAGAAAAGGTCAATGAGGGTAATGCAGTTGATGTGGTGTACATGGACTTTCAAAAGGCATGCGATATAGTGTCACACAACGGACTAGTGAGAAGAGTTATTGCTCACGGAATTAAAGGGACAGCAGCAACCTGGATACAAAATTGGCTGAAAAATAGGAAGCAGAGAGTAATGGTCAATGGATATTTTTCAGGCTGAAGGAAGATTTGTAGTGGAGTTCCCCAGGGGTCAGTATTGGGACCCTTGCATTTCCTGATATATATTAATGATCTAGATCTTGGGATGCAGAAGACAATTTCAAAGTTTGCAGATGATATGAAGCTTGGGAGTGTTGCAAACTGTGAGAAGGACAGCGTAGAACTTCAAGAAGACATAGACATGTTGGTAGAGTGGGCAGTTAGGTGGCAAATGAAGTTCGATGCAGCGAAGTGTGAGGTGATGCATTTTTTTGGGAGAACATGGACAGACTATATAAAATAAGGGGTGAAATTCTGAAGGGGGTGCAAGAGCAGAAAGACCTGGGAGTAGTGTTGATGTTTCGAGTCCTCATGACCCTTCCACAGACCCTCTCTGGAAGGGTCATGGGGACTCGAAACATCAACTCTTTTCTTCTCCACCAATGCTGCCAGACCTGCTGAGTTTTTCCAGATAATTCTGTTTTTGTTTTGGATTTCCAGCATCCGCAGTTTTTTTGTCTTTATCTTTGTTTTTAGACCTGGGAGTACACGTGCATAGATCATTGAAGGTGGCAGGACAGGATGAGAGAGCAGTTAATAAACCATATAGTATCCTGGGCTTTATTAATAGGGGCATAGAGTACAAAAGCAAGGAGATTATGCTGAATCTATATAAAACATCCTTTAGGCCTCAGCTGGAGTATTGCATACAGTTTTGGGCACCATATTATAGGAAGGATGTGAACACGCTGAAGAGTGCAGAAGAGGTTTACAAGAATGTTTCCAGGGATGAGAAACTTCAGTTATGAAGATAGATCGGAGATGTTGGGGCTATTCTTCTTCGAGAGAAGAAGGCTAAGAGATTTGTTCAATCATGAGAGGGCTGGACAGGGTAGATAGGGGGAAGCTGTTCCCACTCGTAAAAAGATCAAGAACGAAAGGGCACAGATTTAAAGCGATTTGCAAAAGAAACAAATGTGATGTGAGAAAAGGTTTTTTCACACAACGAGTGGTTCGGGTCTGGAAAGCACTCCCTGGAAGAGTGGTGGAGGTAGGTTCAATCGAGGCATTGAAGAGGGCACTAGATGATTATTTGAATAGAAACAATGTGCAGGGGTACGGGGAAAAGGCAGGAACATCTGACTAAGATGTCAGAGGACACCTCTTTAATATAGTACTAGGTCATAATGCTCATTTGGAGAGTCGGTGCAGACATGATGGGCCAAATGGCTTCCTTTTGTGCCATTAAAATTCTGTGATTCTGTGATATTGCAAGGTCTGAGCATTTTGTTGTATTGTTCTCTCTGCTGCCCTCTCTGTTGGGGAGGTGTAAATTAAGTTAGTTCAATAATGGTTGCCTGCAGTTGAGCATTCTGTTCGTAATACTTAGTGTAATACACAAGTAGGAGATGGTAAGAGACCTGCACAATTTAATGACTATGTATGCAATGCATGTGTAGAGACTGACTAGAATAATAAACAGTTTGTAAATGCATGAGAACAGTTTGTGATATAATGGGTAACTTGGGTAACTCAATGTTACACATGATAATGCATGCAAATTTCTCTTTTGTTCATTATGGAAGCTGGATCAGTGTAAGGGGGGAAGTAATGAAGTCTAAAGTAGGGTTACTGTTCACATATATGAATGCACAGAGTATGGTAAATAAGACTAGTGAATTGTGGGGTCAGATAGCCATGTGAAAATATGAAGTTATGGCTATAATGGAGACTTGGCTCAAAGGGTAGGACTGGGTATGAGATATTCCTGAATATATATTCAGGAAAGGTTGGAAAGGAAGAAACGGGGGAAGATGGCAGTATTGATTAAAGAAAGCCTTGCAATATTTGTATTGACACTGAAGGTGGCAGGACAAGCTGAGAAAGCATTTAATAAAGCATACGGCATCCTAAGCTTAATTAATAGGGGCATAGCATACAAAAGAAAGTTATGTATACTTGTAAAAACACTGGTATGGCCGCAATTGGAGTATTGCTTCCAGATCTGGGCGTCATACTTTAGAAAAGATGTGAAGGCATTAGCGAGATTGCAGAAAAGATTCACAAGACTTGTTCTGCAGATGAGGAATTTCAGTTACATAGGTAGGAGAAGTTGGGATTGTTTTCCTTGGAGAGGAGAAGTTTGAGAGGAGATTTAGTAGAAGTATTCAAAACCATGAGGGATCTGGACAGAGTAGATAGTGAGAAACTGTTCCCACTGGTGGAAGGATTGAGAACCAAAGAGCACAGGTCTAAGGCAATTGGCAAAAAATCAGTAGTGACATGAGGAAAAACCTTTCCACACAGTGGGTGTTACGATCTGGAATGTACTCCTGAGAGTGTATTGAATGCAGATTCAATCGAGGCATTCAAGAGGGAATTGAATTATTAACTGAAAAGAAAGAATGTGCAGGGCTACAGGGAGAAGGTGGGGGTTGGTGCTAGGTGCATTGTTCCTTCGGAGAGGCAGCACAGACATGACAGACCGAATGGTTTCCTTCTATGCTGTAACTCTGTGATTCTGTGAAGTGTATCAGTGTGAATGCTGCAATGTGTTCTGGTGACATTACTGTCACAGGTGATTAGCTGACAGTGTGTTCAAGCTGTGGCCTGTGGCTACAAGGCAATCCTAATTGTGTGAAGTTAAGGTGAAGCCATGAATGTGAGGAATGAATCATGGTTAATAGAGATTGTTAGAAGTGGGTGTGGTAAATTAAGCAGACTGTGAGGTTAATGGCGCCACTATGAGGATATATGTAAGGATGAATTCACTGACCTTGAACACTCCTGTGAGGCCATTGAACTTCTTAAAGCTTTGCACCCAGGTCCTTGGGATGACACAGTTCATAGTTACCTCTGTAACTATCTGCTCCCATTACCTTCTAAGAGCTTGCCTGGAGGGCTCCTAGTTTCCTGTGCAAGATGACCTCTCTTCTCCTGTCCACCTGCTGCATCAGAATATCTGAGGATTCACTCGGCTGCCATGTCGTGCCATCTTCACTTTGTAGGTCAGACACTCTTCTATGACTTGCTATATCTGCTGTAGCCAGAATGCACCTCCTAAGGGATGGAAGCTGGCTTTAGTGGTGTGAACCTTGCATGAACTTGAGTGCCTTGCTGAGGTGTACAGCCACTCAACAGTGAGTTTAAAACTGGACTGGCTGTTACCATCATTTGAATTGCAGACAACATGAAGCTTGCATGCTGCTTGCATTACTTTGAGCGGGTACAGGTTAATTATGCAACACAATTCCTTTTGGAGGTTCTTGAACCTTTAGCGCTATATGTTGTAATCCCTGAGATTTCAGAATGTAAATATATTTCACACAGGGACTCTTCATCACCAGCAAAATTACCCACAGTTGATTGCAAAGATGTTGTCATGACGATCCAGGTGAGCTGAAGAAGTGAACAATGATAATCTGACCAGTAAACAGGAATAGATTTGAAGCTCGCAGAAAAATTGAAGTGGAGAGGGAATAAAAATTACGTAACATTATAAAAGTAATTACTTCAGCACTGAGCAGTCATTCACAGCTTAATCATTTCCAATTGTTACACACAATTGTGCTCACTTCAAGACGAGAAAAAACTGGTGTGCAATCTTGCGAAGGTGGTAAGTCCCTAATAAGACATGAAATGGCTGATTGTCTAATACAAATTGAATTAAAAATTCTGTTTGGGTTTGAGGCTTGGTGATATTAGACAATGATTAAGAATAAATTAGCTTTGCATCCAGTGATAAGTCTTTGATCAATCAATTGCAAAGCTGGAATGGTGCAATGTTGAACCTGCCTTGTACCTGCAGCAATCCGAGTTCTATCGCAAATCACACATTTCAGGAGGACTTCTGGAAACGGCCAAGGAATTAAATAGACCCATTACACAGGGATATGTAATTGTCTCTCTTCCTCCTGACGCTGTTGAGTGTGCGTGGGCATGTGACAATGCTTGGGTGTCTGAAATCAGAAACTCAGAAGGGGAAGGTTGGTTCCAGGAAGGGGGTATGGGGTGGGAAGCAGTATGTCAGCAGCCAGACCATTTCCACCTTGTTCTTTATACAAGCTCCCAGGATGAGCATGTGCTGGGAATTGAAAAGGGTCATAAGGCAGGAGCATATTAGCTTCTTCATTCTTCTCAACAACACCAGATGCCACAATTTCTATTGCAAGAGTCATGTCCTCCATAAGGTTCAGGAGATGTGGGCATCCTCGTCCCCTGTTGGTTCTGCTCTACTCCCTTCCATCCTGTGTCCTGCAAGAGAGAGGGCAGAAAGTCAGTGATTGTGTAACACTGTGTTTGGATGGTATGCCTGCCATAGCTGAATAGCTGGAGATCTGTGGAGGCAGCAAGAGATGGGTGTGAGGCTGGCAAGTTGGATGGCCTCTGAGAGTATGGTGGTGTATCTGGATGTTAGTCATGAGTCCTGAGGGCTAGAGATGTTACTGGGTGAGTGATGGGTGATGTGGCATGTTGTGCAGCATGAGAGGTTTGTGATGTTGTGCGTAGGGGATATCTTGTGAAGATATAATCAGCAGCCTTGATACCCCTCCCATATGCCCCACCCCCCACCCCATCCCCCATGCCAGAAGTCATTATATACTCCTTGTGGTATGTGCTGCTATGGCCTACACACTGTGCATTGACCTCCTTGGCTACCTGTTGCTGTTCCCTTCAGAGGATGACCCTTGTGGGCATCCTGGGGCCCCGCAGAACCATAGAGTCTCTCCTCCTGCCAACCTCCACCACTAAGGCTTTCAGTGCTGCATTCATCATCTTTGAACCCCCTCTCTGCTCTGCTGTTCCATTTTCCATGTTGACAATTGCAGCAATATTATTCAGTGCAGCTTTCATTTAATAATAGACTGCCTTTAAGAGCAGAGTGCTGGCTGCACCACAAGCTTCCAGCACAATGTTGGTCCAGCCCCATGCTGGGTGGAATGGCAGCCATCAACAGGTAATCCCCTCAGCCCCACATTACAATCATGGTAAAAGGTGGCAGCATTAAATTTACCTGCTGCCCACCTTCAACAGAATTGGTGTGGGCAGGTTATGAATCACAATTCCAGTATCCAAAAAGCAGGGTAAACCAATTTTTAGTCCTTCATCTTTCTGTTGTGGTTGTTGATGGCATTGTCGTTGTCATTGCCCACCGCAAAATAAGCAATTTGCACTGGGTAGCTCGTGGAAAAAAGTCAACAGGACAGACCCAGAGAAGATAAAGGGAAAGTTCTTTGTGGGATGGTTGAAGAAGCTCAAGACTTAATTGCCCGTCGAGAAGCTGGTTAATGGCTGAGGATAATGGGTACCTCCTCCAAGTGTGGAGAATAGGACATGAGATAATCACAGTATACTCATTCAAAGTAAACCAGCAACCAAAGGACATAATTGAAAGTAAAATGAAAAATGGCTGTCAGGAAGACCAGTGATCAGATTTTTGCAACAATTTGCCAGCCAAGACAGTAGAGGGAACAGCATTGTGACTTCTCAATGACCCTTTTCTTCGCATGACATGTTGATGCTCTTGTGATAGATGTTAGTATTTTTGCTCATTCAAAAATATGTTAGGTCATGAGAAAATAAAAACTGACGTTTCTTCTTGCAAGGGTGCTTGTAATTCCCTAATAAATCTATCTTAGAAAGAGATCTTGGCAAGGGAGTTCAAAATCACTCAAGATTCATTTTGATAGGAAACGATGAAGCAGAGCCTGAGAATACCAGAAGTCTTGTGATGTATTTATCCAAAAGGGATATAATTCCAACAGTGTTGCAGGTTAAACATCTGCTCTAACTGTG
Source organism: Carcharodon carcharias (assembly GCF_017639515.1). NCBI lineage: Eukaryota > Metazoa > Chordata > Chondrichthyes > Lamniformes > Lamnidae > Carcharodon > Carcharodon carcharias. The sequence goes on along the minus strand of NC_054487.1, from coordinate 40,522,060 downwards.
AAACTCAAAAACTGTTCAGTCTGCAATTCAAGTGTTGCACAAAACAGGCATGTGTGAGAGCATGTGTGTGATTAATAGCATGCGTGACAGAGCATGTGTGTGTGAAAGTGTGTGAGTGTTAACTGCCCCTGGGCCAGCTTTCAGATATCTGCCTTGACTTAGTACCTTAATGTGCCCTTCACTTCATCAACATTATAGATTCTGCTCTATTTGTATCAAAATACAGTACTGGAGAAGATTTTCCCATCTTGTGAAAACATGAAATTGAACTTCCAGTGTATGAATATCAATGCCATGTTCTACCAGCAGTGTACTGAGAAAGCTGTAACGTTTCTGGTGCAGATATAGTTTTGCAGGAGATTAAATTTATTATTTAAAAAGTACCTCGATGCTGACATTTCACCTTTGGGACATAGTTCCAGTCCAGTATAGAATTCTCCTCTATTTATTTGTTGTAAGGGCCCAGCATAAAATGGGTTTGGGCGGTTTCAAAACACTATCAAATGGATGAGGGCTCAGCAAAATCATTCCTTCTATTTTAGACTCTGGGCCTTGATATTACCAATCTCAAGGTTGGTATGAGGCAGAGCAGATCAAGCTTTACTTTTGCTTTCAATCAAGTTAGAATATGTGTAATTAAAACAAATTAAAACAGAAAGTGCTGGAAAAACTCAGCAGGTCTGGCAGCATCTGTGGAGAGAGAAACTGAGTTAACGTTTTGAGTCTGTATGACTCTTCGAATCTGTACGAAGGAGAAGAGGTAGTTAAAGGAGGGGCCACATCCACCAACAGTGTGCAGGGACCAATTCTCATACCTGAACCTCAATGAGGACAACTATTTCAGGTGTCTGCACTTGGCTAAGGATATCCTCGTTAAAATCTGTCACCTGCTGCAGCCACAGAGCAGGGAAAGGATTGTATTGCCAGTAGCTGTGAAGGTAAGAGTGTCCATGAACTTCTATCTGATAGGTTCCTTCCAGACTGGAGCAGGTGACATTTGAAACATCTCCCAGTTCACATCCACTGGGCCTCTGTATTCCGAGAGTTAAATACATTTTATTGAGCAAAGGGAAGTAGATGAAGAAAACATCAGCTCCAGTCATCCAACTCCAGTAGCAGTAAGCACCAATTTCCCATTCAACAATAGTCCCACACTTTTCCTTCCATCACTGCATAAATAAAAGCCACCACAAAATAAACATCCTGAGCCCAATTCATAGATCAAAGCATGCCATATTGAAAACCAACAGCAACTAATCACCTTTGTGGATTGCTAGTGATTATCTCCTGTGTGCCTTTGCAGGTCTACCTCGGTGGCTGCTGGAAGACTGATAACTTTCAGGGAAAGAGACTGCAGATGGCATTGGAGGCTGATCTGGAGCAGCTCTGGTGCTATGGAATGCACCATCTCAGCATGGGCTGCAGCAGTCTGGGCTGTCTGATTGGCAGGCAGTAGTCAGGGCACTGTCGGAGTGGCAGTGGTGAGAGAATGAATTCTATCATTCTGACAAAGGTCAGCATGTTCATACTCCACAGAACCAATGCCCCTCCCCAGGAAAGCTCCTCAGTGATCCTAGTAATCTGTTAGAAGACAGGACTGCTGTGACACCCTGCAAGCCTTTTGAACACTGATTTCCACACCCACGTTAGAAACAGTCTTAGCTTGTGTAGCATGAGGGAGGTCTGCGATTTCACTGCAGCGCTTAGATGTTGGGTGGCTTCTGCTTGTGCTGCAATGGAAACAGTGATATTGGTCATCAGACGCTGAGTCATTGTTGGATCTACAAGTGTACTATAGAGTTGGCCATCACTTTCTTGCTGCTGTGCCAGGTTGATGCTAGACTCTTCCATGCTACTTAACAGTGACTGCAGGCTTTCTGGAAGTATTTGTGTGTGCACATAAATCAGCCTTTTTCTATTCATCACTCCCTTGAAGTCCTCATCCAAGTCCTGTTCAGCAGAAGTTGTGTGTGACTTTACCCTACGAGAAGCTGGTACCTGTGCTGTTCTTGTTCCCCACCTTGGCTGCAGGCCATTCATGCCCAGTGCCTCACCAGGTGCAGATTCTGCCTTTACAATACTCTGTAAAGTACGTGCAGTGTCAGTATCTAGGTTGGGGGCTACAAGTTTGAGAGCAAGTGACAGTATTTCTTCTTCATCGATATCTTCCTGCTCTTCCTTATCTTGCTGTTTTACCATTGCCTGGCCAGATTGCATTCTTAGGTATCTGAATGGAGAAAGGCACAAGATTGTGGAAAGAATGGGATGTGGGGTAAGAGAAAAAGGATTAGTATGAGGATACTATCATTGTCTTTGGACTCAGCCTTGCCCATGACCATGTCCTCAGTGTTAGCTGCTCCAATGATGACAAGGATGTTCTCCGCCATGAAGTTCTGGTGTGCCTCTGGTTGTGGACTGCCTTGTCCTGCAAGAGAGATGGAAGTGTATCAGTGAATGTGGTGCAATGTACTTGGGTGATGTTGCTGTCATGGTTGAATAGCTGACAGGTATGTGCAAGCTGTGAGGTATGTGAAATGATTGGTAGAGACTTAGTAGGTCAGTGATGAGGATGTGCTGCATTGAGCACTGTGTGAGGCTGGTGGTGGGATATGGCATTTAAAAACACATTCACTAACCTTGACCATTCACGCAAGATTATTAACTGTCTTGCAGCACTGCCTCTGGGTCCTTGGGACTAAATGCCTGGCACTGACACCACAGCTTTCACGTTTATCCAGAGGACACCCTGGCCCCCTATGGATGGATGACAACTCTCCTCCTCTCCACCTCCTGCACTAGTGCAGCATCAGAAAATCTTGGAGCCTGCTCTCTGCTATGTTGTACCATTATTGTGTGTTCCTCACATCAAAATCACTTTTAGAATGGTTTTGGGCACCTACTGCAGAAAAAATTCTCCCTTTTATGAGGCACAGGCTGCCTTTAAGTAGTGCAGGCTAACTTAAACTTGAACTAGCCTCTTGTGATTTTGTACCCCGTGCTGGAGCGCAGTCACTCCACAGTATGTTGCAGCCTGCAACTTTTTGCAAATGGTCATTTCAGTCTTCAAGTTCCAATGAGATGTGATAAAATGTATTGCTTTGTAAATCATAGTTAGAATGTTGCAGCAACAGCATTTAAGCTCGTGGTTGACAAACTGTAAATGGAAACAAATGGTGCCAACTGAGGTTGCCATGTCATCAAAATAGATGGCTGAATCTGCCAATGAGCTGAACTGAACAGCTGAAGCACTTCTCTCCTTTTCCCGACACCTCACCCCCGTCCCCTGACTCTCATGCAGACCAAGTGGATTTTAGTGTGCAGTAATTCACATAAACCAGTTTCTCAGAAACTCCGGTGCTATTGACTACAAAGGAGTACAAACCATATCTACATAGCGTTACACTACTCTAAGCTTTGGGGTGTGGAGTGGAGCACTGTTGTGGACAGTTGGCATAATTTGCCAATGTGCCATTCACATCAAAGCCTATACTGTTGTAAGGGTTTGTTCAGTAAGAAACAAAAACAGAATTACCTGGAAAAACTCAGCAGGTCTGGCAGCATCGGCGGAGAAGAAAAGAGTTGACGTTTCGAGTCCTTTGTTCAGTAAGTCTCACAAAGCGATTCAGAGGCTGGTAAGGTTGAAGAGTAGCGTTTAACGGTAACACATAACAATATATGTATGTGCAAATGATAGCCCAAACTAGGGGCTAACTTCATGCTGACATCTCTCAGACCCTTCCTGCATCACTCTGTCCCCTGTCTACTGTCATGTGTCTCTCTTCATCATAGTGAGGACGGTAATGTTCTCCAGTCCCTTGCCGAACACTTTTATACTTAACATACTAAATCAGAGGTGCATATACAGGGCTGTCCATCAAACTCACTAGCTAAATGAAACTAATGATAAGATTAAAATTAAAATTATAAGACTAAAATTGAGGTCTAAATTGATGTAAAAACTCCTTAAAACATCTACAATGTGACCGTCAAATTTTGAGGTACTATATATTGCATGCAGCGATTAGAAATCTGTAGGTTGAAACGGCCCACCTGAGTTTATTCCAGAAGAAAGTTTTGGTCTCATGCATTCCATGTAATCTTCTAAGAAAAATAACTTAATCCTGATACAAAATAATAAGCTCAGTAATTATCTACAACAGTTTTTCGTCTAGCAAGCTGAAGTTTTCTTAGTCCTACAGTTGGTTATTTTTGGAATCTTATTTCAGATGAATTCAGTTAATTGTAGAACGGATGCAGAAACCTGAATGTGACAAAAAGGGTCCCTATTTGCAATTGTGTTGGAATCATTGCAAATCAGGACAGTTTGTACAGTTATTAGAGGTCAGGTTTTTGCATAACCTGTGTAGTAATTATGGTTTTGTTAAATGTTGGACTGTACCTTTAAGAATAGTCCTGTGATGTAAGATCAAATGATCTGTGCAAACCAAAATGTTAGCAGCGCAGGGCTACCTCCACAGCCAGTGTAGAGATAGAGATGGAGTTGAAAGCACACTTGTAGTTGCTGTTGGCTGCATTGTAAATAAACCTAATGCTTCCACTTAGAAAGTTGTCTGCAGATCAACTCTATTACAAATAGGTGACTCGGCCACACTACAGCAAACTGGTGATGAGGATAAATCAGGATAAATCGGAATCACTACTGTACTCACCCAGCGATTGTGACTATCAATGTCTGTTTAAAATAACAGAAGATATACTCACCCAAAATGCCACAATTTGGTAGAATCGACCCCTCTGATTGCCACAATCGAACAAAATCACGGGGAAGAATACCCGAACAAGTGTTTCCTGTTGAAGCTGCTCAACCAAGGACTGACAAGTCTGATGTCTCTATCAGAGTGGAAGACACTGAACTGCGAATGCCCACTGAGGTACCTGATGTTCATGGAGTTCCAGAGAATGTGGTTCCTGAAAAAATCTGACGTCGTGGAGCTACGACATTCCACATGAATCAGGAAACTACCTGAAAGACTGAGCTTGTAAATTTCATGACCTGTGTAAGTATTATAATGTCATGAGATAAATATACATGTAAATACAATATGTACAGCACAGTTAAAGGGGGAGGAATGTAGTAATTATGGTTTTGTTAAATGTTGGCCTGTACCTTTAAGAATAGTCATGTGATGTAAGATCATGTAATCTGTGTAAAGCAAGGTGTTAGCTGCGCAGGGCTACCTCCACAGCCAGTGCAGAGATAGAGAAGGAGTTGAAAGCACACGTGTAGTTGCTGCTGGCTGTATTGTAAATAAACCTAATGTTTCCACTTAGAAAGTTGTCTGCAGATCAACTCTATTACAAACAGGTGATAAGGCCACACTACAGCAAACTGGTAATTATACCAAAACCAAAATGGGAACTGACACATCTGCAATGTTATTGAGAATTTGCTATGGTGGGTCCAGTGTATGTAGTCAGAGAGTGACAGATAGTTAAGGGATGGATGAAGTTGGATGCCCATCACCCAGGGACTGATATGGATGCTCTAGCATATAAAATTTATGAGAAGTAAACACAGACTGAAGTAAACATCAATTCTGATGCAACTCAATCTATGTAGCTTGGGTTGCTCTTTTGAGTCTTTACCTGAAATTATTGTGTCTTACAAGACAACAGGAGCTAATATTTAAATGGAGATCTATATCTAACAATTAACTGAATTAATTAAAATCCCAGTGATAACAGAGATAGCAACTTTAACCAAATGGTGTCCTTAAATCAACTCAGCCCAGTGTGACAAGAAACTGAGGACAAATATTGCAGCATTCAATGGAAGCATTGCTGCCATTGATATCTGATACCTTAGTCAGCTGACGAATAGAGAGGAGTTAAAGAAATAATTTATTTCACTACAAATAAATAATCAACTACCTGTGATAATGAGATATTTAGTTATCATTTGCTGCAGCTGGGCCTGGAATAAATAGAGATAAGGACAGGATGTGAAGAATTACCAGGACTACCTTAATAGCAAGATATATCTGATTCACCATCTAACCAACGAAATTAGATTGTTAGAACTTCGAGTGCTTTGAAAATTTTAAACTAGTTTGCGCATGTCTACTTTTCATTTTCTGAAATCAGTTACTTAAAGAATAGGAATATAAACATGATAGGTAAACAGACAATTTTTTGCCATATGCTGTAGTTAAGCTGCTGTTAATAAAATCTTCACGTTATTTTCTGAAAATATTTGATTGCATTATCTAAAGCCTTGACTAATAAATACTAATTCTTGCGCATTTATCACGAGTATATTTTCAATTTATATAAACTTCTTAAAAGTGTTAACCTTTTCCTCAAACCAACTGCATAATCCAAATGTGATGTGTCCGACATTAACTGGGCTCATAATGTCCTCTGTAATGCTATTCTATCCTGAAATACATTCCTGTTTTGAAAGCTTTGAACATAAACTTGAGATGATTATCTCATTTTCTCACAAAGGTAAATTAAATTGTTTTGGGTAACTATCTTGTATGATTGTGGAGGTAGTGCATTAGGCAAATGGTAGAACTCGCTGCTGCTTCTTGAAAGATAAATGGTGGCAGCACATTGAAAAGCAGCCATACAGAATCATTACACTATTTGAAAAGGAAAAGAACATCTTTTTTACATGTTATTTCAAAAACTGTTTACAGAGACAAGATAAGAAGATGGCAAATACATTTTAAAATTTTCAGGTCCTGATCCATACCCCTTGGGTTAAAATTACCTTTCACATTGGAAATAGGATTAGTAATCCAAACATTAAAATAATTGCAACATAATTATTGAGCTTACCAATACATCTGGTGCATGTAGAAATGTCTCTCATGTTTCAAATCATGACTATGAGCTCATGGACTTTGGGCGGATTATCACTGGCAGGTGCATGAACAAATAATGAAAGTTAACAGAGTAGAACATCCAGTACCCATTTATGTCTGTAGCTCTGAGATTTCTTAAAATTCTGATTTTTTTTATTTCTGACAAAGGAGACTGGCCAATCACAAAACAAGCCAGTTGTTGCTGCTCGTTAGGCCGGTCCCACTTTCTGTTCCTGCCCGCTGATGGAAAATAATCCTCAAAACTTCCACAGCAATCACTGTTAGAAGCATTGAAAATAGTTTAAAAACAAAAAAACTGCGGATGCTGGAAATCCAAAACAAAAACAGAATTACCTGGAAAAACTCAGCGGGTCTGGCAGCAACTCTTTTCTTCTCCGCCGATGCTGCCAGACCTGCTGAGTTTTTCCAGGTAATTCTGTTTTTGTTTGGAAAATAGTTTGTTCTTTTTGTATTGGGGCCTTTTTCTCTCACAAAGAGAAGGTCGAGGAGTGACCTAGTGGAGGTCTTAAAATTATGAAGCGTAGACATAGAAAAAATTGTCCTGATTGTGGGGTATCCAAAACTAGACATCATAAATATAAAATGATTGCTAATAAATCCAATAAGGAATTCAGGAGAAAATTCTTTACCCAGAGAATGTGGAACTTTTTATTTCTGTATTGTAAATTTGATGTACGTACATATGTATTAAATAGCAAAACAAGGCAACATATATCTTTTAACTTTTTCTGATTAACTTTGTTGGAAAAATTCACTGCAAGTTACTAATATTAATGGAAAATATTATTTGGCAAACTTGGGGTGCTATGTTGAGAACATAACATCTGAAATAAAAACATTGTTTAGGTTTTATATTTTGAACTGTATTCTAATACTTATAGTTTATTTATGCATATGGGAGAGAACTCAACGTTCATTCAGTCGTTGGTGTCATCTCCTTCCCCGGAGGTAGACTGCCATGGATCTTCACCTTTGTCTGTCCTGTACTACCCTTATACATTCCACTTTAGCCAACTGCATCTAGTCCACTCTTTCCATGATCCAATTTCTCCTCTGCTTCCCTCTCCTACATTTTCCATCAATCTTTCCAATAACTCTGTCTATTGTCTGCTCTAATGAATCATTTGAAAAAGTATACAGGTAGAAAATTCACAAGAGTAGGATTATTCAAACTAGGAGTGATGTCCTGATAATGAACATGGTAGAAATGTGAGACTCGCTAGCACAGGTAGGGGTCAAAGTGAATAGCATAGATGCCTTTAAGGTGAAGCTAGATAAATACATGAAGCAGAAAGGAATCAAAAGGTTTGTTGGCAGGGTGACAGTAAGTAAATAGAGTAGGAAACGGTTCATGTGGAACATTCACTCCAGCAGGTCTAGGTCAGAACCCTGTTTCTATGGTACAAATCCCATGTAAAAACTTGTATTTAAACTTATCTGTTTGAGTATTAACAGTAACATTAATTACTGTTAGAAGTTACTGCTGAAAAAAAGAAACATGTTGTCAAAGCATTTTGTCTTGCACTCATCAGGACAGTTGCAAGAATGTCAATTTCAAAGAGAGCACAATTTATACTGCATGAGGAAAGGGTGCTGATTGGTTGGCAAGTTGACTCTGATTGAGGAGTGGTCATGCAGAGTGCACCAGGGAACTATTGCCCCCCCCCCATGCTTCAAAAAGGCATAATGCCTGCACATGTTCCTTTTGCCTGCAGAGGACAGATTGCTGCATATGAATATACGTAGCTTCTAGCAAGCATAAATAAGCCACATTGCGAGCCTGACTGATAATCTCAAATTGATTATTAGTGTAATAAAATGATATTCGGAAAAGAGGAAATTATGTACTTTGTCCACTCTTATATTGGTTTGATATTTTTGGCAATACAGTTTAAAAATTCACATCCTAAAGAGATGGAAAAGAGTGCCAATTTGATAATCTACATGAAGAGCTGATTTCTCTGATAAAACATGAAGAAATGTTAATGTACCTGTGAAACAATTACATCTATAATATATATATATTTATATATATATATATATATATATATAGCTATGTCTATACCTCTCTACTCATGCAATTGACAAGGAAAACCATTTTTCCCTACCAAGCAATGAAAACAAAACCTACTGCACTCTGAACAGATCTGTGAACAATATTATGGGAGATTTGATGCTCAGTGGGATACTTTGTCAGTTCAGGTGCAGAATTCTTCCTCCAATGTAGCACCAGCCCTGTACTATTTTTGGCCTGGATGTTTTTACAAAATACCTTGCTTGCTGTTTCTTGTGTTCGCATACACCCCCTTCAAATCTGATGTGTATGTGAGAGTTGAATCACACCATAAATAAGCACACATTTACTGAAAAGGTGAAACTGAATCCTGCTGCCTTTTAAATGCAAAACATCTTTTCTTCATCAAGGTGCTTGGAGTTCAATGATTGAGCACAAATACTGGAAGAAATGGGGGTGAGTAAATTTGACAGCCCACAAAAGGCTCAAAATGCCTGAATACCCCACGCCAGTTCAATGTGATGTAAACAGCACGCTGACCTTGTGCTGCCTGCTTGTTGTCATGATTGTAGTGCACAACCTGCCCTAAACACACTGTTGAGTGACTGCTCACCACAATAGGTAGTCAAAATCATGAGAGACATGAGTTAAAGCCAGCCTGCATCTCTTAAAGGGGTGAAGCACTTTAGCTGGAGCAAGTGGCTGGAGCAGGTGAGAAAAACCTTTTTCATACAATGAATGGCTCGGGTCTGGAACGCACTGCCTGTGGCAGCAGGTTTAGTCGAGGCATTGAAGAGGGCATTAAATGATTATTTGAATAGAAACAATGTACAGGGGTATGGGGAAAAGACAGGGCAATGGCACTAGTTCATAGTGCTCATTTGGAGAGCCAGAGCAGACACGAGGGGCTGAGTGGCCTCCTTCTGTGCCGTTAAAATTCTGCAATTCTGTGAAAGTCCTTGTGAAAGTCACTCTGACATGGAAAAAGACTGAATAAATTGGATCTATATTCTCTGGAGTTTAGAAGAATGAGAGGCGATCTCTTTGAAATATTCAAGTTTATGAAGGGGTTTGGCAATATAGCTACTGAGAGATTGTTTCCTCTGGCTGGGAAATCTAGACCAACAGGACACAAGGCGGAATCATCCCAGATTTGCACTAAGTGCAGCAGCGGGCAGGAAAAACTTTTTACCTGTTGTCCACAATGGCGGCTTCTCACACTGTATCATCCCAAACCCACTGCATTAATTATGAATTCTGGGGAAATACGCCAGTTCAATGGCAGGTGTGCTCTCATTCGCCCGCCACGCCATCACCTCGCTGCTTCATCACACCGGGCATCACATTTAAAGTGCAGCCGTGCACACACCTCTCAGTGCTTGCAGCCCAGAACTGCTGAACAGAAGACAGGATGGCCTCAAAAGGCAAAGAGACTGCAGCCCCCCAGTTTAATGACGCGCCCCTCAAGTGCCTTTTAGATGCCATGAAGGCCCGCTGTGATGTCCTCTACTCCCGCTCTGGCCACAGGTTGGGCAACAGCGTCACCAATCCAGCATGGGAGGCAGTGGCAGCAGTGGTCAGCGCCAATGCCCTGTAAAGGAGGACAGCCACCCAGTGCTGCTACAGGATGAATGGTCTCATCCGTTCCTCCAAGATAATTCACTCTTCTCATCACTCTCAACTCACACACTCACAAACCCATCACACATCCAAAGGGGTGTCTCATCTCAAGGGACAACACCACTAATTGTCACACACACCCTCACATCTCTATCAGGCTCAAATCATCTCGAGTTGGTGTCCTCATCCTGTCCATGGCTCCGCTCATCACAAAAACATTCCATGCAGAGCCATGTGTGCTGCTCACACTCTCTCCATCTGTTTTCACGCAGGAGAAGCCTGCTCACATCAGCAGGGGGAGGTCCCAGACCAGGGGATGGAGTGGCTGACATTAGCCCCCTCACTCACTTTGAGGAGCGTGCCATCACGCTGGCTGGTGAGGACATGGACCGTGCTTGCAGTGATGGTGAGGTTGGTGGCGAACACGTTCGTGAGGATCCTGCACCACATCATCCCTCTCTCAACGCCACTGTGAGTGCTCTCTCTCCTGCTTTTGACTCTGCTGCCATGCACTAATTATCTCTACTATGATTCACAGGGAGCTCTGCCAAGTGACCGATACCCTCAGCCAGCCAGTCCCTCAGCTCCATCTAGGTCCTCACCTCCAGCCAAGGTGACAACTCCTCCATTGAAGAGCTGGAAATAAGCAGCCTGGAAGACCCGTCACAGCACAGAGACACACAGCTCAGTGGGACCTAGATCTAGAGCAGGCTCAGGTTCACCACATGGAGATGTGCCCACAGCAGGAGGAAGCAGGTGTGGCTGTGCTCCCCAGCACTCGGAGGTCCGAGTCAGATAATGAACCTCTGGATTTGGCCTTCCAACTCACCCTGGAGAGTCAGCAGAAGGCAGGGGAACATCATGCTGGGCTCTTGGAAGTCCTCAACAGAATGGCACGCGAGTCGGAGGAGAGTGTCTGCCTGCCCTCTGATGGGAGGATGATCAGTGGGTGGGCGGAGATGCAGGTCAGCTCAGATGGACAGCTGAGAGAGAAACCCAGCAGGCAGCATTGGAAATGTTCAGGCCAATGAGATAAGGGCGATATGTGCGAATATGGAGGTCTCTATGGGAAGGATAGCAGATGCCATGGAAACCCTGGACACAGAGATGTGCTCAGACTTGCAGTCCGTTGCGGGAGCCATGGGTGCGTTCCTGCAGTGGCAACGCGAGAGGGAAATGGGGCACCTTGATGTCCCTCCAGGAGCTCCTTCCCCTTAAGGTATTAGGCTGGGGCCCCCAGACCCCCGAAGAGAGGAGGAGAGGCAGCCGGACACCCCTAAGTCATCCAGCCAGCAATCTCAGAGTCTGTCCTCTCCCTCTGAGTCCCCTTTGCCTATGAGCCCCTCAACCTCATCCTCTGACACCGCAGAGGGAGCAACTGGCCAACGAGTGATCCTGGAAAGAGAAATATGTGTGTGGCAGAGTCTTTCAGAGCCTTGTGCAAGCATTCTCCAATGCACATGGATCCTTCCCATATCACCCTTATCTCACTGGTCGGAGCATTTCCTATGCTGCCTGCTGGGGTTTGTTTTCAATTGACCATCTGAGCTGACCTGCATCTCTGCCCCCACCCACTGATCACAATCCCATGCAGCACCTGATCTCGCCCATCGCGACTCTCATTTCACTTTTGATTTAGACAGCATAGTGCTGATGCAGTATGTAATTCACTCTCCATCCCTTCTACTGCCCCAGTCACCCATTTCCTTTCCCTCATCACTGTTGACCCCCCTGCATCCCCTTCCACCTCCTCTCCATGACCTACCAGCCACATCCCTTTTCTTTTGGAGATGTCCCAGCGAACACGCACATTCCCTTCCTTCCCGAAAACTCCACCCCCATCTACATTAACCTCCCTGACCTTCACCTTCCCACCCCCAGTGTCCAACCACCCTCGCCATTCCATCTATTGTTACCGTCAACCCTTCACCCTCCCACCCTACCACCTCACTCTGCCTTCAGTCATTCTCACCATTCCCTCATTCCATGCCCTCCCTCAGCTCACTCCCCAGGAGGCAGTCATGATCTCATCAGAGCCCTCTCTTGCACGTTCACCTGGAAATCCCCCCACTCTGGTCTCCTTCCCCCCAGAACACCTTCCCCCTTTGGAATCCCTTGCTCCCATCTGAACCCCAACCCCTTACTCCTTCCATCGCCCAGAACTGCACCCCCCCCCACCCGCCCCCTGCTTAGTGCTTCCCCTTCCTGACTCCTTTAGACACCTGTACTTTTTCTGCCACCCTTAGTCCTTCCCCGGTCCCAACTCCCTCCTCCAGCCCAGCTTCTTCCTTCAGCCTTACTCCTACCCCCTTCCTAACTCCTTCAGACACCCTTACTTCTTCCTCCAGCCTTACTCCTTCCTCCCGCCAGACTCCCTCCCCTCTCCACAATTCTTCTTCCCCCTGAACTCCCTCACCCCTCCAAATTCCTTTCAACCCCAGACTCCTCCAATCTCTGCACTCCTTCCTCCACCTTTACTCCCTCCCATGTCCGCACTCCTCCTTCTCCCTGGCTCCCTCCCCTCTCCACACTCCTCCCCTCCCCAAACTCTTTCCCTTATACCTCCCACCTCCCTTATACCTACCCCCCAGTTGCTGCCTTCTCCCCCGTTACCACCGACTCCCCCTTTACTCCGCCCTCCCAACCTCCCCCGACACAGTTGTTGTCCCCTCCCAACCTCACCACCCAGACACCTTCTTTCCCCTCAACCCAACCTCAACCGCCCTGACACCTTCATTCTTCCCCTCCCAACCTCATTCTCCCCGATACCTCTTCCTCTCTGTTGATCCTAGATCTTCCTCTCCCACCCCCGATACATCTTCCTCTCCCAAACACAGCTCAACATTCCACTCCACCCCCTCGAACATCATTTGTTGTGAGCAGACCCTCAATGGTGAATTTCTACCTTTCATGAGCTGCTTCGTGGTGGAGCCATATCCATGAGAATCTACCCAGCATGCGATGGATGTTCTCCCAGGGTCCCGTTGCTGTTGGGCTCCAGCATCTTCTGCTCCTCGGATGTCCACGATGTGAACAAGGCCCTGGCGGTAAGTCCTGACTTCTGCACATCACACTTGTCAAGGCATGTTCTGCACAGGCATGTTTTCCTGCCGACATAGACGGACGATCCAGCGTGGGGTGGGGATGATTCCAGCGAGCTGGCCTTATAGTGATATGCAGATGTATCACAATGAGGTTCCTGACGTCCAACGGCAGGAAACACAGCCCAGCATCGACAGGCTGAGCAGACGATCGCAAATTGGTTTCACTAAGTCACAAAACCAATTTTTGGCCTTCTCGCCATATTGTGCACTCACCCCACTGAACACGCCCGATGCCAGCGGGCACAGAAAATTCTGCCAATTATTTCAGAATAAGGGTTGATCATTTAGGACTGAGATGAGGAGAAATTTCTTCATTCAAAGGGTTTTGAATCTTTGGAATTCTCCAACCAGTGGGTTGTGGATGCACCATCATTGAATATATTTAAGTCTGAGATTGACAGATTTATGGTCTGTCAGGGGGAATCAAGCGATATGGGGGGTGGGCAGGAAGGTGGAGTTGAAGTCCAAGATCAGTCATGATTGTATTGAATGGCGGATCAGGCTTGATGGGCTGAATGGTTTACTCCTGCTCCCATTTCTTATGTTCAGTTCTTATAATGCCACAACCTGGGAGAGAGGCTGCTCTAATATTCTCTGATGCTGCACAGGAGGGCTTAGTGCAGAAAGTGTGAAGGATGAGAGAAGTGCTGTATTCCCAGAGGGACAGGAAGCCCTCCAGACCAATTCTCAGAATGCAGTGGGACTGGATCATTGTGGCAGTCAATGCCAGGAGTCAAACCCTGAAGACCTGGGTGCAGTGCCAGAAAAAAGTTCAATCATCTCCAATGAGTGGCCAAGGTCAGTGAATTGCCAGTGAAAATATCATATCCTGCCAACTGCTCCATAAGCCTCACACACCACTGAATGCAATATGTCTCCATCATCCACTACGATCAATCTCCAGAGTGCAGGAGCAGAGGGACCTGGATGCGTACATGTGCATGAGTCATTGAAGGTAGCAGGGCGGGTTAATAAAGCTTAAAGTATCCTGGGCTTTATTAATAGGGGTATAGAGTACAATAGCAAGGAGGTTATGTTGAACTTGTATAAGTCACCACTTTTGGGCACTGCACTTTAAGAAGGATGTGAAGGCATTGGAGAGATAACAGAAAAGATTCCCGAGAATGGTCCCAGGATGAGGAACTTCAGTTCAGAAAACAGATTGGAGAAAAGAAGGCTGAGAGGAGATTTGATCGTGGTTTTCAAAATCATGAGGGCTCAGGGCAGAGTAGATAGGGAGAAACTGTTCCCATTCGTGAAAGGCACAGACTTAAAGTAATTAGTAAAAGAAGCAATAGCGAGAAGAAACATTTTTATGCAGCGAATGGTTCAGGTCTCGAATGCACTGCCTGGGGGTGTAGTGGAGGCAGGTTCAATTGAAACATTCAAATGAGAATTAGATTGTTATGTGAAAAGGAAGACTGTGCAGGATTAGAGGGAGAAGGCGGGGGAATGGAACTACTGAGTTGCTCATTTGGAGAGCCGGTGCAGACACAATGGACCAAATGGCCTCCTTCTGCACTGTAACAATTCTGTGATTCTGTGATTCTAGCAATCAAACTCCTACTTGATATTCATAGCTGCACCTCATCTTTACACACTTAATGTAGTTGCAAGCCTCTCCCCTGCATCTCACAGCTTACACACACTGCCAGATATTCAGCTTGATGTTCAAACATGACAGTCACAGTGTCCAAACATGTTGCACCACACTCACTGTCACAATTCCCTTTCTTTTGCAAGACAAGGTAGCCCACAACAGTGGTGACAGCAGCAGCAGCAGCTAGTCAATGGGGAACAAGTGTGGTTGCACGTCCTTTCCCTCTTGGAGGAAATGGTGCTTCCCGTCATTGGAGTGGTCACTTCTGAGGTTGTGGCCAGTGGTGGAACTGAAACGAGTGAAGATTACAGTATCTTCCTACTTAACTCTCCTCCTCATCCCATTTCCCCCTTCATCCTACAACCTCTTCTGATTTATAGGCTGCAGATGGTGTAACTAGACACCTCTTGCTTTTCCCACTCCTCTGACCACAGTTCTACCCTTGTGCCTTTCTCCTTTCAGATACCCAAGAACTGCCACCTGGCCAGGCAGTGGTGGGAAGGCAAGAGATGAAAGAGCAAGAAGACAGTGATAAAAAAGGAACACTACAGTCTTACACCCACAACCATCAGCTCGGATACTGTCACTGTGCATACTTTGGAGATTGGCATAGAGACATGTGCCTGAACTGGGGCAAGAGTTGCACAGGCACCAGCTTGCTGGAAGGTGAAGTTGCCTATGAGTTCTGCTGCAGAGAACTCAGATGAGGACTTTGGGCAGGCTACAAAAGAAGGTTGACGAGTACGCACAATAAAATTTTTGATATATTGACAAGCCTTCCATAAAGATAGTGCGCAATGTCAAGGAGAATGGAGACTCTGGCACCAACTTTTCACATGGCTTTGTGAAAAGCTTGGAGCCCATCCATTACACCATGGAGATGGTGGCGTCGCCATCTGCACTTTTGTGCACCCAACCATGATGCAGTTACTGACGACTGACTGATGTCTCGGTTTCTGTTGCAGCTCAAGCAGAAGCCGCCAAATATCTGGCTGCTGCAGTGGAAGCTCAGACTGTTATTGTGAGATAGTGGCTGCGGATAACAGTACTCACTGGGGCTTGCAAGGTATCTGTGCTCTACTGGGATTGCTGGGGCATCACCATGAGGGGAGTGGCAGTTGCTCCCTGTTGCAAAACTGTTGTCCTATCAGAAGGACAGCATTTGCCCTCCCACTCTTGCCAGTCTGTTTTTTCCCTTGCTGCTATCTGCCAGTCAGCCAGCCCAGACTGCTGCCTGCTATGCCAAAGTGGTACAGTCCAGAGCTGAGCTTCTTTGGCCCAGAGCCTCTTGAAGTCACCCTGCAAGGCCATCAGCAGTCTCACCCACTGAAAATAGTTGGCCTTCCATCAGCTGTGCTTCAGCCATTGGCGGAGGACTGTGCAGGAGCACTAGGGCAGGTAAAAGCATGTGGAAGGCAGGCACTAAAGGAATGCACAAGGATGATTAGTTGACCCTTGTATGCAACATGGCATGGTTTGAATGATAAATTTGGTTTGCAATGTTCATTTTACACTGGATTTTAATTTTGCATTTTGACCA
The DNA here is from genome assembly GCF_017639515.1 of Carcharodon carcharias. Classification (NCBI taxonomy): domain Eukaryota; kingdom Metazoa; phylum Chordata; class Chondrichthyes; order Lamniformes; family Lamnidae; genus Carcharodon; species Carcharodon carcharias. The sequence goes on along the minus strand of NC_054487.1, from coordinate 40,505,331 downwards.
AACGGAGTCTGTGATGGTCAGTAACAGAGAGAAGGTAATACGTGCAACTCATGGTGAATGGAGAATTGGGTTTGTGGTTACTGGGATCACACTTTGTGGCTTTCTTTGTTGACAGCCTGTCCAGAAAGTTGCTGTTTAGGTGATTGTTCCCTCCTTTCCTCTTCCTCCACCCCCTCCTCAGCCGCTCACTGTGTAGTTGGTGGCAAGGGCTGTGATCACGTGTTGGTGAGGCTGTACAGCATGCAGCAGACCTGGAGTATGCTCTGTTGAGTACTGCAGGGTCCAGTCAGTTGAAGTGTCATTTCAACATGCCGGCAGTCTGCTTTATCACAACTCAAGTGGCTGCACGGATCTCCTTGCTGCCCACGTTTGCGTGGGTTGACCACTGACGTCATCAGTCATGTAATCAGCAGATAAGTCTTGTCATCCAGTAGCCACTGCTTGTCTAGCTGTGGTGGCTCAAATACAGATGGTGCAGTGGACTATTGTAAAATGAAGATGTCATGACTGCTGCCAGGATAGGAGCCATCCATGATTCATTGCGTATGGTTGCATGCCAGCTGGACATTGAGGGAGTGGAATCCTTTTTGTTTATGGTTTTGGTTTGATTATGGAGTGGAATCCTTTTTGGTTACATCTTAGCATTGGCATGCAGCACCTGCAAAGTGATGTGTCTCCCATTCATAGCACCCTGCAGCATGTGTAAACCTATTATCTTCATGAATCTTTGTGCTCATTCCATCTGCTGCTCTCAAGAAATATAGAATTTAATGTTGTCAGTGCTCAGTGAATACAGAGTTTCCATGACCTCCCTTATACAACAGTGGACAGCAAACTGTGAGATGCAGCAAATATCTCAAACTCTATCCTGCAAGGAGACCACACAGCAGAGTTCATGGGCCACAGTAATCTTCACAGTCACTATCAATTGATCCTTTCCCTGCTCTGAGGCTGCAATTGTGGCTACAACAGGTGGCAGATTTCAATGAAGATATCCTTGGTGCAGTGTAGACATCACACAACAGCCTGGGGAGATATGCCTCCTGCAATGAGGCCTTCGCTCTCTTCTCCTCCTCCCTCTTCCAGAAGCTTGTCTTGCTCTGTGTGACCTTTGCTTATTCTCCTTGTCAGGCTTGATTCCAAAGGGAAGGCCTACCAGTACATGCAACCAGTACATGTGCTGAAGCCTGAAATCACCAAAAATTCCTTCAGTACCTGTCACACCATACCTGTACTTAAACAACTTTAATAAATACTAGAAAACATTTGCAGAATTGTAGCAACACCAGTAGAGGTCAATCAGCAATTAACCTAATCCCTCTAAATAGCACGGGATTGGGGTATCTCCTGCTGCTAACATGGTTTCAGCCAGGTGTGATTAAGAAAAGGTGGTAGCTGATGCATTGAGCTCCAAAATGGCAGCACTGGTGCCAAATCATCATGTGACACTGATTCACATTATGCTGTGCCTACTCCACATATTTCCAGATGATGCTCCCTATGCACGGTAATGCCCTCACAAATATTGTATCCAGCGCAACTTGCACCAGAATTGACTGCATGTACCACAGATGCTATGGAACTGGACGGACCACCCGGATTGACCGAGGCACCAGAAACATCAATGGCAAACCCAGCCCTGTCGACCCTGCAAAGTCCTCCTTACTAACAACTGGGTGCTTGTGCCACATTTGGTAGGGCTGTCCCACAGACTACTCAAGCAACAGCCTGACATAGTCATACTCAAGGGCCGGAGTTTAATGGCCCTGTCACAGTGGGGACAGGGCCGTAAAATGAGGCGTGCCGTTCTAGCCTCCATTGACTTTGGCTGGAATGTAAAATCCTGCTGTCGCAAATTTCTGGCCAAAGAATCATACCTTACAAACAATGTCCCAGACACCACCATCACCATCCCTGGGTATGTCCTGTCCCACTGGCAGGACAGACCCAGGAGAGATGGCAGTACAGTGGTATATCATCAGGAGGAAGTTGCGCCAGGAGTCCTCAACATTGACTCCAGACCCCATGAATTCTCATGGTATCATGTCAAACGTGGGCCAGAAAACCGCCTGCTGATTACCACATACTGTCCCCCCTCAGCTGATGAATCAGTACACCTCCATGTTGAACACCACTTGGAGGAAGGACTGCAGAGTTTAGATCTGTACCCTGAATGGAAGCCTTCAATGTCCATCACCAAGAATTGCTTGGTAGCACCACTACCAACTGAGCTGGCTGAGTCCTAAAGCACATAGCTGCTAGACTGGGTCTGTGGCAGGTGGTGAGGGAACCAACAAGAGGGAAAAACATACATGACCTCATCCTCACCAACCTACCTGCCACAGATGCATTTTCCATGACAGTATTGGTAGGAGTGACCACCACACAGTCGCTGTGGAGATGAAACCCCATATTCACATTGGGGATACCCTCCATCTTGTTGTGTGGCACTACCACCATGCTAAATGCAGTAGATTTCAAACAGATCTAGCAACTCAAGACCGGGCATCCATGAAGCGCTGTGGGCCATCAGCAGATTTGAACTGTACACAAGACAATTTGTAACCTCATTGCCTGGCATATTCACCACTCTACCATCACTACCAAGCTGGGGGATCGGCCTTGGTTCAATGAAGAGTGCAGGAGGGCATGCCAGGAGCAGCACTATGCATACTTAAAAATGAGGTGTCAACCTGGTGAAGCTATAACATAGGACTACTTGCATGCCAAACAGCATAACCAGCAAGTGATAGACAGAGCTAAGCAATCCCACAACCAACAGATCAGATCTAAACTCTGCAGTCCTGCCACATCCAGTCATGAATGGTAGTGGACAATTAAACAACTTACTGGAGGAGGAGGCTCCACAAATATCCCCATCCTCAGTGATGAGGGAGCCCAGCACATCAGTGCAAAAGGTAAGGCTGAAGCAATCGCAACAATCTTCAGTCAGAAGTGCCGTGGATGATCCATCTCAGCTTCCTCTGGAGGTTCCCAGCATCACAGATGCCAGTCTTCAGTCAATTTGATTCACTCCATGTGATATCAAGAAACGGCTGAAGGCACAGGATACTGCAAAGGCTATGGGCCCTAACAATATTTTGGCAATAGTACTGAAGACTTGTGCTCTTGAACTTGCCGCACCCCTCGCCAAGTTGTTCCAGTACAGCTATAACATTGGCATCTACCTGCCATGTGGAAAATAGCCCAGGTATGTCCTGCACACAAAAAGCAGGACAAATGCAACCCGGCCAATTACGGCCCCATCAATGTACTCTCCATCATCAATAAAGTAATGGAAGGGGTCATAAAACATTGCTATCAAGCGGCACAGGCTTAGCAATAACCCGCTCACTGACGCTCAGTTTGGGTTCTGCCTGGGCCACTCAGCTCCTGACCTCAGTACAGCCTTGGCTTAAACATGGACAAAAGGGCTGAACTCTAGAGGTGAGATGAGAGTGACTGCCTTTGACATCAAGGCAGCATTTGACCGAGTGTGGCATCAAGGAAACTTAGCAAACCAGAGTCAATGGGAATCAGCAGGAAAACTCACCGGGTCATGAGGACTCGAAACGTCAACTCTTTTCTTCTCCGCCGATGCTGCCAGACCTGCTGAGTTTTTCCAGGTAATTCTGTTTTTGTTTAGGAAAACTCTCCGCTGGTTGGAGTCGTACCTAGCACAAAGGAAGGAAGATGGTTGTGTTGTTGGAGGTCAGTCATCTCAGCTCCAGGGCATCACTGCAGGAGTTCCACAGGATAGTGCCTGAGGCATAATCATCTTCAGCTGCTTCATCAATAACCTTCCTTCCGTCATAACGTCTAAAGTGGGGATGTTCGCTGATGATTGCACAATGTTCAGCACATTCACAGTCCATGCCCAAATGCAGCAAGACCTGGACATTATCCATGTTTGGGCTGACAAGCAGCAAGTAACATTTGCACCATGTAAGTGTCAAACAACGACCATCTCCAACAAGAGAGAATCTAAACATTGCTCCTTGATATTCAATGGCTTTACCACTACTGGATCCCCACTACCAACATCCTGGGGGTTACCATTGACCAGAAACTGAACTAGACTAGCCATATAAATACTGTGGCTTCAAGAGCAGGTAAGAGGCTAGAAATCCTGTGATGAATTACTCAATTCCTGACTTCCCAAAGCCTGTCCACCATCTACAAGGCATAGGTAAGGAGCTTGATGGAATACTCTCTACTTGCCTGGATGGGTGCAGCTCCAATAACACTCAAGAAGCTTGACACCATCTTGGACAAAGCAGCCTGCTTAATTGCACCCAATCCACAAACATTCATCCCCTCCACCACTGATGCACAGTAGCAGCAGTGTGTACCATTTACAAGTTGCACTTTAGGAACTCACCAAGGCTCCTTAGACAGCACCTTCCAAATCCACGACCACTACCATCTAGAAGGACAAGGGCAGCAGACAGATGGGAACACCACCACCTGGGAGTTCCCCTCCAAGTCACTCAACCTCCTGACTTGGAAATATGTTGCCGTTCCTTCACTGTCGCTGGGTCAAAATCCTGGAACTCCTTCCCTAACAGCATATGGGTGCACCTGCACCACATAAACTGCAGCGGTTCAAGAGGGCAGCTTACCACCACCTTCTCAAAGGGCAATTAGTGATGGGCAATAAATGCTGGCCCAGCCAGTGATGCCCACAAATGAATAAAAAATAAATAAATTTTGGTCCTCTAAGGGCATTCACTGAGCCCAAAATATGGTGTTATGGATCCAAATTTTGCACTGAGGTACAATTCCAGGACATTATTAATATTGAGCTACAGGCACTATAGCAAAAACTGAGAGTTTTTAGAAATTCCAGATTCATTTGTGGTGTTGTTCAGTAGGTTTTGTGAAATCTCAAATCTATCGGTTTTTTTTTAGTAATAGTTAACAAATTAATCTAAGTATGTTGAGATGTTTTAAGAGGTCCTCATATTGCTGGCTGACTCATTTCACCATATGTTGTATCGAACCAGGCTGACTGGGACAGCCCTGAGCTGGATGCTAATTCTGTGCTGAATTAGCTGATGTCAGCCAGAAGCCGTGATTAATGAGATCACAGCAATGAGTCTGCCGTTCCCATCACATTCCTCGCACGTCACCCCCTTCTTGCAACGACCCCCCCCCACTGGCAAAGAGGGAAGGAAACCAATTGTGATACTCCATCTAACACTAACCATAACAGTAAGTAAAAGCTACATGGACTGGTTTACGAATCATTGCTGCCAGCTCAAATCATAAATTCATGATTTTCCTTCATGTTGTTTCTAACAGTTGGGAGATTTGTGGATCTGAATTTTCAATGTGAATTACCAAAATGTGATAACGTGTAGCCATGCAGAATTATAACATCCCATCCCGGAATGCCCAGGACTGAATTTACAATTGAAGAATAGATTCCAATTATGATGCAGAAAATGTACCGTAAACAAGACATGTGCCTCAGATCTGGTTGCCAGGGAGATTGAGTGAACTGGAATTTAGATAACAGGGCATCTACCCCTATTGGTACATTCACCGCACAAATTATGTTAATCAGACTAAAGTTTCCCTTTACAAAACCTGAAGTAAATATGGGATTGAAAAACAGAGAATAGAATGTACAATGTTATATGTATGACACATACATATATGTATATATAGTTCAACATGTTTCACGATGTGTAGTAATAAACGGATAGCTTGGAATTCATGACATTGTGTTGCTCGGATATGCTATGCCAGTTTGTTTTCTAAATATAATATTGCTAGTGAGTCACATATTGTGTTAATTAAATGCTTGAAGTGAAGAGATTTGAATAACGAGATTTTAATTGTCTGACAAGGAGTGGCAGCTTACTCCTCTAATCAGCAGCTAAACAATTATGGTTCCTTCCTCTTTGTAAGATTTTTGGGTTCTGGAGCCACAGGTACCTAAGTTAGACAGTCGAGTATTCATAAGTAATTTTAAGGTAGATAATTAAGTTTATTAAGAAACAACAGTTTAGATAGGATGCATTAGCTAAATAGACAAGAACAGCCAATGACAGCTGAGAGTAGTTCACTGACTCCAGAGTACTAATGGTTGGTTGGCACAGAGTGTGTGATCACAATAGCTTCTGATGGGAGCATTCTGCTCTCTCACTGAAGTGTTCAGGAACTCCTTCCCCATATCTACGCTTGTACAGGTATAAAGATATACAAGGCACCATCCTACCAATTTAGGAACGCCAACATTGAAGCCTGAGCCTAGAGACCTCAACATTTCTATGGACTATTTGTGTTTTTGCAGAGTGGAAAAGAAATGTTTGTCTGCTGAGGTGGTTTTATGCTAGGCCCACCAATTCCATAAGAATTCTATACCTATTCTGAAAAGTATCATTTATTAAAGATCCCATTTCTTAACATCATGTTACTACTGCTCAGCTATCTTTCTTGGGTTTTCTCGGCCTAACCCACTTCCACCCAAACACTGGCGCTTGTTAAATGAATGTTGCAACCCTGTTTCTTATTGAGGAAGCTCTGATATCCTGTGATAGGATGTTATTCTGTCCAGTGGAAGCATCATTTTGTTATTTCACTTGACAGACTGAATTGTTACATTCGTTATTGATGATTGGTGCATCAGTAATAATTAAATTTCCCAGACCCGTCACAGAACACTAATTCGTTCATTCCATATACCTAACAGTCAATAGAGAGATGCACAGACTGCTCATTAAACTAAAACCTGCTGCTGCAAACAAGGTCTTAACATATGCTTATCTGCAATTGCTTGCCTGCTAGCTGGGGCATGAATGCAGCAGTAAGACAAATCTACATGTTAATTTAAAGCTCATATTGTTGGTCATAAACAGACTTAAAATGTACAACTCAGCATCTGAAAAACCTCACCCACACACAATTAATTTTCCCTCAAACTCCCAGTGACTGTGTTACCTCCTTGTTAGTTCTTCTAACTATACTAAAATGCCAACAAGAGGAATGTTCACAGTATTGATGGCTATGAGCATGTGGTAAGATGCTTGTAGTCCTATTCTAGTGGAATCACAAGTGCTGGTACTGGCGCGTGCTGTAACTGGCTAATAAGACTTCCTCATTAATACTCACCATGTCTGCAAGACTCTGCCTCATTATTAGATTCTGTTTCCTTATTGCAGTCAGCTGTCAAGAGAGAGGAAGCGTGCTGATGTCAAGCATCACACTGACGACTTCTTTAATGATGCTTTCATTTCCCTTGTGTAACAGATAAGCAGAATGATCAATTCAGAAGATTACAAGATAAAACTAGATGAAGGAGGCCATTCACCCCAGCTTAACACATTCATTCAGAATTTTTAAAAAATTACAGTATCTTCCCCCTTCCCCCATGGGTCTTAAACTCTGCTTTCACCATAAAGTACAACCATATTTTTGATACATTTTGTTATTGCATTCCTTGAACTACATTTACCTTACCTATTTCACTTTCTATCTTGTCTATGATGTTATTGCTCACTTATCCTCTCTCTAAGCTAATTACTCCCAATTCCCCATTTCTTTCTCATGATTCTATTTTTTGATCCTAACTGTTGTGAGACGTAGCCTTCCACCTTGTACTGTCAGCGTGAGACTTTTTTAGTAGACAGACTGTAGCCAAACCCTGGTATATGCTTTACCAGGGTTTATTAGTGCCACTTCAAAACAGGTTATAAAGTAGGCACGTTACCCCTAAGCATGATACCAACCTCTGTATCGAGATTCTAATACATTACTGATTGATGTCAGCAGTACATCATCATCTACATCATATATTAGCATATCCCATCTGTTAACCCTTCATACTACACCTCCCCCTGTATATATTATCCTACTTTCTAACAACATGAAGCTATGTCTTTAACTATTTACATTACATTTCTGTACTCTCTTTTAACAATTACAGATTCACCCAACTCCAACTCCTACTTTTCTCTCCACCGCAACCCCCCCCCCCCCCCCCCCCCCCCCCCCCCCCCCCCAAGTCACAGCCCTGGAGGATTCAATCTCCTACAGTATTCTTGGCCCTTAGGGAAGACGTGTTGGAGACATGAAGGCATTCTTCTGTATCTGGTAGAACATCATCATCTGCAGAATAGGACTGCACTTTAGCAACATTGCTGTCAGCATTGATGGGAAACAGAGTGTAGATTGCAGGATGACTGAGCTGCAAGGACAACAAAGTCTTTTCAATGAAAAACTGATGTAAGAGAGAAGACTGAAAAGAATGGACCTTTGGACCTTCTGGGACTTGAAGAGAAGAACACAGGTTACTCAGAGGAACTTGATGCTCTCTTGAAGAACACAGGGAAAGGATTGCAATAGAGGAGTGACCTTCAACTCCAGGGGAGACTGTAACAACTGTATCATCCACTCCTGGATTGATGACTGAAAAGGCATTGAAGATCCAAGATTTCAATGAACTTGATGAAGGACAAAACGACCAAATTCCTGTAAGACTGTCAGGAGAAGAAGAAAAGCTGATTTCCCAATGATATATTGGGAGGGTGGTAAGACAGTCACATTTCTCTCTGTGTGAGGTTGTTCCACTATGGCTAATGGGAAAAATTGCTGAGAAAATGGAGACAGCTCAGGGATAAGATTGCTGTACAGGATTCTGCAGCTTGAGAAGTGCTAAAGATTCTGTAACTGCTTCAGTGCTGACATCCAATTTCTGTATCTGCCACCTCTGGCCTTACTTTGTGAAGGACTAAGAGATTCATAACTTCAATCTCTGCTCCCGGTCTAGTGGATGGTGTCTCTATGAAAGAAAGGAACTTACTGCTGAGTGTATAACCTCCCTCAGCTTCTGAAGGCTGAAATTGCACTGCTTCTAATTAAAAGGCTGAAGAATGTCGCATGAAGGACAATGAGTCATTCAAATGTTGAACATCGCCTGGTTTTTCTAAGATTCCTAGAAGCATGCCAACATCGTCACTCAATAAGGATGTACGTTGGTTGTGAAGAACACAGAGAGAATCACCATTTGTCGCCCCTTTTGGCTGAGGGTAACAACCATTCTGTCTTTGATTGGAAGGTCTATGGCATTTGGACTTTGTAACTTGATGTCTGATGGATGAAGGGTCATTGGCTGAAGCTGATCTGCTAATATGTTAACAGCAGCCCAATATCAATTTTAAAAGTAGTTTCAAAGCCTTGAACTTAGATTGTAACTGACCACTAGTCTGAATTAAGAGTATCAACTTCTCCTAGGAATCCAGCAATTTCTTTTTCTTGACTTTCCATTTTTTGGATGGAATGTGTTTCATAAATACTTTTTGGTCTCTGTCTTCAATTAAAATGACTGGATTTGCAGAAATGCTTGAAATGTTCAGTTTTGCCACATTGGAAGCATTCCTGGGCAGTCCTGGTGTCTATACTGGTTTTTCTTTTGCACCTGGCTTGGTGCTTTTCAGCACAACAATCAAGGTTAACATTCCAGAGCAGTACTGAGGGAGTATCACACCGTCAGAAGTGCCATCTTTCAGGTGGGATGTTAAACTAAGGCCTTCTCGGGTGGACATTAAAGATCACACGGCACTATTTCAAACAATAGCAGGGAAATGATCTCTGGTGTCCTAGCCAATAATTATTCCTCAAGCAACATCACAAAAACAGGTTATCATATTGCTATTTTTAAAAAATCCATTTATTGGATGTGGGTGTTGCTGCGTAGACCAGCATTTATTGCCTATTCCTAATTGCCCTTGAGAAGGTGGTGATGAGCTGCTTGCTTGAACTGCTGCAGTCCATGTGGTGTAGGTACACCCACAGTGCTGTTGGGAAGGGATTTCCAGGATTTTGACCCAGTGACAGTGAAGGAACGGTGATATATTCCCAAGTCAGGGTGGTGAGTGGCTTGGAGGGGAACTTCCAGGTGGTGACGTTCCCATGTATCTGCTGCCCTTGTCCTTCTAGCAATTGTGGATTTGGAAGGTCCTGTCTAAGGAGCCTTGGTGAATTTCTGCAATGCATCTTGTAGATGGTACACACTGCTGCCACTGTTTGGTGGCAGAGGGAGTGAATGTTTGTGGAAGAGGTGCCAATCAAGCAGACTGCTTTGTCCTAGATGGTGCCAAGCTTCTTGAGTGTTGTTGGCTGGTGGAGAGTATTCCATGACACTCCTGACTTGCGCCTTGTAGATGAAGGACAGGCTTTGGGGAGTCAGGAGTTGAGTTAGTCTTCGCAAAATTCCTAGCCTCTGACCTGCTCTTGTAGCCACAGTATTTACATGGCTAGATTAGGTCAGTTTTTGGCCAGTGGTAACCCCCAGGATTTTGATAGTAATGCCATTGAATGTCGAGGGGCGATGGTTAGATTCTCTCTTGTTGGCACAGCCTGGCACTTGTGTGGCATGAATGTTACTTGCCACTTGTCAGTCCAAGCCTGGATATTGTGGACACACATTGGCTGCCATGTGTCCTACATTACAACAGTGACTACACTTCAGAAGTACTTCATTTGCTGTAAAGCACTTTGAGACATCTGATGGTCATGAAAGGAGCCACATAAATGTATGTCTTTCTTTATGTTTCTTTGATAGGTTTCCTTAAGCTTTCAGGCAGCTTTTTCTCTTTTCCTCAGTTGCCATGGAAGTTGTTATCATCATTTTACTTCTCAGTTTTGCTTAGCCCAATTTTTAAATACTGGATGTCTTAACCGTCACTTTCCATTATCCCCATTCATTTCCAGCTTTAATAGTTTAGCTTTTTTATCATCAGTCCCACCATTGTTACATTTTCTCAAACATTTTTACACAAATGTACTTGCTATGCTAATTTTTCCCACATTTCCCCCCATGTAGGTGTCGGTAATTCACTGTGAATAAAAATAAATGTAATTAAACTGCCAGAACATATTGCAAAAAACGACTGGATTATTCAGTGGTCATTTTATTAAGGAAGTGTTTCATCTTGAACACCTTACTATGATACCATGTTTGCCACTCTCTCTCTTTACATTCTGTCACCTATTTTGTTGGCAAATTAAAAGTGAGAACAGCAGGAATCTGCTCAAATAAAAAAGGCAAATGTTCATGCGATTGCACGGAGCTTCTTTCTCAGGAAAAAAGCCGCAGACATTAGCACTCACATTTCAGCCAAGGTATTCACACCTTCTCTCAATTACAGAGACCCAATAGCATCACATCAATTATAGTCAATGCCTCATAGACGTGTCGTCCTACAAAAGAAAACAAGATGGGAATAGGTTTTCACTGCTGCAATGGAATCTTACTTTTATGCCCTAATTTATATGATATTAAATTGGTTTTGAAAACCAAATGAAAACTGATAAGACTAGAAGTGACAAGGAGATAAATTAAAGGAATTGTATATAAAGGACATGAAACACAAGGAGTAGAAAAGGCACTTTTGGAATAGTTGCAGAAGAGATGAGAGTTGATTTTATGGGTGATTGTGTTAGTCAATTAATCCCTGTTAGGTGTGATATGCTGATGGGATCAGATAAAGTAGGATGGGAGAAGGTTCGTGTGGGTCATAAACACCAGTGCTGATCAATTGGGCTTAATGGCTAGTTTCTCTGCCAGATCTGTTTATGCAGTAATGAACAGAGCAGCTAAATAACATAAGGCAGAATTTAGCCCTTGTCGGGTGGGCTTGGCGGAGGGGGTGGGCGGGGGTGGTTGCCACTTGCTACCCATGATCTGGGCCGGACTGCAATTTCACGTTGGCAGGCCAATTACAGCCCGCCCAGCATGAAACACAAGCGGCATGCTCAGCGCAGCCTGGCGGGTGGCAGAAGGGAATGAGAGCGCGATGAACACTTTTCCAAATATAAAATAAAGATTTCAAAGATGTAATAAAACATGTCCCTTCATGTGACTCTGTCACATGAGCAGGGACATGTTATAAATGAAATGTAAAATTTTTAATTTTTATTTGCTGTTGGAAACCTCATCCCGCCAGTGCATGAGGTTTTCTAAAAAGTGCAAAGGCCACTTGGCCTTTTCGCCTGCCTGCCAACCATAAATTTGGATGGGCAGAGAAAAATGTCTTTTAAGTATCTTTTTAATAGCCTTAATAGGCCTTTTAATTGTTGGCGGGTGCGCTGCCAACTCCAGCACGCACCACCGACTGAAATATCGCACGACTGCGTGTTGATGTCAGGACACTTGCCCGACATCAACGCGCATCATTTTACACTTGAGCGGTTCGGGCTCTCAGGTAAAATTGTTGCCCATAAAGTTACATTTCTGTGGTGCCTTTAGCATGGCAAACAGGCCCAAGGAACCTCATAGGTATGCAATCAAGCAAAATAATTTGCAGGCATTTCATGCATGGAGAAGTTGTAGAAGTGTTTATACACATTCAGTGAAGTTTATTTGAGATTAACTCAAACGTCAGTGTAAATGGTAGTGCCGCCCATAAATTTGGAGTGCATAGCACCACTCAAATGGATGCTTATCACTGCCTTCTAGGTGTGCATCAAGCCACTGAATGCTTCTTGGTCCTTAGGGGAGAAGTGTGCAAGCAGGGGCATTCCCAGTCTACACTGGAAGGCTCTGATTCAGTGATATCCTGAAGTCACGGAGCCTAACCAGCTGATGCAATACCATTATCCCTAAACTTGGGCAACACTAGTATAGGCAACAAATCATACATCTTTCACCAATGTTCATGCATTCTGCTGTGACGTGGCCACTTGAAGCAGTGCTAATTAAAGGGACGCTCAACAATTTGCAGCTAACGTAATGTTCAGGAACTTATGCTTAGGCACAATTGATGGAAGCACTGTTCTGGGGTTCTTGGAGCTGCTTTTTCCCAGCCTCTGAATGTTGTCAAGGAAGAGAATGAACAAAATTATACAAACAGAAATGAATGTTGCACCCATTCAGAGGGAGGAGAGTTGATTTGTTGTGTTTGCCTAAAACAAAAGTAAGATCAGGAGACACGTGTATAGGTTGAAGAAGCAAAAGGGAGTGGCATTTGATTTAATACACAATAGTACAACTGTAAGCACAAGTACATTAAATAACTATTCAGATACAATAATGCAAACTTGTAGTGAAATGATCAAACACCTCTCTCTAACAAATCAAATAATCCAAGCTCCAATGGTTAGTCTAGCATCGCATAACCTAATAACTATAAACTTTTGTTGAAACTAAAATAATCACACTTATGGCTTATTCCACTTTAATCACATCCAACAAATTATAAGGATTAATCTATAATAAACAGAGCACTAAATAGGTATTCCAGTATTGAACTCTACTTTAATTACATGTGTTACAGCTATCCTAGTCATTGGAAATAACAAAATCATAACTTGTTTCAACGTATGGATTTATACTAGCTTTTCTAGTAAAGTCAAGTCAATCGTAAATTAACTGTCCAGAACATCTCAAAAATAGTCAAACTTATATTGAGTAAGCATCTTTCATTGTTTGGTTATAATTTACAACAATTTATAAATAGAAATACATCATCTTACCTAAAAAAAGAAAAACAGGAGACATGTGTATAGATTGAAATAGCATAAGGGAGTGCATGGCTCCTTCAGAGCACAGTATCTCCTGCTCCTGAGCAGTCTGGTTCATTGTCTCTATGAGGCTATTTAGCTGTGGATTGGTTCATTTTGTCTGTAAAGGTGTTTGGTTGTGAATTGACTTTTAAGGGAAAAAGCTAACATAAGATATATTTGCAACCAATTAGATATTATATACAGAATGTTGAATAAAAGTGATCCATTGAAAAATTAAAATGGCAGTGTTGATTTCTTGGAGGTCTTAGACTGTATTTTTCACCCTTGTGAATTCCCTTAGTGCCTGTCTTATAACTGTCTTGGCCTGTCCTGGTACTCTGACATCAGTGCTACCTCTGTGACTGCAACATGGTTGGTGGAAGGCTGCTTATAACTTTCACTGGAGAGAATGCAGATGACTTCAAACAGAACTAGGCCTTGAGACTCCAGCTTTAGACTGCAACTCCTCAGCATGGATGGCAATAATCTGGCTGCAGACAGACTACAGCAAGGACACTGGTGGAGTGGCAGCATGAATGCTGTCATCTGGAGAAAGGTCAGCTGGTTTGTGCTCCATGGAGCCACTGCCATTCCCCTAGAGTGGCACCTCCCCAATCTTAGTAATCTAATCAAGCATGTATTGCTGGACGACTACAAGGCCCTTTGAGTACTGAGGTCCTCTGCCATGATGGCAGTAGTTTAAGGCTGCATGGCATCAAACATGGATCTCATGACATTCGTGTGAGCTTCCACTGCAGCACAGATTTCCAGCTGTGCAGCTGTGGAAGCTGTGAAGGTGGCCACAGATGCTCCACCATGGTTATGTCTGCCAGTGTTCATGTGGAGCATGCCACCACTTCCACAGTGGAAAGGATGGACTCCAAGCTCAGTCACCTTGGAGCTGGACTCCTCCATGCTCCTAGACAGTGACAAGAGGCAGTGTGGCAAGCTGCCAACACCTCAGTCAACTTGGTGTACATTGACATCAATGTTCAGCTGAAGTCCTCATCAGAATCCCCTGCAGCAAAACTTACTGTCTGGGGAGCTGGCACACAAACTATCCTTTACCCCCTACCCCTGCCCTGCTCTCCCCATCACCCCCCACCCAACACCCTGGTCTGGTTGCAGCCCACTCATGCCCAGTGACTCACCATGTGCAGATCTGGACTCTGTACAACCTTTCAAGTTGGTAGAGTACCTGCATCTCTGGGAGTTTAAGGTGCCTCCTCATCACTGTCCTGGGATTGCTGCTGCTCTTCCACCTGCCTCTGTGGCAGTCCTTTGGTATCAGAAAGTATTAAAACAGGAAGGCAGGGTTGGGGTAAAGGTAGATTTTATGGGGAGGAAAGCAGGAGTTCCATGGTCACAGCTTCCACTTGATGCCACATCTCAGGATGAGGTTGAGGAGGGAGTTGAGAAGAGGCATAAGACAGTCACCCTGGACAGCCTTTGAGGTGCCTGATGCCACCGGCTTCATTGCTGTTGGCCTGATAATTTGGAAAACCATCTCCAAAAAGGGGTAGAAGGGATGAAGATGTGACAGCACTCCGCTTGCTGTCTGCTGCTCTCTCCTATTGTGTGTGACCTTCTCCTGCAAGAGAGAGGGCAGAATGTCAATGTTGCAAAGTGTCTGGGTGATGTGCCTGCCACAGCTGAATAGCTGAAGGCCAGTGGAGGCAGTGAGAGGTGGGTGTGAGGCTGGCAGGATTGGGAAGTCCATGTGGGTGAGGTGGAGTATGTGAATGTTAGACTTGATTCCTGAGTGCCAGGAGTGCTGCAAGGCGAGGGACAGGAATGTGGTGCAGTGAGCAGTGTGAGCATGCTGATGTGCAGTTTACCTGAAGTGATGGAAAGACACATTCACTCACCTTGATCACATGTGTGAGACTATTCAACTTTTTCTGACACTGATACCATGTCCTCAGGGTTTGACTCTGGCCATTCATCTTTGGGGTTTCTTGTGGAAATGCTGCCTCTGTCCTGGATTCCACATTTCTCACCAGAGCTCCCAGGCATTGTTGGATGTGGGAGCTCTCTCCCTTGCCTGCTGAGCCATTCCCTGCACCCTGTAGTCTTTCACTCTCATCGACCAGTCATGCAGCTTCCTTTGAATAGGCAGCCTGCCTTTAAGAATGGAATGGAATGGTGGCTGGGCCAAACAGTGCTGCCTGGCAGCCCCTGCTGAGTGCAGAGGCTACAGGATGCTTTAAGAGATGGAAACAGAACAAGACCCATTCGGCCCAATGCTGTAATCATTCAGACGAGGTGGGTACACCAAATCCGCATCCTGTATATAACCCAGATCTGTATGGACGTGGGCAGTTCACAAGTCCAACTCCACCCACCATCCCCGCCGCCCCCCCCCACCAAACCCCCACCCTCTCAACATTTTGGAGCTATCCAATTTCTAGTCTCTGGTGTTATAAAGTGTTTCTGGTATAATTGTTTAATTCTTCAATATCGTTCCTCAGGGGTAACCTTTAGTACAGTAAATCTCTTGTTGTAGCTTTGTTTGTGTGTAATTTCAGTATATACCAATGTGTTTGTGTTCACTTGTGCTTCATGTATTCACCATGTGTGAAATATCTCAATTCCTAGAGTACCAGCATGGCTCTATTGGTAGCACTCTTGTCTCTGGATTCAAGTCCCACTCCAGGACTTGAGCATAAATATCTATGCTGACATTCAAATGCAGTACTGAGGGAGTGCTGCATGGTTGGAGATGCCTTCTTTTGGATGAGACTTTAACGGCGGACCTGTCTGCCCTCTCTAGGTGGATGTAAAAGACCCCTCAATCAACATCAAAAGTATAGATTATCTGGTCATTATCTCGTGGGTGTTCAGCGTGTACAAATTTTCTGCTGCATTTCCTACATTACAACACTGCCTACACTTCAGAAGTACTTCATTGGCTGTATAGCACTTTGAGACATCCCATGGTCATAAAAAATGCTTTATCTTTTTTTCTGTACAATATCAGTGCACAGCACTAAAAGGTGCAAACATGCAGTGAATGTACGCTGTGCTCATAAAACAGGCCTGCTTGAAACTGTGGAGTTAGCACACAGTTTTAATCTTCACTGCTGATTATCATAATTTGAATTTGCCGGGAGGTGCCAGAAACCTATAAGTTTGCAGTCAAGTGCTGATTAGCTGCAATTTTCATGGAACAGCCTATGTGCTCTCCTTACACCCACTTCCACTGCATGTAAAGTGCGCTACCTGACACCCAGCAGCATGCTGAAAAATGGCACATGGACCAAGAAAGTGGGTGCACAGGTTTTTGGACTGGGCACTGGAGATCCTGGCAGAGGAGCTCCAGAGGAGGATGGATGTAGCATGGTAGAAGGAGTTCACCTCACCCTCCTGTCCCTTTGTTCTTTATCCATTCTGCCTGGCCTCACATCCTCCCATTTCTCCTGCAAACCACGGGGACTCCTAACAAGATGCCAATGACCAAACACTCCATTTCTCCCACATGGGTAGTTCTCTAAGTTGTCCAAAAGGTAGAGCTTGCTCTTTTTAGATGAAATGCTCAGGGAATTCCCAGAATAAGTGCTCATAGCATGTTGGTGTTCCAGAAAGATTCCTGGTACTTTTGCATAAGTTCTTTTCAAGCCTCTAGCAACAAGTGAACAGCGAAAGGTGATATCCCTTCAAGAAGTACTCAGGATTCTCAGCAATGGCAGCTGATCATTGCTAGAAGAGGGTGTTAGTTCAAGTGCTAGCCACTAATATACTATATAGCTTTTTAGTGAGCACCAGCAGGAAATTAAAGTTACAATGCACTGCTTAACAAGCTTCAACTCCTTTAGTAAGTTGTGCCTTGTGCTAAAAGTGAGCTAAGCCTGTGTTTCAGCTTAAGAAGTATCCAGGGAAATTTGCCCCCTGCGTGTGTGCTAACAATCAGTGATGTTGAGTGGAGTTTTGTTTCACTCAGTATGTCAGTGTATGTCAATGGAACAAGGACACTTTCAAATTATTTGTGCTGATGACCTGAAGCAATTCCACTAAGAGTTATAGAGGTCTACACACAGAAAAAGGCCCTTCAGCCCATCGAGTCTGCGCCAGTCAAACAAGTACCTAACTATTCTAATCCAATTTTCCAGCACTAGGCCCATAGCCTTGTATGCCATGGCATCGCAAGTACACATACAAACACTTCTTAAATGTTGAGAGAGTTTCTGCCTTTACCACCCTTTCAGGCAGTGAGTTCCAGATTCCCACCACCCTCTGGGTGAAAAATTCTTCCTCACATTACCTCTAAACCTCCTGCCCCTTACCTTAAATCTATGCCCCCTGATTATTGATCCCTCCACCAAGAGGAAAAGTTCTTTCCTGTCTACCCTATCTATGCCCCTCATAATTTTATACACTTCAATCGTGTCCACCCACAATCTGCTCTGCTCCAAGGAAAATAACCCCAGTCTATCCTCATAACTAAAACTCTCCAGCTGAGGCAACATCCTGGTAAATCTTCTCTGCACTCTGTCTAGTGCAATCATATCCTTCCTATAATACAGATTCCAGAACTGCATGCAATACTCTAGCTGTGGCTTAAACAGCATTTTATACGGTTCCAGCATGACCTCCCTGCTCTTATATTCTATGCCTCAGCTAATAAAGGCAAGTATCGCATATGCCTTCTTAACCACCCTTTTCTACCTGTCCCACTACCTTAAGGGACCAGTGGACATGCACACCAACCTGATCCTTCCCAGGGTCCTACCATTCATCAAGTATTCCCTTGCCTTGTTTGTCCTGTCCTGCATTACCTCACACTTATCTGGATTAAATTCCATTTGCCACTGATCAGCCCATCTGACCAGCCTGCCTATATGCTTCTGTAATCTAAGGCTATCCTCTTCACTATTTACCACCCACCAATTTTCATGTCATCTACGAACTTACTGATCAACCCTCCTACATTTAAGTCTATATTGTTTATATATAACACAAATAGCAAGGGACCCAACATCGATCCCTGTTGAACCCTACTTGACACAGGCATCCAGGTCAGACTGACTGGCCTGTCGTTCCCTAGTTTATCCCTTCCTTCCTTCTTGAATAACGGTACCACATTGGCTGTCCTCCAGTCTTCTGGCACCTCTCCCGTGGCCAGAGAGGTATTGAAAATTTTTGCCAGTGCCCCTGCTACCTCCTCCCTTGCCTCACTCAATAGCATGGGATACATTTCATCTGGGCCTGGATATTTATCTACTTTTTAAGCCTGTCAGACCACTTAGAACCTCGTCCCTTTCTATGCTAATTTCTTTAATTATATCACAGTCCTTCTGCCTGATTTCCATACCCATGTCGTCCCTCTCACCTGTGAACGCCGACACAAAGTATTCATTTAGAACCCTACCTACGTCTTCCGGCTCCACACACAAATTTCCACTACAGTCCTTAATGGGCCCTACTCTTTCCCTAGTTATTTTCTTACTCTTAAAGTACTTGTAAAATAGCTTCGGATTTTCCTTTATTTTATCTGCCAATGTTTTTCATGCCCCCTTTTTGCTCTCCTAATTTCCTTTTTAAGTTCCCCCTACACATTCTATACTCCGCTAGGGCTTCCACTGTTTTGAGCCCTTGGTATAAGCCTCCCTTTTTCTCTTAATCCAATCCTGTATATCCCTCGACATCCAAGGTTCCCCGGATTTGTTGGTCCCACCCTTTATCTTTACTGGAATGTGTTGGCCCTGTACTCTCCCTATTTCCTTCTTCAATGGGTCCCACTGCTCTGATGCAGATTTACCTAAAAGTAGCTGCTCCCAGTCCACTCTGGCCAAATCATATCTGATCTTATTAAAATCAGCCTTCCCCCAATTTAGAACTCTGATTTCTGGCCCACCCTTATTCTTTTTCATAACAACCTTGAATCTAATGGAATTATGATCACTATCTGCAAAATGCCCCCCCACCGATACCTCTACCACTTGCTCGGCTTCATTCCCTAAAATTAAGTCCAGGACCACCCCCTCTCTTGTTGGAATTGAATACCTTTGGGCAGTAAAATGAAACTGGGTATAGGTGTACACCACTTCTGCTGCGTGCCATCAGTTCTAAACTAGAATAGTGAAAAATCAAAGCCAATTGATGCTCTGAAGACCTATGAAGTCATTTGTTATCCATAAACTATCACAATGTCTCCTCATCACCCAACACCCCAATTCTTAGCATATCGCCAACACACACAGCATCTTGATGAGCCATCAGCAGGATGCAGGATTCATAGGCAAACTCTGCATATTACTCTGTACGTAAGATTTTTCTGACTGTTCATTTGGCCGCACATGAGAGACAAATGGGACAAAGAGAGAAAATACAGAAAATACTCAGGAGGTCGGGCAGCATTTGTGGAAAGAAACGAAGCTAATAGCCAGAATTTTCTGGTCCCACCTCTGGTGGGACCTGTTGCAGGCGGGATGGAAAATTCAGCATCCCAGCAAAACGTCCATTGACTTTTGACAGGAACTTCTGGGAATGGGACTGGAAAACCCAGCCAATGTTTCAGGTCTGATGACCTTTCATCAGAATTTCCCAAGAAAAAGAGATGAGCAGATAGGAATAAGAGGCCTCTCTCTCACCCAGCATATCATGGTGACTTGCACTGGAAACTCTCTTCTATTTATTAAATAAGGTCGTTATTAGGTTCTGCTCCAACACTACATTTGCCATATAGTTGCGCTGAAATAAATCACTGCTTTAGTTCCTGGGTGGGACACAAACACATGCTTTGACACATTTGGAGAGTAATTCTGTTAAATCCTGTCATTTACACCCTGGTTTTCCGTACTTGTGAAAATATTCTCCTCCTTTGTGTTGTTTTCTCACCTTATTAGATACACATCAAGATTACCCCAGGCGTAAGTGCAAATTATGTTCTGCACGTTTTGTGTTGCTAGCTACGGTGCTGTGTCCCCCAGTGTAAACAGGTTGGTTTAAAGTTTATCTGCCTGCTACCTAGAGTAATCTGAAACTGAGCAGTTCCCTGTTCCATACAAACTGGGCTCTAGAATTGCATTTGACTTCACAGGGCTAAGGAGAGGAAAAACCGACAAGTCTTCCCACTCATCATTATTATTCAATGATTCCTGATGTAAAGTGTGAGCCTGGTGGTGTCTGGGTTGGTTGGGCTAGAGTATAACACTCCTCACCTTCTGATGGAACTATCTAGGTTGATAGCTAGAATTGTCACTTGGCAAGGCATTAGAGAGCAATCAAAACAAGTGAAATAATCCTCAATATAATTCAACACTTTCCAGAGGAGAAGCGAGAAAATTGGCAGAGGGTAGTGAAATGATATCAAAATATCATCTTTTAATTTGAACATATGAATTGGAGAAGTGCCATCAGGCCATCAACTGTGCTGCATATTCATGATGCCTGAAGTGAGTAAACATTTCCAAATCCCTATCCCCTCAGCAGACATGTGTGATCTTCTTAGGAAAGGCAGAAAACCAGAAGCAAGGCCAAAAAGTGGGGCTGGGGAGGGAGGGTGGAATCTAGAAAACTGCTTTCCTCCCTCCCCCCAGCAGTTGAAATCATTCCATGAGATTACATTGATTCATGTGTACTCTAGCTGTTAAATCACTGGCCATTTATATTGACATTTTTCATTTCTATGGTAAGACATGATGAGTTATAGTTTAAAATGGTATCAGAGCCAGGTTTCAGCATACTAATAACTGTGCTTGACTACTAATTTTTAATTAGCATTGACCTGCGATCTGTTTATAAATTCCAAATGTCCCCAGGCAGTGAGTTTCGGATATTAGTTGCACAATGAAGGGAAGATGGTGAGCACATGTCAGAGAATGGAAAAATATGACAGTGAGCCAGTTTCCAGTGCTCCCATATACCTTCAGTAAGCTGACAGGGGTGTTGAGAGTTGACAAGGTACTTAATGGGCAGGATTTTATGGGGATGGGGGCAAACTGATCAACTTTAAATAAGACAGCCCTGCATGGATAACACACTGCGGGTGGCCTAAACAAGCAAAGTGTGGGACTTCTGCCCCTTGGTGACCTACCAGCCAATTAGAATAGCCAGCAGCTCTAGCAGTCCCAACAGTGACAGAGCTCAGTCGTGGTGCTGCTGGGTGCGTACTGGAAGCTACATACATTAATACACTGGGCCCTGTTCTTTGTAAACAGAAAGAACATGTCCACACATTGTGCCTGTTTCAGCTAAACAAAATAAGTGACAGCCATTCACTGGTTCATTCCTCAGGGCAATGCTTTGACCAATCAGAGTCAAGCTGTGTGGTTTAAATTTCAAACAATGCTTGGCAGTTAACTGTCAGTCAGCATTAACTGGTGTCCACTTGACAACCAATCAGCACTCTCTTTCATATAATATAAAATTGTTGTTCCCATTACATTTGGTATTCTTGCAAATTGTCCTAATGAGTGCAAAACTAAAAGCTTCAACAAAAAAAAGTCTCTTTTTTCAGCAATACTCAAGTCCTGCACTACCAAACAACTTTAAAATGGTTTCTCTGCCTTACCTTCAGAAAATGGACTCTCTGCCTCACTTGCTACAAAGTTGAACAACTTTGGCCGGCTAGACCAAGGGCTCCAGAATTAATCAGGAGATTGCAGAGTTAGGCTCCTGAAGGATAAGTGCTGTACTCCGTACATTTCACCCAAACAAGCCCTGAGACAAGGAAAGCAATTTTATCTGTGTACAGTGGCAAATCTCTCTCACAGGCTTTACAATGGTCTCTCTGCCTCAGCTGATGTAAAGTTCCACAGTAGGCACACCTGCTAGGCTGCAAAATTAAAATCAGCTTGCATAGTCAATTTGGGATGGACCTATTCAGCAAAGAAGTGTGCAGGCCAGGCTTCAACCTCTGCCTTGCAAAAAAGTATTGTCGGTTTGGGCATTCTTTGTTGAAAACTTTTCTGCCGAGCTTTTAGAAACAAAATTGCGGTTCCGTTGAGAGCAATCGAATGTCTTCCCCTTGCATTCACTTCAGAACGGCGCAGATCAAGTGATGGGACCCAATGTCACATTGGCACGAAAAAACATGAAACAACAGCTCAAAATTACACATAATGACGTTAAATTGAAATTGAAGACAGAAATCGGGAACAGCAGCCCTAAAACCTGCACAGTGTTAAATCGGAGCGACTTACTAAAGCGGGGACTTGTTGTACATTCAATGTTCTCTGTCCAGCTCTCCTTCCCAGGATTGCTCGAGTTTGTGAAGAAATCTCCAAAATGGACCATTCATTCTGACTATAGAAGGGGGTCACGATAGAGTGAGGCCTGGAAAGGTTGAGAATATGAGGAAGAGTGGTGGGGCCGGAGGGTGGGGGGGGGTGCTGGGCGGGAGTGGGTAGGTGGAGAAATAACAAAAGGTAGTGCATGTGCAACGAAGAGATGTACACTGCCTCTCAAAAATGCCTCTATTGGAACCATGCACTTTGAAGGCTGGAAGACTTTTTTTATAAGAGCTAAGAGGGTTTGACTATAATTTTTCTGTGGAAAGGGCAAATGTTATCAAGGACTGTGTCAAATGTAACTCCTCTTTTCAATGAAAAAAAGAGAATGTAGATTAACTCAAATAATGCTTTGAAAAGGCCCCTTGACTCTGATTCTTAAATTTTACTGCAGCTACTTCTCTGACACACAAATCTGCTTTCAGAGAACTGAAGGGAGGGCTTTAAGTTATACCCCATTGGTGTTGCCACATGGTCAGCTGAAACGGAACATCTGCATGTGCTTTTAATCCAGTGTCTAAATACTGGCGACATCCTCTAACATTAGAAAAGAACTGATTGGGTATTTAGTTCCTGTCAATACAAGAAATGTAGATGTTTGCCCAGCGATACAGCCCAGTGCTTTTGGAAGTTAAGTCTATGAGGTTTGGCATTGTACCAGCCAGCAGTGTGACACTGAGAGTTAGTGTTCTGCAGATACTCCAACTGAGAGCTCACACTCTAGATCTCCAACTGGCATACTCTTTTGTTTTGGCTGGTATCGATGCTGATGATTGTTGGCTCAGTTCTCCGCTTTGCTGGCCTGCCTTCCTGAACAAACAACAACAATTTGCATTTATATGGTGTTTTTAATATAGTAAAGCACTCCAAGGTGCTTCATAGGAACGTTACTAGACAACACCTGACGTTGGATCACGTTAAAAGACATTAAGACAGATAATCAAAAGTGTGGCCAAAGAGTTTATAAGAAGTGAAAAAGAATGTGAGAGAGGTAGAAAAGTGGAGAGGTTTAAGGATGGAATACCAGAATTTGGAGCTTAGATAACGGAAGGCACAGGGCAGAATGTTATGTCCCATGGGCGGGCGTGCGTGTGGGTATAAAATAGCGCGCAATGATGAGGGGCAAGTGCCCCGATATTATCGCGCACTCGCAAGACATTTCAGTCAGCAGGTTCGAGAGGGTGCTGGAGCCACGCCTGCCACTAAATAACAGGCCACTTAAGACCATTTACAGTCCAATCGATGGCGATTTTTCATTGCCCGTGCAATTTCGCACTCGTCGCACTTGCAAAACTGACATTTTCAGAAACATCATCCATGAGCGGGATAGAAAGGGTCAGCAGCATTGCCAGTGTGAGTAGTGAGGAGTTTGGTAGATAGTTTGCTGCAAGACCCCAGAGGATTCAGACCATGTAGACCCTTCCATGTATCAGGCAGCCTTCTGTTACCCAGGTAATGGGGATTGTGGTCTCCGAAGGTGGCACCTCCTCTGAGAAGTAAGAGAGGGGCAGAAGGAAGAGGAGGCCAGGTGTCCCAAAGCAGGTTCCAGGGAAGGAACCTGTGGGACGAGAGGTGCTGGCACAAGGGGCACAGGGCCAACAGATAGTCCAAGGTGGAAGGGGTCCCAGAAGGCACCATTATCCTGCTGCCGGGTTTACAGGCGGCGATGCAGCTAACTCAATAAATCTGAGGTGCAATGCCAAAGGAGGCTCCACCTCTCAAGGGAGACCAGGACCTCCATCAGTCAGATGATTGGGCCTGAGATCAGCTCCAACTGTGTGGGTGGACACCCCTTGCCAGGGGCTCTGAAGGTCACAGTGGCCCTCAACTTCTTTGCCTCCGGCTCTTTCCAGGGGTCAATGGGTATCTGTGTGGAGTCTCCCAATCAGCTGTCCACAGTTACGTCAAGCTGGTGACAGAAGCTCTGTTTAGGTCGGTATTGACCTTTATTCTTTACTGTACGGACGAGGCCAGTCAGGCTGAGCGAGCCAGAGACTTTGCAACAATTGCTGGGTTCTCCCGCATCCAGGGTGCAATCGACTGCACACATTTGGTATTCATTCCCAGACCAGAGTAGATAAAGTAAACATAAATGAACATAAAATCACCTGTGATCTGTTCCACTTGTGCTCATGATGCCTTTAATTTAAGTTTCTGAGTGCTACATCTTGGTGCTTCCCCCCTCGCTGGCACCGGCAGTAGAGACAGCCTTCTGACTCTGCTGTCTTGTTGGCCTTGATAACCTTGGTGGTCGTCCTCTGGCCTGTGGTGGCCCCGCCTGGGAGGGAGCAGCCAGTGCCACAGCTGGCATCTCCCCAGTCATCGCAGCCTCATCAGATGCCACGATCATTGGCAGAGGGGCTGAGGAGCTGCTGCTTTCATCCAGAGCTCCCTGAGAGGAGTCCACAGAGACAACAAGCAGCTCGTGCATCAATGTGAGGTCACTCTGGACCTCCCTGCTCACCACTGGTGGACTGGCACCTAGCTGGGATAAAGGATGCCTCATCCATCTCCCACACTGGCACTGACCATCTGAGCTCAGTGCTGTGTGAGGGATTGCAGATACGAGCGCATCCCCAGGAACCCCTGATTCTGTTCCTGAAGCTACCTTTCCATGTGAGTCGCCACTCTCTCAATGGAGGAGGCTGTGCGTTTGGTCATGAGCGTCAATGCAGTGCTGATGCTTCGCATAGACTCCTTCATAACAGGGACCATGGCATGCAGACCCTCATGGATCTCCACCAGATCCTCCTGCACAACTCGCTAGACATCCAGAATCGGCCACCTAATGGATGCCTCCAGAGGCTCATCATCAGCTTTCAACCCAGCAGTCCTCCAACTGGACACTCTCCGCCTCCGCCTGTACCTCAAGTGAATGTGAAGTGCCCTCACCAATGTGCACCAAGATACTATCCACTGAACTAATGCCCACTGAGGTTTTGGTATCTGCACTGGTGCCTGCTTCAGAGAGCGGGTGTGTCGCAGGTCCAACAGAAGCTCGGTGATCCTCCAGCATCAGGGGTGGCCCTTTGGGGTCCTGTTGGTGAACATAAAAGGGAGAACAAAGACATGTCATTAGTTAAAGTCATCACACTGTCACTGTGCATGCCCAGCACCCTGGTGAGACAATGGAGATCTGTATCATGGTGCCATTGTCTTTCAATGATCAATGGGGATTCCAAGTTCGTGGCTCCCATCAGTGAAGAGACTGCACCAGAATGGTTGCATAATCGGAAACTCTCACCTCTGTGCACTGCACTCTTACCTTTGTCTGGCACCCCCGCCTCTCCACGCCCGGAAATATGGGGGAGGGGCATGCTGACTTTCGAGCTCCAAGGCATCTGCTGCCCTCTCTGCCTGGTTATGGCTTGTCTTCTCCTGGAAGGACAAAGAAGCATTGATTAGTCCACTGTCTACCTGCAGTGCCATTGCAGCCTAGCCAACCCCAGCTGAGGAACACCCTGCAGGGCATATCCAAGCTGTGTTTCTCGAGCCGCAAGGCAATCAGTCCAAGCAGCCAGGGCTCATCCCCTTGGCCAGCTCCAGCGTCATTGACAGTTGGCACTCAGATTCTAACACCCCTGAGCTCCATGGAGGGACGGCCACACTTTAACACTCTGCACACTAATCCATGTCAACACAGTACTCACCCTTCTTGAGTGCAGCAGGTCACTGAAGTGCTTCCAGCACTGCACCCATGTGTGCCAAACCACATCATGGCTGTTCACCGTTGCTGCCACCTCCTCCCATGCTGGTGACTTCCTCCCATCTCTGGGGACATGGGTGTCTGGCAGCCACCTCCTCCAAGAGGATGGTAAGGCACTCGTTGGAAAAGCGGGGGGCCGAGTGCCCACCTGACCTGCCCTCCCGCCTGCGGTGTCCAGCCGCACTCAACTCCATTGGGAACACTGAACACACGTCCTTCCACGGCAGCCTTCCAGGGGCTGGCTGGGCCGCTTTTAAACCGGCTGCCAGTTCACCATTGAACCAGCTGCTGACAGGTCCCCTCCCCTTCCCTGCCAGTGCCTGAGCTGCGTTTCACGCTGATCGGGCCTTAATTGGCCTGTCAGTGTGAAATCGCAGTTGGGGGCCAATCGTGGGCAGTGGGCCATTTCCCGGCTGCTCTCGGGCTCGCCCAACAGCCTCAAAACCCTGCCCATAGTTGCTACTGATGAAGCAATAAAAATTTAGGGTGTACAAGAGACCAGAATTGGAGGGTTTGTCCAGAGAATTGTAGGGCTGGGAAAAGTTACATAGATAGGGAGAAGCACAGACATGGAGGGATTTGAACAGAAGGATGTGGCTTTCATAATCGAAGCATTGCCAGACCAGGAGTCAACGTAGGTCAGCGAGCACAGGGAGGATGGGTGAAAAGGACATGGTGCAAGTTATAATCACCCATGAAGTGTTGTTTTCCAAGCACTCTCAGAGCATGAGTATTGCCTCCTATCTCTTAGTTATTTCCGCACGTTTGCTACACCAGTGCCTCAACATATAGATTATACAGCAGAACCACTGCCAGTCGGTCACACACCACTCCTATTGAATGAAGTCGCCCTCAGATCACTTGATACAAGTGTGATTCTGATGCAGATTGTGCGTTGGTGCAACGTGAAAACTGCTTCAAGTCAACACACAGGTCTACACTATAAACTGGTGGATTATTCCGCTGACTAATCCGAAACCCCAGATGCTTAGCAAATGGTGTGAGGCACACCTAAAGAGAAACCACATGAGAAAGTGAAAATTTAAAAAAAAGCAATGAGGGATAACATAATGTTAAAGCTATACAATGAAAGGTTTCAATTATATGAGTTTTTTTAATGAGTTAATTATAAATGGGTAGGAAAATAGGAATGAGACAAGGGGGATTGTGGGCAGAGTTTTACGAGTCAGTGAGCGGGGGCGGGGCCCGCTTGCCGAAGTGTAAAATGACGCGTGGTGACATTGGGGGAACTCCCGACGTCACCGTGCCCCATTTAAATTTTCAGGAAGGCAGGAGCACAGCCATACCTCAATTGAGGCCATTGACAGGGTCAATTATGTAATTAAAGGACCTGCCCGTCCAACCTTAAGGTTGGCGGACAGGCCGGGAGCCCAGGCGAGCCTCTCAAAGAGCATGAAACCTCATCCACGGGCAGGATAAGGTTTCATGAGTGATTTAAAAAAAATCTCAGAATATTTCAAAATAAAAGTTATGGACATGGCCCAACTCATGTGACAGTGTCACATGAGGGGACACAGCAGCAAAACTTTTTTCTCATCTTTATTTGAAGTTTCAAATCTGAGCCGATCTCGCTGAGGCGGCACTTCGCCTCAGGGAGACCCGTGTGCTCTTTCACATGTGTGCACGAAAGAGCGCACTCTCGGCTCAGGAAATCGCCCCCCCCCCGCCCCCCCGCCCCCCCCCCCCACCCCCCACCGAACCCCACCCCCGCCCACACAGGGAACGCATAGTGCTCCATGGCGGAGGTCACTTTGGGAGGGCCTTAACTGGCCCGCCCACGTAAAATGGCCGATTGGGATCCTGCTCGCCCCCTCCTGCTCCCACTCCCGCACATCCCCCCCCCCGACAGGGGGAAAATGTTGCCCATAGTGCTATAAAATGCAAATTTCTTTAAATTTCTCACAGTTCACAATCTCTCTCTGTCTCAACAGTGCCAATTGTTATGGCAGCGGACTAATGGTACCAATTACCTATGGGCAATTTAAAATTTTTAAGGAAGACCTGTGTGTTTTTTTAAAAAGAAATTCACTGAGCTGATGGCTGATAATGTAATGTGACCACTTTCTGGAAAATTCCATGTGGATTATACTGACAGACCTGTCCTGAGAGAGCATGTCATGCCTGACCTTCTTCAAGCAGAGACACTTGAAAGGGAGAAAGGAAAGATACAAAAGACTGAACTTTAATCTCCTGTGATTGCATAGGCAAAAGATTGACCTGCACATCTCAGCAGATATCCAAAATCCATCTCAAATTGATTGATATCTCAGAATGTGTAAATGGTCTGAGATGAAAAGAACGTGGACTCTGGGTATGAGTTAAAGTTTTCCTCTTCAGAATACACAGGGAAAAATCAGTTAAAAAGCTGGTGCATTGGTGTGCTGGTGTGTGATTGTGTGTGACAGCAAGCAAAAGAACAAGTCAGTCATTTCCCTTCCCAAGTCCCCCTCCTGCAGATTGTAGGCAAAAGATCTCTCTTTCTCTTTCGCTCTGTTGCTGGGGTCAAAAGCTCAGCAGAAGCCACAGCCTAATGGAAATAGGACAGCCTTTCATCTATCCTGCAGAACCAAGTGTTTCCAAACCAACAGCCAAAGTCAGCTACACCTGAATCACCCAACTCAATGGCAACAACATACCATCATCTATGCCTCATTGTCAAGCCAAAGACTGATTCATTTTTTAAAAACTTTTATTTGGACTCCTAACTTCTCAATTCTGATCTGTGTGCATGTGTGTTGCGTTTTTATTTCTTCTCGTGTTTTCGTAACTAATAAGAACATGAGAACATAAGAACCAGGAGCAGGAGTAGGCAATTCAGCCCCTTGAGCCTGCCCCGCCATTCATTAGGATCATGGTTGATCTCATTTCGGCCTCAACTCCAATTTCCCACCCTTTCCCCATAACTTTTCAACGCGTTACTAATTAAAAATCTGTCTATCTCCCTCTTAAATTTATTCAGCGTCCCAGCATCCACTACACTCTGAGGTAGTCAATTCCACAGATTCACGACCTTTGAGAAAAGTAATTCCTCCTCATTTCTGATTTAAATCTACCACCCCTTAGCCTAAAACTATGGCCTCTCATTCTAGAATGCCCCAGAAGGGGAAACATCTGCTCCACGTCTATTTTGTCTATCCCCTTTAACATCTCATATACCTCAATTAGAT
This sequence comes from Carcharodon carcharias, assembly GCF_017639515.1. Classification (NCBI taxonomy): domain Eukaryota; kingdom Metazoa; phylum Chordata; class Chondrichthyes; order Lamniformes; family Lamnidae; genus Carcharodon; species Carcharodon carcharias. The sequence goes on along the minus strand of NC_054487.1, from coordinate 40,475,695 downwards.
CTCCTCTCATCCTTTTAAACTCTAGCGAGTATAGGCCTAAATTGCTCAATCTCTCCTCATATTAGACAAGCCCTGCATCTCTGGAATCAATCTAGTGAACCTCCTCTGAACCACCTCCAATGCAACTACATCCTTCCTCAAGTAAGGGGACCAAAACTGTGCACAGTACTCCAGGTGCAGTCTCACCAATGCCTTGTACAGTTGCAACAACACTTCCCTATTTTTATACTCTATTCCTTTAATAATAAACTTACTCTTTCTTTGACTCAAGGAAGCCTGGTTATATTGGCTCCTTCTAAAAATAAATACATTTGGACTGGGAAAAAGTGTTCACAGGGGAAGGGATGCCTTTTAAATTAACTTTGTTGCAACCAGCCGAGGGGGTTGAATAAAGAAGGGGAGCCAGCTCATTCTTTGTCACCCAGGAGCATAACAAAATTCGGGGCCTGTTCGGGAAGTTAACAAACTGGAGAAATCTCGCCTGGGGACCAGTCATACCACTATTGAGTGATGTGTGTTTTCTTTCAGAACCTACAATTTTTAAATTAAATAAACTTAGAAGTATTATGTATTACTGCGTAAGGCCAAGAATGAAGGTACAAAAATAATTCATGAAGGATGAGATATAAATTTGATGTGTTCAGAGAGTAATGAATCACATCAAGAATAACAAGTAAAATACGCAAAGGAATGATTTAGTATTCTCTTCCTTGTGGCACATACAGAACAGGAGTTTCTGAAATATATTTTAATGTGGCAGCATGCTGCTTAAATTTACGCATGCTTGTAAAATCAGGTGCCAGCTTTCTTTGGCATATTCTTCTCCATGCCCCTATTGTACGCTTTCGGCAACCAGAGCTGACAACAAGCTGCCAAGACCAAAGTACGCTAAGTCCAAGTCCACAAGCTGCTGTTTGCTTATGATGCTGCGGTGACATCCCGTACTGAAGTTCACTTGCAGCAACTTGTCGATCAGTTCTCTTGGGCCTGCAAGGAGTTTGGACTGACAATCAGACAAATGTTGGTCATCTCCTGGCAGGACAAAGAACACCAGTGTGCAGGGATCCCCAGCATGTTTGCCCTCTTGCGTCAGCGGTGACCCTGTTGGCTGGGCCACATGAGCTAAATGGATGATGGTCACATTCCCAAAGACATGCTCTATGGCGAGCTTGCTAACAGCACGAAACTAACAGGTCACTCACATCTGCGATACAAGAACACCTGCAAGTAAGACCTCAGCTTGAGTGAGATTGGAGTCGATGCACGGGAAGCCCTCGCTGCTGACCGGAGTGCCTGAAGACAGGCGGTTAGGACATGGAAAAAGAAGAGGGCAAAATAAATGCCCAGGCTGCGGAAAAGAGAACACAGAATAAGCGAAAACATCCGTCAACCTCGGGCCAATGCTATTCATCTCATCATCTCTGCCAGTTGCAGAAGAGACTGCCACTCAGGAATCAGCCTCTACACCCACAACGGACAATGTTCAATTCAGAAACGCCAGGCACAGTCCACCATCTCCTGTGACTGATGGATACGTAACTATTTACTACTACAGCTTGTATAATCCATCTAAAGGTTATCATCACGTCCATGTAGTAATTGAAATATTGAGCAGAATTTTCAGGTCGGTGGGCGGGCGCTATCGACAGGCCTGGGAGCCACTCAGGAATGGACTGCCTACCGCAATCAGCCCCCGACCGCAATTTCACGCTGGCTGGCTAATTAATGGCCAGCTAGCATGAAGCGCGCGCTGAAATGCTCAGTCCTGCCAGGGTGGGGGTAGGAGGACGGCGGGCGAGCACGCAATGAAAGCTCCCTAAAGACTTCAAAAGTATTAAATAAAGATTTTAAAATCAGAAAGAAATGACTAAGCATCACAAACAGTCACCCCAACATGTACATTATAAAAAATTCTGTCCATAGATTTTTATTTTTTTAATTTAATGTAAACCTCATTCTGCCTTTGGATGAGGTTTCATGAAAAATGCAAAGGCCGCCTGGCCGATTTGCCTGTCTGCCAACCATGAGGTTGGACGAACCACGAAATATCGGGGACAATTGAAATCTTACTGGGCTTAATTGCCCTCTTAATTGTTGGCGGGCATGCTTCCAGCTTTTGCACGTGCCGCCAATTGAAATATCGCGCGGGTACAGGATGACGTCAGGACACTTGCCGACACTTATCATCATGCGCTATTTTACGCTCAAGCGGGTTGGGACCACGCCCACACACTGACCTGAAAATTCTGCCCATTATTGCACCAACAGGCCATTGAATGTCTCTGGCCAGAACTTTCTTGATGGCTATTTGGGGGCGGGGCCCACTCGCCAATGGGAAAATGACGTGGGATGACGTCAGTAGGAACACCCCATTTAAATTTTTAGGAAGGCAGGTGGTCAGCGAAATCAGCTGTTCGCCTGCCAACCTGTCAGTGGCCAATTGACCTGTCCAACCGTAAGGTTGGTGGGCAGGCTAGGAGCCCCAGCGGGCTTCTGAAAAAAGATAAAACCACATCCACTGGTGGGATGAGGTTTCATCTCAGTTTTTAAAAAGTTTACTAAAGTTTCATTCATAGTTATTAACATGTCCCATCTCGTGTAACGGTGTCACATGAGGGGAACATGTTAATAATTATCTTTTTCTTTATTTTTAAAGTTTTTTAAACATTCAGCACTTTCCCTGAGCTAGCACTTCGTCTCTGGGAGCAGTGCGCTCTTTTGTGCGCATGCGTGAAAGAGCGCACTTTGACAGATGGGGAGTCCGTCCACCTACCCACACAGGTAGTGCATAGCGCTTCCCGTCGAGAAGGCTGCTGGGTGGGTCTTAATTGGCCCGCGCACATAAAATGGCGGCTGGCCCCGTTTCAGCGGCGGAGTTCGGCTGCCCGCCTGCCACCGAGCCAGTGGGGCCCGCCCACCCATCAAGGTCAAAATTCTGGCCTCTGTGACTGTTTTAAACTAAAGCCTGCCAAACATCAACCTTTTTACAGTTTAGGAAATAAGAAACCCTGGTTAGATTAATTTAACATTCAGAGGGGTAAATAAGTCTGAGCTTTCTCTCAAACCTCATACTATAGTTTGCACAGGGTGATGAGAATAAATATATTTGTTGAATTTTCTATGTTCTTTATTCTTTGTTGATGATGAATCTCTCTACCCAAAATGGCAAGCTCTGTCTTTTTTGTTTGTCAAGTCAAGGTCTGGATCTCATTTACACAGACGCTCTGGGAAATATTGTGAGATCAGGAAGTGCCTCATTAATTAAAGCAAAACGTCCTTCTCCATAATTAGTGGCAAAATTGCATTTCAAAGTATGTTCATGTGTTCTTGTTAGCAGGTCATGAATTATGGAGGAAAATCAACAAATGTTTCTGTTAAAAGGGCAGTGCAGGACTTTTTTTAAACATAAAATTGGCATGTTTGATTGGCTTTACAATACTAATGTGTGGATTTGCTTCACGCCTACATTATCTGTAACAATCAGTACATTCTGCAACACATTCCAAACATGGTAACATAGAATTAGTAATGGAGAGGCCTAGACTCAAATCCCACCAAGGCATTTGTGAAATTTAATTTCTGTTCATTATATCAACCTGGAATAAAAATAAACTAATATTAATTACGGTAACCACTGCCAAACATCCGGTTTGGCCAATATTTGACTTCAGACCCACTGTAACGTGCACGCCGAAATGGCCTAGCAAACCACTCAGTGTTAACAAACTACTGCAAAAAACAGGAAGAATAAAACCAATGGACCACCTGGCAGATAGGTATTGAATACAGACACAACTAAGGCACAACCAGACCAGTTGACCGTGTAAAGTTGTCCTCACTAGCATCTAGGGATGTGTCAAAATTCAGGGATTTGTCCTGCAGACTTTTCAAGCAATTGCCTAGCTTGGTCATACTTGGAATCATACCTTTCAGCCAATGGTCCAGATCCTTCCATCACCATCACTGAGTCTGTCCCATTGGCAGGACAGACAGAGGTGACAGCCCCTGGGAGTCCTTAATATTGACTCTGCACCCCCTGAAGTCTCATGATATCAGGTCGAACATAGTTCCTCCTGTTCTGAACGTATCCCATTTAGCATGATGACAGTGCCACACAACACGTAGGACAATAGAGGAAACCTTCCTTGCAGCAGGTAGTGAGAGAACTAACACAAGGCAAATCCTACTTGATCTCATCTTCAATCTACCATGACTAGATTGACAGGAGTGACCTTTGCACAGTCTTTGGAGAAACAAAGTCCCACTTTCTCACTGAGGACACTCTCCATCCCTGTTGGAGAGCACTACCAGTGTGCTAAATGGGATCAGTTTGAATACTGGAAAACTGAACATCCCATGAGACACTGTGAGCCATCATCAGCAGCAAAACTGTGTTCAATCTCATGTGTAACCTCATGGCCTGGCATATCCCTCACTCTACCATAACCATCAGATCAGGCAACAAACCCTGGTTCAATGGGGACTGTGGAACAGCAGACCTGGTGAAGCACCAGGCATATCTGAAATGATAAGTCATGGTGAAGCTATAACATAGGGCTACATGCAAGCTAAACTGTGGAAGCAGCATGGAGTAGATAGAGCTAAGCCATCCCACATGCAATAGATCAGATCATAACTCTGCAGTTCCACCACATGCAGCCATGAATGATGGTGGACAACTAATTAGCTAACAGAAGAGGAGGATTCATGAACGTCACCATCCAGAACAATGAGTGCAAAAGAGAAAGGCTGGAATGTTTGCATCCACCTTTACCCAGAAGTGTCGAATGGCTGATCCATCTCAGCCTCCTTCTGAGAACCCCACTATCACAGGTGCCACTTTTCAGCCAACTTGATCCACTCCATGTAAGATCAAGAAACAGCTGAGCACGCTGGATACATCAAAGGCTTTGGTTACTAACCTCATCCCTGCTGTACTACTGAAGACTTGTGCCCCTGAGGCCCTAGCCAAGCTATTCCAGCACAGCTGCAACACTGGCATCTCACCAACAATGTGGGAAATGCCCATGTATGCCCTGTCTCTATCAGTCTATTCCCAACCATTAGCAATGAGTTGAAGGTATCATCAACATTACCATCAAGTGCCATTTAGTTACTAATAATCTGCTAACCGATGCCTAGTTTGGGTTCTTTCAGGGCCACTTGGCTCCGGATCTCATTACAGTCTTGGTCCAAAGATGGACAAAAGAACTGAATTCCAGAGGTGAGGCAAGAATGACTGCCCTAGACATTAAGGCAGCATTGACCAAGTGTGGCATAAGGAGCCCTAGTAACATTGAAGTCAATGGGAATTGGGGAATGGGGGGAGCTCTCCACTATTTGGAGTCATACCTAGCACCAAGGAAAATGGTTGTGGTCATTGGAGGCTAATCAGCTTAGCCCCAGGACATCTCTGTAGGAGTTCCTCATGACAATGGCTTATGTCCAACCATCTTCAGCTGCTTCACCAATGATCTTCTCTCCATCATAGGGTCAGAAAGAGTGATGTTTGCTGATGATTACGCAGTGTTTAGTTCCATTTGCAATTCTTCAGGCCCATATGAGGCAAGACCTGGACAACATTCAGGTTTGGGTTGATAAGTGTTAAGCAACATTTGTGACATACAAGTATCAACATCTTCAAAAGCTGCAAAGATGGTGATGAGAATTTCCAGTGTTGAGTGTTATCTATTTAGCATAAAGCTTTTGAATTTCCTTTTAGCTTTGAATGAGGAGAAATTAACCTAAAAACAGAAATTTAGCCACAGCAGAAGCTGCTGGTGGTGTAATGATGTTCAACTGTCAGCAACTGTCTATCAACGCTCAGCCTCCAAATTTTAAGAGATGGCAGCCAAAATCTGACTATTTTTGTGGCAATGCCAATTAATTTTCTTAGCAGATGGAGAGGAATATGGGAGTGTCATGGGCCTAAGAGTCACAAGTATGCATTAAGTACTGACACATCAACTAAATCCATTGTATTCTGTGCAGTGCGCTGTGGAAGTCATTTCTGTTTATCACTCATTCAGCTGCTTACTCTGCAGTTAACTTGTCAGAAAAGTGTGAAGCCACCCTGAGGTAAGATAAACAACATTGCAGTGTGTAAGTAGCAGATAAGTGGCCTTAATGCATTGAAAAATTAAAATATCAAGTGTGTTCAAGCACTTTCTCACATCTTTCAGTTTCCATGAGTTCAAGTCACTTACCTTTATTATTTTCATACCACAAATTAGTGTTTAGCTCATTAGCAAACATACTGAAAACAAATAAATTTAGTATTAATGCTGCTCATTACCCCAAATGGTATGCCATGGAAATCTTTTTTGGAAAATACATAGATCATTGACTTTGGCCAGATAATGTATTGTTTTAAATGGATGGCTCAAGCAATGTGTTAAATATAGTTGTCAAATGGGCTTAGTTTACATATTCATGCTTATCAAGGTGAGAACAGTCAGTGGTGGAAAATACTCATTATCCTCATGTTTCTATCAAGTACTCCATAGTCAGCTGTGGAGCAAAGCTTCCTTTGCATTGATTTAATGATAGTCTTTTTGCTCCACTTACAGGAGAACATGTCCTTTTACCACTTACCTGGGGGTCAGAGAGGAGGCAGACCTGGGAGGAAGCAACCCGGAGCAGGAGAATATAAATCGGGACTGAGGCTTGAGGCCTATGCCATTTACCTGGGAGTCGGTGAGGCGACAGGACCAGCCAGCTGTTCAGAACTGGCCCGCGTTGAGTTCGAAAGGGAAGTGAGAAAAAAAAGTTCATTTGTTGGTAAGAAACTGCTGTTAGGGACAGTCATTAAATTGCTGCAAATTAGAAATGTATTATTTTTAAAGTAGCAACTATACTTGGATTAAAATGAGAAACACCAGGAATAAGGGAAAGTCAGGGCCAGTATAATAAAGTAATTTAAATAAACCAAGGTGAAATGAAGTTAAGACATGACAGGGCAGCTTGGTTGAGTTGAATGTGTGTTCTGTAATATGTGGGATGTCATGGACGACACTGGTGTCCTAGATGACCACATGTGCAGGAACTGCTGCCAGCTGAAGAATCTTGAGCTCCAGGTTTCAGAGCTCAAGTGGTAGCTGAAGCTACTTGGGCACATTCATGAAGCTGAGAGCTACGTGGATAGCACGTTCAGAGAGGTGGTAACAGTCAGCTTAGGAGCCTGGGGGCAGAAAGGGAATGGGTGACTGTCAAGCAGTCCAAGAGAACTGGGCAGGCATTGCAGGAGTCCCCTAGGATCCCACTCACGTTCTGTTTTGGAAGCTGATGAGATGCTGGCTCCTCAGAGGAGTGCAGTCAGAGCCAGGTTTGTGGTACCACAAGCGACTCGGCTGTACAGGAGGGGAGAAAGAAGAAAGGAAGAGGGATAGCGTTAGGGGACTCATTAGTTAGGGGAACAGAATGGCATTTCCATGGCCATAGGTGTGACTCCAGGGTGGTATGTTGCCTCCCTGGTGACAGGGTCAAGGATGTCACTGAGCGGCTGCAGCACCTTCATCTGGGAGAGGGTGATCAGCCAGGGGTTGTGGTCCTCATTGGTACTAATGACTTAGGTAGGAAGGGGGATGTCGTCCTGAGATCAGAATTTAGGGAGCTAGTTCAAAAGCTAGCAAGCAGGATCTCAAATCTAGTAATCTCTGGATTACCCCCAGTGCCAGGTGCAAGTGAGTACAGAAATAAGACAGGGGAATGCTTGGATGGAAAGATGGTGCAGGAGGGAGGGCTTTAGATTCCTGGGACACAGGGACTGGCTCTGGGGGAGATGGCACCTGTACAAGCCAGGCAGTTTGGACCTGAACAGGGCTGGGATTGATTTCCTTGTGGAACGTTTTGCTAGTGCTGTTGGGAGGGCTTTAAACCAACTCAGCAGTAGTGTGGAAACCAGGAGAGAATATTAGAGATAAATACCAAGGTGCATAAAATACTGGTAGAGACTGATAGCACTAGTATAGAGAATAGTAAGTTAATAGGTGGAATTGGAGGAAGGGAGAAAGTCATGAAGTCTAAATCAGGGTCACTATGCATGTATATGAATGTATATTGTGAATGTGAATGGAGTATAGTAAATAAGATTGGGGAGTTACAGGTGCAGATTGCCATGTGGAAATATGATGTGGTGATAACAGAGATCTGGCTCAAGAAAGGTCAGAATTGAGTGTTAAATATTCCTGGGTACAAGGTGTTCAGAAAAGATAGGCCAGGGAGAAAAGAAGGAGGGATGGCAGTATTAGTTAAGGAGAGCATTGCAGTTCTGGAGAAAGAGGATGTCCGAAAGAGTTCAAGGTCAGAATCAATTTGGCTAGAGCTAAAGAATAAAAAGGGTGCAATTACATGGCTCGGTGTAGCCTACAGACCATCAACTAGTGGGGAGGATGTAGAGGAACAATTCTGCAGGGAAATTTACAGAGAGGTGCAAACATTATAGAGTAGTTATAATTACCTAAATGTAGACTGGAAGAGTGGTAGTGTAAGAGACAGAGAGGGACAAGACTTCTTAGATTGAGTTCAGGAGAGTTTTCTACAGCAGTATGTGTCCAGATTAGCAAGAAAGGATGCACTGTTGGACCTGGTTCATGGAAATCAGGAGGACCAAGTAGATCAAGTGCTAGTGGAGGAACATTTAGGAGACAGTGATCATTATATCATAAGGTTTAGGATGATGGTAGAAAAGGACAATGTGCAATCCAGAGTAAGGATAATTAACTGGGGAGAGCTCACTTCAATGGGGCCAGATAGACTGGAACCAAAGGTTGGTGGGAAAACTGTAGCTGAACAATGAGCATTCCTTCAAAGAAGAAATGGTGCAGTCACAGACAAGATATATTCCCTCAAAAGGGAATGGTAGGACAAACAAATCCAGGGCTCCTTGAATGAAAAAGGAAGTAGAAGTTAAGATAAAGAAGAAGTGTGCTTATATCAGGTGTCAGATAGAAAATACAATTGAGAACCAAAAGGAATACAGATGGTTCAGGGGGGAAGTGAAAAAGCAAATAAGAGAAGCAAAGAGGGATTATGAGAAAAGACTGGCAGCCAACGTAAAGGGGAACCCCAAAGTCTTCTATCAGCCCACAAATAGTAAAATGGTGATAAAAGGAGGAGTAGGGCCAATTAGGGACCAAAAAGGGGATTTATACTTGGAGGCTGGGGGCATGGCTGAGATGTTTAATGAATACTTTGCATCTGTCTTTACCAAGGAAGCAGATGCTACTGAGGCCACGGTGACAGAGGAGGAAACTCTGTCACTAGAAGGGTTCAACTTGCTAAGGAGGAAGTGTTGGATAAACGGTTGCTTCTTAAAGTTGGCAAGGCACAGGAACCAGATGAGATGCATCCAAGGATATTGAAGGGTGTAAGGGTGGAAATTGCAAAACACTGGCCATAATCTTTCAGTCTTCCTTAGTCTTAGGGGAGGTGTCAGAGGACTGAAGAATTGCAAGCATTGCGCCCTTGTTCAAAAAAGGTTGTAAGGATAAGCCCAGCAATTACAGACCAGTCAGTTTAACTTCACTGGTGGGGAAGCTTCTTGAAACAATTATTTGGGATAGAATTAGTAGTCACATGGGAAAAAGTGGGTTGATCAGGAAGAGCCAGCGTGGATTTCTAAAGGGAAAATCATATTTAACTAACTTGCTGGAGTTTTTTGAAGAGATAACAGAGGGGGTTGATGAGGGTCATGCTGTAGATGTGGTGTAGACAGACTTTCAAAAGGCATTCGACACAGTGCCACACAACAGACTTGTGAGATAAGTTATAACTCATGGAATAAAAGAGACAGTAGCAACATGGATACAGAATTGGCTGAGCATTGACAGAGGGTAATGATCAATGGATATTTTTCAGGCTGGAGGAAGGTTTGTAGTGGAGTTCCTTGAGGTGGGTATTGGGACCCTTGCTTTTCCTGATATGTATTAATGATCCAGATCTTGGTGTGCAGGGGACAATTTCAACATTTGCGGATGATATGAAACTTGGAAGCATTATAAACTGTGAAGAGGACAGTATAGAGCTACAAAAGGATATAGATAAGTTGGTGAAGCTGGCAGATGAAGGTCAATGTGGAGAAATATGAGGTGATACATTTTGGTAGGAACAACATGGAAAGACGATATAAAATAAGTGGTATGACTCTTAAGGGGGTGCAGGAGCAAAGGGACCTCCCTGTATATGTGCATAGATGATTGAAGGTGAAATGGGCAGATAGGTGGCAGATGTGACAGTTAATAAAGTATACAGTATCCTCGGTTTTATTAACAGGGGCATAGAGTACAAGAGCAAGGAAGTTATGCTGAGCTTATATAAGACACAAGTTATACCTCAGCTGGAGTATTGTGTACAGTTCTGGGCATCACACCACACTATAGGAAAGATGTGAATGCATTGTAGAGAGTGCAGAAGAGGTTTACAAGAATGGTTCCAGGGATGAGAAACTTCAGTTATGAAGAGAGATTGGAGAGGTTGGGACTCTTCTCCTTAGAGAGTGGAAGGCAAAGAGGAGATTTGATAGAGGTGTTCAAAATCATAAGGGGCGTGGATAGGGTAGATAGGGAGAAACTGTTCTCACTCATAAGAGGATCAAGAAAGGATGGGCACAGATTTAAAGTGATTTGCAAAGAAGCAAATGTGATGTGAGAAAAACTTTTTCATGCTGAGAGTGGTTTGGCTCTGGAGTGCACTGCCTGGAAGTGTGTTGGAGGTAGGTTCAATCGAGGCATTCAAAAGGGCAATGGATGATTATTTGAATAGAAACAGTGTGCGAGGGTACGGGGGAAAAGGCAGGAGAATGGCACAAAGTCATAATGCTCATTTGGAGAACCAGTGCAGATACGATGGGCCGAATGGCCTCCTTTTGCACCATAACAATTCTGTGATTCTGTGATTACTCAGCTGCCCTTTACATTCATCTTTATTGTCACTCCAAATGAGACTGCGAGAAACTAGGATAATCGACACTGATGTCCTCAGACATAACTTAAAGGATTCAAAAACGGGTAAGAATTGATATAGTGTTGAATAGAATGTGTTTCGTGCTGTGGGATCACTCTTAGTAGACCTAAATTGAAACAGCCGCAGACTCAGTCAACTTATAAGGCTGGGCTGTTTTCAAACTCAGCATCTATAAATGAAAGGATCATGTCACAATCAAACTTTTTCTAGTGAGGATAGGTACTTGTAAGGGGCAAAGACTGAAAAGTTACACATCCACTGACGGAGATGGATGAACAGCTTATAGGGGGGTAGCTCTGGGGACATGGGTTTAAATCCCACCATAGCAGTTGGTGGAATTCAATGAATAAATCTGGAATTGAAATCTATTCTCAGTAATTGTGACCATGAAACTATTATTGATTGTCATAAAAACCCATCCTATTTCACTAATGTCCTAAAGGGAAGGAAATCTGCTGTCCTCACCTGGTCTGGCCTACATGTGACTTCAGACCCACAGTAATGTGGTTGACTCTTAACTGCCCTCTGAAATGGACTCGCAAGCAACTCAGTTCAAGGGCAATTAGGAATGGGCAACAAATGCTGGCTTTGCCAGCAACACCCACACCCCATGAAAGAATAAACTTCAACCAACCTAAGATTTTTTAAGTGCATCATGTGACCAGCTCCATCAATCTCTCATTCAGCTATTTACTTTTTGTGTAAGTTGAGGTGCTGTGTATACAGCCACATCCCCAGGTAAGATGAGCAGTTTGAGTGCTGCTGACCACACCTGACCGTGGAGTCAGCACTATTGTGCTAGCTTTTAGAGTTTTCTTATTTTCTACCTAGGGGCAGAATACTCCGTGCCCGCTGGTGTCGGGTATGATTGGTGAGCAGACAAAATTGTGCATGACGTTGTGAAACCATTCCATGATTGTCCGCTCATCCCGCCAATGGCGGGCTATGTTTCCTGCCATTGGATGTCAGGAACCTTATTGTAATACATCAGCATATCAATATCAGGCCAGCCCACCAGAATCATTCCCCTCTCCACCCCCCTGCTAGATCATCCATCCACGTCGGCAGAAAGCACGCTGACATATTTCACAACAGCACATAAAAGGCATGCACTTGAGGGGCTGCACTTTGAGCGGAACTCGAAGGTGAGTGCACAGTAACAATGTGCAGCACTCACCAGGATCACCTGTTGGACTTCAAGCTTGAGAGGCGTTGGGGGTTTGGGGTTAAGGGCAGCCCTGCCATTGAATGTAGCACACAAGCATTTGTATAAAGTGACCATTGCTCTGCAGCTAAGACACTTCAGCCGCAGTTACATTGATACGATTGGGGTGAGGCTTCTAGTTTATCTGCCCACTCAGGCAACGCAGAGGCATCAAGTGCTCCAAAGCTTTTCACACCCCTATACCCACCACCCATCCACACCCTGCCCAGCACAGACTGAAAAGTCATCTGCACAAGTTGTACAATCTCCTTGCTAAAGCTGGCCATGGAGCAGTCACTGCTGGAGGTGCTCACAGCCCCTTACAATGTCAGCATCCCAGTTTGGACCAGTCTCCCCCATGGTTCAAGCTAACAGTGCAGCCTTGCAGTGTGGGTTAGGAGAATGCCTGTGCCTGAGCTGAGAGCACAGCATGCAGTCCAATGGGCAAAACTGCCACCAATCTTTTGGGTGGAGTGGGGTGAAGGTGGGTGAGGTTTCGGGCAGCCATGCAGCGCATTAAACTCTGGCCATCCAAGTGGTGGACAGCACTCTCCGGGAAGGGTTAAGAGGCATTCACGCTTAACCAGGACAAGTTCTTACTGCACCCATGCTAACCACGTGTCTCTCTCATTCTGCAGGAGGAGTACATCAGGATCATGGAGCCTGTTTATCCAGCTGTATGCCTGATGGCCTACAGAAAGCAAAGATGACGGAGGAGAGAGGTTCCTGGATGCGCAGAGGCAGGAGCAGCAACCTCAGGAAGAAGGGGCGTTTGCGGCTCCTGCACACGCCGCCAAAGAGCCACAGTGAGCTGTCACCGGTCGGCGCCTAGTGACACCCAAAGTCTATAGATGCCGCCTGTCATTTCTGCAGATGATCGAGAATCAGTGTCACCGAAGACTGCGCATGTCTAGGGAATTGATCAGTCACATCTGCCACTTACTACAGGACTTGGCACCAAGGGGACATGGAGGGCATCCACTGCTAGTGGCTGTGAAAGTGACTGTGGCGCTCAATTTCTGTTCCAGTGGCTCCTTTCAGAGCTCCACAGGTGACCTCTCTGGGATCTCAAAAGCCTCCACCCAAAAATGCATCCATAAGGTCACGGATGTCACCTTTGTGAGGGCACACAACTTTGTGCATTTCGCCTGGGACCAGGACAGGCAGGATGCAAGAGTAATTGGATTTGCCCAGATCTTAGGATTCCCACAGGTGCAGGGTGCAATTAACTGCACTCTTGTGGTGCTCAGATCTCCATCGCAATACAAGGTGAACTACATCAACCGCAAGGAATTCCATTGCTGAACGTGCAGCTGGTGTGTGACCACTAGAAACGCATCCTGTAGGTGTGCGCACTGTTTCCAGGAAGTGTGCACAACGCCTACATCCTGAGTCGCTCGCAGATCCCTGGAGCTGCAGGGTTGGCTCCTTGGGGACAAGGGCTACCTGCAGAGGCCATGGCTGATGACACTCGTGCAGCGGCCTCAGACTGCAGCAGAGCGAAGCTATAATGAGACTCATGCAGCAGCTCATAGCTTGGTGGAGCAGACCATCGGGATGCTGAGGATGAGGTTCCGGTGTATAGACCGGTCTGGTGGAACCCTGCAATACAGTCCACAGAGGGTGTCACGCATCATCATTGTCTGCTGTGCCCTTTACAACCTGGCGCTGCAACAGGGAGAGGAGCTGGCTGAGGAGGAGGTGGAGGAGCTGGAGGTCTCCTTGGATGAGGAGGACACCAACTGAGATGAGGGTAAGAAGGCCCTTGGAGGCGACGATGGGGGGACGAAGCCCTTGCAATGGCTGGACAAGGCGGGCATACTCGGGAGGCCCTCACAGCTGCTAGATTTGTGGAGGATGATGACGACATGCAGTGAGGTGATCCCATAGATCTGCACAGTGCATTTGTGAATGTTGGACTCCAGTTTGGCTTATGGCAGCGCTGACTGCTACACCCTGTCTGTGATGACCTTGCCAGGCCAAAACTTGGAGGGCCCTGGTCTGCTTTCGGGGTCCTGCTGTGTGACAGTGGCACCCTCCTCAGCCTGTGGAGTTGAAGCTGCTGAGGTCACAGGAAGAGGGGATTTGGTTGGGCCAGACACTCTTGGAGTCACCTGGATGGATGGCTGATTCTGCTCCGTATGGGTGCCCGAGAGCCCCAGGCTGACTCCTTGAGGAGAAGGGCTAGCTAGAGTGAGATTGAGCTGCCCAGCAGCCCTCTCGTGTACACACTGTTGGGGGCCAACAATGGCATCAGCAATGGAGTTGAGCCCCCGTAGCAGTGCAGGAGTGATGCCCTGGACCAAGGTCTTCATTGCGGCTGCCATCCTACCAATGTTGACTTCAGTGCATTTCCATGCCGGCACCATCACCTCAGTCTGAAGATGGACGGACTCCTCCATTGTGCCCTGCAATCTGAGGAGTGCAGCAGACATCCCTTCCTGATGTTCCCAAGCTTGCCTTTGCAGCTCCAGCAACTGCGACATGACCAAGTCCAGAGGCTCGTCATCTGCCTCGGGCTCGGCAAATTTCTGGCCTCCAGCAGTCCTCCAAGTGCCGGGACCTGGGAAGTCCCTGCTGCCACCTGCTGTGCATCAGAAAGTGTGATGTGCTCACAAGATTGTGGTCCCGAGGCTACTCTAAAGCTAGGTCCAACCGAGATGTGTGTCTCTGCGCTGGTGGGGGGTGTGGGTGAGCGCTGTGATGGGGCTTCAGGGAGCGTGCCTCCAGATTCCTCTCCAGAGGTTTCTTTGAGGCTTGATTGGAGGCCCTGGGTTATGGACTCTGTCGGCTGTTTGGCAGATGTGCCTGCGGAAGCAAAGAGAGATAATTAGTGCATGGCAGTGGACTGTGAAACAGGACACATCACTCACAGCATGGTTGTCTGATGGATGTTGCACTGCTGGACCATCACTTGGTAGAGCACCGCTGACCTCACTGACAGCCCAGGACCGGTCCAGATCCTCACTGGCCAGCTGGATGACTCTGTTTTCAAAGTTGGTGAGGAACTTGATTTTGGGGTTTCCGCCACCAGTCTGTGACCTTTCCCTGTTGTTGTGTGTCAGCTTGTCCTGCAGGAATAGAAATGGGAAAGTGTAAGCAGGAAGCCTGCCGGGCCAGATGATAAGTGTGCCTGGCCTGTGTGGGTGGTGAGTGGTCCCATGGACGGGATGAGGACAATGACGGTGTGTATGAGAGAGTGAATGGTGATGTCCCTTGAACTGGCAGTGAGTGAGGGCCCTGTGGATGTGTTCTGGGTTTGTGAGTGTGTGAGTTGAGAGTGATGAGAAGAGTGATTTACCCTGGTGGAATGGAGGAGATCGTTCATCCTCTTGTGGCACTGGGTGGCCGTCCTCTTCTGAAGGCCATTGGCACTGATCATCACTGCCACCACCTCCCAAGCTGGATTAGTGAAGTTGCTACCCATCTTTCGGCTAGAGTCAGTGTAGAGGGCATCCTGGCGGGACTCCACGGCATCCAAAAGACTTTCCAGTGACACATTGCTGAACCAGCAGGCTGCAGTCTATTTGCCTTTTAGAGTCATGCCACTTCGCAGCAGTGGTGGCCTGGAAGCACTGAGAGGTCAGCACACGCGGCTGGGCTTTAAATATGGCGCCCGCATGATGTAGCAGCGAGGTGATGGCAGGTGGGCGAATGAGAGCTCGCTTGCCATGGAAATGGCGTGTTTCCTGGGAGTACACAAATAATGTGGCGGCTTTGGGACGATACAGCGTGAAAACCCTCCCTCACAGCCAGCCGGTAAAATTTCATTTTACCCGCCCACTACCACACTGTTCAAATTTAGGAAAGTTCCACCCTAAGTTTCTAGTACTGTTCGATATTCCATTCCAAGAGATTAGGCAGATGACCTTTTCAACAGTGTCATTTTAAAATCCATTAAAATCCTTATTTTTCATAAAACCTAGAAAATAAGAGCACATTTTCCAAGATACAATATTCTTAACTTGGTATTTCAAGACTTCTGGTTCACTTCTGAGTGTAATGATTGACAGGTTAACAATAAAACCTCGCACAAGTTAGTGCCATTGAGGGAACAATAAATGGCTTCATTTTTGTAAGTGCAGCTGCCTATCTGTCTCTTTAATCCCAACAACTTTCAAAGATATTTCAGTTTTGAAGGAAACGCTTGAATGGCTGGCAAAATCTCCAAGAGGAATTTTGCAGTGTGCATTAAAAAAATAAAATGATTATCACAATAGGATCTAGAATCAGATTAGAATTCTTTCCATGTTATTGTAGTCTGGTGCATAAATTAAAATTTTGTTCAAATGGATGATGCACTTTCTGAATCAATAGCTAGCTTCAATCCTAAATCTATGCACCATCTTGCTCTTCATTCGGGACCATTTCACCACCGTCTGTGCATTCAAACTCTCACGATTTCACCGATTTGATCTCTTTACATTTTATTTTGTTTCATGTCAGGCTTGGATCAGTATTTGCACATTTTTAAAAATGCAGATGATCTGGTCAGTCCTGATAAAAAGCTACACATGGAATGTAAATCTGCCTTTTGCTTCTTATATACCTTATATTTCCACCTTTCAAAATTTCTCTTTTTCTCTTGTTTTTTTAATTCTAGAGAGATCCTTGACCACCCAATAAATTATGCTAAGGTCATTCAACACAGTATCACACAGGGCTAAAGACCACTCTGGCTGGAGTTTGTTCCAGGCAGTGTAAAGTGGGCCTTTGGGAGCCTCAATCCTCAGTTTAGGGATCTGTTATCAGTTTGGATGGCAATAAACTGTATACACTGGAATACTGTAAACACTAGGCAAAAACTAACTTTTCTTTTAAGTTACAGGTGCCCTAATTAATTATAGTTCTATGTTCTGTTATGTAATGAGATCACTTAAGGGACTCATGAGTGTAATTAATGATAATGGAGATTTCCTCTAGATCCTATTAGATGACTCATGTGGGTATAATTGTTTACAGGATGTATTTGTACTCATTTGACTGTAATTGTGACAAACTGATCAAGTTTCTAGCTCAGAATGTATCAAGCTTCATCTAATTGGCATGAGGTATTGAGCCCTGCATAATAACAGAGAATTGGTTATTGCATTTCAGAGTGTGCTTTGTTCTGACCAGGTGAGAAGGGGTGAACTGGCTCAAACTCCTCGGTTGGTCACAACAAAGGTTTAAGTTTCATTTAATGAGGATATGCCATTTTCCAAATCATAATGGTATTTAAGGTTTTCTTGGGTCAAAGAAAGAGCATATTTCTTCACCCTTAAACTCGAGAACAATAAGAAAAAACATGTAATGTCAAGCATTCACCCCTCGTGCAGTCATGAGGGCCCAAACACACATACACACACAGCTATCAGAAATAACGGAGTTAAAATCCAACAACAAAGGTAAAAAAATATAGCAAAATGTCCTTTGATTATCCTTGAGGTGATTTTAAACGTTGTGGCCAATTTAGGTTAACTGGTTTCTTGGATGTTTGTCAGATGTAGGAGATTTTGGGTAGGCCTGTCTGTGGTAGACATTGTTTCAATATCCAGCGCTTTGCATTTTTAATGTCTCTTCCTTAGACAGTTACGAGTTTCAATGGGTCTGGATTATAGGAAATGTTCTTCTCCTCACAGCCCCCTGAGGGTGATCTGTTGGTTTCTCACTTTCACCTTGGAATGTGGCCTTGCATTTTTAAGTGGTTAGCTCTGTCTCAGTTCAAATTGCAGAAGTTCCAGTGAGCTAAAATTGAAAAATCACATTTTCAAAAGTAATGGGGCATAGTTTCGTAACAGTTTGCTGTGGGCTTGCAGGGCTTGGAATGTTTTACTATGTTAAAGGCACTATATAAACACAAGTTGCTGTTGTTAATCTGTCTATATGTGTGTGTCCATATAAATGCTAACTGGTACTTTTAGACATATCACAGAAGAAGGGTTCCAATATGTTTGTTCCTCACTGGGATTTGTTCCATAATTGTAGCCCCCTCTAAATTTGTTTCCTTTCCATAAATTGAGTAGATGCTTACTATAGATAGTAAGAAATTAATGCCAAACCTAACTTGGTATATCTTTATTATAACGATAAACGAACTGGATTGGTAATAACTGTTTATAAGGGTGCTTAGACAGAATTAACATAAATATCACAAACATTACCATGATTGTGAATCTTTATTTGGATTAATTCTGTTGTCATTGATGCTCAAACAGCGGAAGGTAATTTGTAATTTACAATCACTGTGAGAACACTTGCATTCATCAGCTGCAGTCAGCATGCATCTAGGTAGCACTTGATAAGGAGAATATGAATGCTATTGACTACAACCACGATGAATGCTGTGAGTGAGGAATCAGCTGCAGTGAGTTATACGATCAACATCTCCGCTCTAGAGATCAGATTGTCACACTTTTGATGTCAAGTTGTTGCATTGGCCCATATTATCTTTGTAGCACTGACTGAATCCTTATATCATTATTAAATTCAACTGTGCTGATGTTTTCCATATAAATTGAATCTTGCAGAATACAATTCTATTCAGTCACCACAACACTGATCATATTACCATGTGCTTTTTTTCTGTCTTTTTCAGTAAAACCTACATTACAATTTGTTCCTGTAACCAGTCTCACCTTAAGTTCCTGTAAGAATGGATTGCAGTAGGTCAGCAGAAATACATGTAGCACCTAATCACATGCTGCATTATATATTTTCACATTGTGCTGAGGTAGACTATGTGAGGTACTACAATGGTGTTTTGCATATAGAATCATAAAATGATACAGCACACAAACATACCTTACACAGGCATACCAATTCCACGAGGGGAATTGGTAATTCAATTAGGTGGATTCTTTTATTTGAAGACATGAAACCATATACAACAACCTCTGGGAAGTTGGTTAACATGTCTGATCTCCAGGACCGCTCATATCTTCTGTCGATCACATGAACATATGCATCACATCCTATCTGATGATTTAGATTAGTTTTAGATATGCCCCTTAAAGGTATACCACACCATTCCCCTTTTTTCTAACTTAAAGTTGTACCCTTAAACAATCATAAATATTAAATAATGATAAATATTAACATTACATCAAATGAAAACTCTTATGGGTTTAAATATACAATTGTACAAAGTGATAACCTTTCAGTCCCTGAAGTGTAACAGTGGTTTGCTGATATGCCCAGACCTGGTTATTGTGAAGTTCGTTTGAGACTGCCACATGTTCTTACAAATCTGAAAGTTGTCTTTTCCTCACGTCACTTCTGGTTCTTTTGCCAGTCGCCTTAAATCTGTACCCCCTGGTTATTGACACTTCTGCCATTTGAAATAGTTTCTCCTTATTGACTATATCAAAATCTTTCATGATTTTGAATACCTCTACATAATCCCCCCTTAAACTTCTCTGCTCAAAGGTAAATGAACCCAATCTTTCTAGTCTCTTTATGTAACTGAAGTCTTTCATTCCTGGTAGCATTCTAATAAATCTCCACACCCTCTCTAAGTCGCTTGGTAATGTGTGATACCTAGAATTGGCTACAGTATGTTACCTGAAGCCTAATACAAAGGTTTAGCATGACACCCATGTCTTGTACTCTATGAGTTGAATTTTGCCATGGTGGTGGAGACAGGATCGGAGGCAGATGCACCGGCAATTTTGAGCAAGAGGATGATGTGTCAGTTGTCCGATGTACTGTCACCTCCCTGTAAATTTTCCAGAACATTTTTTTGGAATGACTGCCATACTCCCAGTAGCAGCCAGGAGGCAATTAGGATGATTAATCAGGCTCTTGAGAGATCTTTTAACGCAGCTTTACAATTTTGTCAGGGGTGCACAGGCCCTATGTTGTGTCAATATCTCACCCAAGCAGATGAGGCAGCTACACAGGGGGAAGTTCTTGACTAAAATGGCAGCCTTTCAGTCTTTGTATAAAAGTGGGAGTCAATAAAGAGGAGCTAATGGATTGCCACTGATTTACCATAGTTGAAGCAGAACTTTTGCATTGGCAGTGCCAAATGTGTCATAGGTGTTGGTTATCATTCAATGGGTCTTAATGAAGTCTTCATGGTATTAAGTAGGTTTACTGTAAGCATTTATTTACTACAAGAGCATATGTACATATATACAATAAAGGGTTTAAGCTAGGAGCTTTCTCCATTCTTGTTTGTGCACACTGCTCTGTCCAGACAGACCCCTAGGTGCTCCCATGTCCAAATTAAAGTTTGTGAGATGGTCGTTAACTGCAAGGTCTGCAATCCAATATGAAAATCCAGGATCTTTGACCTCACCCAAGAAGCATGGCTCAGTTTCCTCTTGGTGTGTAGCCTTAACCACCTGAATCATCTTTGGGACTTCTGCCCATTTAGATGTTTTGGCCTTGCACAATTTGCTGAAGTGCCCAATTCTGATATATTGAAAGCATTGGGCTGAAATTGCAGGACATTGATCTCGCCTGTGGGGGCGCTTTGCTCCACAGCACCGACCTGGTCACTCTACTGGTCAGTTAGGGTATTGCTTCGCTTGGATTGGAGTGTCCCTGTTTCTGTGCTGTTTAGCTTACTGGACTGTGGAGTTTCCTTTGTACCATGGTTTACTTTCTGCTCTTAAAATGGAGCTGTACTGCACATGGTGTTCAGACTGCCTGACAATCTGGATAGGTTTCTTAAGGGTTAGACCCTCCTTCACTTGCAGCACATTTGATAGTGCATCATCCGCTACTCCTACAACTATTCTATTCCTGATAAGTTCAGATGTTATGTTTCCATGTTCACAGCCTTCAGCCATCCTATACAGATCATTAATGAATGAGTGGACAGGTTCTCCTGGCTGCTGGATACGCTTATTAAATTTAGCCTTTCAAGGATTTTGTTGTTTCTTAGGTTAAAAAAAATATCGAATGATTTTGGCACTTCTTCAAGTTTAGCAGGTGATGCGTTGATTCCTTGATTAGCACTAATGTCATTCACTATCAGGCCTACCAAGTAAAGTATGTTAACTTGTTCAGCTTCTGCCTTTTTATCCAGACCTGAAGGAATCGTGTATATAAGGAATCTTTTTCTTCAAAGTCCACAATTATGTGATTGACCTGGGCCATGGAAACATCCAAATTGATCTAGAAGAGTGGATTTCTGATCCATGTACAAAAACTTTTAAAATGTAAGTTCAGCTTTAAGAAGCTGCGGAAGTTCAAGATGGCGTCACCGTTCATTTGAAGACAAAGGGTTTACCCGCACTTGCCAGTTTTGGCGGGCTCCTGCTGCAATGGCGCTTGTGCTCAGCCTTGAAGGAGCACCTTGGACCTCAAGGTGGGTGGACATCAACTTCCAGCAGTTGTCAAGGTGACAGTCACCTTGAATTTTTTTAGTACCTGACTCTTTTCAGTGGTTTGCCTGCAGACCTGTGTTAGATACTACAAGCTGCACACAGCAGCATCACTCAGGTGAAAGATGCCCTAATGAGAGGGCACATTCGCCTCAGGTACAGGCCGTCAGGTGCAGGGGGGCATGGGGTTTGCCTCCATAGTACGATTCCCTCAGCTGCAAGGGATGGTCAACTGCACCCACATGGCCATCAAGGCCCCAGCGGTACGGCCGGTGTTTTCATCAACAGGAAGGAGTTACACTCATCGTAACTCAGTGTTCAGCTGGTGTGCAACCATTGGGAAGCATTTCCTTCAAATATGCACAAGGTTTCCTACCTGACTCGCAGAGATTGTGTTTCTCAGGTGTCAGTGCAGACTTGATGGACCAAAGGGCCTCTTCTGCACTGCGATTCTGTGATTCTTGGCAGCTGCCATGATTCATTCGTTCTCAGGCAGTCGCAGGTGCCGCAGCTGTTCATATTACCAGACAGCCTCCATGGATTGTTCCTCGCTAACAAGGGAGGGATATCCTTTGGAGCGATGGCTATTGACCTCCTGTGTGCAACCCCACAATGTAAGTGCATGAGTGATACAGCCACTGCCATCTCACCATAAGGACCATCATTGAGCAGGCCATGGCCCCCCTGAAGATACAGTTCCAGTCCAAACAAGGTTGTCAGGCATTGTGGGGGTCTGCTGCATTTGGCACAGGATGGTCCAGTATAGAGAGCTGGAAATGGAAGAGGGCCCTGGGGAAGAGCAATCTACCTCACTGGAGGAGGGGGAGGAGGAGGAGGAGTAGAACATTGGTGAGGGCCATCAGGCTGCATTGCAATGCCACCCAGAGCTCACCTTGAGGAGGCAACACACAGATCAGGATGGCAGGAAGCCCATTAAGTCCTGATCCAGGGTAGGCAGATTACGGAGTAGACTCTTCCCATGCAGACACCTCTCTAAGCATTTTCATCAACTATTAATGTATCAACGCCATATAGATATCACCCAGTGTCCAGTAGTCATCTAGGATTATGCCCCCACTAACCACAAAATGGCCCAGCTATTCACAGTTTCCTCACACAAGTGCTACCTCACACTGCTGTTGCCATGTCCCTATAATAACGATGTGATTAACTGGTCCAAAGACTACCCGTTTCATTCCAAGAACATACATGCAATCAACAAAAGTGCTACACACTGCACCCAGGCGAACCCCAAAGCGATGCTACCCTTAAGGGAGTTTCCTGGGAAGCTGTGACCCTGAAGCAGATGTAGAGGCAGACTGATCGAATGTGTGCCCCAGTGGATGAGAAGACCTTGGCACCTGTCCTTGTAGTCACGATGCACATGATAGCACCACCACAAGCTGCATCAGCTGTGTCTGGTGCGGTGGCATTGTCACTGGACTGGTTATCCAGAGGCCCAGGGTAATGCTGCAGGGACCAGGGCTCGAATCTCACCATGGCAGATGGTGAAATTTGAATTCACTAAATATCTGGAATTGAAAAATCTAATGAATCGATTGTCTTAAGAACCCTTCTGGTTCGCTAACATCCTTTATGGAAGGAAATCTGTCAACCTTACCTAGTCTGGCCTAGTGTGACTCCAGACCCACAGCAATGTGGTTGACTCTTAACTGCCCCCTGAAATGGCCGAGCAAGCCACTCAATTCAAGGGTTAGGGTTAGGGAACAAATGCTGGCCTTGCCAGCGACACCAACATTGCATGAAAGAATGAAGATAAAGAGATATCTTGCTGACCATCAACTGTGAGCTACTGGATATGACTAAACAATTGAGGAAGTTGTTCCAACTATTTGTACGAATGGGACAAGAATTAAGCTTTACCCTTTCTCTGCTGGACACCCGTCTCTCCCTCGGTGACTGCCTGCTATCAGACACTCTGCCAATGTCAAGGGCCTTATCCTCCATTGCTATCAGTATTGCCAAATGGGCCACTCCACCCTCCAGAATGACTTTCTTGCAGGCAATGTGTGTTCAATTATCCTGCAAGGTGCAGATCAAGTGTGCTAAGACTGAGATACTTCCCATCGCAACACCTTAAGACACATTCATATGTAGAGATCCTGATGCTTTACTGAGCATGGATTTAACTCTACATCTTCCAAAAGCCTTTCCCTCAAGAAAGGAGTTAACATCGGCAGCATTGTCCGAAGTGTCACTGGACGCTGCCTACCTTCAGGCCTTTCTGCTCAGAGGTGGACTCAGTGCATAATTACTTCATCTTTGTAGCTCTGATGTCTTCAAGCTTTCTATCCATGGGTAATATTTTGCTGCTGTTGGGCGGGCACAGTGCGCGGGCCCAGGAACAGTTGGTGAAGCCGACCGCCACCCGCATCCGGGCCCCAGCCGCAATTTCACGCTGGCTGACCAATTAACTGCCTCAGGGAGCTGAAGATTTTCAGCATTCCAAATAAAGAAATGAAAACGCCCCCTCATGTGACTCTGTCACACGAGCAGGGACGTGTTAAATAGGATTCCAGAAGTTTTATTTTTAATCACTGGTCAAAACTTCATCCCGCCTGTGGATGAGGTTTCGCCAAAAATGCAAAGGCCGCCTGGACTGAACAGTTGGACAGGCAGCGAAATATTGTAATCAATTAATTGATTAAGGTCCTTAATAGGCCACTTAATTGTCAGCGGGCATACTGCCGACTCCCGCGCGCACCCGCTGACTGAAATATCACGAGAGTGTGCAATGATGTTGGAATGCTCTCCCGATGTCATCGCCCGTCGTTTTACACTTGAGCATGTTGGGGGCAAGCTCACACGCTGAGTGAAAAATTCTGGCCCATGTGTATATGTTCCCAGGTGCCGAGTCTCAATAAATGAACCCACAACATGTTTATCCAAACCCTTAGGAGCAATTGGTGCCTTTGTATCATTACAACAGCATGACATGGTGTGCAGCAGTGCTTCTTTCTAAACGGCATGGTGCTCAGCCTGGCAGCAAAATTTACTACAGGTACGACATGGTGAACAGTTTTCGATCATTCTACATGGCATGAGATGACCCTCAACATTCTAGTCAGACTGCAACGAAGCTACAGCTTCAGAGAGTGTGAAATCGCAGCACAGTAACTGCACAGAAAAGCCTTGAAGACACAATGTTGAGACAGTGCACAGTGCACAAGTAGAGTTAGTAAGCAGATGAATCCCTCGTGATGAGATTGCAGCACATAGCCTGTCAGTACAGTGAGTGGGACAGTGCATTGAAAGAGCCAGCACCAAGTTAGCTCAGTCGGGAAAGGTGAGTGACCAGGGGGTGGAACAGATCGATAGGGAGCAAGGAGGGAGTCAAACAAAAAATAAAAACAAACAAAAAAACTCCTAAAAATCGGGCCAGAAAAGGCTACAATCACAACAAGCAGAACTTCAGAAAGGTGCTGAAGAGCAGCTACAGTGACACTTATCCCAGGTTCTATAGGAGCAGGAAGGTCAAAGGGATATTGTCAAAATGCCCCAGAATTCCCTGGCACGAATTAGGATGCAGTTGACCTATTATCCAAATTCAAAATGTTTAAAGAGTACAGAAGCAATGGTTTCTTGATTCAGGTTTATCTGAACCAACCAAGCAAGCCATAATATTTCACCTAGCAATTGTGAGTGAAGGTCTACGTAGGCTGAACACATCAGGATTAACAGCAGAGGAGCTACAGGATCCACAAAAGATGTAGACTACATTGGAAGACTGGTTCAGTATAAGGTTAAACGTCTGTATTCATTGAATAGAGTTCATGTCATTTTGCCAACGGCCTATAGAATCCATAGACCACTTAGACAGCAGATGCAGAGAAAAGGGTACGTACTGTGATTTTTTTCAAACGCAGAATTGGCAGATAGAGGTGGGGATTTTCTGTGCCTGCTGGCGTCGGGCATGTTTGGTGGTGTGAGTGGACAATATGGCATGATCAGTTTCACAATGGCATGAAACCAGTTCGCGATTGTCTGCTCAGCCCACCAATGGCATTTCCTGCCATCAAACGTCGGGAACCTCAGTGTAATACATCTACATACCATTATTAGGCCAGCCCACCAGAATTGTTCCCCCCACCCCCCCATCCCCCACCCCCCCGCCCCCCGCAATGGATCGTCCATCAATGTTAGTGGGAAATGATGCCGACGTGTTTCACAACAGCACATAAGGCGTGCACTTGGCGGGCTGCACTTTGAGGGGAACTCACAGGTGAGTACGCAGTAATGTTGTCCCCCAGTCTCCCCCATGGTTCAAGCTAACAGTGCAGCCTTACAGCACAGGTTAGGGAGAATGCCTGCACCTGAGCTGAGAGCACAGCATGCAGTCCAGTGGGCAAATCTGCCACGAATCGGTCAGGTGGACCCGTGCAGTATCGGGGAGCCATACAGTGCCATAATCTCTGGCCATCCAAGTGATTCTCCAGAAAGCGTTAAGGGGTGTTCACACTTAACCAGGTCAGGTTCTTAGTGCACCCAGGCTTAACCATGTGTCTCTCTCTTTCATTCTGCAGGAGGACTACCTCAAGATCATGTAGCGTGGTGAACTAGCTATTTGCCTGATGGCCTACAGAGAGTGAAGGCGACAAAGGAGAGAGCGACAGACTCCTGGCTGCACAGAGGCAGGAATAGCAACCTCAGGAAGAAGGGGCGACTGGGGCTCCTGCACTCACTGCCCAGGAATGACCGTGAGCCATCGCTGCTCAGCGCCTAGCAACACCCAGGGTCTGCAGATGCTGCCTTTTGTTCCTGCAGATGACCAAGAACCAGTATCGCCAAAGACTGTGCATGTCTAGGGAACTGGTCAGTCACATCTGCCAACTACTGCAGGATTTGGCGCCAAGGAGACATGGAGGGCATCTCCTGCCAATGGCCGCAAAAGTGATGGTGGCACTCAATTTCTAGGCCAGTGGGATATCACAAGCCTCCATCCACAAATGCACCCATAAGCTCACAGATCTCATCTTTGTGAGGGCACACAACTTTGTGCATTTCACCCAGGACCAGGACAGCCAGGATGCAAGAGCGATTGGACTCGCCCAAATCTTGGGTTTCCCACAGGTGCAGGACGCAATCGACTGCTCTCACATTGTGCTCAGATCTCCATCACAACACACGGTGCACTACATCAACCACAAGGGGTTCCACCCGCTGAATGTGCAGCTGGTGTGCGACCACCAGAAATGCATCCTGCAGGTGTGCACATGGTTCCCGGGGAGTCTGCATGACTCTTACATCCTCAGTCAGCCACAGATCCCTGGAGTCTTCCAGGGTTCACAGCAGCTGCAGACAAGGGCTACCCACAGAGGCCGTGGTTGATGACACCCATGCAGCGGCCTCAGACTGCAGCAGAGCAACACTATAATGAGGCTCATGCAGCAGCTCACAACTTGGCTGAGCAGACCATCGGGATGCTGAAGATGAGGTCCCAGTACCTGGGCCAGTCTGGTGGAGCCCTGCAATACAGTCTGCAGAGGGTGTCATGCATCATTATCATTTGCTGCACCCTTTACAACCTGGTGCTGCAACATGGAGAGGAGCTGGCTGAGGAGGAGATGGAGGAGCTGCATGTCTCCTCCAGTGAAGAGGATGCCGATGACAATGAGAGCGAGAAGGTCTTTGAAGGCGACGACGATGGGACTGAGGCCTTCGCACTGGCCAGGCAAGGCAGGCACGCTCTGGAGGCCTTCTTGGCTGCTAGATTTTTGGAGGATGATGACGACATGCAGTGAGGTGCCCCATAAATCCTCACATCACAGTTGTAAACGTTTGACTCCAGTCTGGCTTATGGCAGTGTGAATATGCTCTGTGAGAATGCTCCTGTGATGGAGATGCAGTGGAGGCCCTAATAGTTACTCGATTGCAGGAGGATGATGATAACATGCAGTGAGGACACTGCTTGGATCTTCACATAGCCTCTGAGAATGTCTGACTCCTGTCTGGCCAAGGGCAGCTCACTTGCACTCTGTGATCAGGATCATATCATAGAGACACAGCCATGAAGCTTTAAAGGCATCTGATCCTTTGACCACCTTCAGCACCTGAGATCTTCAGGAGCACAGTATGACTGGTCACAGATGCTGAAGAGATGGTGGCCAGACCCACCTTAAATGTGCTGAGAGCACACAGAGAGAATGACTGAACTCTGTGGTGCCTGCCCACGACATTCTGGCAGCAATGACAAGCACCACCAAGATGCAGGCATCAGTAATTTGTCCAGGGAGTGTGAGGCTGGACCATCACTGTGGTCTGAAGGCTGCACAAAGCACAGGGAAGGTGCCCTGGACTGAGACACCTGCTGTTATCTTGTGCAGAAAAGTTTCACATCTGAGTGACAAGAGCACTGCTCATCAGAACAAGGAGCTACAGGCAGGGAGACATTCTTGGGTGTTTATTGACAATAGTGAATAGTATATACAAGTGACTAACACCCGTGCCAGGCTGTGGGACTACATCTTCTTAACTTTCTTAACCCTGCTGCTAAGCCTTGGTTCTTCCCAGACACTCACAGCGGAGGTGGGGACAGCCTGCTGACTGCTACACCCTGCCTGTGATGACCTTGGCTGGCATTCTCTGGAGGGCCCAGAATAGGAGAGCCCCGGCCTGCTTTCGGGGTCCTGCTGTGTAGCAGTGGTGCCCTCCTTGGCCTGTGGAGCTGGAACCGCTGAGGTCACAGGAAGAGGGGATTTGGATGGGCCGGACACCCCCGGAGTCACCTGGGTGGATGGCCCTGGAGTGTGCATCTGCTGATGCCCCTCCCTTTGGGTGCCTGAGGGCCCCAGGCCGACTCCGTGAGGAGAAGGGGAATAATTGCTGACTTGGCTTATGATCTTGACATGCCTTGGCTTCTTGCCGACAATTTCAATGTCATTGCTCATACCCAGCCAACAGGTTGTCTCTCTTGTAAGCCTTCTCGTCTGATCTATGCCCATATATAAGTGAGTGATGGCATCAATGTTTTCCACAAGATTGATGGTGTGAAACATGTGTTCACCGCTCTTTGTATCATCGTGCATATCATCTTCATTTTCTGGTTTGTCAATCACTTCATTTATATGTTTCTGACGAGGTACTGATGGTCTTTACAATTGCATGAAGGTGCCTGTTGTGTATGATCTATTTGGATCAGTGCATGACTCTTTGTAGCTGCATCAGCCTTTGCTCTAGAGCACTGCCACTTCCCAGGGGCCTTTCTATCACATGCCTCGCAGAATTGTTGGAAAGCTGGGCATGCAGAAGGCCACACCTTCCACATGTTTTATTAGGGTTAGCTGTTTTAGTAAGAGCATTAACAATTGGAGTTGTGCGAGGATCACTTCGTACTTATGTTCATCCTTGAGTGGCTCCATGATGCTATATCTTTTGGGTTTGCCTTGCAGATTTTTCCAGAATGCTTCCATCAGAGTGGATGCGATCATAAACGTAACAATTCTGGGCGGAATCATCCCAGATTTGCACGAAGTGCAGTAGCAGGCAGGTAAAATGATGTTTTACTTGTCGGTTGCGAAGATGAGTTTTTACGCCATATCATCCCAAACCTACCACATTAATTATGCATTCCCAGGAAAAACACCATTCCCATGGCAGGCAGGCTCACATTCACCTGCTCACCATCGCCTCGCTGCTTGATCATGCTAGGCGCCAATTTTAAAGTCCAGCTATGCGCGCACACATCTCAGAGCTTCCAGACCCCGGCTGCTGTGAAGAAGACACGGCCCTAAAAGGCAAAAAGACTGCAGGCCCCAGGTTCAGCAAAACGTCACTGGAACGCCTTCTCGATGTCGTGAAGTTCCACCGAGATGTCCTCTACCGTCACCCTGGTCACATGATGGGCAGCAGCGTGACCAACCAGGCTTGGGAGGCAGTGGTCAGTGCCAATTCCCTTCAAAAGATGACAGCCACGCAGTGCCACAAGAGAATGAATGATCTCTTCCATTCTACCAGGATAAGTCACTCTTCTCATCACTTTTAATCATACACTCACAAACCCATCATACATCCACAGGGCCCTCACTCACTGCCAATTCAAGGGACATTACGTTCATTCTCTCATGCTCACCGTCATTGTCTTCATCCCATCCATGGGACCAGTCACCACCCACACAGGCCAGGCATACTTAACATCTGGTCTGGCAGGCATCCTGCTCACACTCTCTCCATCTCTATTCATCCAGGACAAGCTGACACACAACAACAGGGAGAGGTCACAGACCGGTGGAGGAATGCCTGAAATCAAGGTCTTCAAAGATTTTGAAAACAGAGCCATCCAACTGGCTGGCAATGACCTGGACCAGTCCTGTGCTGATGGTGAGATCAGCGATCTACCAAGTGAGGATCCAGCAGTGCAACATTCATCAGACAACCATACCATGAGTGATGTGTCCTGTTTCACAGGTCACTGCCATGCACTAATTATCTCCCCTTGCTTCTGCAGGCACATCTGGGAAACAGCCGATGGAGTCCATGGCCCAGGGCCTCTAATCAAGCCCCGAGGAAACTACAGAAGAGGAATCTGAAGGCACACTTCTTGAAGTGCCATCACACGCTCACCCACACTGTATCAGCACAGAGACATACACCTCGGTGAGACCTAGCTTTAAAGTCGGCCCAGGATCACCATCTGGTGAGCACATCGCACTGTCTGATCCACAGCAGGCAGCAGCAGGGACTTCCCTGATGTCTGGCACTTGGAGGACTGCTGGAGGCTTGAAATTTTCTGAGTCTGAGTCAGATGACGAACCTCTGGACTAAGTCATGTCACAGTTGCTGGAGCTGCAAAGGCAAACTCGGGAACATCAGGAAGGGATGTCTGCTGCATTCCTCAAATTGCAAGGCACGATGGAGGAGCCCATCCGCCTTGAGGTTAGGGTGATAGCATCGGCATGCCAACACACCAAGACCAACACTGGTAGGATGGCAACTGCCATGGAGACCTTCTTCCAGGACATTGGTCTTGCACTGCTGCAAGAGCTGAACTCCATCGCTGATGCCATAATTAACCTCCAACAGTCTGCACATGAGAGGGGTGCCGGGCAGCTTGATCTCAGAAAAACCTAACTATTGATCCCACATGAAGTTCCCACCCATCCTTGGTCCAAAATCACATCTGACCTCTTTCATGTCCAGGGCACTGACTTCATCGTCATTGTCATCTACTTTACCAAGTATCTCATTACCCAACAATTGCACAACATGTCAAGCAAACTGATGCACACAATCTAAGTGCTAGCTTCAGTTTATTTGGTGTGTCTAGAGAAATAATTCTGGATAATGGTCCACAATTTATTGGTAAGCCACTTCAGGATATGTGTGAGATATGGAATATTGATCACATTACTTCTTCTCCTCATTATCCTAGATCTAACGTCCTAGCTGAACAGAGATCTATCTGCACAATTGAAATCCCTAATTCCCAAACGTAGACAGACCAAGCAAGATCTACACATTGCAATGTTACATCTAGGAGCAACAACCTTAAGTGCAATTGTTTCATCACTGGTAGAGTTCATGTTCAGCAGACCAGCTTGTGCTAATTTACCTACTTTTACACATTCTACTCCCTCAGAAAATACAGAGCAACTTTCACAACTGCAAGTGAAAATGAGCAACGTGCACAATAAAAATGTGGGTACAGAATTGCCAAGTTTAGAGTTAGGGCAATAAGTTCACATAAGGATTCCATAGAAGATACATGGCAACCAGCTGAGGTGACAAGGATTTGTTCAAAACCAAGGTCCTACGAAGTCATAACACACAAAGGCAAGGTGTAACCAAGGACAAATCAGTTCTATTCTATATCTTCAACCACCGTACAGTCCTATTGCATTGAGGACTAGATCCCAAATGCAGCCGGGAACAACATCTAAGACTGATGACCGAACAGATCACTGTGAGTAATTAAAGAAACCTCCCGAAAAAAGTTACCAATGCAATATCTGGGCATACCAACAGCTTATCCTTATTCTTTAGAGAGTCAGATTTATCAGTTCTATACACGTATGTGATGGTAACTAAACATGAACATGCATTGTAAAAAGTTATACTTCTTTGGAAGGGAGGGAAAATCCCTTCCCTTTTAAAAAGAAAGGGGGATGTTGTAATCTGTCTTTAAAGGCTTGCACCATGACATCACTATAAAGGAATTGTGTCATGCAATCCAATTTTAGTTTCACTTTTGCTTTTAAGCAGAGCACATACACACAGCTCTGCAGCTCTGATGGCTTCAAGCTTTCTATCCATGTATATATGTTCTCATTTTCTTAGCCTCAATAAATGAATCCACAACATGTTTGCACAATCCCTTATTTGGTGCCTTTATATCATTATGGTAACATTATACTATATAGGCAAGATTGCACAGGTGGAACTCTTTTATGCCAAAGCTGCTGCCAACAGAAAATCAGTCAAGTCCTTGAAGGAAAGGGACTAGAATTCTGCTTAGGAGAACTGTGCCGCTGAAACCAGGGCTATAGCATTTGTCTGCTTTTCCACGTGTAATTTATAATTCATTCTGACTGTGAATTGCCTGTTAATTCATGTTTAATTTATATTATTGTGGCATTGTGTAAAAGTTGCAAAAAGTGAAACCTTAGTAATTTCTTTATTTTGGGATCAATCAGTGAATTTGGTTATTTTGGTTTACAGCTCTGCACCAGAATCATAACACTGAAAATATGCTGATCAAGAAGTTCTCTTGTACATATTTCAGGAATTCCTTCCTCTCTTTGCCCTTTACACTGTTATTTAACCTATGTTAGGAAAATTGAAGTCCTGTTATTTCAACTCTAACATTCTTGTATCCTTCTGCAATTTTCCTGAAAATTTGCTCTGCTATCTCCTTCCCAGCAATTGGTGGTCCATAGCGGACACTCAGCAGTGTAATAGCTATTATTCCTTAATTCCAAACAAATAGATTCTGCATTTGAACTCTCAAGTACATTATCCCTTTCTAAAGTACTTTAACAATATTTTAGATCAATAATGCCACACCACCTCCTTTTTGTTCCACCCTATCTTTCATGAATACATTGTTGACAGGAATATTATGTTCCCATTCCTCCCCTTGTTTGAGCCAAGTCTCCATTATCACTAATATAACTTCATCCCATATGGCTACTTGTGCCTCTAGCTGCAGCCTTATTTATGCACATGAGCTCTACCCACCTTAGTCTGCCTCACATCTGATCCATCCAATGCCTGAATTCCTCTTCACTCAAATGCCATTTGTCTTTCCAAGTACTCTCTGCATCTTGTATTTTCTCCATAATAAATCCCCCTGCCAAATTAGTTTAACCCATCCCCACAGAACTACTTATCTTCTCTGCAAGGACATTTATCCCAACACTTTTGAGGTTGTACCTCAAGTTCAAGTTCCCTCTTACCCCAAATCTGCAGGAATCTGAAGCACTGTCTCACTCACCATTTCTCCATCCATGCATTAATCTGGCTTACCGCCTCTCTCTCCCTCTTCAGGTACCATGTCCTAAGAGGCATTGGTAACCATGGTTATAGCTGACAATTTACTTCAGAGTCTGCCATTGCCTTCTCCAGGTTCTGGCTGACCAAGCGACTCACTCACTTTCACCACCTACCATAGGCGCATTGATCAGATTTACAAGTTGATACTCAACCTGTTTGACCGTATTATGAACAAATATTCCTCGGCCATCAAGTGCCAAAGAGGAATTTGAACCCAGAGTTTCTGACTCAGAGGCAGGGATGTTACCCACTGTGCCACAAGACCTCCCATGTCTTATCTTACTGCTCCTATATTTATTAGTATGTGACACTGGGAGTGATCAAGAGGCCTAAGTTTGAGGGGTACAGATAATCTTGTTGGCTTGTAGAGCTTGAGGGGCTTGTGGAGATCGGGAGGAGTGAGGCCATGAAGGAAATTGAAATTCAGGATGAGATTTTTAAAATTGAGGCATTCTTTAACCATGAGCCAAAAATGGTCAGTGAACACAGGGGTGATTGTATGATTTAGAACATGGACAACTGGGTTTTGTTTGACCTTAAGTTTATGAAGGGTAGTAGCTGAAGTTAATACAGCACATTAACTGAACAAAGGATCAACATTCTGAATTTAGATCCAGGCTAGATCAAGATATCTATTATACATTTCAGATTCCTGAATTGCTCTGGGGCTGCCTTCTGTATGCTGCTGAAAAGGTTGCCAAAGCATTGACATTGTCCTGCTAACTGCACAATTATGGCATTGGTAGAGACATGGGCATGCAGTTACTCAATAACCATCTTACATCTCCATTACTGAGCCTCTTACCTCACATGCTACTGAGATTTGCACTTGCACATTATACCTCCAGGATGGAGGTGCTTCCCTTGATGAAGTAGCCATGAGTTCATAGGATAAATTCATAAGAAATAGGAGCAGGTGTCGGCAATTCGGCCAATCAAAGCTGTTCTGTCATTCAAAAAAATCATGGTTGAAATAATTGTGGTCTTAACACCAATTAACTGCCTGCCCCAATAACCCTTGACTGGCTTATCAATCAAAAATCTACATAATAAAGCCTTGAATATATTCAATATGCCACAGCTCTCTGTGGAAGAGAATTCCAAAAACCAACAACCCTCTGAGAAAAGAAATCCCTCCTCATTTCTGTCTTAAGGGGGATTCCTTGTATCTTTAAACTGCATCCCCTACCTATGCCTCCCTGTACCTACCAGCTGAACCGCCCTATCTTCAGAAGTAGGTAACTCCACAGATTTGGGCAGTGAACTGAGTTTCCTTACATTTTCCTGACTATCTCCTGGAAGAAATTCAATAATGTGTGCAAAACGTAAAAAATAAGGTGACATTGAACATGGAATTTAAGATCAGTGGGCATTATAGATGCAAATTCAATGGTCTTATTAGAATTGACCAGATTTTGGGCATTACTTTTGATACTAAGGGAAGATTTCCCATGGAGAAACATTAGCCTTAATGATCTGGAACAATAGCAATATGAACACTCCTGAAATCAAAAGCAGCAAACATACCTCTTTGATCTTGGGCTGTAGGGATATAGAGTATAAACAATCACCCTGGTGGATTCATGGGCCTTCCTCCTTGGTTTGGTCTGAAAGATTATTTTGATGACAGACAGGATGAGTTCTTCGTTTTCTCTGATTGTAATATAATAGACCCACAAAGGTTTGAAGCTGCATCAAAGTGAAAACTGGACAAAAGATTCAATGTGCCTCACTTTAATCAAGAAGCATTGAAATCATTTGTGCACTGAATATAAAGATCCCAGCCCTAAATTTTATTTTCTATTGATTGAAAGCTACATTTATTCAGAATAACTGTTTGGGCTTGGAGATTCAAGGAGTAGCATGAGCAGTGCTCTAACACAAGTATACTTTAACTGCTAATATGGAAGAGTAAGAATATTTAGGGGAAGTGTTTAGAAATGTACATGTAAGTGCTGTTGGGTTGTAGTCTATTGTCTGTAAGTTAGAATCATTGATGTCCCTACTAAAGAAAGAAATACTTGAATTTATATGGAACCTTTCATATCACAGGATACCCTAAAGTGTTTAACAGACAATTGGTAACTTTTGAGGTGTGACCACTTTTGTTTTGTAGGCTGTTATGGCACAGCCGATGGTATGTGCTGAGAGGTTCAAATCCTAAAGGGAAACTTGAAACAACTGCCTCAACTTGTTTTGCAATTTGTATAAATTTTGAGATGTGTGCCTTGAATTCAGTAGTAATAAGACCACCCGGCTGCCTTTAATCCAATTAAGTCTTTCACACATACACACACAGACACACAGATGCATACAGACACATATACCACTATTTTGCAATAAATTCCAATAACATTTTGAGAATTATAAATCTCCCTAACAAGGTTACTGTGGCAACACAGGGAAAATTTTACTTTCCCATGCTTTGGAGTAATTGGGGAAAACCAAGTTTTCATCATTCCGTTAACCATTGATGGCGTCAATAGCCAACTGGAAGCATCTCTCTTTTTCCTTAGGTGAGTTGCCAGTTAATTATTGTTTACTATAACTACAAAACAGAAAATAAAATGTCAGGGCCAACCAGTGTATACTTGACCTACCTGAGCTCTTTCCACTGGTATCCTAACTCTCCCAAGTGGTTCTACTGCCACTCCTGCAAGATCATTTTAAATATTCAATTCTCTTTGAGGATTTTTTTCTTACATTTGAAGTGATTTGGAAGGAGAGAATTCTGAAGCTTGTTGGCAGCTGCTCAGGAGCTGTTGTCATCTTCAGTAGAATTTCACAAGCCTTCAGCTAGCAGCTGATTATAGAGTTGTTTGAAATGAATCCAGCTCAAAAATCCAGAGTGTCCTCTTGTATACAACAGAAATACAACAGGCAAAGAGCCATTGCTGACTCCAGTCTCCTCATCTACAAATGTGTAATTTGGCTTTGTGCCATTTTCTGGAAGCTAATTCTCAATAATAGCAGCTATTGTGGAAAAAAACTAAATGCATTGTTGAGTCAAATGATACATCTCAGATCTGCCAAATACTGATGATTATAATCAAAGGGTTCAGTTTGATGAAAGGCCAGATTTCAGGTTAAAGGTTTGATGAGATGTATTCTTTTATGTACATCCTCCCAGTGTTCTCTGTTAAAGTAAAGCTGCAAATTTAAGATTACATGGAGCTATGGATAAACTACAACATGGAAACAAGTCATTTAACCCAAACAGTTGTCTAGCCTTCACACGAACAATCACCGGTGCCTGCTCTGTTCCTTTTCCTTCAACAACCTATCTAACCTATTCTTAAATGTTGTTATGGCATCTGCTTCAATCATTTACACTAGTAGTAAATTCCTCAGCCTCATAAGCCCCTGTGTATTTTTTAAAATGCTTCTTCTTCTCTTTGTCCTCAACCTTTTAGGTTTAACCTTATATCACGTTTCCCTGTTTCTAGACAACTCAAATCACCAGAAGTAGTATGTTTCTCTTGATGTTGTCCCATCCCTTCACAGGCCTGAATGTTACCATACAGGGGCAGATGCACAATACCGTATCCCGGCGTACCATAAAATAGATCATGATGGCGTCAGGATGGAGACTGCAATATTTCAGGAGGCAGGCATGCTCGAAAGTCAACAGCCCGCCCGACATCAGTTAAAGAGAAAATTGAACTAATTAAAGGGGTAATGCACTGCAGTTTTATGCAACCTCTGCAGTTTTACGCTTGGCACCCGGGCTGCATGAGCAGGCGTAGACCACAGAATGAGCAATTTCTCAACCCAGGGTGGGATGTAAGGCTGCAGAAGAAGCAAAATGTGTGGAGGTAGGAACTAATATTTATTGCTTAAGTTTTGACTTTCTGCATTGTTTCCTGAACCATTTTGTTCAAACTCTTTTAGGGTAAGGAGGCTCCTGTCTTTAAACAGCCATTGACAGTGGATATTGAAGCCACTGTTAGCTCAACCACCGAACTGAACCAAGTTAAGATTTTACCAGAGAGAAATTTAGTTGACTGTGATATCAAAATGAAGGACAAGACAAAACTATGGCAAACAGAAAAAGAAAAAACAGACGATGTATCCACGAGACCAATTGGCTATGTCTCAAGAATCCTATCTGCAGCCAAGAAGAGTATTCCCAGCTAGAAAAGGAAGGTTTATCAGTGATATTCGGAGTGAAGAAATTCCACCAGCACCATGGACGACATTTCACCATAGTGTCGGACCATAAAGCATTAGTGGGATTATTCAGTGAAGATAAGGCCATTTCACCAATAGCCTCAGCAAGAATACAACATTGGGCTTTGATATTATCTGCGTATGAGTATATCTTTATGCACCATCCTGGCTTAAATATTGTAAATGCTGATGCACTCAGATGTCTTCCATCACCAGAGAGCATTGTACATGCTCCAGTGCCACAAGAAATTGTGCTTGTATTGAATTTCCTGGATTCTTTGCCTGTGTGTATGAAGCAAATTAAAAATTGGACAGAAATCTAATTTTGTCAAAAGCCAGAGACCTCGTATTACAAGGGTGGTCAAATTCACCAGTATCTGAAGAGATGAAACTATTCCATGCCCGATAAACAGAATTAAGTTGTCAAGATAGAACCTTGTTGTGGGAATCACTGGTCGTTGTCCCTTCACAAGGTAGAGACCCATTCTTGACAGAACTGCACAATGCACATCCAGGCATATCAGAGATGAAAATGCTTGCGTGCAGCTATGTCTGGCATTGACAGTGACTTTGAAAGCATGGTCAAGCACTCTCTCCACTGTCGGCAACAACAGAAGTTGCCTGTTTCAGCTCCCCTGCATCTGTGGGAGCGGCCTGGTCAACCCTGGGTTAGACTACATATTGATTATGTAGGACCATTCTTAGATAACATGTTTTTATTATCATAGATGCGCATTCCAAGTGGATGGATGTGTATGAAGTCAGATCACTGGGACATCGAGCGCAACTATTGAAAAGCTGCGTCATTGTTTTAGTATACATGGCCTACCAGAAGTCATCACTTCTGATAACAGTACAGTCTTCACCAGTATAAAGTTTCAGAGATTCATGAATTTAAATGGAATCAGGCATCTTAAAACAGCCCCTTAGTGGAAGAACCTCGAGTGGTAGAGCTACGCCACTCTAACTGAATACGGAAACCACCTCAGAGATTTAATCTTTAATCACCTGTATTGTATATATGCACGTGTTAGATATTGAATGTTTCCCTGTACATAGAAAAGTGTAAAAAAAACTAAAAGGGGAGGAAATGTAGTAATTGTGGGTATAGCCTCTCCTACTGTCAGGGGTCATGTGACATTCTTGAAGACTCCAACCAATCAGCCCTCAGCACAGGTAATCTAGGGGGCAGAGCTTTCCAGTCAAGGACTTGGTACAAGCATGTAGCGTCTAGAATGCTCTCTGTAATAAAGTTATCTGTTTCTGGTTGAAACCTGTCTGGTAAGTCACGTCATTACAATTACTTTTTGGGATTGAGTTGCAGGCCTCCAATATTCATGCCGCTCATAGCACAAGAGGAACATGTGATATGAAATATCAATTTAACAAGGTGATGTGGAACAACAAAACACAAGTCACACAACTAAATATCTCACCCCTGATTGCTCTCCTTTGTTTAGTGCTATTTCTTAAATTGTTTATGAGTGATTCATCTTGGTGCTCCCCCGTCGCTGGCAGCTGCATTGAAGGCAGACTGCTGACTCAGATGCATCATTGGCCTGGATGACCTTGGCGGTCGCCCTCTGGTTGTCAGAGACTGTGAGGCCCCAACTGGGCAGGCCAGTCCTGCGCAGTGGCGGAACCCACTTCTGTCATCATGAGTTCTCCAGAACAACACTGTCACAGGCACAGA
Organism: Carcharodon carcharias; assembly: GCF_017639515.1. Taxonomy (NCBI): domain Eukaryota; kingdom Metazoa; phylum Chordata; class Chondrichthyes; order Lamniformes; family Lamnidae; genus Carcharodon; species Carcharodon carcharias. Next base: position 40,436,844 of record NC_054487.1, on the reverse strand, counting down.
GGCAGAGGACATGCTCAGGAGCACCCTGAGAAGAGTCCCCAGATGCATAGAGCTGCTGCTCATCCGCCAACATGAGGTTTGCTTGGACTCCCTGCTCGCCACAGGTGGACGAGACCCTAGCAGAGAGACCAGGCACCTAATACATCTCTCACACTGGCAATGCCCTGCTGAGGTCACTGCCAGTGTGTGGGCTTGAAGATCTGAAAACTGCAGCCCAGAAACCCTTGACTGAGCTACTGGAGCTGGCTCTCCATGAGAGTCGCCAATCTCTCAATGGAAGATGCCGTACATTCAGGGGAGAGAGTGACTGCAGCACTCATGCCATACATGGATTCCTCCATTGCACAGACCAGGGCACACATACTTTCTGGAAGCTCTGCCAGATCTTCACTTCCCTCTTGATGGACATTCAGCATTTTCCTCCTGATGGACAACTCCAGAGGCTCATCACTGCCTGGGGATCAGCATCTTCCTGGACTCTGACATTTCTCCGGCTCTCAGAGCCCTGGGGTCTCTCAGTCTCTGACAGCTGCTCGGGCAATTGTAATGTCCAGCATCCAATCTGCGCTATCTTCTGTATGAATGTGCTCAACCCCACTGAGGTGCCAGTATTTGAGGTGGCGCAAGGTGCGGAGCGAGGATGTGACTCAGCAGCATCTGAGGACCCATCCTCCTGTTAATGGTGGACGGGCTGGACCCTTGTTTGGCCTGGATGAAGACGATCCATCAGATGGATGAAAGACAGCACTGAGTATACATGAGCATTAAAGAGGCAGACTAAGTAGCTATTGCAGCATCCTATACATGGGCATGGCACACCTTACAAATACCTTGATGCAGGATAACAAAAGATCAGTCACCATAACCTTGCATTCCCTTCCCTGAGCCTTTCATATCTCATTGGCCCTTCCCCTTCCCCACAGAAAGTTCATTCTCTTCAGTCTCACCCTCCTCAGAAAACCCCACCTCTCCTCGACCAGCACATCTCACCCCCTGCTCGCATGCCAACTCTAAAATGTCCTCCTCCATCAGTATCAGCACTGCCAGATTTGGAACTCCACCACCTGTATTGTTGCGTTCCTGCACATTGTGCTTCTGCTTCTCCTGTGAAGATAAGAGCACATTTATAAGTCCCTATTCTATATGGTTGAGGTGTACTTGCTCCTCCCTAACATCACTCATCCATGTGCCCAACACATGACAGGACTTTTCCCTCCTTGGCGTACCTGCCATCCTACCTAGTCCTGAACGGCCTTGTTGGGCACAGGTCTCCTTTGGAACTACAGCCACTCATGGACCACCTTCCAGCCCCACCAAATGAATGCACATCAGTATACATTCATTCAAAATGCAAAGTGCCTTCCTTACTTACTCTTACAGAGCGGAGAAGGTCAATGACCCTCTTCTGACACCGTACCCAGGTCTTATGCACAAATTCATGGCTGCTCACTATTATCACCACTTCTGTCCAGGCTTTCTTGGTTAGATATGGAGGCTTTCTCTTACCATCATCTGGCAGCAGTATCTGTTGATCACTGACTGCCTGCAGGAGGGACCGCAAGCAATTATTATAGAAATGAGGGGCTGTGCACATTCACACATTTGCATTGCCACTAACTTGGCTTTTTTCTCTTGTTGCCATGCCTCAAGTCCCTCAACAAGTTAGTCCTGCCTGTGCTGCAGGATAGCAGAGATTGGCTATCACTGAACACGGTCCTGCAACTGCACCGAATTACATGACCGGTGCTCCCCTGCATCCTTGCGCATTACTAGCGGCTCTTTTAAACCCCATTGTCTGCAGCAACCTTAATGGAAGAGCCCACACTGCTCCCAGCACCCAATGCCTTTCTCGCTGGCTGGTTGTTAATTAGCTAACCAGTGCTTATTGCTATTGGCAGCCAGTGTTAGGTGACAGCGGACATTACATCCCTTTTCAGTCCCGCCAATCTGTGTAATACTCAGGCCATAATTTAAACACCTCCATCAAGTCCCTGGATAATATCCTTTGCTGTAATGAAAAAGGGCCCACTTGAAAGGCTGTCTTTGTATTTGTATTTCTTCATGTCCGAACAGCATTCCAGTAAATCTGTGCTGTACCATCTATAATGAATAAAGCCATTTTCTATAGTGTGGATGTTCTATGTACCAAAGTGTAATTAAAGATTAGAGTGCCATCTGGTACTCATGAAATTTGGTGAAGTTACTTTATGATTTGCTGCTAACTATAAATTAACTTCGGTAATTAAACTTATAACGCTGTGTCTTTGTAAAATTTAACATGTTCTAATTCAAAATATATTGCTTTCTTGTTGAACATTGCTGCCTCAAAGTGGGCTAGGGCTGGAACTTAGTTAATTTTAAAGCTATTTGATAACTACAGCCTGCTGATGATTATTTAGTCATATTTGCACGACAAATTAAAATACGAATAATTCAAAATAAGCACATTAATTAAGAAACTTATCTCTTATTGTGCTCAAACAAATACCAATTAAATCATTTTGAATTGAAAGGAATATATTGTATTTCCCCTTTCATTGTATGCCATGCTATGAGTGTGAAATCAATGGTAAGCTTTGGCTGAGAGAAGTGCAGTTTTCAGTTCTGATACGCTTACTTTATATTGTTGTTCTAAACATGTTTTTCTTGTAGCTGTTACCTTGAAGATTGGGAATCAAATCCACTATCCTGTGAGTCTCTTCTTTGCCATTGAGCCATCATCAGGCCTTATCTGTCAAGCGAGATCTACTTGAAATTCCAGGAAAATCACTCCCCAAAAACAGTTTCTTTTTAAACAGAAAAAAGCCACCAGCCTAGTGGTGAGCCCTATCCACAGACAAAGCACAAACTCAGGGAGGTCTAAAGTTTAGAATTTGTTAATTTGACTTCCAAAAGGACCCAGCCTCTATCACAGGGATGCAATGTAATTAAAGGGACGGACTGCGCCTGCTGCTGTTGAGATTAAGCTATTTAAAAAAAAAGAATGACAATCCCTTGGTAATGTCTTCATTCATCATTCAGATCCAGTATTTAATATATTCTGTAGTCTTCTAAAGAGCGAAGCGAGACTCTGCTGCCCTGGATTAGATGGAATTGTATGAGAACTTCAACCCAGCCATGTCAAGAATACATGGCTGAATTTAAGGAATTGGTGGAATTGTTAATGAATATGAATTGATTTCTATTTGACCACTACAAGCGCTTGCAGGACTTTGAAAAGGGGAGGAGCATGGTTGTTCCTGTGGCATGAAGGTAATAACAGCACAAGAAGGGTGATAGTCTTTTTACTGCTTTTAATCGACATGGGAGTTATTCAAATTGCACCTTCCAAACTCACTAGTAATTGCCATTTTATTGGCTTGCCCATTCAGATTCAGCACCCTAGAATTCAGAAAAGGGGGCACTTAAGACAAAGTAAAAGCTCTACGAAGCATTCTAAGCTACATAAAAGTCTACAGTTTCTGATTGAAGCAAATTTAATTCTGGCATTAGCTTATTTAAAAAGAATGCATTAACCCTCATGCCTAAAATAATGTCAGTCAGAAAATCTATCACTAAGGTGGCTTATTGATGACAAAGAAAGTATTAAAAACAAGATGAGGGAGCTTAAGAAGCTTAAAGACAGCTAACATAGAGAACGACCTCAGGGTAGCAGGGAATATTAATGGAAATGTTATGCATTTCTGGGAATATCTACATAGCAAGCAGTTGAAAAAGAAAATGGTCAAGCCAAGGGTGACATGATATCAAACAACTAAGGATTATGGATTTATCTTCTTTCCTGTGTTCATGGAGGAAACCATCAGTAGCCACTCATGTTGAATTTCTAGTGAAGGTGGAGTGGCTGGGGCAGGTTGGGGGAGCAGTTTGCTATTGGAGGGGATAGAAAAAATGGAGGAAGTGCAAAAACTAATGGAAATAATGTGGTAGACTGAGGATGTTTAACGAAGGTATACAAAGTGTTCTGAACCAGTGGTTAGTGAATTGTAATGCTTGTCACTATCTTTAGGGAATCCTTGGAATTTGGAATGGTGCCTGAGAATTGGAAATAATATAGCATCAAGTTTAAAAAAAGGTTAAAGGCAATAAACTACAGTCCAATCAGCTGAACATCGGTTGTGGATAAATATTACAGGCTTCCTGAAAAAAGGATTGTTGAACTTATTTGTAGCAAGAGAAAGTTAACATTGTCTTATGGAAGAGAGAATTTGCTGAATGAATTCATTAATGTAGCTCAAGGACACAGAGCGGACTCTGGTCACTAGCAGAATTTAGATTTGGGTATGTTATTTAAATCTTCCAAGGAATCTAAATATCTTGTGCCACACAAGCAATTAGGAAAGCATGGAAGTAGAGGCAAATTTCTGAGTCAGACTGAAAATTCTCCATAGAGATAGGTAGCTGCAAATAGAGCAGTATCTATGGTGTAAAGGGGAGAGGGTAACAAAATATTACATTGAATCATATGTCAAGAAATTTGATAAGACCAAAAGAACTGGCATGGAGATCAAGTGGCCTTTCCTTTTGATGCAGGCGGCATGCAAATTTAATGCTGTCTTCTCATTTTCATGGTTGTCACATGCAGCCAGTACTAAGGCCATTCATGAGTGGATACACCCCTGAACAGGGAGTGCAAAATTGTAAGAGGATATCACTGCTTAAGTCTAGCCAGCCAGTCTGCACTCCTTTAAAGGGAGGCGCATTTTGACTAGAACAGATGGTGGAACTGGCTGTGGAAGGGTGCCTGAGCAGGGAAAACACCGAGAAACGGTGCAATGTGACAGACAGGTTGCTCCAAGGCCCCCTCTTGCAGCATTTAATAGAGGAGGTAGACAGGTGGAGAGAGGTCCACTATCTGCAGGAGACCTTCCAGGCATACACTGCAAAGGCAGTGTGAGCAGATAGCTGTCACAGTCAATGCTAGCAATTTACGGACTTAGATGAAATGCAGCAAGAAGTTTAATGACCTCACACGAGTGGTCAAGGTCAGGGAATGCATTTTCTAATGCCGTATCCTTAGAAATGAAATGCAAACCTCACACACTGCTCAATGCGTCCCCTCTATCCACTCACATGCCAACAATCTCTATCCAACCATGATTCACATTTCACATTCATTGCTTCATCTCACCCTCACACACTTAGCACTGTTGCAAACCTCACACCTTCATCTCACAGCTAGCATGAAATGCCAGCTATTCAACCATGATAGCCACATCGCCCAAACATGCATTTCCCTCTCTCTTGAAGGACAAGGTGGGGCATGACTGGAGGCAGCAGCACATCACCAGCAGGTACAGGCACAGATACATCTCCTCACCCCCATGGAACAGATAGATAATGCTGGCCGTCATTGGAATGACCATGACTGAGACTGTTGGCAGTAACGGAGCTAAAAGGATTGGTAATGGTGGTATGTTTAGACCCCCTACTCACATCCACCTTCCCCTCTGATTTACAAGATGGAGATGTTGTAAACATGTACCTTTTAGTTACCTCCTCCACCCCCAAATGCACCAATGCACCCTTTCAGATACCAAAGAACTGCAGCCTGACCAGGCTGTGATGCAGGACCAAGAAGTGGTAGATGAAGAGGAGATGGATGATGAAGAAACACTGCCACCCGCTCTCACAGTCATAGCCACAAGCTTAGATCCTGACACCACACATACTTTAAAGAGTAGCTATGGGAAGGATCTATATGTGGTGAGTCACTAGGCACAAGAAGCCTCCATCAAGGGAAGAGAGAAAGGGTAGCGCAGATACCAGGTTGCATAAGAGAGAGGTCACTGCATTGGATAAAGGTGTGAGGCTTACAGAAATGTTTGGTGTATTGGCTGGCCAGTCAAAAAACCTGAGGTCACTATCGAGGTGAATGGAAGGTCTGACACCAATCTTGTACAGAGCTTAAGACAGACATGGAACCCAATCTTTCCAAGGTGAAACTGGTGGCCAATTTCATTAGCACATTGTCCACATTTGTTTTTCCAGTTATACTCAGGTCCACTCCCTCACCCCTTTTTCCACTTTCACTCTATTGTTGTCGCTGTGCTCTTCTGATTTGGAAAATTTCATGGCCAGGATTTTCAGCTTGGCATGGGGCAGTGTGCCGGACATGCCTGAGCATGAAATATCGCGCGATGATGTCAGGCGAGTGTCCCGACATCATTGTGCACTCATGCGATATTTTGGCCGGCGGGTGTGCGAGATTTGGCAGTGCACCCACCGACAATTAAGGGGCCTATTAAGGCCCATAAGCTGGTAATTAAGCTGAATTTTTCACTGCCTACCCAACCTTATTGTTGGCAGGTGGGCAAATAGGCCAAGCAGCCTTTGCATTTTTTGCGAAACCTCATCCACGGGTGGGATGAGGTTTCCAACAGTGAATTAAAAAAAATTAAAATGTTTTAAACTCATTTTTAAAGTGCTCCTGTTCATATGACAGAGTCACATGTGGGGATATGTTTCCCTTATTTCTCAAATCTTTATTTTTAATTCTTAAATCTTTCAGCTCCCTGAGGCAGCTCTGGGCCTTCAGGGAGCTTTCATTGAGTGCACCCCCACGCATGCGCAAACTTCAGTGCTCGCGGTCCTCCCACCCCTACCCCGGCAGCACTGAGGCTCTCAGCATGCGTTTCACGCTGGCTGGCTGTTAATTGGCCTTTTCCCCTTGGTCCTGCAATTATTTTTCTTCAGTTCCCTTTTGAAAGCCGTGATTGAATTTGCCCTCACCACAATCTCAGGCAGTACATTCCAGATCCTAACCACACGCTGTGTTAATAAGATTTTCCTCATGTCTCCATTGCTTCTTTTCCCGTTCACCTTAAATCGGTGTCCTCTGGTTCTCGATCTTTCCAACAACGGGGACAGTTTCTCCTTCTACTCCATCCAGACTCATCACTATTTTGAATATCTCTATCATATCTCCTCTGAATGTTCTGTTCTCCAAGGAAAACAGCCTCATATGCTCCAATCTATCCACATAACTGAAGTTCCTTATCTCTGGAACCATTCTCCTGAATCTTTCCTGAAATACCTTCACATCTTACCTGAAGTGTGGTGCCCACAACTGGATGCAATACTCCAGTTGAGGCTGAACTAGTGTTTTATACAGGTTTATCATAACTTCCTTGCTTTTGTATTCTATGCCCCTATTTATATGAAGCCAAGGATCCTGTATGTTTTATCAACTACTTTCTCAACCTGCCCTGCTATCTTCAATGATTTGTGCACATATACCCCAGCTCCCTCTGCTTCTGCTCTTCCTTTAGAATTGTGCCTTTTATCTTATCTTGCCTCTCCTCATTCTTTCTACAAATATTCCAATTTTTCATACTTCCCTGCATTAAATTTCATCTGGCTATCCCATCAGTTAGTCTCTGCCTTTTAGAAGTTTATCACTATCCTAATCACAGTTCACAATACTTCCAAGTTTTCCACCATCCACAAATTTCAAAATATGCACCTAAGTCTAGGTCATTAATAGATATCAAGAAAAGCAGGGCTTCTATCACCAGCCTGAAAAATAGCCATTCATCACTACTCTCTGTTTCCTTTCACTCAGCCAATTTCAGCAGCCGTGTTGCTACAGTCCATTTTATTCCAGGAGCTCAGACTTTGCTGACAAGCCTGTTATTTGACACTTTATCAAATGCCTTTTGGAAGTCCATTCTCATTGCATCAACAGCTTAACCTCACTTATCTAATCAAAAAACACAAGCAAGTTAGCTCAACGTGATTTGCCATTACGCTGGCTTTCCTTAATTAATCCATATTTCTTTAAGTAATGCATGTTTTCTTAATTAATCCATATTTTCCAAGTGACTCTTGGCGTGGTCTCCTGAACTGCTCATTAAACTGGGATTGTTCCCTTGGCATGATGGTAATGGTAGTGTACAGGATATGCCAGGATATGAGCTTACAGATTGGTTTGAATGTAATTCTGCTGCTGCTGAATGCCCCACAATGCCTCATGAATGTCTAGTTATGAGCTGATAGATCTGCTTTGAATCTATCCAATTTAGCATGATACTGCAACCCAACACAATGGAGGGTGTCCTCAGTGTGAAGACAGAACTTAGTTTCCATAAAGGCATGTGGTCTCACTCCTACCAATGTGTCATTGACAGATGGATTTGCGACAGGTAGATTGCTGAGGACAAGATCAAGTAGATCTTTCTCTCATCATCTGTGGCAAGATGAATCAGGCTGCTATGTTGTCCAGGACTCGACCAGCCTGGTCAGTTTTAATGCTACTCTTAGTGATAGCCATTGAGTTCTCCCACTCAGAATGCATTCTGTGCCCTTTCCACCCTTGGTGCTTCTTCCCAATGATATTCAACATGAAGAAGTAATGATTCATCAGCTGAGTGTGGGTGGTAAATGATAATCAGCAGGGGGTTTCCTTGCCCATGTTTGATCTGATGCCCTTAAGATTTCATGGGGTTGAAGTCAATGGTGAGGACTCCCAGGACAACTCCCTCTCGACTCTATACCACTGCGTCGCCAACTCCACTGGCCCTATCCTGCCGGTGGGACAGGGCATACCTAGGTTTGATAGTTGATATTTGAGGAAACTGGGACATTGGCTGTGAGGTGTGATTCGGTAAATATGACTATGTTGCTGGACTAGTCTGTGGGACAACTCTCCCAATTTTGGCACAAGTGCCCAGGACCTGAATTTTTCCCGCATCAGGCGGGCTTGGCAGGAGCAGGTGGGGGCAGCTGTGGAGCCGACAGCCGCCCCCGAACAGCTTCGCACGCCATTTTACACAGGCGGACCGAGTAAGGCCCGTCCAGCGTTAAGAGGCGAGCAGTAGCACTCAGCGCTATCTGTGCGGGCAGGGGGAGGGGGGAGAGTCGGGGCCAGCGCACATGCACATGAAAGAGCACTTCAATCTCCTTGAGGAATGGAGTTGCCTCAGGGAGATTGAAGCACTTTTGAAATAAATAAATGGATTAAAAATTTAAATAAACATGTCCCCTCATGTGGCTGTGTTTTTATATTTCAGGAAAATGTTTTATTTAATTCATTAAAGCTTTAGGAAATATCCTGCTCGTAGACGAGGTTTCCTAAAAAAACGTAAAGACTGCTTGGCCTTTTCGCCTGCCCACCAAACGTAAGGTTGGACAGGCAGCATGAAGTTGACTTTAATCACTTCCTTAATGGCCTTAATAAACTGTTTAAATATCAGCAGACGTGCAGCTGACTCTGGTGCGTGCCCACTGAATGAAACATCGCAAGACAGTGCGATGAAGCCGAGACGCACAATCGATGTCATCGCGTGCCATTTTACGCACCAGCGTATCAGGCCTGCCCCCGCACGCTGACTGAAAAATCCTGGCCCAGATGTTCATAAGGAGGACTTTGCAGAGTCAACTGGGCTGGGTGTGCGGTTGTCGCTCCTGGTGCCTAGGTCAATGCCAGGTGATCCACCTGGTCTTATTCTTATTCGAATTTTGCCGTAACAGTAACAGTTCAGAGGGCAGTTAATAATCTACCATGTTGTGTTGGTCTGAAGTCACATATAATCTGTAAGGGTGGCAGTTCTTCTCCCCTTAAGGACATTAGAAAACCAGGTGGGTTATGACAATCACATAGTTTCATAGTCATGAGTAACAATCTATTTAATTCCAGATTTATTAATAATTTTAATTTAAATTTCACCAGTTGTCATGGTGGGGTTTTGAACATGTGCCTCTGACGCAGTAGCATCAACCTTGGGATTACTGAACATTACCACCATGAGACAAGTTTCAACACCTGAAGAGCAAAGTTCAGAGAGAGCCGCATGTGATGCAAGACAGATGGTGGGAAAAGAAAGCTGAAGAATTACAACAAATGTAGACTCCCACCACTCAGAAAATTCTTCAGTTCTATCAATTCTGTATAAGGACCTTCTAGCTCTGCCTCCACACCATTGCTCTCGGCCGCTGGGTTGTCCTTGATCAAAAATCAGACAGATATAAGAGAGATGGGTGGAACATTTCAGTCGCCAGCTGAACAGACTATCTACTGTCAAGTCCACAGCCCTCAGCCAGATTCCTCAGCGACCAGTCCTTGACAAGCTTGATCAAGAGATCAAGAAAGCCATTAAGCAGATGAACACAAACAAGGCTTCAGGAAAAGATGGAATCCAGGCAGAAATCTTCAAAGCAGCAGGACCTGACAGGATAGAGGTCTTCCATTACATCCTCTTGTGCATTTGGATTGAAGAAAAGATGCCAAATTACTTGCACAATGCTGCAATTATTGCTCTCTTCAAAAACAGAGGCAGCAAAGCTGTGTGTGGCATCTACAGGGGTATCTCACTTCCACCAATAGCTTGAAAGATGTTTGCTTGCATCATCCTGAACAGACTTATCATTATGACAGAAAAAAATCTACCTGAGGTTCGGTGTGGCTTTCAACCGGGTGTGACGTTCACTGTGACCAGGTCGCAGCACAGTGGGTGTGACGTTCACCGTGACCAGGTCGCAGCACAGTGGGTGTGACGTTCACCGTGACCAGGTCGCAGCACAGTGGGTGTGACGTTCACCGTGACCAGGTCGCAGCACAGTGGGTGTGACGTTCACCGTGACCAGGTCGCAGCACAGTGGGTGTGACGTTCACCGTGACCAGGTCGCAGCACAGTGGGTGTGACGTTCACCGTGACCAGGTCGCAGCACAGTGGGTGTGACGTTCACCGTGACCAGGTCGCAGCACAGTGGGTGTGACGTTCACCGTGACCAGGTCGCAGCACAGTGGGTGTGACGTTCACCGTGACCAGGTCGCAGCACAGTGGGTGTGACGTTCACCGTGACCAGGTCGCAGCACAGTGGGTGTGACGTTCACCGTGACCAGGTCGCAGCACAGTGGGCGTGAAGTTCACCGTGACCAGGTCGCAGCACAGTGGGCGTGACGTTCACCGTGACCAGGTCGCAGCACAGTGGGCGTGACGTTCACCGTGACCAGGTCGCAGCACAGTGGGCGTGACGTTCACCGTGACCAGGTCGCAGCACAGTGGGTGTGACGTTCACCGTGACCAGGTCGCAGCACAGTGGGTGTGACATTCACTGTGACCAGGTCGCAGCACAGTGGAAGTGACGTTCACAGTGACCAGGTCTCAGCACCATGGATGTGATGTTCACCGTGACCAGGTTGCAGCACAGTGGGTATAACATTCACTATAAGACAAACCCAACAAAAATGCCTGAGGCAAAACATGACCCTTTACTTCATTTTCATTGTGCTCACAAAGGCTTTTAATACAGTCAATAGGGAGACCCTCTGGACAATCCTGGAACAGAATGGTTACCCAAAACAATCCGTCAAGGTCATACAGCCTTCCACAACAGAATGACGTGCCAGGTTCTTCGAAATGATGAATCATCAGCTCCCTTTGATTTCTTGAACAGAATGAAGCAAAGCTGCGTTCTAGCACCAGTCCACTTTAACCTGTTCTTTACTTGTGTCCTAAGCCATGCTGTCAACGATTTCGAAGAGGAAGTGTATCTCCAATATCATCCTGGCAGCTCTTTGACCTACGATGTCTCAGGGCAAAGGCCAAAAGCTCCTGAGAAACTCATCCAGGAGGTCCTTTTCGCCGATAATTGTGCGTAAATGTTTCACTAAACAAGAGATTTGCAGATCATGGTTGACAGATTTTCAAAGGCATCAAAGCTGTTTGTGTTGACCAACAGTGTTGGAAAGACTGATGTTCTATACTAGCCCTTGCCAAATTCCAGCATTGTTCAACCAGACATCTCCATCTTACAAAGCTGAAGAATGTTGATAGCTTCAAATGCCTTGGAACCATTATCTCCAACGATGGTTCACTTGATAATGAGATATCACATAAGCACTCAGAAGACTTTGCACCAGAGTAGTAACCACCACAGACTGACCACAAAGATCAAGATGTATAATGCTCTTGTCATTACTTCCCTCCTCTATGGCTGTGAGTCCTGGGGCAGAATTTTCTGCCTGTCGGGCAGGCAGAGCTGGAGCAGCTGCGGACGGCACCGTCATTTAGCACGGGCGGGACAATTAAGGCCCACCCAGCGTATTTGCCGACTCTCATGAATAGCGGGAGTGTGTGGGCTGCGGCAGGCGGGCACAGACCACTGGGTCCAATTGTGACCTGGCAGTCTGGTTAAAGGCAGGCCTGGCAGCCTCCTGTAGGCTGCTCACAATGGCCACTTCCAGGTCACACCGCAGGGGGTCAGCTGAGCAGGCCAGGCTGGAGGGAAGGGAGAGGAGCAGGGCAGGTTACAGGGTCTGCCACAGGAGCAGGGCAGGTTACAGGGTCTGCCACAGGAGCAGGACAGGCTGCAGGGTCTGCCACAGGAGCAGAGCAGGCTGCAGGGTCTGCCACAGGAGCAGGGCAGGCTGCAGGGTGGGCCAACGGGGGCCCAATGCGCTCCTTGCTTTTCAGATGAAAGCCTTGCTGCCCTCCTTGAGGAGGTGGCTGCACGGTGGGTGGTGCTGGTCCCCCAGGACAGGAGGAGGAGGCTCCCCCACATGACCAAAAATGTCTGGGAGAAGGTGGCGGAGGTGGTGAGCTCCCGCAATGTGGTGCGGTGCACCTGGATCCAATGCCCTAAGCGCTTCAATAATTTGCTGCACTCTGGAAAGGTGAGTACCATGTTGGCATTGGGCATTTAACCCAACAGGTAGCCTTAGCCTTTGAGGCCACCCCCCCACCCCACCGCCCCCCCCCCCCCCCCCCCCCCAAGTCTTACTGTCGTAACTGCATTGAATCACGTTGGGCATTTCCCGTACACTTGGTGGACAAGCAGATAGTGCCCATGCTTACATCAGCCTGAGTAGTTTATGAGGAGATGGGTTCTCCCCCACACCATGTGTTGCTCTTAGTTGCACATGACTAGTCTGAGGCAACCTGCATGAGGTGCAGCTAGGCGCATACTCAGAACTCCAATACATGTCCTAGGTAATGAGATTGTGGAAGGCCTCAAGGTCTCATGGCCAAGAACCATCTGCTGCCCTCAATGCTGCATGTAGTTGTGCCTCCTTGCTATGGTAGCAAAGACTGTGTGTTTCCTAAAGTGATAGATGCAGAATGTGTCCAAGGTGGCCGTTGTGGGGTATTGGGAGCTGGCGCACTAGCTTTGTGTGATTGATCAGCAGTGGCAGGGAGAGGAGGCACTGGAGGCCTGATATGGGCCACTGTGGTTGGGGTGCAGCATGTGCGTGCAGAGTCCATGTGCAATTTGCCGCAATGAATGATGTTCTGTTTTTCAGGACAAGAATGCTCACAATGTGACTGAGCGTTCGAGGACTGGAGGTGGTCAGACTCACCTCATGATGTTAAGCCGCTTTGAACAGGAGGCCCTGGAGCTTGAGAGATGCCATGTGCCCAGGTCAACTGGTGTCGGTGAGGTTGGGGTGGAACAGCCAGGTATTTGAGGCCAACAGTGTCTTCTGCTGTCCTCCCAACATCCATAGCACCTATAATTGTTTGATTTGTTATTGTTGCAACATTGCTCGGTCACAGAGTGACAGAGTCAGGGGTGTGGATCACAGAAAAAGATCTTTTGGCCCTTCGAGGATGCGCGGGTCAAACACCTTCCAAAGTCTCCTGATCCCATTTCCTTGTTTGCCATGGCATCGCAACTGCACATCCAAATACTTATTACATGTTTGGAGGGTTTCTGCATCCACCACCCTTTCAGGCAGTGCGTTCCAGATTCCCACCATCCTCTGTGTGCAAAAGTTGCTCATCACATCACCTGTAAACCTCATGCCCCTTACCTATGCCACCTGGTTACTCATCCCTCTGTCAAGGGAAAAAGTTCCTTTCTGTTGACCCTATCTACGCCCCTCATAATTTTATAAACCTCAATAATGTCATCCTTCACTCTCCTCTGCTCCAAGGGACATTACCCCAGTCTATGCTATCTGTCCTCATGAGTCAAACTTTCCAGCCCAACCAGCATTCTGATCAACAACCTCTGCACTCTCTCCACTCCAATCACATCCTTCTTGGGAAGCGCATTTCACAACTGTATACAGAACTATAGCTGTGGCCTAGGCAGAGTTTTCTGCACTTGGAACTTTACCTCCCTGTTCCCATATTCTATTCCTTGGCTAATAAAGGCAAGTATGGCATTTACCATCTTAAACACCTTATGTACCTGTCCCACTACCTTAACGGACCTGTCAACATGCACAGCAAGTTCCCTCTGATCCTCCTTACTTTCCACGGTCCTATCATTCATCATGTGTTCCCGTGCCTTGTTTGTCCTGCCCAAGTGCATCACCTCACACTTATCCACATAACATTCCATTTGGCATTCCTTAGGCCATCTGACCAGCCCGTCTGTATCCGCCTGTAATGTTAGGGTATCCTCCTCACTATTTGCCACCCCACCAATATTCGTGTCCATAGGTTCTGGAAGGTTGAGCCAGGGGAAAAGGGATGAAGTGTGTCACTGTGTGCACGCTAATTGATCCACTGTCCTTGTTGTTAATTTCAGAGCATGGCTGCAGGGAGGAATTCCAGATACCCCCCTCTCAAACCTGAGAGGCCTGAACTGTCACCTGCGTCACACCATTTCTGCGAGGCAGGTACCAGCACAGATACTAGCACCTCAGTGGGAATTGCAGCATCAGCTAGTGACCCGGAGAGTGGAGAGGGCACTTCACAATCGCTGGAGGAGCTGGCAGAGACAGAGAGTGCCAATGGCGCCAGCAGTCGGAGGACTGCAGGGGACCAGGCACATGCTCAGTCGATGCCTGATGATGCGCATCTGGAGTCGTCCACGACGCAGTAGCTGCAGGAAATGCGGCCAGGTGTGCGGGAGCATCTGGGAGTGATACATGAGGCTGCGCTTTGATTGGTGTCTGTGGTGGAGAGGTCCATGCGGAGAATCATTGATGCAATGAGCCTCATGGCAGAGCGTCATGCATCATCCATAGAGAGAATGGCGACTCTCCTGGAGAGGGGCTTCCAGGAGAACAAGCAGCTTCTCCTGGGGATATGCTCGGACCTGCAAGTCCTCACAGTGCCAGTGGCCACAGCTGGTCAGTGCCAATGTGGGAGATGGTCTGGGCACCAAGTGTCCCAGCTCATTGCCCATTCATCCACGGTGAGCAGGGAGGTCTGAGGTGACCTCACGTCGGCACAGGAGCTGCCTGTCGTATCTGCAGGCTCCTCTCACGGAGCTCCGGATGAGGTCACCAGCTCCTCCGCCTTTCTCCCAGTGACCGCTTCATCCAGTGAGGCTGCGACGACTGGGGAGATGCCAGCTGTGGAACTGGCCACTCCCTCCCAGACGGGGCCATCACAGGCTCCACGGGCCAGAGGACGACCACCCAGGTCATCGAGGCCAACAGGACAGCAGTCAGCAGTCTGTCTCAGATGCCACTCCCAGCGAGGGGGGAGCACCAAGACATGGCACCCGTAAGCGAAAGCACACTATGGGTTTCTCACAGGTGCTTTTGTGTTGGCCCGAAATTAGGTACTTATAATTTTTTTCTGCTTGATTTGTTTTGGATTTGTGAGAACTTCTGATGGTTAAAATAAAAATCAGATGTGTTACCAGGCTGAGCGTGGCTCCTTTGCTCTGCATTTGTATGTTTAAGATGAATGTCATGAATGTTTGTTTCGACATTGAAGTTTATGTCCCTTAGTTCCTGCTGAGGACCTGGCAGATTTAGTACTTAGGTGCCGAGTATGGAAGCACCAGGCAAGGCTGTTCCTGCTGATCCACTTGTGTGGAGCTAGCTGAAGGTTCATTGGATTAAAGTCTCGCGGGTGTCCCTACCTCCTTGGTGTAGTCCCGGGTCAGCGTTTAGCCCCTCAGTGTTCCCCTGTGCTTTGCCATCTTTAGAATCAGTGCTGGACTCATCGTGTGCAGCCACATCCACAGCATCAATGTCTTCATCGTCCACCGCGTCCCCCCTTACCAGCGCAAGATTGTGGAGAGCGCAGAATGCTACCACTATCACAGAGACACAACCTCGGGGGTGGGTACTGGAGTGCGCCCCCTGAGCGGTCCAGGCATCGGAATTGCATCTTGAGAAGACCGATGGCTCTCTCCACCACAGCCCTTATGGAGTCGTGGCTCCTATTGTACCGCTGCTCAGCTTCTGTTCTTGGACGGTGGAGAGGTGTCATGAGCCACCTTCTGAGGTGATAGCCCTTGTCACCAGCAGCCATCCATCCAGCCGAGCCGGAGTACTGAAGAGCCCCGGCACCTGGGAGTGTCTGAGGATGTAGGCGTTGTGGGAGCTGCCTGGTTACCTTGCACAAACTTGCAGAATCAGCATCCTGTGATCACACACTATCTGCACGTTCATGGAGTGGAAGCCCTTCCTGTTGACGAAGGCACCGGGCTCATCTGCTGGCGCCTTGATGGCCACATGTGTACAGTCTATAGCACCCTGGACACGGGGGAAGCCAGCAATGGCTGTGAAGCCTCTGGCTCGCTGTGTCTGACTTGCCTGGTCGCAGTGGAAGTGGATGAATGTCAATACCCGTCTGAACAGAGCGTCTGTAACCTGCTTGACACAAGTGTGGACATCTGATTGGGAGATGCCGCAAAGATCACCCACCGGGCCCTGGAAGGAGACAGAGGCATAGAAGTTGAGGGCAACTGTGACCTTCAGAGTCGCTGGCATGGGGTATCCGCCCACACATTTAGGAGAGATCTCAGAGCCAATCATCTGACAGATATAGATGATTGTCTCCCTTTACAGTCGGAGCCTCCTTCGGCACTACACCTCAGACATATTGAGGTAGCTGTTTCTCCGCCTGTATACCCTGGCAGCAGGATAGTGGTGTCTTCTGTGGCCCCATCCACCTTGGACTACCTCTTGACCCTGCGCCCCTTCTTCCTGCGCCTGTACTCCCAAAGGTGGCTCCCCTGGAGGCTGATTGTGCACTCCTGGCCTCCTCCTTTTTCTAGCCCTCCCTTCCTCCTCAGAGGAGGTGCCTTCAGTGGAGATGTCAGAACCCATACCCAGGCTAAGGGAAGGCCTCCCGAATGCTGCAGGCCCGATAAAGATTCCTGACTGCAGAGTGCTGAGCTGAAGGTTCAAAGTACACAGAAAGCTGCTAAAATTCATTCTGAACAGATCACACAGGCAAGTTTAAAAAACTTTCTGCAATAAATACGTCACAGACCAGACTGATGACCCCACTGAGCCCTCTTATCCCCACCCGTGGAGGAGTTTTATTAAAATGTCTCTTACTCGCCTGTCCATTGCACCCATGCGCCAACTCAAAAATCACTCGGGCGCCTGAAAATCGCCATCGATTGACGAATTCAGGGCCTTAAGTGGCCAATTAATTAATGGCAGGCACACGACAAACTTCATCCTGCGCCCGTCCAGCGAAATATCGCAGTGGTGCACGGTGACATTGGGACGCCCGCCCTACGTCACCGTGCATCATTTTACGCACTGACACATGGGGCCCGCCCCTCACACGTGAAGCAGAAAATTCTGCCCCTGGACTTTATACCACAAGCACATAAGGCAGTTGGAACAATTTCACATGCCTACTTCACTCCATCTTCAGCATCGACTGACCTCGATCACAAACCTCAAAATATTAGACTGAGCCCAGACAACAAGTATTGAGGCAATGCTCCCGAGAGCCCAACTGTGCTGGACAGGGCATGTAACTAGAATGGAGGACCATCGTGTTTCGAGACAGCTGCTGTATGGAGACCCAGCACCTGGCAATAGAAACCAAGGTCAACCATGCAATTGCTACAAGGACATGCTTAAGGGAAATCTGAAGTGATGCGGCATCAAGCCTAGTGAGCTGGAAGAAGCAAGAAGGAAATCGCCGGAAAGCCATTATCCATAGAGCTTCTGTCACCTTTGTAAAGGATTGACATCACCATGTTATTCCTGCCCGTGAGCAATGTCTTAGAGCAGCAGTTGTCCATGTCACAACATGAGAGCAATGCTGCAACTGTTTCCGGCTCTGTGTGTCCAGTCTTGGACTGCATAGCCATTTCCATGTTCATCATTATTGAGTCTGCAAATCGATCATCTTCTTCAAACTCGAAGGACAACCATCATCATCATGCTACCTTTCGCATATAGCTGGGTAGGTTGGAAAGGTGGGTTGAGTTAGCATTTAATATGGCCTAATAAAAAGTAATAAGAAGTAGGGAGGCAAATATGTAGTGGGAATATGAACTAAATGATTGTAAGCAACAGGAGAGGGAACAGTAGATATTGCTAGGTAACTCACTGCAACCGACAGCATGGTACAGCAAAGTGAGAATTAATTGGTTTAAAAACAGAAAAGGCTGGAAATACTCAACTGGGCTGGTAGCATCTGTGAGGAAAGAAACAAAGTTAACCTTTCATTAGAACTGATGAAGCCAGTTGTATTAGGTTGAATGCTTTTCCTGGCCTCCACTACAATCAAGTTTTAATTTTTAAAAGGTTTATTTCACTATGACTTTCTTCCTCCCAAGAACCATATTGAGATTAGCTTGAAAATGCAGCAAATAGCTAGTATGCTCATTCAAGTTGAAATTAATTGTGGGGGGAATCTGTCAACTGATATAATTGCAAACATTTTATGCATTAAAGATATAATGGTGGGGCACATTTTATGTGAAGCATTAATTGTAGGAAAGTAAAATAGTTATTGTTAAATCACATAATTTAGGAATAATCCTTCAACTGTTACCATTTTGATAGCTCGCATTAATCCCATGTGCTTTCTAATCAGCATTGTTTGATGCAGTGGAACAATGTTGTTTACTCTAGTTGGTATATTTCAGTTTCTCAATCTCTTTATTTTTGGAGTAAAAGCTGTATTTTCAGCAACACTTACCACATGTGGGTGTATACTGCATACCTTCCATCAACAGTTCAGTACAAAGTGAAACCGAAGCCAGTGGGGGATAAATCAATGGCATCCTGGAACGAGGATGGTGATCGGGTGTGCGATTAACTCAGTCCCACTGATTGCAGTGGTGGCTGCACACCAACTTCATGCTGCCTGCTCACTTCAAAGATTTCAGTATCGAGCCAGCCTTAGCCTGCCATTCATGAGCAGCTAGTGCCACTTAAAGCTATATATAAAAAACTTGTACTCCCTAAAGAGGAGGTTCATTGTGGCTGCAGCAGATGCTGGCAGTCTTTCAGGAAGTGACTCTGGCCTGAGAAACAGTAAATAATAGCACAACACGGAGAAAGCAGACCCTAAGTATTTCAGATGCTGTGTTGGAGGCCTTAGTGGAAGAGGTAGAAAAGTGGAGGGATGTCCTGTATTTACAGGGGATCAGTAGACCCTCTAGGCATTCGGTCAGAAGGCAGAAGGAGTAGGCAGCTGCGGTGGTCACTGCCAGGAGTCAAGCCCTGCGAACCTGAATGCAGTGCCACAAGTAAGTTCACACGTGTGGTCAAGGTCAGTGAATGCATTTTCCAAGCCCATATCTCACACACTGCACCACTAGCCTCAAGAATTGCTCAATTCACTACACCAGCGCCACACACTTACCAGTAAACTCCATTAATCAAGACTCACACCTGACATTCAGATGACCCATTTTCACACTTAGTACTGCTGCAACCCATACCTGGTATCTCAGAGCTCACCCACATTGACAGCTATTCAACCATGATAGCCATATAACCTAAACAGTTTGCAAGATACTCACTAAAGCACTGTCCTCTCACTTACAGGGCAAGGTGACACACAACCAGAGGAAGCAGGCGCAAAGTAGAGGGGGTCAGGCACACCTTCATGTCCTAATCCCACAGAGGCATAGTATTGGCCACCATTGGGACTGCCATTCCCCATCAGAGATGATGAGTGGATCTTGTTTTTTATTATTCTTTCATAGGATGTGGATGTTGCTGGCTAGGCCAGTATTTATTGCCCTCCCCTAATTGCCCTTCAGAAGGTGGTAGCAAGCTGTGCTCTTGAACCGCTACAGTCCGTGTGGTGTAGGTACACCCACAGTGCTATTAGGAAGGGAGTTCCAGGATTTTCACCCAGCTACAGTGAAGGAACGGTGATATATTTCCAAGTCAGGATGTTGATTGACTTGGAGGGGAACTTACAGGTCGTGATGCCTTTGTTGCCCTTGTCCTTCAACGTAGTAGTGGTCATGGGTTTGGAAGGTGTTATCAAAGTAGTCCTGGTGAGTTGCTGCAGTGCATCTTGTAGACGGTACACACTGTTGCTACTGTGCATTGGTGGCGGAGGGATTGAATGTTTGTGGATGGGATGCCAATCAAGCGAACTGCTTTTTACTGGATGGTGTCAACCTTCTTGAGTGTTGTGGGAGCTGCACTCATCCAGGCAAGAGGAGAGTATTCCATCACACTCTTGACTTGTGTCTTGTAGATAATTGACAGGCTTTGGGGAGTCAGGAGGTGAGTTACTCGCTGCAGGATTCCTAGCCTCTGACCTGATCTTGTAGCCACAGTATTTATACGGCTGGTCCAGTTCAGTTTCTGGTCAATGGTAACACCCAGGATGTTGATAGTGGGGGATTCAGTGATGGTAATGCCATTGTATGTCAATGAGAGATGGTTATAATCTCATATCTAATCCTCTTTCGCAGACCTCACCTCCCCTTCATCCCAAACACTCTGCTGATTCACAAGCTACAGTTAGTGTAAGTATGTACATCTTATTTTTCCACCACTCCCCACATTACAGCCTTACCTTTGTGACATTCTCATTTCAGGCACCCAAGAAGTACAACCTAATCAGGCAATGGAGGAACAACAAGGAGACAGTGATGATGAAGATGAACCTTCACTCGATTTCATAACCACAGCCACCAACTCAGATACTGCCACTGTGCATAATATAGATGATGGCACAGAGGTAGACTCTGCACGTGGTAGGGCACCAGGCATGAGTGCCTACAGCCAGGACACGGACAGGATAGCACAGGTATTAATTTGCCAGAAGGTGAGGTTGCACAGGAGTTCTGCTGCAGAGGCTTTAGCTGCGGACTTCTTTCAGGCAGCCTAAAAAAGGCTTACGACTATACACAATAAAATACTTAGTGCACTGGGAAGACCGCCAGACAGCTTGTGGTCAATGTGAAGGAGCAATGAAGGAGTCAAGCATCAACTTGGCACAGGACTTTGCGCAGAGCTTGAAGCCCATAGAGCATGGAAGTGATGGCCAAGTTCTTTCATACACTCATGGCCCCAATCATGATCCAGCGCATGATGGCCGATATCACAGGTTTCTTTGCAGCACAAGCAGTCACCACCCACTGCCTGAGTGCAGC
This sequence comes from Carcharodon carcharias, assembly GCF_017639515.1. Taxonomy (NCBI): domain Eukaryota; kingdom Metazoa; phylum Chordata; class Chondrichthyes; order Lamniformes; family Lamnidae; genus Carcharodon; species Carcharodon carcharias. The sequence continues at coordinate 40,415,613 of NC_054487.1, read as the reverse complement.
AGTGAAAGCTCAGATTGCTGCCATCATGGCTGTGGATGATGTTGTGCAAAAGGGGCTTGCAAGGTGTCACAGTGCTCCAGCAGTCTGCCCTCTAAAAACCTACTTGAATTGCTGAGGCGTCGACATAGGCAATTAGCAGTGGTTCCATGGAACATGAACACTGCTGTCCTCTGAAGACAACAGCATTCGTCCCCCCAACTCCTGCCAGTGCCCTTTATGTTGCCTGTCAGACAGCCAACCCAGATTGCTGCCACCTGTGTCAAGGTGGGCAGTCCACAGCTCCTTCTAGACCCAGAGATGCTCAAGGTTGTCTTCCCAGGCTATTAACCTGCCATCACCTCTGCCGAAGGTCAGCAGCCTTCCACTAGAAATGCTGCACCAACTCAAGTAGCACTGTGTAGAACACTTGGACAGGTAAAGGCACAGGGAAAACAGGCACCAGACCAAGGCAATGCACAAGGGGATTAGTTAACTTTTGTGATTTTGCATTATAAATTTGCTTTGAAATGTTTTGCTGTGGCTTTTTTTTATATTGTAGTGAAACAGATGGTCAGAGAGGGAAGTTCAGGAATGGGGCTTTGGTGAATGGGGAATTGGAGTTTTTAAATTCATTCATGGGATGTGGGCTTCACTGGCTGGGCCAGCATTTATGGCCCATTCATGTTGCCCTTGAGAAGATAGTGGTGAGCTGCCATTTTAAACCACTGCAATCCATGTCGTGTAGGTGCACCCACAGTGCTATAAGGGAGAGAGTTCTGGGATTTTGACCCAGCGACAGTGAAAGAACGGTGATATGTTTCCAAGTCAGGATGGTGAGTGACTTGGAGGGGAACCTCCAGGTCGTGGTCTTCCCATCTATCTGCTGTGCTTGTCCTTCTAGATGGTAGTGGTTGTGGGTTTGGAAGGTGCTGTCTAAGCAGCCTTGGTGAATTCCTGCAGTGTATCTTGTAGATGGTACACACTGCTGCTGCTGTGCGTCGGTGGTGGAGGGAGTGAATGTTTGTGGATGTGATGCCAATCAAGTGGACTACTTTGTCCTGGACAGTGTCAAGCTTCTCATCCAGGCAGATGCAGAGAATTCCACCACACTCCTGACTTGTGCCTTGCAGATGGTGGACAGGTTTTGGGGAGTTAGGAGGTGGGTTACTCATCGCAGGATTCCTAGCCTTTGACCTGCTCTTGTAGCCATAGTATTTATATGGCTAGTCCAGTTCAGTTTCTGGTCAATGGTAACCCCCACAAAGTTGATAGTGGGGGATTCAGTGATGGTAATGACATTGAACATCAAGGGTAGGTGGTTGGATTTTCTCCTGTTGGGGATGGCCTTTGCCTGGCACTTGTGTGTTACAAATGTTACTTGTCACTTGTCAGTCCAAGCCTGGATATTGTCCAGGTCTTGCTGCATTTGGGCATGGACTGCTTCAGTATCTGAGGAGTCGCGAATGGTGCTGAACATTGTGCAATCATCAGCGAACATCCCCACTTCTGACCTTATGATGGAAGGAAGGTCATTGATGAAGCAGCTGAAGATGGTTGGGCCGTTATTGGTATCACACTTGGATGAGTTCTTAATGGTCACCCACCAAAAAAAGGGCCTGTCTAGGCTGCCTCCTCCCCATGCGCCTTCTTCTCAGCTGCTTGTCACGTAGCTGGTTGCAAGGGCTGTGCAACATTCAACAGACCACTTCAGATCTTTGCACCTGCTCTGCCAAGTATTGCAGAGCTCCTCCAGACAGGTCCAGACAGCGGAGGAGCTGTTTCAGTACACCAATGGTCTTCACAACACATTACGTGAAGCATTCTTTATATGAATTATTGATCCTACCCTGCTCTGTGGTTGCAGCAGGTGAAAAATTTAATTGAGGATGTCCATGAAGAAAAGACACTAAACATATTGTTCTTTCCTGATGTTCAGATAGGAGAATTGCTCCCAAAAGGCCTTGGGCTGGTATAGCCTTCTACTGTGAGCCCTTTTCCTCCTCCTTCTCCCTCTTTCAGCAACTTGACCTACTCTACATTCACCAAGTTATGTTTTATTGCAACAGAGATGACTGCTAGTGCATCCAAGTCTGGGAGTAAGTTATTTGTGCAGAAGCCTTAAAGTCATCAAAAACTCCTTCGGCACCTGTCATGCCACTTAATAGGAGCAAGAGCAGGCCTTTTCTTTATTCATTCATGGGATGTGACATTGCTGGCAAGGCCAGCATTTATTGCCCATCCCTAATTGCCCTGCAGAAGGTGACCCAGTGAAAGTGGAGAAACAGCGATATAGTTCCAAGTCAGGGTGGATTGTGGCTTGCAGAGAAACTTGCCATATATTAATAGCATTGCCATGTGTCTGCTGCCTTGTCCTTCTAGATGGTAGAGGTCACGGGTTTGCAAGGTCCTGTTGAAGAAGCCTTAACAAGTTATTGCAGTGTATCTTGTAGATGGCACGTACTGTTGTCACGGTAGAAGGTATGAACTTTTAAAGTGGTGGCTAGGGGTACTGACCAAGTGGGCAGATTTATCTTGAGAGTTGTTGCAGCTGCACTAGTCCAGCCATTTGGCACTTTGAGCCTGCAATAAGATTATGATTAATCTTCCATATCAACTCCACTTTCCTGTACTATCCCCATATCCCTTGATTCCTTAGTATCTTGAAACCTACCAATCTCTGTCTTTGGTATACTCAACAAGTGAGCACCCACAGCTCTGTGCTTTGGAGAATTTCAAAGGTACGTAAGGTATTGTCAAGTGCACCAACCAATTTCCCTATGTTTCTGCCCTGAATATTGCCACTACTACAAAGGTGACTGTGCAGAGCCTGTATGACAATGCACAGAGTAGGGGAGATCAGACTGTGAAAAGTTCAATTGGAGTGTGATTCTGCAGCAGCATGTTGGTTGGGAGCACTTCCACCACTTTTAAGTTGCAGTTTCTGAATATTTAAAGGTGCTTTGTGAAACTTGCTGAGAGCTTAATGGCATCTTTACATAGTGAAACCCCTCCTGCAATTCCATTGGTCTTGTTCCTTCAGGAGGGGGTCCAGAAGAACATGGATGAAAGGATGGAAAGTGTGTGGCTGCAGGCATGTCCTTAGCTACAGGTATCTGGTCCATAGTGCCTACATATAGGATCTACCAGGATATTTTCTATGGCAGTGGCTGAGATGGTTGTACTCTGCCACTCCCCACGCCCCCGCTAACCTGTCACAAACACAGTAAAAGATATATGTGAGGCATTGGAACCTTACCTACAGCCTTATTCTACCAGAGGCACTATCTTATCAGTGGCTGTAAAGGTGACAACAGCAAAATATTTATGCATCAAAATGATTTTAGGTGGCCTCTGGCCACAGTCTGTCCATGTTTCCGACAGGCCACTGATGCTCTGTTCAGGGATGCTCTGAACTCAGTTCCACTTAAACTGAGTACAGCAGAGAGAGAGCAATCAATTTTTTTCTGAATTGCTGCAAAAGATCCCCCAAACCACCAATGTACAATATTTTGATGCCCTTACAATCTGTGGATACACACAAAATACTGAAGTTAAGCCTAAACTATAATGCGGTACAACACAAGAATATTCACTGCCTCCATTTTCATTACCTCTGGATCCAGTTTCTCTGCTACCCTTCTCAAACTCAAAGGCTGATCTGCACTTAGGCCTGCTGGCCCATCACCCACATTCTCAGCGATCTACACTGATTCCCTTTACCTGAGTACTGTGAGATTAGCTACAGCTTATTCCACAGTTTTATCCTGACCTATCTTTGCACCTTCCTCCAGCATTAAGTTTTCTCCAAGGTCTTCATTCCTCTTTAGTATTGTGTGCTCCTGCCATTTCCTCAGCATCACCACTGGAGCCACAAGCTTCAGAGCTGAAGCCTTAATCTGTGACCCTTATGCCTCTATACATCTCACACCACTTTTAAAAGCCTCTTTAAGTTCTGTTTCAACAACAACTTGCCTTTGTATAGCACCTCCAAGGTAGCAAAATGCTCTAAAGTGTTCACAGGAGCTTTTTCAGACAAAACTTGACACAGGAGATGTTAGGACAGGTGACCAAATGTTTGGTCAAAGAGATAGGTTTTAAGGAGCAGTTTATAGGACAAGAGAGAGGCAAAGAGGCAGAAAGATTTAGGGAGGGAATTCAAGAGGCTTACGGCCTTGGCAACTAAAAGCATGGCCACCAATAGAGGGACAAAGGAAATCAGGGATACAGAGAGGCAAGAATTGGAGGAATGCAATGTGCTTGCAGGTTTGTAGGAGGTGATACAGATAAGGCCATGGAGAGATCTGAACACAAACGTAAGAATTTTGAATTCAAGGCATTGTAAGCCTGAAAGGTAATGTAGATCAGCATGCAGAGTGGTGATTAGGAATTTCTGCAAGTCAGGATATGAGCAGCAGAGTTTGGATGAGCTGAAGTCTCTGGAATGTGGAGGTGGGAGCCCAGTAGGAATAGTCAAATCTGGAGTCAACAAATGCATGGGTAAGGAATTCAGCAGCCGATTAGCTGAGACAGTGGCAGAGATGAGCAATGTGGGTAATGTTCTGGAGGTGGTAGTGGATTTTTTTTTGTTTTTATGGGGCATCACTTTTCTTGCCCATCCCTAACCCTCAGTCAGAGGGCATTTAAGAGTCAACCACATTGCTGTGGGTCTGGAGTCACATGTAGGCCAGACCAGGTAAGGACAGCAGATTTCCTTCAAGGCCATCATCAGACTTTTAATTCCAGCTTTTATTTTAATTGAATTCAAGTTTCACCAACTACCATGGTGGGATTTGAACCTGGGTTCCAAGTGCATTACCCTGGGCCTATGGAATATTAGTCCAGTGATAATACCACTATGCCACTGCTTCCAGTGTAGACAGGCATTCAGCTCAGGGTCATATAGGACATCAAGCTTCTTCCAATGCGTCTTCAGTCATCTCTCTTAACACCTTTATCATGGCATGCTTCCTGCACACTTCTTTTGTGGAGCATTTTGAAATGCTTTTCTGGAGTTAAAAATTCTACATAAATGTAAGTTGCATCACGGGGGAATAATGATGAGAATGTTCTGAGAGATAAGGTGGTGTTTTTGAGAGAACAATGGGATGAGGATGAGATTAGTACAGGAACAGTGCCTGAAGTCATATTATTTACATCCCATCCATGTTCTCATGGCAACGCAAGTGTTTAAATCATTAACTACAGAGTGCCAAAAAAAACCATTTGCTGCTTTATTCAAAGTAATGGAAAGAAATGGTAATTTAACAGACAAAATTATTTTGCTATTGAAGGTCAGTTTCTCTCCAAATATATTTGGCAAATCATTATTCATTCTTTCAACAATCAAGTGGCTAATTCTTGTTGCAGCCTGCTTTGCCAACTCATGTCTATGTGTCGCGCTTCTTCAACAGCCTACAAAATTCACAAAAGCTGAAAAATGGGTATTGCAAGTGGACAACAGTTCAGAAAACAAAGTTCAAATGATAAAAACAAAGGCCAGTGATTATAAATTAAATTTGTTTTTATTACTTTGGATTTCAAGGTTTTTATTCGCACTTTGGGATTATGTTGTACAGTTTAGTTTGTTATTCTGTGAAAAGTGAGTCCCAATGGCCTCGTGCATGTCACTGAAAAAGGTTTAGTTATAATGGGAGCATACTGACTCATGAATGTATCAGGATTTAAGCAGCAACTACCCCAGTATTCCATCAGTTGTAATATAGGAAGGAAAATCCTGAAGTAGACAGAGGTGCAATTGTAGAAATGGTAGATAAAGAAGTTTTTCAATCACAGCATCAGCTGTAATTAATGTGGGGAGGGGGTTGAGCGGTTGGGTGGGCATCTCATTGTCTGTCCCTGAGACAATTTGATTTTTTGATCCTTTTTCTAGCCCATGCTTTTAGATCATACTTCCTGCATTTCTGTATGTTCTTATCATGCCACTGAATCCTTTCCTCTCTGGAGGAAATATCTTTAGCCACTTAATGCAAAGGGGAAATGGAACATCCAGCAGTCCAACAAACAGAAAGTCAGATAAATGACCAGTTAATCATTTTTTAGTGGAATTAGTTTAGGGAGGAATGTTATTCTTTGTTTGAAATGTTTTGGCTATGACATGATAGGCAAGAATGGAACCAAGTGAACTGGACAATAAGGGAGGGGGTCTTGAAGGAAAGGGTGATCAGAGTGTTGATGGCTGTAGAGAGATAAAAGAGAAAAATGCACCACAGTCACAGAGGGTGTAATTTCTGGCTTGATTAAAGCTGTATCAGTGTTGTGGCAGAGGTGGGAAAATACAGGGATAGAATTAGAAAGTGATGTTACATTCACAAACTTTGGAGACTGAGGGGAGACTAGATCTGGAATGGCCATTTGCAAGGACACAAGGAATGAGGATTTTTTTTCTGAGGAGATGGTTGATGATAGCAGTTTTGAAAGGGAGAGGTACAGTACCAAAGGAGTGGGAAATGATCAGCTTAAGATCCAGAACACTGAGTCAGTCAAAAGAGGCCAAGGGAGCAGGAGGTGGTGCCACGGAGAAAGGTGAATTCAGAGAAGGTGTAAAGATTGAAAGGAGACCTTAGGTTCCCTGAAGTAAGTCTCTAAGGTTTGTTACCATCCTCAGTATTTGGTGGTTGAGCATAAACTAACAGGTGAGATCATGGCACCTCTTTTCCAGCTTGTGTCAGTTAAAAAACACGCATCTTCATTTCTCTGCACCTTAAGCTGTTGTCTAAAATATGCATTGCAAGAATGGCCAACATCTCCCACAATCAACTTCCCCAATGTCGCCTTTATGTATGATCCAGCTCAACTGTTGAGTCACAGTAGGTGCAATATTTTGTGTTAAACTACAGCATATTAATCTCTAGAATCCAAATTCACAGTAAAACAAAGTCACTCAGTTATGGCACCCAAAATCTCCGATCATTTTAATTGCATTAAAATTCTAATGATTTGGAGGTTACAATTCCATCTGATTATTTTTTCTGTGAAAATTGCAGACCACTCTACTACTCAGCTGAAGAGTTCTAAATGATGCTTTGCTCAACACATTTTTCAAATAAAAACTGATTTAGAGTCTAGAATGAAAGGTTGGCATGTCCTACCAATATCAAATGATCATTAATGTTGATAGGTGCATCAATGTTCAGTAGAAAAGAAATCACTGCTATTGACAGCACAAATCATTGGAATACCCTGACAAAGATTATAAAACTTTAGAACACTGCAACATTAGCACATTCTTTGTAGTTTTTAGTTTTTAGACCTTAGTGCTTCACCATATCGTTTGAGATTGCAGTAACTTCTTACTGGGTTTCTTGCAGACGTAAGGAAAAATTGGCATGTACTTATGTAATACCTTTCACAACATCAGGAGATCCCAATGTGCTTTACAGCCAATTAAATAGTTCTAAAGTGTAGTCACTGTTGTAATGTAGGAAATAAAAGGACAGCATTTGCATTTGAAATGGATGAAGAACCCTGCAGAAAAGTATTCATCATTCAGGCACTTCTCCATTGGTGAATACATTCAGGTATCCTATTAGCAAGCTAGTCATGATTCCATGTCCATGCAGTTTACAGTCGAATCTCTCCAGATTACTGATGGCAAAGGTTTATGAAGATTTTCTTGCAATTGCATCATATGAATAGAGTTGCTGTAGCAATTTGGAATAGTAATATGTCGAACTGTGTGTATATACCACAGTGAATGGGTGAAATTTTACAGCCCTGTTGTGGCGGGGGCAGGGCCGTAAAATGCGGCAAGATGTTCAAAAGTTCATTGACTTTGGCAGAACTGTAAAATCCCACCATCGTAAGATTCTGCCCAATATTTGTCCTCTCCTGGATTCTGTACTTCCTTGAGCAATGTGGTGATGAGCAAGTTTCTTTTCTTGCAGTTTATCTAATGTTTTTAACAGAAATATTTTTGTTTGAAGTGTTGTGGTGCGACAGAAGCTTCAACCTAATGGTGTTAGTAGGACATCAATAACATATAACAATAAAATGTACCACCTTTAAAATAAAAAAGAAGCTCGAAGTACTTCACAGGTAGACAGATGGAAGATGGAAAGCATAGGGTAGGGAGGTCAATTAAAACTTGGTGAAAGAGATGAAGTTTGAGGATATTTATAAAGGTTAAAGAGGTGGAGAGAGCAAAGGTTTTAGGGAGTGATTTCCACAGATTGGAGCCAGAAGCTTAAAAATTGCCACCAATGGGTGAAATGAAGGGGTTATAGTTGAGCAAAAGCGGCACGAGTCAGAAGAGCAGATTGTAGAGGGAATGGGATTATAGGGGTTTTAGGCAATTTTGCAGCTAGTGTGGAGCATGGGTGTGGATGTATTTAAAGGGTAAGATTTTAAAATTAAGGATGGGAGGGAGGTACATAGTGTGGAACAGAATACATGAAGCAGAGCTTTTGACAAGACAGAGTTGGTGGAGGGGCAGAATGTTTATAAAAAGGCATTCACTGTAGTTAAATCTGGAACTGGCAAAACCTTATATAGAGACCACCATTGTGCTGGGAAGAGATAAGAATAAAGGTGGATAATCATGAGAAGATTAAAGTAAACAGTCCTTCTGATGGAGAGCATATGGGGACTGAAGTTCAGTTCAGTGTCAAACAGAATGTTAGGATGCAGGCAGTTTGGTTCTACCTGAAGAAATAGCCAGGGATGAGATGCAATGGATTTTGCTTCAATCTTCCCAATGTTGAGGTTAAGAGTACTGGACAAACAGTGTAAGAGCACAGGGGCAGTAGAAAGGTCAAGAGTGGCATTGGGGAAGTAGAGTTGGATTTCATTGGTGAGGCAGGATGGAGGTGAATTTGTAGGAGTGGGGAATAGGGAGGGTGAGCTATTGATTGAAGTCACTAAGTATGAAGTGATGATAAACTACTGAAGGTGTTGGGTTTCCATTTTGATTCTTAGAAGTTCAACTTTTAAAATTTATTTTACAGGATGTGGGCATTGCTGGCTAGGCCAGCATTTATTGCCCATCCCTAATTGCCCTTGAGAAGGTAGTGGTGATCTGCCTTCTTGAACCCCTGCACATCCACAGTGCTAATAGTGAGGGTGTTCCAGGATTTTGACCCAGTGACGGTGAAAGAATAGTGATATATTTCCAAGTCAGGATGGTGACTGGCTTGGAAGGGAACTTCCAGTTGTAGGTGTTCCCATGTATCTGCTGCCTTTGTCCTTCTAGATGGTCATGGTCTTGGGTTTGGAAGGTGCTGACGAAGGATCCTTGGTGAATTTCAGCAGTGCATCTTGTTGATGGTAGACACTTGTTATGAAAGCGTAATAATTTTCATAATATTATTCTGGTTTGTTGTAAGGTAGGTTTATGGATGTGAGTGTGTATGATTCTGTCTGTGTGATTTAATTACATTTGGAGTCAGGTAGTTGCAAGCTTGAAATTATCAAAAGAAGTTAAGTATAGAAATATATTTGAAATGCTAATGAGTAAACATGGATGCTGTCTTAGCATGTGAGGTATGAAGGAAATTTGCATTTTTAGATAAGTGAAGGGATTGTTTGGATTTCAAAACGATGTTAGGATATTTACAACTAGCTAGGTAAGACTAAACAGTGTGTTTATTTTTCCCAAAGACATATGCAACTATGGAATTTACATATTAAAGAGAGAAACATATATAAAGGAGAATGTTGGGGGGCCATGTAGTATGTGAAACAGCCTTCAGGAAGCCTCCAGCCATTTGTGCATAAGTCTGCTGAGTCCAGTAACTAAAGTGGAGACAAGCTTTTGGAATTCCACTGTCAAGTGGGTACTATGTTAACTTGCTTGCTTGTTTTTTTTTAATTTTAAAAACTATTTTGGACTGTTGCCTTAAAGGGGGTTTGTAATTTGGAGTCAGGTTAATTAGGAACTTTAGGATTTATTATAGTAGTAAGTAATTGTAGTATTACATATGTGCCTGAAATCATTTCTTTTGTTAATAAATATAAATATTTTAATTTAAATTTTAAAATCGCTAAAGGTCTTAGTGGACTCATTGCTTCTGACTCCAGTGCACACATCTTCTTGTAATAAATACAAATTACAAAACTGTTGTAATAGCGTGGCCAAGTTTCCCTTGTGGATTTGGTCTGCCTGAATCATATCATCTGACATGTCATAACACATGCTGTCACTGTTCATCAGTGGTGGAGGGAATGAAAGTTTATGGAAGGGGTGCCAATCAAGTGGGCTGCTTTGCCCTGGATGGTGTCAAGCTTCTTGAGTATTGTTGGAGCTGCACTCATCCAGGCAAGTGGGGAGTATTCCATCACACTCCTGAATTGTGCCTTGCAGATGATGGACAGGCCTTTGGGGAGTCCAGAAGTGAGCTACTTGCCACAGGATTCCTAGCCTCTGACCTGCTCTTGTAGCCACAGTATTTATATGGCTAGTCCAGTTCAGTATCTGGTCAATGGTAACCCGCAGGATGTTGATAGTGGGGGATTTAGCGATGGTAACACCATTAAATGTCAAAGTGCGATGGTTAGATTCTCACTTGATGGAGTTGGCCATTGCCTGGCACTTATGTGTGGCATGAATGTTACTTGCCATTTGTCAGCCTGGATATTGTCCAGGTCTTGCTGCTTTTGGTCATGGACTGCTTCAGTATCTGAGGAGTTGCAAATGGTGCTGAACATTGTTCAACTAAAATGGAATCACTATCTGCCATCTGTTTTCAGCAGTAGAGTTTCCCACAAATGACATTTGAGCAATGAACAGCTTTTATTTTAATCAAGGAAAATAGTCACCTGTACTCTGAGGGAAGGAGGGGGAGTGGGTGGGGAGTGGGGGGGGTCACAGTGCTTTGGAACTATAACCTGGTACATCGAGGAATGTTGACATAGCTTCATCCCTTTAATTCCCATCATAATGCTTTCCCAAACTCAAACTTAGCTGCTCCGGAGAAGCACTCAGCAGGAGCAACACTCTTTGCCATAGGAAGGGATAAGAAATAAATATACTTCTGCGAACCCTAAGTGGCTATACGCAAGACTGGAGGGCTAGAAATTCAGTTACCCTGATTTCCAGATTTGGGGCTGAATAGTACAGTGGGGCATAGTGGTGGGGAGACCACAGAAACCACTCTGGCATTGAGACGTCCGGCTCCATGCCAAGCAGCTCCGCAGCCATAACGTGCTGCAGGGCTCATTAAACAGGGTTGAGTGATACTTCCATCCCTCATTGGGATGGAGGTGCTGCCCTATGGAGCTGCCGGCCAATCAGATTGGCCAGGAAGGCATCAGCTGCTGGGACTGCAGGTCATAGTCAAAGAATCATAGAGGTCTACAGCACAGAAAAAGGCACTTCAGCCCATCGCGTCTGGCTGGTCAAACAAGTACCTAACTATTCTAATCCCATTTTCCAGCACTAGGCCCATAACCTGGTATGCCATGGCATCACAAGTGCACATCCAAATACTTCTTCAATGTTATGAGGGCTTCTGTATCTACCAGCCTTTCAGGCAGTGAGTTCCAGATTCCCACCACCCTTTGGGTGAAAAAATTCTTCCTCACATCCCTTCTAAACCTCTTGCCCCTTACCTTAAATCTATGCCCCCTGGTTATTGATCCCTCCACCAAGGGGATAAGTTACTTCCTGTCTATCCTATCTATGCCCTTCATAATTTTATAGATCTCAATCATGTCCCCCCTCAATCTCCCCTGCTCCAGGGAAAATAACTCCAGTCTATCCAATCTCTTCTCACAACTAAAACTCTCCAGCCCAGGCAACATCCTGGTAAATCTCCTCTGCAATCTCTCAAGTGCAATCACATCTTTCCTATGATGCAGATTCCAGAACTGCACACAATAATCTAGCTGTGGTCTAACCAGCGTTTTATACAGTTCCAGCATAACCTCCCTGCTCTTATATTCTATGCCTCGGCTAATAAAGGCAAGTATCCCATATGCTTTCTTAACCACCTTAAGGGACTGGTGGATATGCACACCGAGGTCCCTCTGATCCCGTGCCTTGTTTGTCCTGCCCAAGTGCATCACCTCACACTTATCCGGATTAAATTCCATTTGCCACTGATCAGCCCACCTGACCAGCCCATCCATACCCTCCTTTAATCTAAGGCTATCCTCCTCACTATTTACCACCCCACCAATTTTCGTGTCATTTACGAACTTACTGATCAACCCTCCTACATTCAAGTCTAAATCGTTTATATATACCACAAACAGCAAGGGACCCAACACCGATTTCTGTGGAACCCCACTGGACACAGGCATCCCAGTCACAAAAACATCCCTTGACCATCACCCTCTGCTTCCTGCCACTCAGCCAATTCTGGATCCAATTTGCCAAATTGCCTTGGATCCCATGGGCTCTTACCTTTGTTATCAGTCTCCCATGCAGGACCTTATCAAAAGCCTTGCTGAAGTCCAAGTAGACTAGACTATGTCAAATGCAAGGTGAGGAAAGGAACCAAGGCCTAAGATCCCCGGTGAAGGTAAGTCCGAGGTCTTGGGCTGGAAAGCCTTGGGAGTGTTAGGGACAGGGACAGCGTAGGGGGAGAGGGCTGGTTTAGGTGAGGAAGTGGGTTGGAACAAAGTGGGGGCCTAGTTTAGTGGGAGGCCACCCCATGATCAGCTCCCAAAGAGTGACAATCCCCTTAGCTTCCTTCCCACCTTTTAACCATATCAGGTTAAACATCGGGCTTCCTGATGCTGCCTTGCTGCCTGTGCCAAATGCATTATGGCATGGGCAGTGTATTATTAGGGTCAATAGGCTTGATAACAGGCCTAATTAACCCTTAACTGGTTATTTTAATATGGCGGGCGGGCTGCCAACTTTGGCACCTGCCCACCCTCCCTACATAATGGAGGAGAGTTCGGGGGTGGGCAGGAAGGTGTTAGAATGGGCGCCCACCCCATTTTAGGTGTCCACCCACGGGAAACATGCCCACTGGGGGCACATTAAATTCAGCCCTTGGGTCTTGCGATTTATAACCTGCCTGTATCAGTTCCATTGGAGGTTGGCAACATTCAAACCTGCTGCACCTCCCCTCATTTGCCTGATTGTTGCATGGGGCCAAACAGATTCCAAGCTGCTGGCATCCATGTTGCACTGTCGGCTGCCTCTGTGCTCAGCAGGGGACCTAACAGCGTTGTTGAGATCGCATGCATGTGCAAGCCTGCTCTTCTCAAAGGCAGTCTGTCTCTCTTAAAGAGAAGCTACACTGAATACCATTGCTGCAATATTAAGCATAGAAAATGGAAACCAGGCCAGAGAGGTATTTTCCAAATGACAGATGCTACAATGGAGGTATCACTGGTGGAAGTGGACAGGAAAAGAGACACTATATTTCAGCTCAAAGACCACCTTCAGAAGGGAGTGGCAAGAGATTAATTCCCACCACATTGATCCGAGGATCTGGCAGCAGTGTCACAAGAAGTCTGATGATCTCACAAGAGTGACCAAAGTCACTGAATATCAGGTGGATTTTCATCTGTGAGGCAGGTAGCAGGAGCTTGGCACACCCACTTTAGGAGAAAGTGCCCACAAAGATGGGATTTTTTTCCTGGCGGTGAGGTGGGGAGTGGAAGTGGGATGGACAACACCCCTGGAAAGAAGGCAGCCACAGGGGCTGCCAGGTGCCGAGGTGGGCAGTGTAAAAGGCCTGCCTCAGGGGCTTCGGGGTTTCGTCCCGCTTATAATCAAAACAGTAAAGACCTCTAGCACTCACCCGTCACATCCCCTCACACCCACACACTTCTTATGCCTAATCCAAGCCACCTCATGCCCTCCACCCATCCGCATGTCCCCTCATACAATCCATGCCAAGCTATGTCACTTCCATGTCCATTCACCCAAAACCCTCTGTATAGAACTAATGAACACTAAAATGACAATAGGCGGTGTTAAAAAAACTTTTTAAGAAACAGTAACTGATTCATAAAACTTGCTTCATTATGCATTCTTGGCTAAGAGCCCAGACATCCATTGGAGTACTGAAACAGCTGTGCCCAGGGAAAACATTTCTTGTTTGACAGCTCTTGCTCAATGATCTCTTCTGGCAATTTTACAATGTTTATTTGTAAAAGACAAAGAGGTATCCTGTGCTTGCAGTTTCTGCTATTGATACTTTAAAGTGTTTGGATGATTGCCACTTTTATTGGGCCATAGTAAAAGCAATTTTTATGAATGACTGGAAGTGCCATAGCTTGGCATGGAGGGTATGAAGTGCCATGGGCATGAGTAGGGATGTATAGCTTGGATTGGGGTGGGGTGGGGTGGTGGGGGCATGAAAGAAACCTTTTGAACTTGCTGTTCAGAAGGTTCCCTCATCCAGACTATGGTTCATGATACCTCTGAGGTGCTGTGAACCACGAGTACTTTAAAATCTGACCTGGCCACATGAAAGTTGTAGAGGACTAGGAAATGCCTTTCCCTGCAATGTAGCCATTCAGGTTGGGAGTACAGGCTGCGGTCTTGTGACCTGAATCAGCCCTCATCCTGAAAACAGCATTGGTGGAAATTGAGGGGTGTCAGGAATGGTTAGGCCACAGCTACAGCATTGTGTCCAGTTCTGGTCACAGCATGTTAGGAAGCCCTTGGAAATGTGCAGAAGAAATTTACCAGAATAGTGCCAGGGATATGGGATTTTAGCTGCAAGTATGGCTTGGAGAAGCTGAGGTTGTTCTCCTTGAGGCAAAGGAGATTGATGGGAGATTTGATAGAAATATAAAAGGCTACGGCAGACTTGGATGAGAGAGACAAGGAAAAAATATTTCCATTAGTTGCTGGTACAAGGACTAGTGGACACAGATTTCAGGTTTGGGGCATGTGATACAGGGGTAGGGTTGCCAAATGTGTATTCCTCGAGATTTCATCACATGACTTTTGCCCACACTCCAGCCAGTACTCAGCCAATACATCCAGATGCACTGCCTTCCTACATCAATTGGAAAGCCAAAAGATTCATTACCCAATTGGATAATGCTTGACTGTCAGCCAAGCAGCCTTTCCCACCCCCAACCCTCCACTTTCAATATTTTTATATCTGTTAAAGAGAAATATTCATAGAAAATGCCGAAAAAACATTTTTTTGATGTCTTGATGATTTTTCTACAGGTTGCACACAGCAGTCTCCTGAAGATTGATCTTCAATTCAGGAGACTCCAGGCCAATCCTGGCGCATTGGCAACCCCGTACAGGAGGGATGTGAAGAAGAACTTTTTTAACACAGCGAGTGGTAATGACCTGAAACTCACTGCCTGAAAATGTGAAAACAGAGACAATCAATGATTTCAAAAAGAAATTGAATGAACACTTGAGGGAAATAAACTTGTATGTCTACGGGGTAGAGCAGGGGAATGGAACTGACTGGATTCTGGCACAGCAAGCCAGCATGGACTCAATGGGCTGACTGGCCTCCTTCTGTGCCGTAATGACTTTAGGACCTGCAATTGATTGCCTGTCCTGTTAAATAGCACTACTGCAAGGCCCATCCTGTCACTCAGCATTTGCTCTTTTGTCAAATGATGCTCAAATTTGTTGTCTGAACATATGTAGTCCAAATTAGGCATTTTGGCATCACATCAGCTGGTAGGTCCATGTGGCATCAGGATTGCTCCTCTTCTGAGGCTTCAGGCACAGGCCAGGGACGCCTGCACAGGCAATCTTCTCAAGAGGGCACAGCACGCAGCCTGCAGTAGTAGTGGCTGGTGATGCAGCAAGTCCCAGCAAAAGGGCACTTCCATCGTAGTGCCAGAGGCAACACTAAAGAGATGAAACTCATGCCTGCGGACTTATCTTGATTGGAAAAACACGTGGCAAGCAGAGAACCTAGGAAGGAGAAAATGCCAAATAAAAGACACACTGTGCTACAGCAGTTTAAAAGAATTACTCAACGTGTCTTAAAATAAAAATTGAATTATTTGCCTAGCAGTACATAATTCTACATGGCACTAAAGAATGTACTATTTAGCACCACACTGCTACAAGTGATTGTCTGGTGGTACTAGTGCCGATGCATAAAGCAAAAATAGGATTTTGTTGTGAACAGGTAAAAGAAGGGTTGTTTACAAGTAAGCCTGTAAGTGAAGTTAGCCTGGGCTAGGACAGTACAACTCTGATACAAATTAAGTTATATTTTAAAAGTGGGAGGCAACACAGCTTTGGATAAAGGTTTTGTAAAATTATAGTCTGTTGTAACCTGTGTGAACTTGTCTCTGCTAAAATCATTCTATTACAATGATTATTAATGATTGTCCCATTTCTAAATTAGACAAAGATTGCTGGCTAACTGCTTAAGAATTTCACAATGCCAGTCTTAAGCTACCAAATAGCTAAGTCAAAATATAATTCCTGAAGCTGTGATCTCTTATAAAAGGTGTCTTTGGGATCCAAAATAATGTAGCTTCAGTCAATGTTTCACATACATTGAGCAGTTCTGTCAATCTGCAGCTGCTGATTTGTTTGAAATGCATTTGCTTTCAACAATTAATCAAAGAGGTAGTAACCAATTCCCTGGCAGCAAAAGCTGAACTAGTTTTCAATGGAAAGATGAAGATTGAGGTGGATATAATGAAAGTAGCCTAAACAATGTGGACTGTAAGCACTGAACTAAAGGACACTTAAACAACCAGCAAAATCAATGTGCCAATTAACTCTTTCAAAGAAGGAGCTGGGTATAAGCCTTTTAAATGAAAAAAAAATGTTCAGATGCACCATTTGAAAGTAAAAATGAGTTAAATTTCCATGTGGAACCTTTTGGCAGAGCTGGAATGGCCTGAAGCAAAGCAGTGAGCAATAATTGATTCACATTAAAAAAAGATCAGCAAAAAACCAATGGGAGGAAGCACCATCGCAGTTGAATCAATGCTACACAAAGAACAAGCTGTGCCTCTACTTCATTAGAGCTGCTTGAAGTTTCTGGGGGCCTTTGAATGTTTACATCAGCTGCTGTGAGAACACCAGCTCTACTTCCAAACCTGATGAAGAATCCATGACTGCACTAACAACTAGAGTCCACCAGAACATACAAATGAGGCCCAGTTACAACAACCGTGAAAGCCCATCCCAAGTGATACAGGGCAGCAATCATTCCGGTGTGTGCACTTTTCACAAGTTGGAAAGCTCCATTGCTGTAGTTCATATTCCTTAATGTGCAGTTAATATAGTTCATTTTGCTTTGCATCCTCCTACTTCATCCTCCAATTGGGGTGGGACGAGGGAGCAAGTGCCAACTCTGGCAGCTATTCAGAACCTTTAGAATCATGGAAGGTATATTCCCTCGCTCAGAGCTACATTTCTTAAATGATGGATTTTGGAGAAAGAATGATAGAAAGGTTGGATGCACAGAAGAAAAGTTAAGGATGGGACTGAGAGACCTGGCTCACATCTTGATGAGGGAACCAGCAAATGCAATATTCTCTAACATCTTCCGCACTCTCTCTGTATAGTGCCATGATTTATCCCAATCAGACTTCATAGACCACAGAGGCAGGCCATTAATTTTCAAGGGATTCAGCTGCCAAAGCCATAAAGAAATTTTGTAAATTGCTGTGTGACAATGACAAATTTCATAATCAGAGTGGTAACATTTTAATTTAAAAGGAATAAAATACATGCTTTTTGCAGTTGTCATCTCATTCATTGCATTTGGGCTCTTGATGGCAAAACAACATATTTTGAGCAACATGAGTGCCTGATGGAATGGGTGGCACAGAGGATCACCGCACTCATTTCACCCCTGGGACCTGAGTTTGAATGCGCTCTGTTGAATGCCTTCTCCTGCTGGCTACAAACTTTTGCTTGGAAAGTCCAATTGCAATTTTTCGTGGATATGGTCCACAGGAGAAAAAACTGATCGTGCTCATATCAAAATTTACTTCATAAGAGTTAATGTCACGGTCAAAACAGTAGATAGATGATATATATTTAATTCTTTATCTGCTAATGTTCCACAAAGGCATCGCTAGGGTTGAATTTTGTGGATGAGCTTATTTGTAAAGTGAAATGCAATGTTAATCAAGGATCTTGAATGAAAAGTAGTGGCATTTTTGTTGGTACAGCGATGACTATATACATAATGCTTTATAATTCTACTGCATTGGCGCTATAAATTCTGCAGTTGGCAGAGTTCTGGCCCAAGGCTTGAAACACTGGGAAGCTTAATATTGCTATCAGAACAGATTTATTTTTATGCCTGGAGATGAAGCTGTAATTTAAAAGCCCCTGAAACATCCTTCTGATATGGGAAATGTTATAATTGGGTCGTTTACTCTGAAATTAAAGTTCCTGTTCCTGTCCTTGTTTGAGCCAGGCCTCTATTTGAAATTCTGATTGAACCAAATAGATTTTCACTGGTGAAACTTAAATTAAAACAGAAATTGTGAAAGATTGCCTAATCTGTATCATTGAGAGTAAATCGTCCATCATCGATCTGAGACCATGCAATGAACAAAAGCAGAGGAACTCGATGAAAGATTTTACTGAAACAAACGTTTATTTCATACATTATGAAATCAGAAAATGCTGGCAATACTCAGAAAGCCTGGCAGCATCTGTGAAGCGAGAAATGCTTCAGGTTGATGCATTTCATCAGAGCTCAGGGTCATCAACTTGAGATATTAATGCTGTTCTTCTCTCTACAGATGCTATGAGACTGCTGAGTATTTTAAGAGCTTAAGAAACAGAAGCGGGAGAAGACCATACAGCTGTTGAGCCTGCTCAGCCATGCAATACTACGATCATGGCTGATTTCCTGTTTCAATTCCACTTTCCTGCCTGCTCCTCATATCCCTTGCTTCCTTGAAGACCAAAAATCTGTCTATTTTCTGCTTTTATTTCAGATTTCTAGTATCCATAATATTTTGCTGTTTTTCTACATGTCTAGCATTATATTTGCTTAAATGTACAAGATTAAGTGTCCAAACATATGTGGCTGTTCTTTCCATTGTATATTAAAAGTTTGCTGAAGAAATAGACATGTGTCAAAGTTTTTCACCTAGCAATCATCAGGACAGGCACAAGAATACCAAATTTCAAAGGGAACAACAACTTATACTGATGTGAATCTTACTGTTTTGAGAAATGCCCATTATAGCAACTATGGTACCAGTTATGCCTGCAGATGGTGCTGTGTAAATGTTAAAGGATGTCATACTTTGTCGGTCATAATTCATAAAGCCTGGTGTCTCACGAGCAGCTATTAGTACAGACTATATATGTGGCTTGTTTGTTCATTTGTAAAAAGTACAATGTACAATGTATACATGTATATATGTGTATATGTGTGTATGTACATACAAATATATATATAAATATATATGTGTGTGTGTACATACATACATATATATTTACCTTGAATGATGTTTGGCTTTTTCCTCTCAATTTATGTAATTTTGAAATTTTACAAATTCTCCCATGTCTTCAGTCCTGTAAATTTATGGATAGAAATTCAGTAGAATTTAATAGTTCTTTGCAGATAAAAAAAAATGGTACTGTTTATTTTTGGGGGTTTTTTTTTTTGCTGTTTTGGTGTGCAATTTTAGTTTTGGGCCTCTTTGGGGCTATTTTTGCAGATTTTCTCCTTCATTTGTCATTCAGTTTTACAATTAGTATTTTAAAGAATTATGTTTAGTGATCAGAATTTAATTTAATGGGATTCTAAGGAAAGAAATTCATTTTTTCTGGGTTCCTTTTCACAATGTTTGACGTTTACTGCTGTGGAAATGACAGCGAATAATTGCTGGGCTTGAGAGAACGGGAGAGAGAGGATTAAGCAAGAGCATGTACAAATGTTGTCTTCAGTTCATATTGACACATTCACAAAAAGTATTGAATTTGGAAGCCAATTAATCAGTTCTACTTTATCTTCAACTGATTCTGTGCACTGGATAGTTGGAAATAATCAATGCCAATGGCTAACAAGATGTAGAGACAAACAGAAGAAGAAAGAAATAGAAAAACTGACAGGCGGTTCCTTTCTTCTAATTCGATTCTTTTTAAAATGGCAAGTTGAATCTTGATAACAAGCAAAGCTTCTTTCAGGGACATAGAAAGTGAGGCCAATTTCTGAGCAGGAGGGGAGGAAATAAATGGATTGACGATGAGATGGCCTCAGTACATGGTGCATGTAGCTGTGGAGGGGTGGGGGCAGGCAATGAGGAATCAGTGTGTTGGGTAAGTGTTTGGAGCATAAATAGTGGTGATGGAACAAGATCCAGGGATTGAGTGGGTCATTCAAAGGGGAAGAAGTAAGGGTGGTGAGGGGGTAATAGGAATGGATAGTGGAAAGGTGATTGAGTCAGGAATGATTGACTGGATAAGGAGATTGGAAGGGTTCCATTTTTCCTGCAACTCTCGTTATAACTGCAGCCTTTAGCTACTTATGACCCCTTTTCCTGCTCTAAAACAGCAAACCAACCAAAAGCAAAGGATAAAAGGAAAAGAAAGGGATGCATAGGAGGACAAGTGTAAAGCAACAAGAAGAATTAGGGAGAGAAAAACAGCAGAGAAGAGATGTACAGGAATGCTAAGACAAGCACCACAGCAATAGGTAAGTGAGTGACCACATTTTTCATCTTACAATGTACAGCACCATGGGAAATTGACTAATTATATGTTAAAAGTAAACTGTGAAACTTTAACCTGGATCATTTGGCAACACTCTTGCGCCTAGTTTGAAGTTTGTTATTTAAGCCCCAGTCCAGGACTTGAGTACATAAACCAGTACATGATCTAGTACAGTCCTGTTTGTTGAAAGTGTCACCCCTGGATGAAATGTTAAGCTGCTATACCGGCCTTACAGTTCAGGTGGACATTCAAGTTCCTGCCTGAAGATGAATAGAAAATTATTCTGATGCCCTATCCCTTAACCAATTCCAATTTTATTGCGCATTGGAAGCACGGAGGTTAACATGATTAGTTGAACAGCTATTTCATTCAGAAAGATTGTCTTCACTCCTACTTAGGACCTGACGTCAATAAGTAACATAACAGTCTTGGATAATGTCAGCAGAAGTTATTATTCCCTGATGTAGCAAAGCACAGGCTATATTTGGGTATAAGACAGAACATTTTTACTGTTATTCTTTATTTTGTTTTGTTCAAGGATATAAAAAAATCAATACTAATCTCAGCTTTCAAAGCTCCACTTGGTAAATGCTTGCTTTTCAGGTTAGAGAAGTTATTGTGCATGTGTAATACAGAAATGACTTGAGTGTTGGACTAAATAGATTTTCATATTCCAGACCCAGATACACATTGGAGGTGGGAATGATTAGATGGAAAGTCCACATGTTATGAGTCCCACAGGAATTATATTAGAACTCAACTTGGTGAAGCTGAAGTCTAATATATGATTCTGAATTCAGCTGGTTTTGAGTTGTGCTAAATGAAACCAATCCGAACACTAAATTAGATTAAAAAGCCTGCAGCTGATTAGTCCAAATTTTGTATCCCTAAGACAGCAGCAAATCACAGCTGAATGTTTAGGGATTTATGAATCTGACACAAGGGAAGTGAATATATAAAACTATAACAAGGAAGCATTGAGGGTGATGAAGACCATGAATGAGGCAAAAGCAGTCAGCAAAATCTAACAATAAATTAAAAAAGGAAAAGCAGTCAAATAGCACCAAATTCATTGTGAAAGACACTTCCATGGAACGTTAGATGTTTCCTGAATAGAAGGAGGCTGATTGGTCATTCATTCTGTGCTGGCCCTTTGTTAACCATCTAAATTAATTCAGCAACATGGTTTCTCTTCATCGATGAGTGTCTTTCAGGGACAGGTTTCTCCTGAGGACTTCTTGCCAGAAATAAGGGCCCAAAACTTCCGATCAGAGTCATAACCCCTGGGTCTAACTCTAATCAGACAGAAAATTACCCACTTATCTGCATATGTTGAAAAGGCTCTGACTTCTGATCAATGATGCTGAGAATGCCCTCAGTGCAGGAATCCTCACAGGGAGCATCGAAGAGTGCAGAAGTTACAACTGTCACTAGCTGATGCAAGGTAAGTTTAAATATCCAGTCTGAACGGTTAGTGAATGGGTGAGACGAATGAGTGAATGGATAGGGTGGTAGGGCAGAATAGTGGTTGTGGTAAGTAGGTAGGGTGGCAGGTGGGTGAAGTGGTACGTGGATAGGGTGGCAGGCTGGCAGGTGGGTAGGTTGGCAGGTGGGGTAAGGAAGCAGATGGATGAGGTGGTAGGGTGGCAGGTGGGTAGGGAAGTAGGTGGGTGAGGTGATAGGGTGGCAGCTGGTAGTGAGGCAGGTGGGTGGTGAGGTAGGTGAGTAGGGAGGCATGTGGGTGAGATGGATGAGCTGGATAGGTGGGTCAGGGAGGGTAGTCAGTCAGGTCAGGAGCTGTCATCAGGTTGGGGCTAGTCAGATAGAACCTGGTGGGGGGAGTCGGTGTCAGAGAGAATTCAGTGGGTTGGGGGAATTGGGGAGTCAGGGGGGAAATTGTGGGGGGGGATTGGGGGAGAGTCGGGAGGTCAGGCGTGTAGTCAAACCATAGGGGCGAGACAAGTTGGGCTGGGGGAGTCGGGGCAGTCAGGGGGAGAGTTGGGGGTCAGAGGGGTTGAGGAAAGGGTAAGTCGTGTGGTGGAGAGGTGCTGTTCAGTTGTATATTTACCCAGGATTTAGACTAGCATTTTTCTAACATTTCCTGGGTAACTATCCAGGTAAGTAAGTCAGAACCGTTCGAAGATTGACTCCAACGCAGAGTGGGAGACGTTTTCAGCAGGTCCCAGGGAACAAGGGAATTGCCCGTTGGAAGTTCGAACTTCCTGGGCAATTCTCTCGGAATCAGCGCACCGAGACTTCTGCAGGATTCCGGCATGCATCGTGAGACGTACATCTTGTTTCTGATGATCCGGAGACCGGAAGATCTGCGCCAACATTTTTGTGACATGAAAATGATGAAATCTATAAGTAATTATGAAATTAAAAAGGGAATATTTGAAGGAGAGAAAATTACCTGGCTGTTGCGAAAGAACAGCGGAGTGGAACGAACTGGATAACTTTATCAGAGAGCTGGCCCAAGTATAATGGGCTAAAGGATCTCATCCAGTGCCCTAAGAATTCAAAGAAAGAAGATCACATGTGTTTGGGTGTGGGTTGAGGGTTGAAACCGGCAAAAATGCCAGCTCATCGGGAAGCACACTCCAGCGCACTAACATCCGTATTTAACTCAAATACATTAAGTTGGTTGTGCGCTAACTCCTTGGGAGCAGCGAGTTGACTGGTAACAACTGGTAATTGCTGAATCAGAGTGATATTTCACAACAGCTTTAGATTTAACGTCACATCCATGGATTTCCAGTCTTCCTGAAAATCGCCAATAAAAGCAAGGTGAGAACGCAACAGCAACTGAGGGAGCTGATTAAAACTCATGGAAACAGTGCAATAAATACCCAGCACTCACAGTTATTTTTCTTGAGAAAGGATTTGTTCATAATGTTTTGCTGTGAGTTTATTTGTTACACTTTGGAGTTTTTCTAGAACACTGCAGGATGGACGATGTCTTGGCTGCTTTAAGTTGGACGTCAGATGAGGAGCACCATGACCAACACAAGCAGCAGCAGCAACAGCCTGTTGCTGTGAAACCTACTGCTGGACAGCAAAAGGAGCAGCTCACAGGAGGCCCCACCCATGGAACAAGGTATAGGCAGAGGTTGAGCTTTATTGACCTGCCGAAACAGAAGTGCTCAAGTTCCTGCACCAGGCGGCCACAGACACCTGCAGCTTCCTAGAGGAAGACCTGCTCTCTGCTGGATCTTGGTAGTCCTGTGTTACCAGTGGCTGTCAAAGTGACCACCATCTTAACGTTTCTGTCTTCAACTCCTCCCAGGACTCTTCCAGAGACGTATCCAACATGCCGCAGCTCTCAGCTTCCAATTGTACAAGGTAAATGACAGATGTTTGCCAGGATTTGGAAATATGTGAATTTTTGCCTGTAATGACGCAGTCAGAATGAGTGACTGCTCATTGTTTTATCCCTGGCTGGCTTCCTCCAGGGGCAGGGAGTCATTGACTGCACATGAGCACGGCAACCCTGGCACTCTCAGATCACCCAAGAGCACTCATCAATCCCAAAGGCTTCCATTCCATCAATGTGCAGCTGGTGAGAAACCCCCCAAAAAATGTTTCTACAGATGTTCGTAAGATTCCAGAGTTTCTGCCAGGATGTTTATGACCTGCAGATATCCACGTTCCCTGAATGTCTTTGAACCTAGCAGCAAACCTGAGAGGTGGCTGCTAGGAAACAAAGGACATCTACTGCAAACTTAGCACTACTTACTCTCCAATAATCTGCTCACCAATGTGCAGTTTGGGTCCTGCCAGAATCACTCAGCTCCAGATCCCATTACAGCTTTAATCCATACATGGACAAAAAAGCTAAATTCCAGAGTTTAGCATCCTTTGGAGCCCTGCTAAAACTGAAGTGAATGGGAATCAAGGGAAAACTCTCTACTGGCTGGTGTCATATCTCACACAGAGGCTGTGGTTATTGGAGGTCAGTCATCTCAGCACCAGGACATTGCTGCAGGAGTTCCTCAAGTCAGTGTCCTAAACAGAACAATTTTCAACTGTTTTGTCAATGATCTTCCCTTCATCATGAGCTCAGAAGTGGGAATGTTCATTGATGATTGCACAGTGTTCAGCACCATTCACAATTCCTCAGATACTGAAGAAGCCTGTGCTTACGTGTAGCAAGAGGGGAGATCGTGGTGTAGTGGTAATGGCATAGGACTAGCAATCAAGACATCAGGCTAATGATCTGGAGTTAAGAGTTCAAATCCCACCATGACAGCTGGTGGAATTGAATTAATAATCTGGAATTGAAACGCTAGTCTTAGTAATGGTAACCATGAAAAGGGGGAGGAAAAAATTATGTTGCCAAAACCCATCTGGTTCACTAATGTTCTTGAGGGAAGGAAATTTGCTGTCCTTACTTGACATGTGATTAGAGACCCACAGCAATGTGGTTGATTCTAAACTGCCCTCTGAAAAAGTGAGGCAGTTAGGTGATGAAAAAAAAGATCTGACAATATTCAGATGTGGAAAAATAACTGTCAAGCTGAAGGCTATCATCCAACATTCAAGGTCATTACCATTGTCAAACCCCTCATTTGGGGGGCGGTCACCATTAACCAGAATCTTAAATAAACCAGCCACATTGATATGGTGGTAAGTATCCTGTGATGAGTGACTTAGTTCCTGACTCCTCAAAGCCTGCACCACCTACAAGGCATATAAGCCTTCAAGTGCGTGAAGAAATTCTCTTCCACTTGCCTGGATAAGTGCAGTTCCAACAACATTCAAGATGCCCAGTACCATCTAGGGCAAAGCACTGCACATGATTGGCATCCATCCACTACCTGCACACTGTAGCTACAATGTGTGCCATCTACAAGATGCATTGCAGCAACTCACCAATGCTTCTATGACAGCATCTTCCAAACCCACTATCTAGAGGCATAAGGTAAGGGCAACAGGAACATGGGAACACCGCCAGCTAAAGGCTTCCCTCCAAGGTCAGAATTTTCCGTGCCCATTGGTGTCGGGTGTGTTTGGCAACGTGAGTGGACAATATGGTGAGAAGGCCAAAAATCGGTTTCACGACGTCAGGAAAGGGAAACCAGTTTGCAATTGTCTACTCTGCCCATCGATTTCCTGACATCGGGAACATCATTGTGATGCATCTGCAAATCATTATAACTATAAGGTCCAACCCGGCAGAATCAACCACCACACTCCCCACCGCCCCTCTGCATCATCCACCCACATCAGCAGGAAAACACACCGGTGCAGAACCTGTCTTGACAAGTATGCCATGCAGAAGTAACGGGGAAGAAGATGGGAGATGGGGTGAAAGGAGTAAGGGAAGAAGTTTGGAGAGGGGGAAGGAATGCAGAGAGGGGAAGGAGTTCAGGGGAAGGAAAGAGAGTGGAGACGGGAAGGAATAAGGGTGGAGGAAGAAGCAAGGCTTGAGCAAGAGGTAATGGTGCCTAAAGGATTCAGGAAGTGGCAAGGAGTGAGGGAGGGACAAGGAGTTCCAAGGAGGGAAGGAGTCTGGAGGTGGGGATTTCCAGGTGAACGTGCAAGGGAGGGCTCTGATGAGTCCATGACTGCCTCCTGGGGAGTGAGCTGAGGGTGGGCATGGTAAAATGGAATGGTGAGAATGACTGAGGGCACAGTGAAGTGGTAAGGGTTCGACAGTATCAGTAGAAGGGACAGCGAGGGTTGGTGGGGGCTCGGAGGCAGAACTGGACACTGGGGGTGAGAAGGAGGAGGTCGAGGGGGTTAACATAGATGGGGGTGGGATTTTAGGGAAGGAAGGGAACGTGCATGTTCACCTGGACATCCCGAAAAGAAAAGGCTTGTGGCTGGTAGGTCATGGAGGGGAGGTGGAAGGTGATGCCAAAAGTGAAATGAGAGTCGTGGTGGGCGAGATCAGGTGCAGCTTGGGGGTGGGATCAGTGGGTGGGCAGAGATGCAGCTCAGCTCAAATGGACAACTGAAAGAGAACCCCAGACGGCAGCATTGAAAATGCTCTGGATATTGAAATGAGTGTGATACAGGAAGGATCAGTGCACATAGGAGAGGGATTGCACGAGGCTCTGAAAGGCCCTGCCACATACACATACTTCTCCCTTCAGAGTCTCTCGTGGGCCAGCTGTCAGCAGCTGAACTGCTAGTATGAGGAGGAAATGCAGTGAGAGGACTCGCAAAATCTGTCAATGAAGCTGAAAGACACTGTTACACATTATTCAGTGAAAATGAGTATATTTCCAGATCGTAATGTGACAAAATGTGTTCACCCATAGAACCAACTGTGATCGGAATTTCTTAACTTTTGAACACCTTAGGCTTCTAGTTGCTGCCCTGACACTGCAGAAGAGGTGGAGACAGCTTGTGCAATGGTTGGCCCAGATGCCTCTGATGACTTTGGTGTGGGTGCTCTGGAGATCTGAGGCCTTGAGAGCCCCAGCTTGCTTTGCTGTCCTCCTCTGGGCCAGCTGCTCCCTGTGCGGTGACAGAGGACAAGATTGAGGGGCTCACAGGCGAAGGGGACTCAGAGGGAGAGGACAGCCTCTGAGATTCCTGAGTGGATGACCCAGGGATGCCCAGGTGCCGCTCCTCCTCCCTTAGTGTGCTCGGGGGCCCCAGCCTATCTCCTTGAGGGGGAGGAGCACCTGGCACAGGTCGAGGTGACCCATTTCCCTCTCGCGTTGCCACTGCAGGAAATTACCCATTGCTACCATGATGGAGCATAGGTCTGCGCACATCTCCATGTTCTGCTGGGCCAGGGTCTCTCTGCCATCCTCCCCATGGAGACCTCCATATTCACACATGTGGGTATTACTTCATCAGAGAGCAGGCAGACGCACTCCTCCAACTCACGTGCCACTCTGTTGAGGGCTTCCAACAGCTCTGCATGATGTTCTCCCGTCTCTGCTGACTCTCCAGGATGAATTCGAAAGACAAACCCAGAGATTCATCATCTGACTTGGACCTCACAGATGCTTCTTCCCCAGCAATCCTCCAAGAGCTGGGGACCTCAGCTGAACATACCTCCTCCTGCTGTGAACACGTGGCTGTGCAGTGACCAACAGATTGTGAACCCGAGCCTGCTCTAGATCTAGGCCCCACCGAGGCATGTGTCTCTGCACTGTTGGAGGGTTGGGTAAGCGCTGTGATGGGTCTTCCAGGCTGCTTATTTCCAGCTCTTCAATGGAGAAGGTGTCCTCCTGGCTGGAGGTGAGGACGTGGATGGAGCTGAGGGACTGGCTGGCTGAGGGTGTTGGTCGCTTGGCAGAGCTCCCTGTGAATCATAGTAGAAATAATTAGTACATGGCAGCAGAGCCAAGGGGAGAGAGAGCACTCACAGTGGCGTTGAGAGAGGGATGATGTGGTGCAGGATCCTCACGAAGGTGTTTGCCGCCAACCTCACCAACACCGCAGGCACAGTCCATGTCCTCACCAGTCAGTGCAAGGGCACATTACTCAAAGTGAGTGAGGGCCTAATGTGCGCCATTCCACCCTCGGCCTGGGACCTCTTCCTGCTGATGTGAGCCGGCTTCTCCTACATGAAGACAGATGGAAAGTGTGTGAGCAGGACACATGGCTCTGCCTGGAATGTTTGTGTGGTGAGCAGAGACATGAATGGAATGAGGATTCAAGCTCCAGAGGATATGAGCCTGAAGAAAATGAGAGGGTGTGTGTGAGAGTTAGTGGTGTTATCCCTTGAGGTGTAAGATCTCTGTGGATGTGTGCTGGGTTTGTGAGTGTGTGAGTTGAGAGTGTGTGAGTTGAGAGTGTTGAGAAGAGTTACTTATCCTGGTGGAACGGATGAGACCATTCACCATGTAGCGGCACAGGTTGTCTGCCCTCTTTTGCAGGGCATTGGCTTTCAACACTGCCACCACCTTCTTTGCTGGATTAGTGATGCTGCTGCCCATCCTGCGGCCAGAGTGAGGTAGATGACATCACAGCGGGCCTCCGCGGTGTCCAAAAGACGCTCGAGTGATGTGTCATTAAACCGACAGTTTTCTTGCCTTTTGGAGCAACGTCTCATGTGCAGCAGTTTTAAGCTGGAAGTGCACAGAGTTGCACTTTAAGGGCTGGATTTTGCCGTCGATGAGCAGGGGGTGGGGCCGGCTCGCCGACACATAAAGTGACCCTGGATGACATCAGGCAGAACTCCCGACATCATCCCGCCCCATTTAAGTTTTCAGGAAGGCGGGGGCGCAGCAAAATCAGCGGCGGGCCTGCCAACCTGTCAATGACCAATTGAGGCCATTGACAGTGCAATTAAAGTAATTAGCGGACCCGCCTGTCCAACCTTAAGGTTAGCAGGCAGACCGGGAGCCCTGGCGGGAAGTAGAGAAAACATGAAACCTCATCCACAGGTGGGATGAGGTTTCATGTAGGGATTTAAAAATTTTAATGAAGTTCTTTTGGAAATTGTGAACATGTCCAAACTCATGTGACATTGCCACATGAGGGGAGATGTAAGGGAAGTTTTTTTTTCTACATTTAATATTTTTGAAAGTAGAGGCGATCTCCCTGAGGCAGCATTTAGCCTTAGGGAGATGAGTGCGTTCTTTCATGCACAGGCACGGAAGGACACACTCTCGATTTTGGGATTCCCCCGGCCTGCACAGGGAGTGCATAGCGCTTCCGTGCAGACGTCATGCTGGACGTGCCTTAATTGGCCCACCCAAGTAAAATGGCACCATGCCTCCAATCGGTGGCGCCAATCGGAAGCACACCCGCATGCACCCGCCCATCAACTTCCCCCCTGACGGGGGCAAAATTCGGCCCTGAATACGGTGTCCTATGTAATGAAGCGGCAAGATGATGGCATGGCAGGCGAATGAGAGCCCGCCTGCCATGGAAACAGCGTGTTTCCCGGGAATGCTAATTAATGCAATGGTATTGGGACGATACAGCATGAGAATCCGCCATTATGTCTGGCAGGTAAAAACATTGTTTCTCCCTCCCATTACTGCACTTAAGGCAAATCTGGGACAATTCCACCCTAAGTCTCATAGCATTCTGACCTGGAACTGTACAGTGGTTTCATTCATTGCCTCTGCATCAAAATCCTGGGATTCCCTCCCTTTCAGCACCGTGGGATAACCTTTACCACATGGACTTCGGTGGTTCAAAAAGGCAACTAACTCACCACCACCTTCTCACTGATTATTAGGGTTGGCCAAATAATGCTGGCCTTGCTAGTGATGCTTGCGTCCTGACAGTAAATAGAAACATTATAAGGTGAAGGTGGTGATATTAGCTAAGAAATGTGCTAATAGGTGACATTAAGGGTAGAAAGCAGGACGAGCAAGGTACAGATAGCCCTAGTGGGGGTGGGGTGGGGGGGAAGGGATCAAAATAGGCTAAAAGGTAGAGCTAAAATAATGAATGGAAATTTAAAAATAATGGAAATAGGTGGGAAAGAAAAATCTATATAAATTATTGGAAAAAAGGGGGATTGGAAAAGAGGTGGGGTTGAGGAAAGAGTTCACGATCTAAAATTGTTGAACTCAGTATTCAGTCCGAAAGGCTGTAAAGTGCCTAGTTGGAAGATGAGGTGCAGTTTTTCCAGTTTGCGTTGGGCTTCACTGGAACATAGCAGCAGGCGAAAGACGGATATGTGGGCAAGAGAGCAGGGTGGAGTGTTGAAATGGCAAGTGGTAGGGAGGTCTGGGTAATGCTTGCAGACAGACAGAAGGTGTTCTGCAAAGCGGTCACCCAGTCTGCTTTTGGTCTCTCCAATGTAGAGGAAACCACATTGGGAGCAGCGAAGGCAGTAGACTAAATTGAGGGAAGTGCAAGTGAAATGCTGCTTCACTTGAAAGGAGTGTTTGGGCCCTTGGACGGTGAGGAGAAGGGAAGTAAAGGGGCAGGCGTTGCACCTTCTGTGGTTGCATGGGTACGTGCCATGGGAGGGGATTGAGGTGTAGGGGCTGATTTAGGAGTGGACCAGGGTGTCCTGGAGGGAACGATGGAATGATCCCTGCGGAATGCCGCCGTTGGGGGGGGGCGGGGGGGGGGTGAAGGGAAGATGTGTTTGGTGGTGGCATCATGCTGGAGTTGGCGGAAATGGCGGAGGATGATCCTTTGAATGCAGAGGCTGGTGGGGTGATAAGTGAGGACAAGAGGGACCCTATCATGGTTCTGGGAGGATGAGGGCAGATGCACAGGAGATGGGCCAGACACGGTTAAGGGCCCTGTTAACCACTGTGGGTGGAAAACCTCTGTTAAGGAAGAAGGAACTGTTTTTGAAAGTGGCATCATCAGAACAGATGCAACGGAGGTGAAGGAACTGAGAGAATTGGATGGAGTCCTTACAGGAAGCGGGGTGTGAGGAGCTATAGTCAAGGTAGCTGTGGGAGTTAGGAGGAGGAAATGTCTGCGAGTTGAGTTCAACAACTTTAGATCTAGAACTCCCTCCTCCATCCGCACCCCCTTTCCGTTTCTTCCCCCTCCTTTTGTTTTTTCCAATAATTTATATAGATTTTTCTTTACCCACCTATTTCCATTATTTTTAAATCCAAACCTTTATGCCCTTTTAGTCTTATTTCACCCCCCCCCCACTAGAGCTATCTGTACCTTGAGTGTCCTGCCATCCATTCTTAATTAGCACAGTCGTTTAGATAATATCACCACCTTCAACACCTCTTTGTTCTTATTTGTCTGTGACATCTTTTGATTATCTGCTCCTATCACTGATTGCTTGTCCCTACAACCACAACCCCCCCCCACCTTAAACCAGCTTATATTTCACCCCTCTCCTATTTTTACTAGGTTCTGTTGAAGGATCATGAGAACTCAAAACATCAACTTTGTTCTTCTCTGCTGAAGCTGCCAGACCTGCTGAGTTTTTCCAGGTATCTCTGTTTTTGTTTTGGATTTCCAGCATCCGCAGTTCTTTGTTTTTATTCTTATATCTGCGAGTTGATGCTCAGCCTCTGCGAGGTAGAGGTCAGTGCGCCAGACAACAACAGCACCATCCTTGCCAGCAGGTTTGATGACAATGTCAGGGTTGGACCTGAAGGAACGGAGTGCAGCAAGTTCAGAGAGAGACAGGTTAGAGTGGGTGAGAGGAGCAGAGAAATTGAGATTACCGATGTCACGCCGACAGTTCTCAATGAAATGGTCAAGAGAAGGTAAGAATCCAGAGGGAGGGGTCCAGGTGGAGGGAGAATATTGGAGGCGGGTAAAAGGATCTGTTGAACGGGGAGAGGACTCCTGCCCAAAGAAGTGAGCCCGGAGACGAAGGCGACGGAAGAAGAGTTCAGCATCGTGCCGAGCCCGAAATTCATTGAGATGAGGGCGTAAGGGTATGAAACTAAGTCCTTTGCTGAGCACTGAACGTTCAGCATCAGAGAGGGGAAGGTCAGGGGGTATGGTGAATACACGGCCGGGGTTGGGATTGGAAGATGGAATGGAGACAGAGGGATGGGCAGGGGCGGAGGGTCCTGGATGGGTGTTGGTGTCGATGAGTTGTTGGAGCTTGCGTTCCTTTGCACCTAAAAGAAAGAGACAAAGTTTCTTGTTGAGGCATCAGATGAGACGAAGAATAAAATGAAACTGAGAGAATGGGATGGAGTCCTTACTTGAAGCAGGGTGTGAGGAGCTGTAGTCGAGGTAGCTGTGGGAGCCGGTAGGTTTGTAATGAATATTGGTGGACAGTCTATCAACAGAAATTGAGACAGAGAGGTCAAAGAAGGAAGGGAAGTGTCAGAGATATACCATGTGAAAATGATGGAGGGGTGGAAATTGGAAGCAAAATTAATAAATTTTTCCAGGTCCAGACGAGAGCATGAAGCAGCACCGAAGCAATCATCGATGTATCGGAGAAAGAGTTGTGGGAGGGGGCCGGAGTAGGACTGGAACTAGGAATGTTCCACATATCCCATAAAGAGACAGGCATAACTGGGGCCATGCGGGTACCCATAGCCACACCTTTTATTTGGAGGAAGTGAGAGGAGTTTAAGGAGAAATTGTTCAGTGAGAGAACAGGTTCAACCAGACGGAGGAGAGTGATGGTGGATGGGGATTGTTCGGGCCTCTGTTCGAGGAAGAAGCTGAGAGCCCTCAGACCATCCCAGTGGGGGATGGAGGTGTAGAGGGATTGGATACCCATGGTGAAGAGGAGGCAGTTGGGGCCAGGGAACTTGAAATTGTTGATATGATGTAGGGTGTCAGAGGAATCATGGATGTAGGTGGGAAGGGACTAGACAAGGAGAGAGTGAATGGAGTCAAGATAGCAAGAAATGAGTTCTGTGGGGCAAGAACAGGCTAACACGATCGGTCTGCCGGGACAGTCCTGTTTGTGGATTTTGGGTAGGAGGTAGAAGTGGGCCATCCGAGGTTGGGAGACTATGAGGTTGGAAGCTGTGGAAGGAAGATCTCCGGAGGAGATGAGGTCAGTGACTGTCCTGGAAACAATGGCTTGATGTTCAGTGGTGGGGTCATGGTCCAGGGGGAGGTAGGAGGAAGTGTCTGCGAGTTGACGCTCAGCCTCTGCGAGGTAGAGGTCTGTGCGCCGGACAACAACAGCACCACCCTTGTCAGCGGGTTTGATGACAATGTCAGGGTTGGACCTGAGAGAATGGAGTGCAGCAAGTTCAGAGAGAGACAGGTTAGAGTGGGTGAGAGGAGCAGAGAAATTGAGACGACTGATGTCATGCCAACATCCTGGAAAAATTTATTAATTTTGCTATCAATTTCCACCCCTCTATCATTTTCACATGGTCCATCTCTGACACTTTCCTTCCCTTCCTTGACTTCTCTGTCTCAATTTCTGGTGATAGACTGTCCACCAATATTCATTACAAGCCTACCGACTCCCTCAGCTACCTTGACTACAGCTCCTCACACTCCGCTTCCTGTAAGGACTCCATCCCATTCTCTCAGTTCCTTCACCTCCGTCGCATCCGTTCTGATGATGCCATGATGCCACTTTCAAAAACAGCTCCTCTGACATGTCTTCCTTCTTCCTTAACAAAGGTTTTCCACTCACGGTGGTTGACAGGGCCCTCAACCGTGTCTGGCCCATCTCCCGCACATCCCCCCTCACACATTCCTCTCCCTCCCAGAACTATGATAGGGTCCCCCTTGTCCTCACTTATCACCCCATCAGCCTCTGCATTCAAAGGATCATCCTCTGCCATTTCCGCCAACTCTAGCATGATGCCACCACCAAACACATCTTCCCTTCACCCCCCCACCTCATCAGCGGCATTCCGCAGGCATCGTTCCCTCCAGGACACCCTGGTCCACTCCTTCATTATCCCCTACACCTCAACCCCCTCCCACAGCACCTCCCCATGCAACCACAGAAGGTGCAACACCTGCCCCTTTACTTGCCCTCTCCTCGCTGTCCAAGGGCCCAAACACTCCTTTCAAGTGAAGCAGCATTTCACTTGTACTTCCTTCAATTTAGTCTACTGCATTCACTGCTCCCAATGCGGTTTCCTCTACATTGGAGAGACCAAACGCAGACTGGGTGACTGCTTTGCAGAACACCTTCGGTCTGACCACAAGCATGACTTAGACCTCCCTGTCGCTTGCCATTTCAACACACCACCCTGCCCTCATGCCCACATGTCCATCCTTGGCCTGCTGCAATGTTCCAGTGAAGCTCAACGCAAACTGGAGGAACAGCACCTCATCTTCCGACTAGGCACTTGACAGCCTTCCGGACTGAATATTGAGTTCAACAATTTTAGATCATGAACTCTTTCCTCCATCCTCACCCTCTTTCCAATCCCCCTTTTTTCCAATAATTTAGATAGATTTTTCTTTTCCCACCTATTTCCATTATTTTTAAATGTATTTCCATCCATTGTTTTTTTCTCTACCTTTTAGCCTATTTCGATCCTTTCCCCCCACCCCACCCCCATCTGTATCTGCTATCTGTACCTTGCTTGTCCTGCTTTCTGCCCTTAATGTCACCTATTAGCACATGTCTTAGCTAATATATCTTCAACATCTCTTTGTCCTTTTGTCTATGACATCTTTTGGCAATCTCTAACTATCACTGGCCCTCTATCCAGCTCTACTTGTGCCCACCACCACCACCCCCCCCCCCCCCCCCACCCCCCACCGCCTTGAAACAGCTTATTTTTCACCTCTCTTCGATTTCTCCTTAGTTCTGTTGAAGAGTCATGCGGAATTGAAACATTAACTGTGTTCCTCTCCGCAGATGCTGTCAGACCTGCTGAGTTTTTCCAGGTATTTTTATTTTTGTTTTTGCTTTGGATTTCCAGCATCTGCAGTTTTTTGCTTTTGTCAACCATGATCTAACTGCTTGATGGAACAGGCCTGAGCAGCCTTCCCCTCATCCCATGGTGCTACGTCCTGAACACACTCACAAACACAGCTGCACCAGCTTTGGCTCTTTTTAATTGCCTTTGAATTCTTAAGCTTTGTCATTGGCACTTTAGTGTTTTGAACACAGAAGCTGAGATAAATCTTTAAAAATCTCAAACATCA
Organism: Carcharodon carcharias; assembly: GCF_017639515.1. Lineage (NCBI taxonomy): Eukaryota > Metazoa > Chordata > Chondrichthyes > Lamniformes > Lamnidae > Carcharodon > Carcharodon carcharias. Next base: position 40,380,629 of record NC_054487.1, on the reverse strand, counting down.
AACAAAAGGGAATTGACTCGAAACGTCAACTCTTTTCTTCTCCGCCGATGCTGCCAGACCTGCTGAGTTTTTCCAGGTAATTCTGTTTTTGTAAAAGGGAATTTGTTTCTTTTTTGTTTAAGTGATTCTCAAGGTCACGCCAGGAATGTGCATGCTGGGGAAACAATTTACAAACTGCCAGCTCGATTCACTAAACGCTGACTCACTGAGTTTCTTCAAGGGGAACTGGACTTCTTTCTGCCTGGGGCAAAGATCATCTTGTACAGGAGGTAGGTGATGCATAACATTACCGAAGTCAGTTGTTTCCTGGCTAAGGAGGGTCAGAGAGGAATTTTCCAGATTGTTTTCCCTAATTGGTCTGGGTTTTTCATCTAACCTTTCACGTCGCCCCAGAGATAACATGGCTCCAGGGGTGTGGCTTGTATATGTATCATAATACACAATTCATTTTTATATTCATTCACAAGATGTGGCTGTTATTTGTCAGATCAGCATTTATTTCCCATCCCCAATTTCCCTTAACTGAGTGGCTTGTTAGGCAATTTCAAAGGGCAGTTCAGAGCCAACCACATTATCCTGGGTCTATCGTCAAACATAGGTCAAACTGGATAAGATCAGCAGGATTCCTTCCCGAAAGGGCATTAATGAATCAGATGTTTTTTTACATCAATAAGGTAGTTTCATGCATGGTCACTATTACTGATAGTAACTTTGTATTTCTGGTTTACTTAATTAACTAAAATTAAATCCAGCAGCTGTGATGAGATTTGAACTCATGCCTCCTAATCATTAATTCTGGATTAGTAATCCAGTAATATAACCACTTTGCTACCATTCCTTAAAGCATTGCAACTGCGTGGGACAGATTGGATGGACTAATAGGTCTTTGCTGTCCATCATTTTGTAAATATGTTTGTTTACTTCAGGCAAGTAGAGTAGGCACAGTTTTAATTTTTAAAAATTTTAAATCATTTTGGAAGTCATGGGCCAATATATTAGCGCTAAATGTTTTCACATTCAATCAGGGTCTCATTAATTTATATTCAACAATACCAATAAATCTATAGCAAATCTGCTCTTTGGTTTGATGTGACTGTACATGCTTTGTCTTTGTCACCATTTATCATACAAGAAGGAAAAAAAATATATATATATCTACTCAACCTGGCAACTTTATAAAATTATTATTTTTATTTTAAAAATGGGCAAGGCTTTACCCTGACTATCCATGACTCATACCAAAGGAATTTCCAACCTTCAGAAACCAACAGGGACCAGCAGAGATGCTAATGCCCTCTGTGACAACCAATACCCAAATTCTAAAGAAATGCACCAACCCCCTTTGTATTTCTAAGGCAGAGCTCTGGCCTATGGAGACTGTGTGTTTGGAAAGGACAAAAGAGACCCTGACTCCTCTATTAAGCACTTCAAGATCCCAGAGCTGGGAAAATACATCCTTTGACCAAAACCCAGGAGAATAAGTGGCAGGTATGTCACATGACCTCCCCCAAGCTGCTAGAATCTGTAATATTGCTGTATGGAACTGAACCCAGGCAGTTTACTGTTTTATCATCTAACAGGTAGCAGCAGAAAGAGCTCTGGCCAGTTGAAGTGCCTGGCCCTCATTTATACTGTGTACTACTGGAACTTGGAACCTCTGTGTCTTCAAGACTAATTCATCTCTCCATGCCTTCTTCCATCATGGAAGTCTTCGCTTCTGGAAAGATGGATCACCCTGCAACAGTTTCAGCCCGCGAACCTCTGAAGGAATAAACCACAGGATTTTTTATTCTGGACTCTGGTCTCATATGAAACCATGACTCTTATTTTTATTATAGTCGTGCCCTGTACCCCTTTCTTTCCCTTATCTCTTTTTTATTGTATGAGTGCAAAACAGGCAGATGTTGCAAAACCCCTTTCCTGCATGTGTAAAATAAACTCACCTTCTTATTTTACCTGATCTCGAGTTTGCTGTGGGGTTACTAATAGAGGATTAGATCACTCCAACCTGAAGGGTTGAGGAAATCACACCTCCATTTATGAAAGAGGAAATCAGAAATCAAAAATACCTTTCTGTTTATGGATGGGTAGTGAAAGGAGAAATCAGGGCTGTTCCAAATTAAAAACAAAAACAGAATTACCTGGAAAAACTCAGCAGGTCTGGCAGCATCGGCGGAGAAGAAAAGAGTTGACGTTTCGAGTCCTCATGACCCTTCGACAGAACTTGAGTTCGAGTCCAAGAAAGAGTTGAAATATAAGCTGGTTTTCGGGCTCGACACGATGCTGAACTCTTCTTCCGCCGTCTTCGTCTCCAGGCTCACTTCTTTGGGCAGAAGTCCTCTCCCCATTCAACGGATCCTTTCACCCACCTCCAATATTCTCCCTCCACCTAGACCCCTCTCTTCTATCTCCTACCCAAAATCCACAAACATAACTGCCCCGATAGACCGATCGTCTCAGCTTGCTCCTGCCCCACAGAACTCATTTCTCGTTATCTTGACTCCCTCCTCTCTCACCTTGTCCAGTCCCTTCCCACCTACATCCGTGATTCCTCTGACACCTTACGTCACATCAACAATTTCCAGTTCCCTGGCCCCAACCGCTTCCTCTTCACCATGGACGTCCAATCCCTCTACATCTCCATCCCCCACCAGGATGGTCTGAAGGCCCTTAGCTTCTTCCTCGAACAGTGGCCCGAACAATCCCCATCCACCATTACTCTCCTCCATCTGGCTGAACTTGCTCTCACACTGAACAATTTCTCCTTCAACTCCTCTCACTTCCTCCAAATAAAAGGTGTGGCTATGGGTACCCGCATTGGCCCCAGCTATGCCTGTCTCTTTATGGGGTATGTGGAACATTCTTTGTTCCAGTCCTACTCCGGCCCCCTCCCACAACTCTTTCTCCGATACATCGATGATTACTTCGGTGCTGCTTCATGCTCTCGTTGGGACTTGGAAAAATTTATTAATTTTGCTTCCAATCTCCACCCCTCCATCATTTTCACGTGGTCCATCTCTGACACTTCCCTTCCCTTCCTTGACCTCTCTGTCTCAATCTCTGGTGATAGACTGTCCATCAATATTCATTACAAACCCACCGACTCCCACAGCTACCTCGACTACAGCTCCTCACACCCCGCTTCCTGTAAGGACTCCATCCCATTCTCTCAGTTCCTTCGCCTCCGTCGCATCTGTTCCGATGATGTTACCTTCAAAAACAGTTCCTCTGACATGTCCTCTTTCTTCCTTAACCGAGGTTTTCCACCCACGGTCGTTGACAGGGCCCTCAACCGTGTCCGGCCCATCTCCCGCGCATCCGCCCTCACACCTTCTCCTCCCTCCCAGAAACATGATAGGGTCCCCCTTGTCCTCACTTATCACCCCACCAGCCTCCGCATTCAAAGGATCATCCTCTGCCATTTCTGCCAACTCCAGCATGATGCCACCACCAAACACATCTTCCCTTCACCCCCCCCTATCGGCATTCCGTAGGGATCGCTCCCTCCGGGACACCGTGGTCCACTCCTCCATCACCCCCTACTCCTCAACCACCTCCTATGGCACCACCCCATGCCCACGCAAAAGATGCAACACCTGCCCCTTCACTTCCTCTCTCCTCACCGTCCAAGGGCCCAAACACTCCTTTCAAGTGAAGCAGCATTTCACTTGCATTTCCCCCAACTTAGTCTACTGCATTCGTTGCTCCCAATGTGGTCTCCTCTACATTGGAGAGACCAAACGTAAACTGGGCGACTGCTTTGCAGAACACCTGCGGTCTGTCTGCAAGAATGACCCAAACCTCCCTGTCGCTTGCCATTTTAACACTCCACCCTGCTCCCTTGCCCACATGTCTGTCCTTGGCTTGCTGCATTGTTCCAGTGAAGCCCAACGCAAACTGGAGAAACAACACCTCATCTTCCGACTAGGCACTTTACAGCCTTCCGGACTGAAAATTGAATTCAACAACTTTAGGTCTTGAGCTCCCTCCTCCATCCCCACCCCCTTTCTGTTTCCCCCTTCCTTTTGTTTTTTTCCAACAAATTATATAGATTTTTCTTTTCCCACCTATTTCCAGTTTTTTAAAATATTTTTAAATCTTTTATGCTCTCCCCACCCCCACTAGAGCTATACCTTGAGTGCCCTACCATCCATTCTTAATTAGCACATTCGTTTAGATAATATCACCAACTTTAATACCTATGTGTTCTTTTGTTCTATTTCTGGTGACATCCTTTGATGATCTGCTTCTATCACTGCTTGTTTGTCCCTACAACCACACCAACCCCCTTCACTTCTCTCTCTGTCTCTCTACCCCCCCCACCACCCCCCCACAACCCCCCCCCCCCCCCACCCCCACCCCACCCCACCACACACCTTAAACCAACTTATATTTCAACTCTTTATTGGACTTGAACTCAAGTTCTGTCAAAGGGTCATGAGGACTCGAAACGTCAACTCTTTTGTTCTCCGCCGATGCTGCCAGACCTGCTGAGTTTTTCCAGGTAATTCTGTTATTGTTTTGGATTTCCAGCATCCACAGTTTTTTGTTTTTTGTTTTTATCTCTGTTCCAAATTAACCTGCCTCTGGTCCGTAACAAGAGCATGGGCTTTCTTTACCTTGCCGTTCTAATGGTCTGTTTGATATAGAAGATGTCTGCTGTTCATTGAAGACGGAAACACCTCTGTATCCTATGGTATAATGGCAAGGCTAAATTTTATAGCTAAAGACCTGAAGGTACTCTGCATTATTTGACAAACCTGTGGAATGTGGGGTTTTTTTTTAAACTTGCGGTAGAAAGTGGAAGAATTTATTCTGTGGTATACATTATAACTAAATTATACTCTTACCATACTCATTCCAACCATATATTAACACACAGTCCTTGCTATACTTATGCATACAATTATAATGAATCAAGCATATTCCAATATACTACTAACATTGTATTAGTATAAACAGGTCAAATCCAATAAGAAATCAAAATACAAAGAATTGGCTGATCAGAGACTCGATATTAAACATGAAGCTCAGGTGCTATTTTGTATATCTCATTCAAACTGACACAATATATATCAATTGCACTTTACTGAAGTTATGCTATTTGCGTATTTAATGTTCAGATGATACAGGGGTGCTGAAAAAAGCCAGTTAAATCCTAATGTCAGTTAAAAAAAAAGTCTAAAAACAAAAAAACTGCGGATGCTGGAAATCCAAAACAAAAACAGAATTACCTGGAAAAACTCAGCAGAGCTGCCAGACCTGCTGAGTTTTTCCAGGTAATTCTGTTTTTGTAAAAAAAAAAGTCTGATGGTTAATATGGAAATAACCCTGGGGCTCTGCTTATTTTTAGTTGATGCTGAGCAGCTGCTCTGACCCATAGGTCAGAGTCCCTCCACTAATCCAAATCAAATGTCATACAGGAACAGCGTGAAATGTCATGGCCTGGAGTTTCCCATCAATTTGGATGGTAGATTTCATTTACTAACGGACATTAGTGAACTAGTTGAGTTTTTGCGACAATCAATGATAGGTTTATAGTCACTATTACCAAGACTAGCTTTCAATTCCAGATGTACTAAATAAATTTAAATTCCACCACCTGCCTCCTTTTCACGCTGCTCTAACCAGGTTATCAAGTATCATATGAGGTTTGACACATCGGCTGACTGTATTAACTAGGTTGGAGTTACCACTTTGGGTCCCAGAGCTTTACCCTGGCTCTCTGGATTACTAGTCTAGTGACATTGCCACTCCAGCACCTCCTCCCCCTCCATCGCCCTTTTGCTCCAGTCTTAAAATATTGTGCTCGCAGCAGGCCCAACCAACATAACTAACCACACCCCTGAGTGAATTAATTATCTTTGGGAATTTTCCCTAGTCATGCTTGTTTGCAGGGCCTTTAAGGAGACTCCAAAATTTAAGCTAGTTCTTTTGGACGCTAGAACATGAATAGTACTTCTTGAAAGATTTTGAATTAATTTTCTTTCTAATTTACTAATACACTGACTACCAATCTAACCAAAAAATTAATTTGTTTAGTTTGTAAAGGTCATTATCAGTCATTTAAAATCCAGATCCTCACAGGTGTTTGATACTGTGATTTAAAATGCTTTTTCTTTGTGGCCAACCCATTTTCAGTTCTACAAATCAAAATTTACCAAGCTCCCACTCTGAAATATATTAAGAGTTATTTTGTAAAGCAATTTTTTGGAAGTTACGTTTTAAGGGACCACTTGATTGTGCTGGTTTGTAGAAACTTTTGAGTTCAGCAGAATGCAAATAAGATTATGCAGAAACTCACTGGTATGCTTTGCCAAACAGGTGTAATATGAGCCAGGATCGCCAACTGCACCCAAAGTGATAACTCCAGCCTAGTTAATACAGTCAGCCAATGTGTCAGACCTGATACTTGATAACCTGGTTGCAACAGTGTGAAAAGCAGGCAGCTGGAGGCCAACATCTGCGTTGGCACCTGCGCTGCCAACTATCATAACATTGTAATAATTATTATTCAGTATCCTAAAACGATAAAAACCTGCTTTGACAACCTGCTTTGTGGATGAGCTCTTCATCAAATACAGCCACATATTTCCTGTCTAGCTGTGTTTAAATTAGTGTAAAGATATAGCTATAATTTAGCTTGATTAGTTGTGCTGTCATGGAATAGTTTAAATCGATCTCACTATTAGTACAATGAAAATTCCAAATTTTCAATCCTTAATGAAGTGGGCAACATACCTTTCCTGACAGAGATAACAAAAAAACTGCGGATGCTGGAAATCCAAAACAAAAACAGAATTACCTGGAAAAACTCAGCAGGTCTGGCAGCATCGACGGAGAAGAAAAGAGTTGACGTTTCGAGTCCTCATGACCCTTCGACAGAACTTGAGTGAGTCCAAGAAAGAGGTGAAATATAAGCTGGTTTAAGGTGTGTCAGGGCGGGGGGTGGGGGGGGTGGGGGAGAGAGAGAGAGCTCTCCCCCCCACCCCCCCAGCCCCGACATACCTTAAACCAGCTTATATTTCACCTCTTTCTTGGACTCACTCAAGTTCTGTCGAAGGGTCATGATGACTCGAAACGTCAACTCTTTTCTTCTCCGCCGATGCTGCCAGACCTGCTGAGTTTTTCCAGGTAATTCTGTTTTTGTTATGCCTTTCCTGACCCCAGTCAATGCTGCTGTTATCTTAACATCAGTCACTGAAACAATGGAGACTTGCTTTCATCTGGGGAATACTATGACTGAGCTGTTGCCCACCACATCAAGATCGGCTTGTAACCTTATTTGGCATCTAAGGTCCTAACCACTGCACAAACCTTAATGTGATACTCCATAGCTTTCAGCCTTGTAAAGTGCAATAACCTGAATTCCAACCAACCCATCATCCAATTATTTGCAATCTCAAGGAAAACTATCTCAGTACGCAGCCTGTTGTATGGCACCTTGTCAAAAGCACTTTGAAAATCTATGGCTGGAATTTTCCAGCCCCACCCTGCGGTGGGTTCCCATGTGGCAGGGCCAGCGAGCCATTGAAATCTCCATTCACATTGGCGAGTGTCAGGAAAATATAATAATTCTCATAGGGCAGCATTTTCCCCCGGTTGGGGGGGTTGTGCGGGAGCGGGCACAAGCGAGCGGGTTCCCAATCGGTGCCCCCGGTCAGGGACGCGCCGCCATTTTATGTAGGCGGGCCAATTAAGTCCCATCCAGCCTGTCGTCCGCCCGGAAGTGCTGTGCGCTCCCTATGCAGGCGGGGGGCGGGGGGGGGGGTTATTCCCTGAGCAGGTCCGTGTGCTCTTTCACGCATGCATGTAGAAGAGCACACAGATCTCCCTGAGGCAAAGAGCTGTCTCAGGGAGATCAGCTGAACTTTAAAAAAATTATTAAAGGTAAGAAAAATTTTCCTGACATATCCCCTCATGTGACACTGTCAAATGAGCTGCGACATGTCCATGGCTTTTATTTAAAAATGTTCCAAACGTTTCAAATCCCTCATGAAACCTCATCCCACCCGTGGATGAGGTTTCATGCCTTTTCGGAAGGCCGTCTGGGCTCTTTGCCTGCCCACCAGCCTTAAGGATGGATGGGCAGGTCCATTCATCATTTTAATTACTTTTTTACTGTCTTTAATAGGACGTTGACAGGTCAGCTGCACACCCGCCAAACTGAAAATCTAAATGATGCGGGGTGACGTTGGGACACACGCCCGATGTCACCCCATGTCATTTTACGCATCGGCGAGTGGGCCCCGCCCCTACTCACCAACCGGAAAATGCTGCCTATAATATTATTGGAATTTATGTGAAATAGAGTAATGGCAGGATGTTTGTGTGTGCGTGTGTGTGTGTGTGTACGAGCGTGCGTGTGTTTGAGACTTAATTGATTTGTCAGGGTGCTTTGATGTAAGAAGAGAAGTTAGGTTTAAAATGTTAATTAGGTAAACATAGAGAAGTTTAGAAGCATAGGTGTCAAGGGAACATTTGCATTTTTAAATAAACCAGCCTAGATTGTTTTCAAAAGAGATATGAAATGTGTCACCTAGCCAGGTGAAGTTTAGAAAAAGTGTGTTTATTTTTCCCAACGATTACTGGTAAAACTTAGTCCTATGAAAGGGTTTTATTATCAGAAAGATAAGGTCCAAAGACATCGTGAAACAAAGGGTATTTGCATTCAAAGGGGAGAATATGTATAAAGGAGTGAAGGCTGTATATGTAAGGGTAGGCATTTTATTATCTTACAAGTGTGAAAAAGCCTTCAACATCTATGCCTCAAGCTGCTATCTTCAAAGGACTGAAGTAAAGAGAATTCACTTTGAATTTGACTTGTTCAGGGTATTATTTTTCTTTGCCTGGGTCTTTTAAAATCTATTTGTCTTACTGTTACCTTAACAAAAGTGTAGCTGAAAGAGATTAATTAGGGGATTTAGAAGTTATCATAGTAGTAATTTGTAGAGCTCTGCATGTATTTAAACTAATTTATCTTATTAATAAATGTTTAATCCAGTTTTATAAAATCCTGTAAGACTTGGTGGTCTTATTACTACTGAATTCAAGGCTTGCATCTCAAAATTTATACAAACTGTGAAACAAGTTGTTTCAAGTTTCCCTTTGGGATTTGAACAACTAAGCATTTACCATCAGCTGTGTCATAACAGCCGGACTGGAAGATCCTGCGAGCGAGAGGGGCTGGAAAATTCCAGCCTATGAATAGAACCAGTCTCATCCAGTGCTTATGCTGCATTCAAGGCTCCTCGATTCTCTCCTCATCTAAGTAGATCATAGCTCTCTATTCCCTTCTCCTTCATATGCTTATCTAGCTTCCCTTAAATTTTCAATAATATGTGCTTCAACAACTCCCTATGGTAGTGAGTTCCACATTTTCATTACTCTAAAAATTTCTTCTGAATTCCCCATTGAATTTCTTGGTGACAAACTTATAAATTGATGACCTCCAATTATGTTCTTCCCCACAAGTGGAAACATTTCCTTTGAATCCACTCTATCAAAACCTTTCACAATTTTAAAGACCTCTATAAGATGACCCTTCAGCCTTTTTTCAAGGGAAAATAGACACAGCCTGTCAATCCTTCCCTGAAAAGGGTATATATATATATATATATATAATATATATAATATATATATTTCTATCAAACTAGTCACTTCCTTTCTTTTTCAAAGTCATGCTGAGATTCTTTAATAACACAAACTCTGCCCTTGTAGTCATACAGGACATCTTTAGTGATAGCTTCTATCATCTTGCTTGTAACTGACCTGTAATTTCCTGTTTCTGACTTACTGCCCGATTTTAATAATTGGCATCTCCAGGTCTCTCTTTGACTTATGGGAACAATCACAGAATTTGGTGTGTTAAATATTGAGCAAAGGGTTCACTAAGAACAATTTTTATTTCTTGGAGAATCTCCAGGTGAATGATATCAAGGCCAGCTGCCAATTCTCTTTCAACAACTTTATTCTATCCAGGACTATATCCACATCCAGTTTGACACTGAGTCAACTATATAATTCATTATTCAGAACTCAGCATCACCTTCGACAGTAAAGACTGATACAATGAGGCCATTTAAAACCTCTGCCGTATTCCTGAAATCCATCTTAATCTATCCTGAGGAATCTTCCTATAACTCTATGCAGTCCTTACTTGTTCTCTAATTCCTAACATATCTGTAATGATATTTCTATTACTATACAGCTATCCACTATTATCTTTTAGCTACCCTTATTATTGCTTTGCTGCCTTTAGCTGAGTTCAGCATCAGTCCCAGTTCTTCAGAGAACTATTTCCTTTAAGCCTGTAAAGCTATTTTCACTTGGGTCTGATTTGTTGTTGCATATGACCCACTAGCTAATTTGTCTTTGTTGTGCCTTTTTGTCTAACTCTTATAATGGTAATGTCACAAGAATAGTAATGTAGGGGTCCAGGCTAATGCTCTGGGGACATGAGTTCAAATGCTGCCACAACAGCTGATGGATGTTGAATTCAATTAATAAATCTGAAATATAAAACTGGTCTCAGTAATAATGACCATGCTAAGTATCATTGATTGCTGTGAAAACCCATCTAGCTGATGCCTATTAGGGAAGGATGGTATAGTGGTATTGTCACTGTATTAACCCAGGGCTAATTCTCTTGAGATGTGGGTTTGAATCCAGCCATAGCAGATGGTGGAATTTGAATTTAATAAAAGTCTAATGATGACTGTGAAATTTTTGTTAAAGCCCATCTAGTTCACTAATGTCCTTTAGGGAAGGAAACCTGCTGTCCTTACCTGGTCTGGCCTATATGTGACCCCAAGGCAATGTGGTTGAATCTTAAATGCCCTCTGAACAAGGACAATGAAGGATAGGTAATAAATGCTGGCCTAGCCAGTGACACCCACATCCCCTGAATAAATATTAAAAAAAAGGAAATCTGGCATTCTAGTCTGGCCTACATATGACTTCAAAGCCACATGCCCCCTGAAATGGCCGAGCAAGCCACTCATTTCTAGGGCAATTAGGAATGGGCAATAAATGCTGGCGTTGACAGCAATGGCAACATCCCTTGAAAAAATAAAGGAAAAAAACACATGCCTTCATTTTGCATTATTTTACTTTTGAAGGTGCTGAATCTTTCTTCTGTATTGGTTACTAGGGCTGCCCAATCAAGCTGGTTCAAGTCATCTGCATCTATATAAACCTAGTCCTCTTGAAAATTGGTATTAGTGGGTTTGATTTGGCTGTTAATGTATCAATAATGTAATTGCTGTTGCCCAGGTGTTCCTCTATATTTAAGAGGCTGACAGGCGACAAGGAAAGAAGAGAGAGAGATGTCTCTTTAAAAAGCAGCTTCATGTAAGTCATGAACTAATATGCAAGCCTACTAGTTAAGTGATGTCTATCTTGTTTGAAACCAAAATGAATCTTACTGTTGTTTTTTGACAGTAGGAGGGTTGCCAGCAATTTTTTTTGAAAGTTCATAGCGTTTATGAAGATGTCCTCCATTTGCGTAGTCACACTTATCTTAGATATTAGATAATATTAGCTCTCTATTGTCATCAAACCTTGTTGTGCTTTCAAATACCAGTTCATCTGTTGAAGTGTGCCTAAAACCTGTTTGTAAAAGTTATCACATATAACTGTAAATATAACTTTCAATGTGTTGCTTTTCTTCTCAGACCAGCTACAATTAGTGATATGACAAATTAGAAAGGTCCATGGAGTTGGATATATGCCAAGAACAAGCTTCATTCCTTGCATATCTTAGAATTCTGCGGTCTGTCCACAAGAAAGACCCAAACCTCCCTGTCGCTTGCCATTTTAACACTCCACCCTGCTCTCTTGCCCACATGTCCGTCCTTGGCTTGCTGCATTGTTCCAGTGAAGCCCAACGCAAACTGAAGGAACAGCACCTCATCTTCCGACTAGGCACTTTACAGCCTTTTGGACTGAATATTGAATTCAACAGCTTTAGATCTTGAACTCCCTCCTCCATCCCCACCCCCCTTTCCGTTTCTTCCTTTTGTTTTTTCCAATAATTTATATAGATTTTTCTTTTCCCACCTATTTCCATTATTTTTAAATCTTTTATGCCCTGCTAGTCTTTCCCCCCTCCCCCACTAGAGCTGTACCTTGAGTGCCCTGCCATCCTTCTTAATTAGCACATTCGTTTAGATAATATCACCACCTTCAACACCTCTTTGTTCTTTTGTCTGTGACATCTTTTGATTATCTGCTCCTATCACTGCTTGCTTGTCCCTACAACCACACCCCACCCCCCCACTTCTCTCTCCCCACCCCCCCACCACCCCCCACCTTAAACCAGCTTATATTTCACCCCTCTCCTTAAATTCACTCAGTTCTGTTGAAGGGTCATGAGGACTCGAAATGTCAACTCTTTTCTTCTCCACCGATGCTGCCAGACGTGCTGAGTTTTTCCAGGTAATTCTGTTTTTGTCTTAGAATTCTTACTCAGTCATAGGCACACATTCCATGTATCCATTCGCGTATTCAGCATTGTTTTTCTCATAACATTTATATTACATCACTTTGCCATTTTTTGTTTTAAATAACTTAGAGTATGTGAGAGTAACAGTTGAAATATACACATTGTCAGAAATAGAGTTTTTTGGTACCTCCAGCCCTATCATCCATTTTACTGCTACAAACTCCAGGGGGAGAATTTTCCGGTCAGCGAGCAGGGGCAGGGCCCGCTCGCCGACGCGTAAAATGACGCGTGGTGATGTCGGGTGGGTGTCTCAATGTCACCACAAGTCATTTAGATTTTCAGTTTGGCAGGCGTGCAGCCGACTCGGCTGCGTGCCCGCCAAACTGTCAAAGGCCTATTAAGGCCTGTTTAAAACTAATTAAATCAATTAAATGAGCTGCCTGTCCAACCTTAAGGTTGGTGGGCAGGCGATGAGCCCAGGCTGCCTTCGTATTTTTCAGGGAACCTCATCCACAGGCAGGTTGAGGTTTCATGAAGTCTTTTAAAATTAAATACACACTGTCACTTGAGGGGACATGTCTTAAGATATTTTCAATTCTTTAATTAAATGTTTGAGCCTTAAACAAATCCTGAGGCACCTCTGTGTCTCAGGGAGATTTCAGCGCTCTTTCATGCGCATGCGCAAAAGAGCACAGGCCTGGACTCAGGCAAACCCTGCCCCACCCCCTGCCTGCACAGAGAGCGCTCAGCACTTCCAGGTGAGCGTCATGCTGGGCGGGCCTTAATAGGCAATAAATGCCTATTCAGCCCCTTCTAAAGCAAGACAAAATAAAAATAGTATTTTCTGTAACCAGTTCTCCACTCGTCATTTCCAACAGGTCCACTGATCATAGGAACCCTGATGTTATAACAGCCTTGAAATCTCAGTATCTATTATTTACGCCACATATTTCTCATGTTTGATTAACTCAGGAGTTGAAAATTTGCAACAAAAGGTGAGGTACTGGGGACAATTGTCTGAGCAGTAGAACCCTAGTCTGAGTCAGATACATCAAGAGAAGGTTTTTTAATTCTGACAATCTAGTGAGAAAGACGGTAAGCAGCCTTATGGTAGTGATGCAGCTTCGTTCCCTATTGGGTTAGTAGAGACAGTGGATTGTTTTTGGGAACCTTGTGATAGCGGTGTGTACGTGTCTAATCTTTGAGAGTTAGGGCGGAATAGTCCCAGATTTGCACTAAGTGGATGGGAAAAAGGACGTTTTACTTTCCGGCTGCAATGGCGGATTTTCACACCATATTGTCCCAATCCTGCCTCATTAATCATGCATTCCTAGGAAATGCGCCATTTCGATAGCGGGCAGATTCGCGGCCACAGCGTCACTTTGCTGCTTCCTCACACTAGGCGCCATATGTAAAGTGCAGCCATGCGCACACCGCTCTGTGCTTCCAGCCCAGGACAGCTGCACAGAAGACATGGCCCCGAAAGGCAAGAAGGCTGCAGCCCCCTGATTCAGTGACACATCCCTGGGATGCCTTCTGAACACTGCTGGAACCTTCTGCAATTTCCTCTACCTTCACTCTGGCCGCAGAAGGCCCATCAGTGTCATAACTCCAGTTTGGGAGGCGGTGCCGTGGGTGGTTAGTACCAATGCTGCACTGAAGAGGCTGGCCATCCAGTACAGAAAATAGATGAATGATCTCATCCATGCCACCAGGTCTCATCTCTCTAAATTCACACACTCATAAGCCCATTACGCCTTCATCTCACTCACTGCCAGCTCAAGGGAAATAACCACACATTCTATCATACACACCCTCACATCTCCAACTGGCATCATCTCCTCTGGAGACTACCTCCTCAGCCCTCACCATCTTGAGGCCACTTGCACAGATCAACATGTGCCCCCACACACACCCTGGGATACCCTCCTTCCCCCAGTACAGCACTCGACCTGCAGCCTCTTTCCTTGCCTGAGGCCAGTTCCCCCCCCACTTCCCCGAGCAAGCCCTAGTTTTGCAGCCATTGAAAAACCACCCCTGCTTACGGCTGATCTGGTAGGTAGAGACCTGCCCATGAACCACCCTAAAAGTGATATGGTGCTGCCTGCAAAGCCTGGCACTGATGACCACGAATGCTGCCCAAAGCAAGGTAGGAAGCACACCTCAAAGTCCAGAACTATGTGCAGTTCACCAGGTGCACGTTGTTTATGTTCAGTTGTGAAACATAACAGCGTGCAATCATGCTGATGTGCTTGGATGATCCAGTATAGGGGGTTGATTCCAGTGAGTTGGGCTTATAATAATATGCAGACAGGCAGAATAGGCAATGGCAAATGTAGGGGGAGGCTGTAGTGTATTGGTATTTCTGCCAGACTGGTCATCACAAAAACCCAGGCTAATTCTCTGGGGGCATGGGTTCAAATCCCACCATAGCAGATGGTGAAGTGTGAATTCAATAAACGTCTGGGTTTTTAAAAAAAAACTTTAGTGATAACCATGAAACTATTGTCATAAAAACCCATCTGGTTCACTCATGTCACTTAAGGAAGGATATCTGGTATCCTTACCTGGTCTGTCCTACATGTTGCTCCAGATCCACAGCAATGTGGTTGACTCTTAAATGCCCTCTGTACGAGGGCAATAAATGCTGGCCTAGCCAGTGACACCCACATCCCATGAATGAATTTTTAAAAAAGTGTTTCACAAGGGTATGAAACTGGTTTTTGACCTTCGCACCATATTGTTTGTTCACGCCAGCAAGCGCGCCCACCGACAGCAGGCATCCCGTTCTCGTAGAAAGGGATAGGATGGAATGGCGGAATGTAGCTTTTTGTCTAGTTCCCCATATGTTCTCCAAATGTGCCATCAGAAAAGGGAGGGAAAGGAAAGTTAAAGAATGAGCCAATTTGGAATGCTCATATGGAACCTGTAGTCTCCTACATTAGCAGTCACTCTTCAACCCCTTCATCTGGACACTGTCGTATGTCAGCATGAGGTGAGGTGAGGTGTTGATGAAGGTTTGCCAATTTCATCTGAGTTGATTGAAAAGTTAGCACACGTCTGGTAGCTTACACATCAGAATCCTTTCAAAAAGAAGTGCTGCTCTAATCTTTGTTTTTTTTAAATGAGGGTTCTGCAACAAATAATGTTCATTTTTTGAAGGAAATACTGACTTCCTGAGAAGTCCATTCCTCACATGCATCCACTCTGAGTAAAACATTTAAAAATAACCTGTCTGTGCATCTTTACTTTCTAACCTTCAGCCTCTATCATTTGATTTTAACATTTGGGACTGTCAATTGCACATTGATGTATGAATGAATGTTTAATCCATGGCAGGTAAAACTAACCATTGGCAGGGCAGCTTTAAATGAAGGGATCAGGAATTCTCTGTGGAATGACAGAACATACGGTAGCTATGGTTCTTTACTATGATCTCTATGATGTATTCTGCTTAGAAATACCAGAAAATATGGAGCAATTTATCAACAACAAAATCAGTGCACAAGGGGACAAAATTTCCAGTGAATGTTTTCACTGCTGCTGAAAAATATGGGCCATTAATGAGTAGTCAAATTAAACATCGCCTGGAAGGGATAAAATAGAAACCCTGTTAAGTACAGTAATTGATTTGGCAATATTAACTAGAACCAGTTTGTTATCACAAATGTAATGCCCGGTCTTTATCATTTTAAGTCCCAGTATATATAGGCCAACAAAAGATCCTGATTACTAATGGCAGGTTGCATACAAAGAAATAACTACAGTATGCAAAGGCAGAAATCAGCCTCTCTCACAGGCATTGCAATTAAATTAAAAACTGAGCATAATCTTACATGTGCAAGGCAGGAATCCTGGTTTATGTGCAATTGCTTGCTTGATGCATTCCCTAACATCAAATAACGGAGGTGGCATTTCCAATAATAGAAATCTTTAGTTCGATTTTATTTGGAAATTGTAATGTTTTATTTCAAAGTTAGCTCTATGTTAAATCTTTTATTTGAGCTTTTTCTGCGGATTCTTATGAAGGGATTACAGCCAGGTGAGAAGCAGCTTTAGAAAGAATTAATTAATGCAGCTCCTTGCAGATGGAAGCAGGAAAATATCAAACACCAATGTCTCACCCGTGGAACAAGACACAAAATTACAGCAGAGTGTCTGCAACTTCCCTCAATGCTTAATGGGAGATATTCTATACTTGAAAGAATCTCAGCTATAATAGACTGCACATTGAGTAACAAAGCCAGGAGGGATAGAAGGTAATGATTGAATCATAGGGTGGTTACAGCACAGAAGGAGGCCATTCAGCCCATTGAGTCAAGAGCAACTCGCTTAGTCTCACTCCCCTTCCCTTTCCCTGTGGCATACACATTTTCTGTCTTCTCAAACTTATCCAGTTTCCTTTTGAAAGCAATGATTGAATCTGTCTCCACCACACTCTCAGGTAGTGAATCCCAGATCCTGTCCACTCGCTATATAAAAAAGGTTTTCCTAAAGTCACCATTGATTCTTTTGCCAATCACCTTAAATCTGCATCCTCTGGTTCTCAAGCCTTCTGCCACTGGGAACAGATTCCCCCTATCTACTCTGTACGGAATCCTCAAGATTTTGAACAGCTATCAAATTTCAGCTCAACCTTCAATTCTCTAAGTAGAGCTTCAGCTTCTCCAATCTATCCATGTAACTGAAGACCCTCATCCTTGGAACCATTGTCCCAAATCTTTCCTGCACTCTCTCTAAAGTCTTCACATCCTCCCTAAACTGCAGTGCCCAGAATTGGACTCAATTCTCTAGTTTGTGTTTTACAAAGGTTCCTCATAACATCCTCATTTTTGTAATCTATGCCTTTATTTATAAAGTCCAGGAACCTATATGCCTTTTTAAGCACTTCTTCAATCCTGCCAGTTTCAAATATTTGTGCACATATATCCCCAGGTCTCTCTGTTACTGCACCTCCTTTAGATCTGTACACTCATATATAGGAAAAAATTATCCCCCCATTGGGGTGGAAGTGCGGGAACAGGCGCGGGCAGGCACCCCTCCGATTGGTGGCCCCCAATCGGGGGCGCGCCACCATGTTACGTGGTGGGCCAATTAAGGCCCGCCCAGCGTGACGTCCACCAGGAAGCGCTATGTGCCCCCTTGCGGGCGGGGGAGGATTCCCTCAGCCAGGAGTGCGTTCTTTCACGCATGCACACGAAAGAGCGCATTGATCTCCCTGAGGCTTAAGTGCTGCCTCAGGGAGATAGGCTCCAAATTAAAATTTGCAATAAAAGTGATAGGAAAATTTCCATGACATGTCCCCTCATGTGACACTGTCACATGAGTTGGGACATATCCATAACTTTAACTGAAACTTTTATTAAGAATTTAAATACCCTCATGAAACCTCATTCTGCCCGTGGATGAGGTAAAAGCAAAAAACTGCGGATGCTGGAAATCCAAAACAAAAACAAAAATATCTGGAAAAGCTCAGTAGGTCTGGCAGCATCTGCGGAAAGGAGCACAGTTAACGTTTTGAGTCCAAAAGGTTTCATGCTTTTTCTGAAGCCCGCCAGGGCTCCTGGCCTGCCTGCCAACCTTAAGGTTGGACAGCCAGATCTATTAATGATTTTAATTAGTGTCTCAATGGCCTCAATAGGCCATTGACAGGTCGGCGGGAGTGCAGCTGACTCAGCTGCACCTCCGCTGACCTGAAAATGAAAATGACGCGGGGTGACGTCGGGAGTTTCACCCGGTGTCATCCTGCATCATTTTACGCATCAGTGAGCGGGCCCTGCCCCCGTTCACCGACCGGAAGATCCTGCCCATAGTCTCTTCTTGTTCTTTCTACCAAAATGTATCACTTCACAATTCTCCGCATTAAATTTTATCTGCCACATGTTTGCCCTTTCTACCAGCCTGTTTATGTTCTCTTGAAGTCTATCACTATCCTCCTCACAGTTCACAACACTTTCAAATTCTGTGTCATCTGCAAATTTTGAAATTTGGTCCTGTAAACACAAGTCTAGGTCATTAACATATATTAAAAAGAGCCTCACCATATACCTTCCTCCAAACTGAAAAGTAACTGCTCACAACTACTCTCAGCTTCCTGTCACATAGTACACTTCGTATCCATGCCGCCACTTGCCTTTTTATTCCATGGGTTTTAACTTTACTGGCAGGCCTGACACGTGGCACTTCATCAAGCACCTTTTAGAATGCTAAGTACACCACATCAAACACATTTCCCTCATACTTTTCTGTTACCTCAGTCAAGATAGTTAAACACGATTTAACAAAGCTATGCTGGCTTTCCTTAATTAGTCCACACTTGTCCAAGTGACTGCTAATTTTGTCCGGGGTTATTGTTTCAAAAAGCTTTCCCACCCCCGAGGTTAAACTAACTGGGTTCATTGTCAAAACTCTTGATTAGGATTCTACAGTAACTCCGTGCATTGCCTAACTGAATAGCTGGCTGACTTGTACAGAACACAGAATTCTTGATTCAATCCTCGACCTGTGCATCATCTATTACAACAGGCCTGAGCACCCTTGAGTTCAAGAAAAAAAAAGTCAGCCAGCGGTTCTTTTCCCTGATTGTTATCCAATGGGTCCTGCAGGAAGTATACACACATAAATTATAGGTGAGAGCAGGGATTAGTTTATCCCCCCTGACCTCTGCAGCTGAATAACTTGGTGATATTCACTTCAAGTTGCACATGAACAGTAGGCACTTTGAAGAAGCATTGAAGAACAATTGATACCCAAATATCCCTTTATTACCTTAACACATGGTGAATGTTGAATCTGTGACAGCCATTTTTTCCCCTAAATTCCCATGCTACAATCTTCTTCACATGGAGTTTGCAATGGTGTGGATGACTGGTGAACACACATTAGCAGAGAATAAGACCTGAAGGTACAGCAGTGAGTTAAGACAGGGATGTTCAAGAGTTTAGCCTTCATCAGCTCCATGCATACCTTGGAATCTCAGGATCACACGTAAAACTTAATTCCATGATCCTATTAATTTGAATCATCTCAGGGAGCTAATGCTTTGCACTTTGAGTTCAAATTTGCCCCTAATTGTGAGTGACATTCTCCTCTGTCATATCTCTGGCTTAAATCAAATACATTGCTGTGTAGACTTGATCCATGTTTTAAACAGCTCCTCAAAGATTATGCAAGTCTTTCGACATTACCATTGCTCTAAAGTAATCAAAATGAAGGATGCCAATGTTCACTAATGGAGATATCAGTCACCAATACTGTAACTGGGTTATCCACAGCCCATCTACTAAAGGACCTATGGCATTAATTCCAGTTACTAACAGGTAGCTACATTGTATTTTTCACTGTCAGTTGATAATTGTGTATGAAAGCTGCTTTGCAAACCATCTGTAAAAGATGGGCCACTACATTACCATTTACTGTATATTACATCTTGAACAAAATATGGCATTACTTTCAATAATAATAATGGTATTTTAGTCAAGCAATATGTTTGAAGCCCAAAGGCTGAATTGCAGTGTGACTTATGTCAACAAATTCATATATAGACTAAGTAATCAGATTAAAAACATGCAGACATGTAACAACTATGTTGTGGCAAAAATAGACAAACAAATTCAGCAAGTAACAAGGAAATGGTGGATCAGATATTAAAAGAAGGGCATTGATAATTTAAATTGTATAAAAATTACAAACCAATATACCATTCCTGCATTATAGGCACTGAAGTACAAATACATTTCATCATTTAAGTACTTTATTGAACCTTGTAAGGGATAGGGCTACATGGTACCTTTCTGTCCTACACATTACAGAATTGAATTCAGTTGAATTTCTGAGAAGCCTTGATTACTCTGGAGATGGTGAGGGCAACCAGTTTTGAAACTGGATAGTTTGTATAAGGGATTTTCCAAACTCAGTACAAATATTAACTCTTTTTTGTAGGGTTTCAACCTTTGTAACCTTTGTAACATGAAGGTCGGTGTCATACAACTGATATAGAGGGCTAGTTTGTAAAAGAAACATTAGTTTTGTAATGGTCTCAATACGAAAATCATTACGTTTATAGAAAAGAGCATCATTTCCCTCAGAGAAATGTTTATTAAGATTAATTCAACATGAAGAAGCCACTATTTATATTGTTCATTTATAACTCAATTGTGCAATGATCTATATAGTGTGTTCCATTGTGTAACGACCTTTTTATTTGTTGATCAAATGAATTTCAAAACATAAAATAGCAATTACAGCATTTTAGCTGCACTGTGATAGCAATGACAATTGCTTCTTGCAGAAATTGGGCAATTAAAATGAATATCTAAGGCCAATGTTTTGCTAACCACTTATTAAGATCCATCACAGGTTGTGAGATCTTTAGAGAGTGATTATTAAGACCCATCAGTGCACAGAAGGGGTTGATATTGCTAATATGTGCTTGTCTCTTCATTGTTCTTTGTGTCACACAGATTTCTTAGAAACTGTGGATCACAGCTTGAATTATGTTTTTTTTACACATATATAAAAAGCTGCATTGTTTTCCACAATTCTTATCTGTGCAGCTCACCCACCATCTTACCTCCATTCTGAGAAGGATCAAGTTTAATGTATCTTCAGTGATGACCAACATTAACTTGCAGGAGGATCAGCTTCAGTTAAGGGATCCAAACATAGCCACTTCTCTTTTCACCCAGTAATGTTATGCATTTCTAGAAGGAACACTAGAAACCCTACAGATACCATTATTTGCTTTGTGGTTTGCCTTGTTCCATAAATAACATTCATGTCATCACACTGTGTTAAAATTTAGCACAAAGTCTGTATTTACACTGTTGAGATGGCAATGCATTTCAGCCAAGTAGCTATATAGAACTGATTATGATTCATTTTGAAACCCAGCATTAAAGAGTTTTAATTTCAATTAGATTCATTCCAAATTTATTTAAAATGGAAACTCCAGGTGCTAAGTAGCTTCTCTCTAATCTATAGAACTTAATTGCAATAACTTTGTTGCCAGTTTTCAGCGGGGGGGGAGAGGGTGTTTTGTTAGTAAGTTCATATACACTGGAAAACGAGTTCCACGGTAGCTGATTTACACTTGCCTGACAGCAGCAATTGATTATGTTGGAGAGATTGTGAACAACATTTCTTATCAAATGTCTGCTTGCTATCAGATCCTTCTGTTCCCCATACCAACCTCTTAGTAACAGGGAAAACAGCCAAGTTATCTTGAGCAGTGCTCTTGATCTGACCAACGGTAAAGAATGGCATAGCATGAGGGAGCATGTATTCCAAAGTTTTCAGACTCTACACTGGAGCCCTTGGTGGAGAAGGTTGAAAGAAATGGGGATATCCTGCATTTGAAGGGGATCAATGCATCCTCCAAACGCTTGCTCAGAAGGCTTTGGAGGCAGATAGCTGTGGAAGCAAGTCCTAGAACTCCCTGTACCACTTGGACTGCAGTGGTTCAAGAAGCGGGCTCACTGCCACTTTATAAAGGGCAGCAAATGCTGGCCCAGCAGCGACACCCACATCCTGTGAAAGAATGAATAAAAAAATGCTGCAAGAACCTGGGTCTAGTGCCACAAGATGTTCAATGATATCACACAGTGAATGGAGCTTCAGAAACTATATCCTACCATCTGCGCCACTAGCCTCAATTTAGCAAAATCCCATCACTCAGCTATAAGCGATCTCTATCAAAACTCGTAACTCACACTCACACTTCAATCTACTTTCACACCATTGCACTGCTGTAGCAACGCATCCACATCTTCACAGATTGCATACACTGCCAGCTATTTAACTGTGACAGCCACATCACCCAGCCAGGTTGCTTAACACTTACTGACACGCTTCTCTCTCTCTTGCAGGACAAGGTGACACAAAACCAAAAGCAACAGGAGCTAAAGAGTGGGAGACAGGTGCATCTGCATGTCGCTGTCCCCATGGAGGAGATGGTGCTGGCCATTATTGGGATTGTCATTGCTGAGGTCATGGCCATGGCCAGTTGTCAGGCGGAAGCTATTGAAGATGACAGTTTCCTCATATTTAATCATCTTCCTCCCATTCCACCTCCCCTCATCCCGCACTCTACTGATTTGCAACCTGCAGTTGACCTAAGTCTACACCTCTCACTTTCCCACCCTTCGGCCAGGATTTTCTGGCCCCTTCATGGTGGGACCTGCCACAGGAAATTCAGCAGCTCAGCCAAAAGCCTATCAACTTTCAGCAGGACTGGATGATCCCAGCAGCAGGCGGAGTGGAAAATCCCACCCCTCATCTCATCACAACCTTACCCTTGTGCCTTTCTCCTTCCAGATACCCAAGTAGTGCAAAATGACCAGACAGTGGAGGAACAGCAAGAAGCCAGTAATGATGAAGACACAGATCGTTTGATTTAAAACTCGTAGCCAACAGCTCAGATACTGATTTAGAGGATAGCGTAGATATACGACCTTCACATGGTGGGATGCAGGGCACAGGTGGCCTAAAGCAAGGGCAAGGGTCAAGGATAGAGCAGGTTCCAGCTCACTGGAGGGCAATGCTACATGTCAGCTCTGCTGCAGATGAGCATTTTGATGGGGCAACCTACAGATGAATGCTGAAGGGTATGCACAAAAAATTGCCATTGGCTGATGTCACAGCTTTTACGGAAGCTCAATCAGCAACCGCCCAACAGCTAAGTGCTGAAGCCATGTGGCCAGTGGATAGCCCTTGTTGATCAGTAACTGCACTTTGGTTTGCTGTGGTGGCTCAAATGCAAGTGGCACATTGTACTTCCACAGAAGTATCATGCTTGCTGCCAGGATACTGAGCATTGACCTGCATGACCACTGACTGGACGGTTAGGAAGTGGAATCTCTTACAGTTTTAATGGAAGGCAGAGTTGACATGTTGCACCAGCAAAGTGGTCTGTGTGCAATCAGTGGCCCCCGTTGCATGGGGAAGCCTGCAATTCTTGTGAAGCCATGTTTGTTTTATCCATTCAAGGGATGTGGGCATTGCTGGCTAGGCCAGCATTTATTGCCTGTCTCTAATTGGTGTAGGTACACCCACAGTGCTGTTAGGGAGGGAGTTCCAGGATTTTCACCCAGTGACAGTGAAGGAATGGCTCTTTTGACTGAGTTTGAATGAGGTCAGGAGCTGCGTGACCCCGGCGGAACCCAAGCTGAGCTTCATTGAGCAGGTTATTGCTAAGCAAGTGCCATTTGATAGCACTGTTAATGATGCCTTCCATAACTTTACTGATGATAGAGAGTAGACTGATGAGGCGGTAATTAGCCGGGTTGGATTTGTCCTGTTTTTTGTATACAGGACTTCCCTGGGCAATTTTCCACATCACTGGGTAGATGCCAGTGTTGTAGCTGTACTGGAACAGCTTGGCTAGGAGCGCAGCAAGTTCAGGAGCACAAACCTTCAGTACTATTGCCAGAATATTGTCAGGGCCCATAGCGTTTGCAGCAGCCAGTGCCTTCAGCCAGTTCTTGACATCACATGGGGTGAATCAAATTGCTGAAGACTGGTGTCTGTGATGCTGGGAACCTCTGGAGGAGGCTGAGATGGATCATCTACTCAGCACTTCTGGCTGAAGATTGTTGCAAATGCTTCAGCCTTATCGTTCGCACTGATGTTCTGGGCTTCCTGATCATTGAGGATGGGGATATCTGTGGAGCCTTCTCCTCCAGTGAGTTGTTTAATTGCCGACTGGATGTGGCAGGACTGCAGAGCTTAGATCAGATCCATTGGTCAGATGGATCGCTTAACTCTGTCTATCACTTGCTGCTTATGCTGCTTGACATGCAAGTAATCCTGTGTTATAGCTTCACCAGGTTGACACCTCATCTTTATTCATCTTTACATGCTGCTCCTGGCATGTCTTCCTGCACTCTTCATTGAACCAGGGTTGCCCCTGGTTTGGTGGTAATGGTAAAGTAGGGGATATGCCAGGCCATGAAATTACACAGCGCCTCATGGTTGCCCAGCATTGAGTTGCTAGATCTGTTTGAATTCTATCCCATTTAGCACGGTGGTAGTGCCACACAACACGATGGAGGGTATCCTCAATATGAAGATGGGACTTTGTCCCCACAAGAACTGTGAGGTGGTCACTCCCACTGATACTTCCATGGACAGATGTATTTGTGGCAGGCAGATTGGTGGGGACGAGATCCAATATGCTTTTCCCTCTTGTTGGTTCGCTCACCATTTGCCGCAGACCCAGTCAAGCAGTTATGTCCTTTAGGATTCGGACAGCTCATGTTACCAAGCCACTTTTGGTGATGGACATTGAAGTTCCCCACCTAGAGAAAATTCAATGCCCTTGTCACCCTCAGTGCTTCGTCCAAGTGACATTCAACATGGAGGAACACTGCTTCATCAGCCGGGGTGTGGGGAGAGGGGTAATCATCAGGAGCTTTCCTGTTGGCATCTGGTACATTGTCTGTAAGGTATGATTCCATGAGTACTTCAGGCTGTTGCATGACTAGTCTGCGAAACAGCTCTCCCTGTTTCGGCACTAGCCCCCAGATGTTGGTGAGGAGGATTTTGCAGGATTGACAGGGCTGATTTTGCCATTGTCATTTCCGAGGCCTAGGTCAATGCCGGGTGGTCCACCTGGTTTCATTCATTTTAGACTTTTTTTTTAGCAGTTTGATGCAACTGAGTGGCTTGCTCGTCCATTTCAGAGGGCAGTTAAAATTTAATCACATTGCTGTGGATCTGGAGTCACATGTAGGCCAGACCAGGTAAGGACAATAGATTTCTTTCCTTTCAGGGTTTTTACAATAATGGTTTTGTGGTCATCATTAGACTTCTAATTCCAGATTTTTTTTTAATTCAAATTTTTTTAATTCATTCAGGGGATGTGGGTTTCTCTGGCTAGGCCTTTGTTT
The DNA here is from genome assembly GCF_017639515.1 of Carcharodon carcharias. Classification (NCBI taxonomy): domain Eukaryota; kingdom Metazoa; phylum Chordata; class Chondrichthyes; order Lamniformes; family Lamnidae; genus Carcharodon; species Carcharodon carcharias. The sequence continues at coordinate 40,355,297 of NC_054487.1, read as the reverse complement.
ATTACCCATCCCTAATTGCCCTTGAGAAGGTGGTGGTGAGCTGCCTTCTTGAACCGCTGCAGTCCATGTGGTGTAGGTACACCCATAGTGCTGTTAGGGAGGGAGTTCCAGGATTTTGACCCAGCGACATTGAAAGGATGGTGATATATTTCCAAGACAGAATTGTGAGTGACTTGGAGAGGAACTTCCAGGAGGTGGTGTTCCCATCTATCTGCTGCCCTTGTCCTTCTAGATTCTATCTGCCATGGTGGGATTCAAACCCAGGTCCTCAGACATTACCCCAAGTCTCTGGATTATGAGTCCAGTGATAATACCACTACTCCATCACCATCCCCCATCCCCCACCCCACCCCACTCGCTCTATCTGCTTCTCTCTAGCAAGAGAGAACAAAATCTAGAGCACCAGTGACCTCCTTCAAGCAACAGAGGCCAAGAAGTTGTGAGAGGTTGCTAATATCTCCAGCTCCAACCTGGAAAGAGCCAGACACATTGTCACAGTCACCCTCAGAGTCTCTGGCAATGCAATCCTTCCCCTGCTCTGAAGTTACAGTTGCGGCTGCAGTAGGTGGCAGATTTCAGAGGTGACCTCTGTACTGAAGCACAAGTGTGTCAGCTATTTTCAAGAGTTTTACATGGAGGCAGTAGCCCTGCCCTCTCAGCTGAAAAACCGAAGGTGAACCCATCTCTGCATGGCCAGGAATCCCCACCCGGTTTAATGAGTGTCAGGCTCAGGCCAAGAATTCTGTCCCCAGCTGGAACACCATTTTGAAGCTCCAAGGACACTTCCAGCACCCAAAAGAATAGGCACTAATGATGCCAATTGCTTGCCCAAGCTTTACAACTAGTTCTCCGGAGATTCCTGATTGATTTTCTGTTTGAACTCTGAAGACCTGCATTATCATGAAACTGCTCCAGCAATGAAAACTGATATAGTGAGAACAGTTTGTCCCTCTGCTCCCAGGGTCTGATTGTTTTTTTAAATCTTTCTTAGCACAATTTCAATCATATACTGCAGTTTCCCACAACGTGTGCGCAAGCACGAGTCTACATTTAAATCCTCTAAAATGATAGCTATCTAGGCTTCTAAGTAACTGCACAATGTGCCAGTGAATTTAAATGTAGATCAGTGCTTTCATGTCAGTAAGACCAGCTATGAAGATTCACCTCTGTGTTTATTTCTGTTAATTCCACTTTCACATGCCCCCTATATACCATTCCAATTGCAAGCTAGTGCTCTTTGGTTTTTTTTCTTCATTATTGATTGGACTAAGTTACCTAAAGTATTCTAAAGTAATTTTGTAATCTAGACCAACTGGGCTAAAACACTTTTAACAATGTAGATGCCAGAGGTGCAGATTATGGTGTAAGATTTGATGGTATGTGTTCTGATTGCTTCTGTCTTGAACAGCATGTACTATTTACCAGCGCAAATAGCACCATCAATAATGCCATAAGGGAAAAAGCAAGACGTATTTGATTCATTATGCAGTAGTTGGAGACTTCCAGAGATGAAAATGTTTCCAGCTTTACAAAATGCCTTCATGTTTAATGTTTTGTGATAAAAGAATGTTAATGAATATTCCTTTTAATTTTTCTTTCTGTTATGTCTTCTGTTTCCCAGCTAGCAGTTCCAAATAATCACATTTTTAGACTCAAAATTCTGGAACTTCATCAAGTGTATTTCTTACAGTTCTCCATGTGTCTGGTGGACTGATAGATTGTTGCTCAGCACTTGACTGCAGTGCAGTAGTTATGTGGCACCCTGAATGAACATTCTTATTAGTTCCTAGCCCTTTTTGAAGTATGTAACAATATAATATTTCTCAATATATTCTCCTATCCCCAACAAATGATGCTGATTTATGAAATGGTAGGTGCAAGAATTTTTTCTGGTACCCCAGCCATGGCTATTTCTCACAGGGAAGTCCAGATGGTGAGTGTTGAGTTGAGGCTATTCAACTGGAGATCACACTAATACAGCCACCCTCACCCCAACATCCACACACTTGAATATTCCAATAGAAATGGTTAGATAACAATCTTCAGAAGGAACCTTGGCTGATTTTCCTTCCCTACACAGAGCCAGGAGAAGCAGCAATTCTACCCACCAGTGCCTTGGTTGAGATGAGTTGAATTAGCTCGGTCTAGCTATCCAATGTGGGACCTCCTTGGCTTGGTGGCTCACTTTTAACCATGTAATTAAATTAACAGTACAGGAACCAAACGTATAGAAACATAGATCATTGTTTTGTCTTCAGCTTTGTGTTCCTATATGCTTTGCTTTGCATGATTTGAGATGAATAGAATTTAGATTGCTCAGAAGGTATCAGAATATCTACAAAACAAACAAGAAACTGGAGCTCTTGACCTTTATTTGAAAATTGTAAAATGAATATTACATTGTGCACATAATTCCTCCTTTTATATGGCTTATGAATCGCTAATCAATTTGTTGCTTTGTTGCAGTTTAAATCCCTAAGGAAATGGAAAAGCCATCAATCTATTTCTCCCCAGAAACTAATTATCCGCCATTCATTCTTTGAGGCACAGAAATAAATGGTACTTTTGAGCATACAAATGTTCCTGCAGATTCTATTCACTTGATGAATGTGTGAATACTCTTAGGTTAATTTAGCTGTAGTCGGAAGCAGTCAGCATTGCCAACTTCAATGGCCAGTGCAGATTACACTCTCATTTATCAGCTGGTTGAAATGGCAGACAGTCACGAACAAACACAAATCATGGTTTCCTAATGAATATTGTCACTTTTCACCTATTAAATTGACAAATGTAAATAGAACATATTATTTAAATGCATAATTCTGCATCAGGTTGTTTCAGAATATTTATATAAGTGACAGGGCATACATTATAAATAATAAACTGATCCTTTCAATGTAAGCAAGCAATTTAGTGTCTAATTACTTACATAGCATTTATCCTTATGTTTTAAGTTTAAATCACTTCCAAGTAACAAGCAACTGATGGGTAGAATTGACACGCTGTCTGCCTACATCACTAAAGAAAGTGCCAGTGCTTTCAGTTAATTTATTCTCCATAGGAAATCTGGAACTATCACCTGTGAAGAATGTTATGGTTAGCAGCATTGATCACTAGTGTTGCTATTATTCTTTATGGGTATCATCTGGAAGACCCCTGCATGCTAAAAGCAATAAGATGAGCCATTGCAATCATTGTCTGGGAAGAACAGGTCTGTTTGCAGCTTATGGGATTGAGTGTGTGATCATTTGTTGCACTGCACCAACTTTACATGACCGTCGATCATTCATTGCTTCCTACTCAAGGAAGACAGCCCATTTTGTTTCAGGTTTAGTTGTTAGCACTTTCACCTCTGAATAGAAAGTTGTGGGTTCAAGTCCCCCAGCTGGGACTTGAGCAATCTTTGCTGATACTTCAGTGCAGTATTAAGGGAGTGCTGCATTTTAAGAGGTGCCAGATTTGGGTTGAGGTGTTAAACTGAAACACCCTATAGCGCCATTCAGTGATGAGCAGGGTAGTTCTTGCAGTGTCCTGGCTAACATATAGGGCTAAAAATCCTTCGCTAAGGACCATTTCAAACCAGTGCTAAGTACACCACGTCGATACCCCAGGGCGGACAGTGTCACCAGCCTTATCTTTGCAGCGTCTCTCATTGATATAATTGAAGAAACCTGCACCAGCCTTTTTTCTACAAATGTGTTCATTGGGTTTAAAGTGCTTTGAGACGTCCTGAGGTCATGAAAGCTGCAGTATAAACACAAGTCTATATATTTATCTTTAGGGAATGATTAGATCACTGTACGGCAAATTGTACATAGATGTGAGGAATCATGTGAGGAATTTACCATGTCTGCCGTGGTTGGTGGTGGGGTGTGGGGGGTTGTGGGGCGGGGGGGGGTGGTGTGGTGGGTGGTGGGGGCGGGGGGGGTGCGGCGGTGGGTGTTGGGGGGGGCGGGTGCTCTCCATTGGCCAAAGGTCATCCAGAAATGAGGTTGCCACCCCTGAGCCCAACAGCATTTACCTTGCTGTCTCCCCTAAAATGCCAGCAGTGGTGGAAAGAGGGCCTTAATTGGCCATGAAGTGCCTCAGTTGGTCTCCTGGTTGACAGGTCATCTGCCATCACGTGGTGGAAGGAAGACATTGGGCACACACTGGACACATTCTCCTGCCATTTTGCCAACTTTATCACCTCCCAGCTTGTCCCCAAAAATCTGGCAAAATTCAGCCCTGTATTTTTTTAAAATTTATTCATGGGATGTGAGTGTCACTGGCTGGGCCAGCATTTATTTCCCATCCCTAATTGTCCTTGAGAAGATGGTGGTGAGTTACCTTCTTGACCCGCTGCCGTCCAAGTTGTGTAGGTACACCCACAGTGCTGTTAGGGAGGGAGCTCCAGGATTTTGACCCAGCGACAGTGAAGGAATGGTGATTATTTCCAAGTCAGGATGGTGAGTGGCTTCGAGGGGAACTTCCAGGTGGTGGTGTTCCCATCTATCTGCTGCCCTTGTCCTTCTAGACAGCAGTGGTTATGGATTTGGAAGGTGCTGTCCAAAGAACATTGGTGAATTCCTGCAGTGCATCTTGTAGATGGTACACACTGCTTCCACTGTGTATTGGTGGTGGAGGGAGTGAACATTTGTGGATATGGTGCCAGTCAAGCTTGTCCTGGATGGTGTTGAGCTTCTTCAGTGTTGTTGGAGCTGTACTCATCCAGGTAAGTGGAGACTATTGCATCACACTCCTGACTTCTGTCTTGTTGATGATGGACTGCTCTGGGGACTCAGGAGGTGAGTTGCCACAGGATTCCTAGCCTCTGATCTGCTCTTGTAGCCACAGTATTTATATGGCTAGTCCAGTTCAGTTTCTAGTCAACATTAACCCCCCCCCCCCAGGATGTTGATAGTGGAGGATTCAGCAATGGTAATGCCATTTAACGTCAAGGGGCAATGGTTAGATTCCCTCTTTTTGGAGATGTTCATTGCCTGGCACTTGTGTGGCGTGAATGTTACTTGCCACTTGTAAGCCCAAGCCTGGATATCGTCCAGGTCTTGCTGCATTTGGACATGGACTGCTTCAGTGTCTGAGGAGTCGTGAATGGTGCTGAACATTATGCAATCATTAGCAAACATCCCCACTTCTGACCTTACGATGGAAGGAAGGTCATTTCTGAAGCAGCAGAAGGTGGTTGGGCTGAGGACACTATCCTGAGGGACTCCTGCAATAATGACCTGGAACCGAGATGACTGACCTCCAACAACCACAACCATCTTCCTTTGTGCTAGGTATGACTCCAACCAGCGGCAAGTTTTCCCCCGATTCCCATTATCCCCAGTTTTGCTAGGCATATCTATTGAATATATGGCTGTGTCTTCGTGGTTAGAACATTCATCATATCTCTTCAGTCAAGAGATTCAGACCCCAAAAAATCAACCACAACAACAAATATTTGAGGTGGGTCTATCTAAAAAAAGCAACAAACTTCTTGTTGGTAGAGTTATGTCCTGTTTCCTGTTTGCCGTTGACTAGCTGCGAGTTCAGAGTTGGACATGCAAAGTATCTTGTTCTCCATTGCATGCGACAACTTTTGCCTTATGATCAGCCCAAAGAAAACTGAAGTAATGTACCAGCCTGCTACAGGAAAGCTCTATCTCAAGCCCAAGGTTTCAGTCCACGACCGGAACCTGTCAGCAATGTATAAGTTCACTCATCTCGACAGCAAGTTCTCTCGAGCTGTTGACAATGAGACACATGCAAGAATTGCCAAAGCTTCTGTCAGACTTCGCATATCAGCCTGGGAATGAAAAGAAGCAAGTCTGCCAACTGAAAGTCTATAGAGCAATAGTCCTGCCATCTCTGTTTTACACATGAGCAGTCATGTGCAAGAAACTAAGAGAAGACGGAATAGTCTGTACAAGAGAAAGATGTACTTACCTAGAAGCTTAGAATGCACTGTATGGAAGGATTTTTCGGTCAGTGTGCAGGGACTGGCCCGCCATGCTGACGCGTAAGATGATATTCGATGATGTCGGGCGTGCATCCCAACGTCATCGCTCAGTCCCGTGATATTTCGTTCGGCGGGCGCATGCCACAGATGGCTGCGCACCTGCCGATATGTCAACAGCCTATTAAAGCCATTGAGAAAGTAATTCATGTCATTAGTAACGCTGCCCATTCAACCTTAAGGTTTCCTAAAGCTTCTATGAAATAAATTTAAAAATTTCCCTAAATATAAAAACATGTCCCATCTCATGTGACAGAGTCACATGAGAGGACAAGTTTAAATAAATTTTTAAGCCTTTAATTTAATTTTTTGAACATCCATTCAATCTCACTGAGGTAGCTCCATGCCTGAGGAAGATTGAGGCACTCTTTTGCGCATATGGCGCCCCAACTCCCCCTCCTCCCCTCGTCCGTACAGGTAGCGCTAAGTGCTACAGCTCACACATTACGCTGGGCCCACCCATGTAAAATGGTGGCACGGAGCCGATTGTGGGCGGCAATCAGCTCTGCGACCGCCCCTGCCTGCTCCCGTTGAGCCCGCCCACCACATAAAAAATTCTGCTCATAGTGTAGATAAAGAAGTTTTTGAAGAAACCTGACGGAGTTAGACCTAAGTCACTCATAGTGGGAAACCTTTTCCAATTTGGAACAGGCCACAAGTTATCTGAGGAGAGATCCAAATAGTATTAAAAGTGGAAACCAAACAACAACCTATGGGAGCATGGGTAGTGACACCAATGCTTTGGTGTCATCGACAACACACTCACGGAGAGAAATTGGAGGAAAACTTTTTCAAAAGGAAGAATCAGAAGACTTCCTTGCTGACAGCAATGCCAGCACCAGTCGAGCAGTCACTGCCCCTTCAACAGCTATTTGCAAACCTCGAAGGTCCACAGAGAGGCCAGGGTTGAGAGTGTGGAGAAAACAATTCCTGAGGTATCGAGCAGTGCAGGTTTGCGTGCCAAAGAACAGAAACACAAGGTTAGTACATTCCTGTATGCAGTGGAGCCCCTGACCAAAGTTTTGTTCTTGATTCTTCACTTCTCCTAGGAAATCTGTATTCTCATTTCTTTATTCTTAACTTCCTGGATTGTCTGCTTTTCAGAGGCATTCTCTTACTTTCTTCCTCTAATTGCATATTATGTGATAATATGTGAGCTGTAGCACTTAGCGCTACCTGTACGGACGAGGGGAGGAGGGGGAGTTGGGGTGCCATATGCGCAAAAGAGTGCCTCAATCTTCCTCAGGCATGGAGCTACCTCAGTGAGATTGAATGGATGTTCAAAAAATTAAATTAAAGGCTTAAAAATTTATTTAAACTTGTCCCCTCATGTGACTCTGTCACATGAGATGGGACATGTTTTTATATTTAGGGAAATTTTTAAACTAATTTCATAGAAGCTTTAGGAAACCTTAAGGTTGAATGGGCAGCGTTACTAATGACATGAATTATGCAGAACTGCATAAGTATCCTGTCTTTTCGCATTGGAAACACTCTGTTCCCCCTGCTGGGAAATCTTGCCGTTTGTGCTACTTTTTAGCTCTGCAGTGTGGGCACTTTAAAATGGCTGCTACAGGGCTTCCTGTTCCTTTCCCCATTTTGCTGGGCTTTTGAGTGGACAGAGCTGTTGTCCTTTGGGCCCACCCAACAAACAGACTCATCCAAAGCCTTGGTATTTCCATGGATTATGGGCCAATTTTGCTCCCTAAGTGCAGCCCGTCTAGTGTATTGAACATTTTGTTTGAGTGTTAGATTGTCTTTTGTCTACAAAAAGATCCAACATTTTTTTTGTTACGAACTCTTACAGCAACACATTCACGAATAAGTTCATCTTTCAATGTGCCATACCCATACAACTGGCTAGCCTATACAAGCCGGTAAGGAACAATTCAATGGATTCCCCTAGTCTTTGAGATCTTCGATTCAATCGCGCTCATTTGATTGTGAAGTTCTCTTTTGGGCTGAAGTATGTATCAAATGCTTTCAGGATGGTTTCAAAATCTACAGAGATCTCTTCTACCCCATGTCTCAGGAGGACATTGTCAGCAACATGCTCCACTCAGGGAGGAGTTTCCATGGTTGGGTGATAAATCAATGGATTTCGATTTAGCAGCAACTCTGAGGTTTATTCATTGAGCAGTGAATCAATCTTTATTACAGAAGCACCATCAGCTGCAGCCCAAGAGGAGATTGTAGATCTCTCAGTTCTTTTCATAGATGGGCTGGAGGGTCTGGAGTTGGAGGGCATTGGCAAAGATGGTGACTATTCACAGGAAGAGTTTCCAGATCTGGGTTGTTTTTTTTCCTGACAAAGTTTATGAAGAAAAGGCCTTTGTAGCAAGGGGGGATCTGTTGGAAGATGAGGCCCTGGAGATTGGTACACTCTTTGAATCTACTGCCGATGCATATGAAGTCTCTGTTGTCTTTTTTGAGGAGTTAGCTATGTTTGCTGCCAAGAACTGCATTCGTATGTTTATCCCACTGAATCCACCAATGAGATGCACTTTATATCACTGGCTGACCACAGTGAGCTGCCCAGGAAGAACAAACTGCTTGATTGGATCACACTGCTAGAGCGAAGGTGGAGCCTATTAGTTTGTGTGAAAGTAAGTTGACGCCCACTCTTGACTCTTATCAGCAAGTCATCCTTCCACTAAAGTTGTCCTTCAGTGCAAAAACAGAGACCAAAACTACAGATCTTCCACAGCTACAGGAATTTCATCTAGATTCAGTCCTGGAGATTCATTCCACTGTACAAGAGAGAGATGTACTTCCCTAGAAGCTTAGAATGGAATGAATATCCTTCTTACTTTGACTCAGTCATCCCATTGCCTGTGACAGAGCAGCCTCGCACTGAAGCAAGTGTGGCAGTGTTAACACTGCCTACAGAAAGTGTAAGTAGTACCCTAAGTGTTGTGAGGAAGTTGTTTTTCTTCATATCCTGCAATGTCTATAGGACTTTTGTCATTCTTCTTCTCGTCTTCCAGATTTATTCAAATCTCAGATATTGAATGCCTTTTTCATCATTCTCAATGCAGCAGTGAATGATAAAGTTGTGCAATTCTTCATCAAAGTTGTAGAGACTTCATCTTCTCAGGCCTTTCTCCAGTTTGCTAAGAGGAAGTGAGTTTCTAGAGAGAGTGCTAGCTTGTGCTCTTCCTTTTCAAGGCGGTGCGATTGGACATGCCCTGAAGTCTTCTCTCCTGAATCAGTCTTTCATTGAAAAGGTTTCACAATGTTTACAATTCAGTTGTCGTAGAGATCATAGCTCAGTTCCCAGCAGTCGTGGGAAGCTGCTATCCCACTCTGTCAATGTGGCTGTCTTCCAGGGAAAAGACAAGCAAGTGCATGTGTCCACAACATCCGCCCAGTGAGCCAAGAACACTGTGGGAGATTGGAAGCCTTTACGATAGTGACTTGCGTGGTGCGGGTGATGGGGAAGGGTATGAGTTGGATAGAATCTGTAACAGTGCAGGAAGTTTACAGAAGTTTGAAAATGTAATGTAAATAGTCTAGGAAAATTGTTGAGATTATACTTTGGGGGGAAGATGTTGAATATTGTGTTAACAGTTATGGTAATGAGATAGTGACGTGTACCATGATGTAATAGTGACATGTGCAAGAGGCTGAGACGAGAAGATAGTATATTCTGTACAAGAGAGAGATGTAGAATGTACCTAGAAGCTTAGAATGCACTATAGTGTAAATAAAGGAGCTTTTGAAGAAACCTACTGGAGTTAGACCTAAGTCACTCATAAGTAGTGGGAAACCTTCCTAATCCAGAACAGGCCATAAGTTACCTGAAGAGAGATCCAAATAGAATTCAAAGTGGTAACCAAACCACAAACTAGAACGAGAAAACATAAAACTGATTAGGAAGAACTTAATGCAAACACTGGCATATAGTTGGAATGGGATTTGTATTATGATTGGAGGAAAAATCCTTTGTTGCATTGAAGACTAATGTAGATACATAAAGCAGGAATAGAGAGCTTTTTGTTCAGTTTTGTATCCAGTACAAATTGTTGTTTTCCTTTTTTGTTTTATTCTTGATGAGTGCAAGATGAAAAGCTTCAACATGTCTCTTTTTTCAGCAATACTCAAGTTCTGTACTACCAAACGACCACATAGATGTGGTAAGATGGTTAAACAATCCTCTCATGTGTATGTCTTGTGACCTTGTAATAAGATAATCAAAAAGACATCATAAAGGTTGCTTTCATTCAGAATCTAACATGAAGGGACAAAGCCTACTGAAATAAATACCATCAACCTTGAAAAATATAAAAGAAAAGATAAATGAAGTGGTTGGGTGATTTCAAAGTTGAGTTTTAAAGTTTGAACACTAGACCAGTGATTCAAATCCTGAGGAAAATAAAACACAGTAGAATGGAATGCAGTGAGCTCTGAATGGCGGGAAAGAAAGAGAGGCATTTCAGGGGAGCGCTGACCATAATATTGTGAATAAAATAGAGATGACAAAGGCTGAGAGTGAGAGAGAATTAGGAAAGGAGGTGATGAAGAGGTCACACATTAAATAACAAACATTTTTTTTAAATCTTGCCTAAGACAGTGTGATGTAAGGTGTTAAGGGCATTCTCACATTTGGAAGAAATATTATACTTGTGGGCTTTGTTGAGTTAAGAATTATTGAGGGAGAAGAGTTGGTACAAAAGAGGAACCCAACATTCTTGGAGACAACATACCAATGGAGGAGCTGAAGAAAAAAGAGGAAAATATCATCCCCTCTGGTGGACTATAATGCCACGATTGGTTGTGACTCAGATGTCTGGAGCAGATCCATTGGGAAAAACAGGATGAGAAAAGGCAATGCAAATGGTGTCTTCCTGCTGACAAATTGTGCTCAGCTTGGCCTTATTCTAACAAACATCCTTTTCTGGCAAAAGGGCAAATGCAAAACCACATGGAGGCATCCTAGATCAAAGCACTGGCAACTCCTGGATTATGTCATTGTTCTGGTCAAAGATCCACGTGATGTCTGGACCACTTGATCATGTGAGGGACTGATGCCTGCTGGACAGGCACTTGTTCGACTGGTGATGAACATTGACCTAGCACCAAGGCATCACAAAGCCCAAAGAATCCAAGAAGAAGAAAATCAATGTCTCATCCATAAAGCAGCCTGACCAAAGGGAGGAATTCCAAGTGCAGCTCATGACCAATCTGGGAAATCTTCACACGTTCAACTCAATTCCAGAAGAGTAGGATCAAATAAAGTCAATTGTTCTAGACTCCTGTATCCTGACCATCGGGTTCGAACATCATCCTCACCAACAAAAACAATGCTGAAGTATGTGGCCTCCTAGAACAAAAACAAACAGCCTTCATTGCCTGGCAGAACAACCCAAGGTTGCAAGTCTAGAATGCAGAATTCCAACAGTTCTAGGCTGACAGCCAAAGACAAATCTGGAAGATAAAGGACATGCGGTGGGAAGAGAATACCCGAGAGATCCAATAATATGCTGGCCATCATGACATGCAAAGCTTTCTTGAAGCCACCAAGGTCACCTATAACCCAAGGTCAAATGAACAAAATCCCCTTCACTCATGGGATGGGGTCTATCTTCTAAAGGGTTACAATGTTATTTGTCAACGCTGGAAAGAATATTTCCAACAACTCCTCAGCCATGAACCCACAGTGGGAGCTAATACTGTCCAGACTATCCCCCAGTACCGTGTGACAGAATCTATGGGTAAGCCATCATCGATGGGATTGCAACAAGCAATCAAACGGATGAAAGATAACAAAACATGCAGCCTCGATAGTATTCCAGCTGAGGTCTTCAAAGCTGCTGGGCTTTTGCTCACATCAAGACTCCAGCTACTCATCCTACAGATTTGGGAGGAAAAAGGAATTCCCCCCAACCCCAATTCAGGAATGGGACAATTGTAACTATCTTCAAGAAGTATTAAATACTGTCTAGATGGAAAACTCTTTAACCTCACCCGCCTCCGTGCAAAAACTAAACTGACAACCATTGGCATACATGATCTACAGTTTGCAGTGCCATTGCCCACTCTGTATCAGATTTGCCAGCTACTCTTAATCTTTTCAACTTTGCCTTCAAGAAACTCAGCCTGTGCTTGAATGTTGTCAAAACAAATCTCATATGTCAACCCACAGCTGGTCAGCCAAATATTCCACCTCCCATGTATGCTGAAGGAGAGACTCTGGAATATGTTGAGCACTTCCCATACCTTGGCAGTCACCTCTCTCAAAAGGCCATAACAGATGAGGAGATCCAACACCACATCAGCTGAGCTCCAGCTCAGCCTTCTACAAACTACGGCAGCGAGTGATGGACAATGACAGCCTCCCCAAGTCAACAAAAGTCCTGGTGTACAGGGCAGCTTTTGTCACCACACTCATGTACTGCAGTGAAACCTGGACTGTGTATCTGCAACACATAAGAGTGCTAGAGAAATTCCACCGCATTCTTCGGATTCAAAAGTAGGATGGTTGAACAAACGCTTGAAGCCAGACTTTAGTGGCGCAGATACTGTGTCTGGATGGCTGAAAAGCATCCCCCCTGTCAGGTTCTGTTTTATCGACTCTCAAATGGCCAATGTTTCAAGGGAGGACAAAGAAAACACTTCAAAGACACTCTGAAGCTCTCCTTGAACCACAGCAGCTTTGACATCAATGACTAGGAGGAGCTTGCTACCAATAGTTCAAAATGGTGACAACTTGTCCATCAAGCTGCATCACATTTTGAGTTAACATGTCTTAATGATGCAGCAGAATGGTGGCAGAGAAGGAAAGAAAAGGAAGCAAACCCGGCACTCTGGATCCTACTATAGCGTGGAACATCCTGCCCAATGTGTCTGAGGGTTGAAAATCGGCCTGTTCAGTTGCCTGAGCACCGATGGCAGAAACCTGTATCCTGAGTAGACTTTATCTTCAAATCGAGGACAACTGACACCCAGGTGGAGCAGCTGTTCCCTCTGAGGTCAGGTCATATGGTAAGGCCTATCAGTATCAATAGAAAAGGAAAGATTAAGTTTTAAATTATTACAAGCTAAGAGATGGTAGCTACTTGTTTGATATGCGAGACATGAGAAAGCAAAAAAAACAATATCTTCAGTGCAACATCAGAACGTGTGGAACAGATAAACATGTAGTGATTCAATATCAACTTGCATTCATTTACTGCTTAGGAAAACATTCCAAGGTTCTTCACAGGAGTGTAATCCAACAAAAAAAAATTCAATCATTATATTGGGAGGAATGCTGGTTATGTGCATTTGAGGACATGTAATCAGTTGATAACTATAAAGTGAAATCATGTGAAAAACAATGAATAGAGTTGGCTAATGAGCGGAGGAAATTATTCATGTGAAGAATAAACAGAGTTACAGGGCAGACAGGATCATGGGAAATTCCAGAGCTAATGGAAAATAATCAGAGTGCAATCAGTCAACTGTGACACAGACAAAATAAACTGAGAGGAAACAAGAAAGCATGAAGGCAGGTTTTGTGAGATGTCCAATGATGGTACCTTGTTTTAAAGTAGACAGGTGGATTGAAAACTGACAGTAATGATATTGTTACAATCCCTGGAGAGACCGATAACGTTTACAAATAGTTATGAATTTCTCAGTGACCCACACAAAGGATTTTTACACGATTTCACGTTTTAAAACTTTTACAGTAACAAAGCACACTAAAATAGATAAAACATTGCATAGTAGGCAACAAATACATTAAACTACAGAAAAGGTACTCCTAGTAACTTCTTAACATAACCGAAAACCCATCTTGTGTTTAAGTCCAAGCTCCTCCTGGTTCTAACAGGATCTCTTCCCACTGCCTCACCAGTTTGAATCTTCCAGTGTCCTTTTAAACAAAGCCCCCTTCACTCAACCCTTTCAGCAGAATCAAATGGACTTCCCATTGCAATGTACTCTCTGGTGATTTTGTGGTCATTAACTCTTCACAATTCCCTGTTTCCTCAAACAGGTGTTCCATCCTCACCAACTCTCTGCTTGGTGATTAATTCAAAAACAGTCAATTTCTTCTCCAGGCATAGCAACACTTCCTGTGGTCTTTTTCATCCAAATCTCTTGATCTGGCAGTTCTTGAGAGTCTGTGAGTCTGGACAAAAGGAAGGCCAACTGCCTCCTCCTTTGTGTCTAGGTGTTAAAGCCTGCACCTTACTTTCAATACGTTTTGACCTAGGCCCCTGACCTCGTAGCAACTAGGTCACATGGGCTTGCTGACGCAACTCCCGTATGAGGCCACTTGGGCTTGTCTTGGGGCAGTTCCTGTAGGAGATCAAATCCCCACTCCAAACTATTCCATTTTACCTTCAATTAAAGGAGACACTTTAAAATAACATATAAAGCCCAACATTTATAACAATATGGTACAGGAAAGGGGTATTGTGCATTGCTTTAGTGTGCTATCCACAAACAAGGACCCTTAAATATTTGCTCGTCATATTGAGCAGGATCATAATTTTATTTTTATGTTGCCTTGATAGGAAGCTCCACCTACTTTTATTTGGTAGTTATCACCTCTGCATGCTGACTGATATTTATGAATTCCCTATCAAGTAGTTGTTTGGTAGTATTGCTGAAAAAAAAGACTTGTTGTTGAAGTTTTTCATCTTGCACTCAGGACAATTTGCAAGAATGCTAAATGTAAAGGGAACAACAGTTTATACTTACACTTCATGAGAAGAGAGTGCTGATGGTTGGCAAGTGGACTCTGATTGGTAGAGGCTTTGCCATACATAATGCACCAGTGCTTACAGTGTGGTGCATTTACACATGCTTGTAGCTACATATATTAATACACAAGCAGGTCCCTGTTCTTTGCAGACAGAAAGAACATGTACACACATTGCGCTTGTTTCAACTAAACCAAATAAATGACAATCATTTTTTGGTTGATTCTCTGGGGCACTGCCTTGACCAATCAGAGTCCACTTGCACACCAGTCAGCACTCTCTTCTCACAAAGTAAAAATTGTTGTTGCCTTTAGATTCACTATTCTTGTGAATTGTCCTGATGAGTGCAAGACAAAAAGCTTTGACATGTCTTTTTTCAGCAATTCCCTATCAGTAGGTTAAATGCTTTAATAAAGTTGAAATAAATGTTAATGAGGTTTACAATGAAACAAAACCACATAATCACTTACTAATTTGAGAAGGTTTTGCTGATTTATACCTTTAGAGAGAACCTGGCATACCAATTAATAATGTTTTTCTCTTTATTTCCACACTCCTTAATCTCAGCACCTCATGTCACTTTGTATATAGGAATTTTCAAACAAGTGGAGTAATGTCTCCATACTGATTACTTCCAGTTGTTTTTTTAAACAAAGAAGTGTTGAACCAATCTGTGTCCTTTCCGAAGCTCAGGAAAAGGCCTTTGATTGTTCCAATGCTCTTACTGAGCTTGTTGAATGTGAAGTTTTGAATATCCACCACAGAGGCACTTTAAGCACTCGCAAATGTCCTCAGTTCTCTCCATTCAAATACATGACAGAATGACTAAACTGCTGCCTTTATTTACAAAATGCTTTCTGATGAATTACTTGAGCCATATTATCAAGGCAACGTCTCTAGTGATGAGATAAAGCAAGACATATCAATCCATATCAAAGTCAGTCATCCTGCAACAAAAAATAAACAGAAAGCTCAAAAGTGATCAGAAATGTAGCCATGGCAAGCTTTCTGTATTTGTTCTTTGGCTGATCTAGAACTATGTGACTGATATTTGTTCAACATTGCTATTCACCTTTAATTGAGTTTTACTTCATTTTATAATTGTCCTTACAAAGGTGGTGGTGAGCCACTTCTTGAACTGCAGTCTGTGTGATTAAGGTATTTCCTCAGTGCTGTTGGGGGAGGAGTTCCAGGACTGTTACCCAGCGACATTAAAGGAATAAAAACAAAAAAACTGCGGATGCTGGAAATCCAAAACAAAAACAGAATTACCTGGAAAAACTCAGCAGGTCCGGCAGCATCGGCGGAGAAGAAAAGAGTTGACGTTTCGAGTCCTCATGATCCTTCGACAGAACTTGCGTTCGAGTCCAAGAAAGAGTTGAAATATGATGTATATGTATTTCAACTCTTTCTTGGACTCGAACGCAAGTTCTGTCGAAGGGTCATGAGGACTCGAAACGTCAACTCTTTTCTTCTCCGCCAATGCTGCCGGACCTGCTGAGTTTTTCCAGGTAATTCTGTTTTTGTTTTTGACATTAAAGGAATGGTGCTTTCGTTCCATGTCAGGATAGTCTGCAAGTTGCGGTGCAGTTTTCAGGTGATGGTCTTCCCATTTGCCTCCCCATGTTGGGGTTTGGGAGGTGCTGTCAAAGAACGTTTGCTGACTTGTTGCATTTTGTAGATGGTACATACTGGAATTACATTGTGTGGTGGTGGAGGGAGTGAATGTTTAAGGTGTAAACAAATGGGCTGCTTCATCCTGGATGATGTTGTATGTTCCTGGAGCTGTATTCATCCAGGCAAGTGGAGAATATTTAATCACATTCTGGACTTATGTCTTATAGAAGTGGAAAGGCTTAGGGAAGATATGAGATGAGTCAATTGGCAACAGAACACCTAGCCCCTGACCTGCTCTTGTAGCCACAATATTTATGGGGCTTATCCAGTTAAGTTTCTGGTCACTGGCAACTCCCAGGATGTTGATGGCGAGTTCAATGATGATGAATTTCAAGCTAGTTATGCTTTCCCTTTTTGGAGATGCCATTGTCTGGCACTTGTGTGACACGAATGTTGCTTGTCACTTTTCAGCCCAAGACTAAATATTGCCCAGGCCTTGCTGCATGTGGATATAACCAAGATGATTGGGGCTAGGACACTTCCTTCAGGAACTCTGGCATCCAAAGTTAAGGTGAGATAATTGGCCTCTAACAACTATAACTTTCTCCCTTTATTTTAGGCATGCTCAAGCCAGTGAAGAATTTTCTCCCTCATTGCCAGTGACTTCAATTTTACTTTTGTCTGTGGCACCACTGTCAAGGGCAGTCACTCTCAACTCATCTCTGGAGTTCAGCTCTTTTGTCCATGCTTGGACCAATGCTGTAAAGTCTGGAGCCAAGTGGCTCTGATGGAACCCAAACAGAAAATGACTAAGCAGGTTATAGATAATCAAGAACTACTTGATAGCACTGTCAATGACTCTATCCATGACTTTATTAACAATTGAGAGTAGGTTGATGTGGTGGTAATTGACCAGATTGGGTTTGTTCTGCTTATTGTGGATAGCACATCCTAAGCAATTTCCCACGTTATTAGGCAGATACCAGTGTTGACTAGAGATGCAGCTGGCTCTGGAGCAAAAATCTTGAACACTGAAGCCAGGATGTTGTCGAGACCCACAGTCTAAACCCACGGTGCTCAGCCATTTCCTGTCATCACATGGATTTGAATTTGCTGAGGACTGCCATTTCTGATGATGGGACCTCAGGAGAAGGCCGAGGTGGATCATCCACTCAACATTTGTGGCTGAAAATAGTTTGACTACTTAACCCTCATCTTTCGCACTTCACATGCTGAGCCCTGCCATTATTGAGGATGGGGAAGTTCATGTAGCCCCCTCCTCCCAAAAGTTGTTTAGTTGCCCATCAACTTTCATGATTAGATGTTGCAGGGTTGCAGAGCTTTGATCCGACCATTGTGATGGGATTGCTTGGATTTGTCTATCACGTGCTACTTCTGCTGTTTAACATTCATTTAGTCCTTACGTTGCAGTTTCGACAGGTTTGCACCTCATTTTCAGGTATACCTTGTGCTGACACATTCTTTTATAGTCTTTATTGAACCAGGGATTCACACCTTGCTTGATGGGTAATGGTGGAGTGAGGGATATGCTGGGTAATAAGAATACAGATTGTGACTGAATATAATTCTACTCCTACAGATGGCCGACAGAATTTCATGCATAACTAGTTTTGAGCTGCTAGAACCTATTCCATTTAGCACAGAGGTCCTGACACACAACCTAATGCAGCATGACCTTAGAATGAAGTCAGACTTTGTTTCCTCAAGAAATGGATGGTGGGAATAGTAAAAATGTTGTCAAGTAGGTTTCTTACTCATTTTGGTTTTCTCACCACATGCTGCAAGCCCAATTTGCCAGCTGTGTTCTTCAGGGCTCTGCCTGCTTGGTCAGTAATGGTGCTACTGAGCCAGTCTTGGCAATGGACATTGGCAAAGTAACCACTCAGAGTAATTTCCCCTGTGCCCTTTCTGCCCTTAGTGCTTCTTCCAAGTGATGTTCAACATGGAGGAGTACTGATTCATCAACTAAGACAGGGCAATAGCTGATAATCAGCAGGAGATCTGATCTGATACCATGAGGCTTCAGGGGGGTCCAGCCTCAAATTTGTGGACTTATGGAGCCACTTCCTCCAGACTGTGCTGCCACCTGTTGTGGGTCTGTCCTGCCTTTTGGACAGGGCATACCCAGGGAGAGTGATGGAGGAGTCTGGGACACCAGCTCATAGGTATGAGTCTGTGAATAAGATTGTCAGGATGTTGCTTGACCAGTCTGAGGGACAGGTCTCCCAATTCTAGTACAAGTCCCCAGATGTTAGTGAAGAGGACTATACAATGTTGACCAGGCTGGATATGTCTTTGTCATGTCCTAATCTAAAGCCTAGATCAATGCCAAGTGGTCAGTTTGGTTTTATTCTTAATGTACTTTTTTTGTAGCAATTTGATACAATTGAGTGGTTTACTAGGCCATTTCTGAGGGCAGTTAACAGTCAAACACAGAGATAAAAACAAAAAACTGCGGATGCTGGAAATCCAAAACAAAAACAGAATTACCTGGAAAAACTCAGCAGGTCTGGCAGCATCGGCGGAGAAGAAAAGAGTTGACATTTTGAATCCTCATGACCCTTCGACAAAACTGATTGAATATTAGAAGAGGGGTGAAATATCTGTTGGTTTAAGGTGGGTGGGGGGTGCGGGAAGAGAAGTGGGGGGGGGGTGGTGTGGTTGTAGGGACAAGCAAGCAGTGATAGGAGCAGATAATCAAAAGATGTCACAAACAATGGAACAAAGAAGTGTTGAAGGTGGTGATATTATCTAAATACATGTGCTAATTAAGAATGGATGGCAGGGCACTCAAGGTACAGCTCTAGTTGGGGTGGGGTGGAAAGACTAGCCCGGCATACAAGATTTAAAAATAATTGAAATGGGTGGGAAAAGAAAAATCTATATAAATTATTGGAAAAAACAAAAGGAAGGGGGAAGAAATGGAAAGGGGGTGGGGATGGAGGAGGGAGTTCAAGATCTAAAGTTGTTGAATTCAATATTCAATATTCAGTCCGGAAGGCTGTAAAGTGCCTAGTCGGAAGATGAGGTGCTGTTCCTCCAGTTTGCGTTGGGCTTCACTGGAACAATGCAGCAAGCCAAGGACAGACATGTGGGCAAGAGAGCAGGGTGGAATGTTGAAATGGCAAGCGGCGGGGAGGTTTGGGTCTTTCTAGCGGACAGACTGCAGGTATTCTGCAAAGCAGTCGCCCAGTTTACATTTGGTCTCTCCAATGTAGAGGAGACCGCATTGAGAGCAACGAATGCAGTAGACTAAGTTGGGGGAAATGCAAGTGAAATACTGCTTCACTTGAAAGGAGTGTTTGGGCCCTTGGACGGTGAGGAGAGAGGAAGTGAAAGGGGCAGGTGTTGCATCTTTTGCGTGGGCATGGGGTGGTGCCATAGGTAGGGGTTGAGGAATAGGGGGTGATGGAGGAGTGGACCACAGTGTCCCAGAGGGAATGATCCCTACGAAATGCCGATAGGGGGGGGGGGTGAAGGGAAGATGTGTTTGGTGGTGGCATCATGCCGGAGTTGGCGGAAATGGCGGAGGATGATCCTTTGAATGCGGAGGCTGGTGGGGTGATAAGTGAGGACAAGGGGGACCCTATCATGTTTCTGGGAGGGAGGAGAAGGCGTGAGGGCAGATGCGCGGGAAATGGGCCGGACATGTTTGAAGGCCCTGTCAACGACTTTGGGTGGAAAACCTCGGTTAATGAAGAAGAAGGACATGTCAGAGGAACTGTCTTTGAAGGTAGCATCATCAGAACAGATGCGACTGAGGTGAAGGAACTGAGAGAATGGGATGGAGTCTTTACAGGTAGCGGGGTGTGAGGAGCTGTGGTCGAGGTAGCTGTGGGAGTCAATAGGCTTGTAATGGATATTGGTGGACAGTCTATCGCCAGAAATTGAGACAGAGAGGTCAGGGAAGGAAAGGGAAGTGTCAGAGATGGGCCATGTGAAAATGATGGAGTGGTGGAGATTGGAAGCAAAATTAATAAATTTTTCTAGGTCCAGATAAGAGCATGAAGCAGCACCGAAGCAATCATCAATGTACCGGAGAAAGAGTTGTGGGAGGGGGCCAGAGTAGGATTGGAACAAGGAATGTTCCACATACCCCATACACAGACAGGCATAGCTGGGGCCCATGCGGGTACCCATAGCCACACCTTTTATTTGGAGGAAGTGAGAGGAGTTGAAGGAGAAATTGTTCAGTGTGAGAACAAGTTCAGCCAGACGGAGGAGAGTAGTGGTGGACGGGGATTGTTCGGGCCTCTGTTCGAGGAAGAAGCTAAGGGCCCTCAGACCATCCTGGTGGGGGATGGAGGTGTAGAGGGATTGGACGTCCATGGTGAAGAGGAAGCGGTTGGGGCCAGGGAACTGGAAATTGTTGATGTGACGTAAGGTGTCAGAGGAATCACAGATGTAGGTGGGAAGGGACTGGACAAGGGGATAGAGAAGGGAGTCAAGATAACGAGAAATGAGTTCCGTGGGGCAGGAACATGCTGACACGATCGGTCTACCGGGGCAGTTCTGTTTGTGGATTTTGGGTAGGAGGTAGAAGAGGGCCGTCTGAGATTGGGCAACTATCAGGTTGGAAGCTGTGGGAGGAAGATCTCCAGAGAAGATGAGCTCAGTGACAGTCCTGGAAACAATGGCTTTATGTTCAGTGGTGGGGTCATGGTCCAGGGAGAGGTAGGAGGAAGTGTCTGCAATTTGACACTCAGCCTCTGCGCCAGCCAACAACAGCACCACCCTTGTCAGCAGGTTTGATGACAATGTTGGGGTTGGACCTGAGAGAACAGAGTGCAGCAAGTTCAGAGAGAGACAGATTAGAATGGGTGAGAGGAGCAGAGAAATTGAGACGACTAATGTCACACCAACAGTTCTCAATGAAAAGATCAAGAGAAGGTAAGAATCCAGAGGGAGGGGTCCAGGTGGAGGGAGAATATTGGAGGTGGGTAAAAGGATCCGTTGAACAGGGAGAGGACTCCTACCCAAAGAAGTGAGCACGGTGACAAAGACGGCGGAAGAAGAGTTCAGCATCGTGCCGGATCGATATTCATTGAGATGAGGGCGTAAGGGTATGAAACTAAGTCCTTTGCTGAGCACTGAACATTCAGCGTCGGAGAGGGGAAGGTCAGGGGGTATAGTGAATATACGGCCGGGGCTGGGATTGGAAGATGAGGTGGGGATGGAGGGACAGGCAGGGGTGGAGGGTCCTAGATAGGTGTTGGTGTCGATGAATTGTTGGAGCTTGTGTTCCTTAGCACTTGAGAGAAAGAGAAAAAGTTTCTTGTTGAGACGTCGGATGAGACGAAGAATAAAATGAAACTGGGGGCACGCGCAGCTTTGAAAAAGGGTACGGTGGTGCTGCTGGAGGGAGAGGTCGATTGTGTTCATATGGCGGCGCATGGCACTGAGTGTGGATTTCAGAATGTGACAGGAACAGCAGTCTGAGAAACGTTTTATGTCTCGGAGATACCTGTAATCCTGGGTGGGTTCAAAACAAGAGGCTTGGAATTTCAGTTGAAATCCACGTGGGATAAGTCAGAGACGGAGACAGTCACTAAGAAAGGAGATATGGCTGTGAAAGCAGGTTTTAGTAAACACCTTGTCAAACACCAGGAGAGAAATGGAAAGCAATGAAGGTGAACAAGGCAAAAGAGAGATATGGAAATCTTGTCACAGAGAGGAACAGAGCTTCTTCAAGGTAGGCATTTCTTGAAGAGGGGTGGCAGTCAATTAAGCACAGAGATAAAAACAAAAAACTGCGGATGCTGGAAATCCAAAACAAAAACAGAATTACCTGGAAAAACTCAGCAGGTCTGGCAGCATCGGCGGAGAAGAAAAGAGTTGACATTTTGAATCCTCATGACCCTTCGACAAAACTGATTGAATGTTAGAAGAGGGGTGAAATATATGTTGGTTTAAGGTGGGTGGGGGGGGGGGCAGGAGGAGAAGTGGGGGGGTTGTGGTTGTAGGGACAAGCAAGCAGTGATAGGAGCAGATAATCAAAAGATGTCACAAACAATGGAACAAAGAATTTTTGAAGGTGGTGATATCTAAACAGATGTGCTAATTAAGAATGGATGGCAGGGCACTCAAGGTACAGCTCTAGTGGGGGTGGGGTGGAAAAACTAGCCCGGCATACAAGATTTAAAAATAATGGAAATAGGTGGGAAAAGAAAAATCTATATAAATTATTGGAAAAAACAAAAGGAAGGGGGAAGAAATGGAAAGGGGGTGGGGATGGAGGAGGGAGTTCAAGATCTAAAGTTGTTGAATTCAATATTCAATATTCAGTCCGGAAGGCTGTAAAGTGCCTAGTCAGAAGATGAGGTGCTGTTCCTCCAGTTTGAGTTGGGCTTCACTGGAACAATGCAGCAAGCCAAGGACAGACATGTGGGCAAGAGAGCAGGGTGGAATGTTGAAATGGCAAGCGACAGGGACATTTGGGTCATTCTTGCAGACAGACCGCAGGTGTTCTGCAAAGCGGTCGCCCAGTTTACGTTTGGTCTCTCCAATGTAGAGGAGACCACATTGGGAGCAACGAATGCAGTAGACTAAGTTGGGGGAAATGCAAGTGAAATGCTGCTTCACTTGAAAGGAGTGTTTGGGCCCTTGGACGGTGAGGAGAGTGGAAGTGAAGGGGCAGGTGCTGCATCTTTTGCGTGGGCATGGGGAGGTGCCATAGGTAGGGGTTGAGGAGTAGGGGGTGATGGAAGAGTGGACCAGGGTGTCCCGGAGGCAACGATCCCTACGGAATGCCGCCGGGGGGGGGTGAAGGGAAGATGTGTTTGGTGGTGGCATCATGCTGGAGTTAGCAGAAATGGCGGAGGATGATCCTTTGAATGCGGAGGCTGGTGGGGTGAAAAGTGAGGACAAGGGGGACCCTATCATGTTTCTGGGAGGGAGGAGAAGGCGTGAGGGCGGATGCGTGGGAGATGTTTGCCTTCTGCACTGAATATTGAATTCAACAACTTTAGATCTTGAACTCCCTCCTCCATCCCCAGCCCTTTCCATTTCTTCCCCCTTCCTTTTGTTTTTTCCAATAATTTATATAGATTTTTCTTTTCCCACCTATTTCCATTATTTTTAAATCTTGTATGCCGGGCTAGTCTTTCCACCCCACCCCCACTAGAGTTGTACCTTGAGTGCCCTGCCATCCATTCTTAATTAGCACATTCGTTTAGATATCACCACCTTCAACACTTCTTTGTTCCATTGTTTGTGACATCTTTTGATTATCTGCTCCTATCACTGCTTGCTTGTCCCTACAACCACACCCCCCCACCAACCTTAAACCAACATATATTTCACCCCTCTTCTAACATTCAATCAGTTCTGCTGAAGAGTCATGAGGACTCGAAACGTCAACTCTTTTCTTCTCCGCCGATACTGCCAGACCTGCTGAGTTTTTCCAGGTAATTCTGTTTTTGTAACCGTCAAACATGTTGCTTTCGATCTGGAGCCACATATATTCCAGACCAGATAAGAACAGCTGGTTTCCTCCCTCAAAGAACATCTGTGAGGTTTTTATCGACAATCTGATAGCTTGGTGATCTCCATTACCGATACTATCTTTGTATTCCAGATTTATTTAATTAGCTGAATTCAAATTCACAAGCTGCCAATGGGATTTGAATCCCTATATTGTTTTATCTGTTTGGAGATTGAAAAATAGGAGGCATAAAATTTTGGGAAAAGCCAACATATTTCACTCAGTTCTTTAGCAGAGCTGCATATAATACCAATGGCTACCTGGGAGATCTAACTGTGAGGAGGAATCCTAGGAAATCTATATGAGCGGCTAAAAATTGGTTTGCCCTGTTTTTTGAGTGACCTGAGATTTGGGCATAGGAGAATTAGGCAGGTAACATTCTAATGCCCTAGTTTCCTCAATCTTTGATGCATAGGATTTGTTTTACGCCCAATTGCAAATGTCTCTGAACACAAATACACAGGAAATTTCATTCCACTGTTCATGGCATATAGGAAATAAAGCTGCCTCTCTGTGAGGAGATTCTGAGGGCATGCTGAAAAACACTGGGGAACTTTACTGTTCAAAGTTAGATTCAGATTATTGAACTTCCACTGTTTTATTTTCTATATTGTAACTGAGATTTATGCCATTGAGACTAACACAACTACAGTTTCAGCTCTTCACTGTAAACAGCCATTGTTCTAGGTGGTCTGCTACTTTGTTGCTTCTTTGGGAAGACCATCATCAGTAAGTTTTCCAGCCTTGCATGCAAAGTGTGGGAGGAAACTGTATGTTATTGAGAGCCCTTTTAGATTGCTGAATCGGAAAGCCTGGCCAAATCAAAAGCTATTATAATCTCAAGTCTTTTCTAGTATCCTGTCCAGGAATGTAAGGGAAGCATTTAGATTTTACTAAAGAACTTTTCAGAAGGGAATAGATTATTCCTATTTACCAGATTATTCCACCATAAAACAGGCAGATAAATATAAGAGATGATATACATACCTGCAGAGGCATGGATACTTTACACTTACTAGTTCCAGCAAAGTGTGGCAAATGAATATGGTTGTTGCCAGCACTTTACTCAATGTTGAGTTTAGTATCTTATTTTTGTCACAAGTGCTTTCCCAAAAGGAAAAAAAACAGTTCAGAGCAGCGCTCTTCGCTCCCAGTTTTCACAGATTACAGAATCACAGAATTGTTATGGTGCAGAAGGAGGCCATTCAGTCCATCATGTCTGCACAGGCTCTCTAAGCATTTTAACTTAGTGCCAATATCCTGCCTTTTCCCCGTAACACTGCACGTTGTTTCTATTTAAATAATCATCCAATGTCCTCTTGAGTGCCTCAGTTGAACCTGCCTCCACCACACTTCCAGGCAATGCATTCCAAACCCTAACCACTCACTGTGTGAAAAAGGTTTTTCACACCTCGCATTTGCTTCTTTTGAAAAACACTTTAAAACTGTGCCCTCTGGTTCTCAATACGAGCAGGAACAATTTCTCCCCATCTACTCTGTCCAGACTCCTCATGATTTTGAAAACTTCTATCAAGTCCCCTCTCAGCCTTCTCCTCCACAAGGAAAACAGTCCCAACTTCTCCAATATTTCCTCATAACTGAAGTGTCTCATCCCCGGAACCATTCTCATAAACCTCTTCCGCATTCTCTCCAATGCGTTCACATTCTTCCTATAGTGTGACGCCCAGAACAGTACACAATACTCCAGCTGAGGCCTAATCAGTCAGATCCATAGTCAGTGATAATCTAATAAATTCATCAAAACCTCCCAGCTCTTATAATCTGTGCCCCTATCAATGAAGCCTAGAATACTGTATGCTTTAGAAACTTGTCCTGCCACCTTTAATGACTTATGTACATATCCACCCAGGTTTCTCTGCTCCTGCACACCCTTTAGATTAGTATTCTTTATTTTGTTACCTGGAAAAACTCAGCAGGTCTGGCAGCATCGGAGGAGAAGAAAAGAGTTGACGTTTCAAGTCCTCATGACCCTTTGACAGAACTTGAGTTCGAGTCCAAGAAAGAGTTGAAATATAAACTGGTTTCATGTGTGTGGGGGTGGGGGGGGCGGAGAGAGAGAGAGAGAGAGAGAGAGGTGGAGGGGGGGGTGTGGTTGTAGGGACAAACAAGCAGTGATAGAAGCAGATCATCAAAAGATGTCACCAACAATAGAACAAAAGAACACATAGGTGTTAAAGTTGGTGATATTATCTAAACGAATGTGCTAATTAAGAATGGATGGTAGGGCACTCAAGGTATAGCTCTAGTTGGGGTGGGGAGAGCATAAAAGATTTTAAAATATTTAAAAATAATGGAAATAGGTGGGAAAAGAAAAATCTATATAATTTATTGGAAACAAAAGGAAGGGGGAAACAGAAAGGGGGTGGGGATGGGGGAGGGAGCTCAAGACCTAAAGTTGTTGAATTCAATATTCAGCCCAGAAGGCTGTAAAGTGCCTAGTCGGAAGATGAGATGTTGTTCCTCCAGTTTGCGTTGGGCTTCACTGGAACAATGCAGCAAGCCAAGGACAGACATGTGGGCAAGAGAGCAGGGTGGAGTGTTAAAATGGCAAGCGACAGGGAGGTTTAGGTCATTCTTGCGGACAGACCGCAGGTGTTCTGCAAAGCGGTCGCCCAGTTTACGTTTGGTCTCTCCAATGTAGAGGAGACCACATTGGAGAGACCAAACGTAAACTGGGCGACCGCTTTGCAGAACACCTGTGGTCTGTCTGCAAGAATGACCCAAATCTCCCTGTCGCTTGCCATTTTAACACTCCACCCTGCTCTCTTGCCCACATGTCTGTCCTTGGCTTGCTGCATTGTTCCAGCGAAGCCCAACGCAAACTGGAGGAACAACACCTCATCTTCCGTCTAGGCACTTTACAGCCTTCCGGACTGAATATTGAATTCAACAACTTTAGGTCGTGAGCTCCCTCTCCCATCCCCACCCCCTTTCTGTTTCCCCCTTCCTTTTGTTTCCAATAAATTATATAGATTTTTCTTTTGCCACCTATTTCCATTATTTTTAAATATTTTAAAATCTTTTATGCTCTCCCCACCCCTACTAGAGCTATACCTTGAGTGCCCTATCATCCATTCTTAATTAGCACATTCGTTTAGATAATATCACCAACTTTAACACCTATATGTTCTTTTGTTCTATTGTTGTTGACATCTTTTGATGATCTGCTTCTATCACTGCTTGTTTGTCCCTACAACCACACCCCCTCCACCTCTCTCTCTCTCTCTCTCTCTCTCTCCGCCCCCCACACACACACCTTAAACCAACTTATGTTTCAACTCTTTCTTGGACTCGAACTCAAGTTCTGTCAAAGGGTCATGAGGACTCGAAACGTCAACTCTTTTCTTCTCCGCCGATGCTGCCAGACCTGCTGAGTTTTTCCAGGTAATTCTGTTTTTGTTTTGGATTTCCAGCATCCGCAGTTTTTTTGTTTTTATTCTTTATTTTGTATTGTCTCTCCATGTTCTTTGTACCAAAGTGCATCACCTCACATGCATTGAACTTCATCTGCCACCTATCTGCCCACTCCACCAATGTGTCAATGTCCTTTTGAAGTTCTACACTGTCCTCCTCACAGTTTACAATTCTCTATTGTGCCATCCGCAAACTTTGAAATTGTCCACTGCACACCAAGATCTAGATCATTTATATATATCAGGAAAAGCAAGGGTCCCAATACCGACCCCTGGGGAACTCTACTACAAACTTTCTTCCATCCTGAAAAATACCTATTAACCATTACTTTCTGTTTCCTATCCTTCAGTGGTGCTCCATTTTAAAATATACAAGACCACTTCAGACCAGTATTCTTATTTCCCAGTTTTTACTGTTTTTTTGTTCTGGGTTTACTTTACTAGTCTGCTCAACCTTGCTGTGTTGATGTGACGATTGTGGAGCAGCAAACTTGATCCACAAATTCACATCACAGCATAAAAAAGGCAATTCAGAACAGATCCATGATATTGTAAGATTGTCTCCACAGGAAGCATTTATAGAATTATAGAATGATACAGCACAGAAGTCGGCCATTCAGTCCATTGTGCCTGTTCTGACTCTTTGAAAACACTATCCAATTAATCCCACTGTTCTTTCCCCAGCCTTGCAAATTTCTCCTCTTCAAGTATTTATTCAATTCCCTTTAAAACTTACTATTGAATCTGCTTCCACTACCTTTTCAAATAGTGCATTCCAGATCATAATAGTGAGTGTAGCAATAATAATAACTCATAGTAATTCTGCAATGTAAATAAGGAGTGAGAAAGCTACTAATGAAATACTGTTGTAAATTATGTAAAACTATAGGTCTCTGAAAAGTACAACTGGCTGGTGAGGAGTAGAATTGGCAGGCACCATGAATCCATTCTGGAGAATAATTTCCACATTGAAAACATTAATTTTAGTGTTTTGCCACATTTATTATTTTTTATTATAGTAAAGTATGTAGATTTTGGACAAAGTAAAATGATTGAATAATGCTTGCAGAAAAAAACTTAAAGGATAATCCCCAAAGTCTCAAACATTGAGAGAAGGTAGGACGCTCGCCATTTAATCAACATAAATCTACAGTTGCTCCATCTCTCAGATCGACAATGGACGTTGAGGCTAATTGAAATTGAGGAATATTATACTTAAGGTTTAACTGTGACAAAAGGTATATAGCTCTCCAATTGATCACAGCACTGCAATTAATCACTCTATAAATCAACCATGAGACATATAAAAGCCAATCCTCCAGAGCAGAGGCATAAAACACTGCCTTAGTGCGCTATAGTTGATTATTTAAATGGATTTTCTGGTATCCCATTTTATCAGCTAAAAGCGTGATAATGTAGCTTTCTTATTATTATTTATTCTCAGGATATGGGTGGCTCTGGAATTTTATTGACCATCTACGGTTGCCCTTGAAGAAATGGTAGTAGGTCTTCTTGAACTGCTGCAATCCATGTGCAGAAGGTATTCCTATAATACTGCTGGATAAGAAGTACCAAAGTGACATTGACGGAATGGCAATACAAGTCCAAGCCAAGATGGAGTGTGACTTGCAGAGGAACTTGGAGTTGAAGATGCTCCCATGCACGTGCTGTCTTTGCCCTCCTAAGTCTGGGAAGTGCTGCTGAAGAGGACTTGGAAAGTTGCTATAGATAGTACTCTCCCTGGAGACAGTATGCCATGCTGTGGCTCTCTTGCCTCTAAGTCAGTGAATTTTGCATCTATGTCCCGTCAAAGGACTTGAGCACAAAATCTAGGCGTACAATCCAGTACAGCACTGAGGAAATGTTGTGTTATCAGAGATATTATCTTTCGAATACAAACATACGAGCTTACAAAATAGGAGTAGAAGATCACCTGTCAGAGGTGATCTACCTCCACCTTAAAAATAGTCAAAGACCCCATCTCCACTGTCTTCGGAGACAGAGACTTCCAAATACGCACAACCCTCTGAGAGAAAAAAATTCTCCCCATCTCTGTCCTAAAAGGGCGACCCCTAATTTTAAAACAATGCCCCTTAGTTCTGGACCCATCCACAAAAGGAAACATCCTTTCCACATCTGCCTTATTGAGACTGTTCAGGATCTTATATACTTCAATCAAATCACCTCTCACTCTTCTAAACTCCAGTGGAACCAAGCCCAGTCTGCCAACATTTCCTCATAAGACAACCTGCTCATTCCAAGTATCAATCTAGTAAATCACCTCTGAACCGCTCCAACACATTTGCATCCTTCCTTAAATAAGGGCAACAAAATTATACACAGGAGTACTGAGGTCTTGCTTCAATTGTATAGATGCCTGGTTAGGCCGCACCTGTCATACCATGTGCAGTTTTGGTCCCCTTATCTCGGAAAGGATATTATTGCCATAGAGGGAGTGCAACGAAGGTTCACCAGACTTGTTCCAGGGATGGCAGAACTGTCCTATGAAGAGAGATTGGGCAAACTGAGCCTGTATTCTCTCGAATTTTGAAGAATGAGAGGTGATCTCATTGAAACCTACAAAATACTTAAAGGGATGGACAGGATAGATGCAAGTATGATGTTTCCCTTTGTTGGGGAGCCTAGAACCAGGGGACATAATTTCAAAGTAAGGGGGAAGCCACTTAGGATTGAGATAAGGAGAAATGCCTTTACTCAGAGGGTTGTGAATCTTTAGAATTCTCTACCCCAGAGGGCCGTGGAAGCTCAGTCATTGAGTATGTTTAAGGTAGGGATTGAAAGATTTCTGATTAATGATAATGTAAACGGTTATGGGGATATATGGGTAAAAGGCATTGAAGTGTTCGATCTGCGATGATTGTATTGAATGGCGGAGCAGGCTCGATGGGCTGAATAGCCTTCTCCTGTTCTTATATTCCTATATTCGAGATGTGGTCTCACCAATGCCCTGTATAACTGAAGCATAACATCCTTACTTTTATGTTCAATTGCTCTCATAATAAAGGAAAGCATTCCATTCACCTTCGTAATTACTTGCTGAATGTAAACATTACAATGAGGCTGTCTGCCCTCTAAGGCGGGTGCAAAAGATTTCACGACATTGAGCAAAATTTGGTGAGCGAGCACGAGTCCAACCCGCTCGAGCATAAAATGACGTGCTTTGATGTTGGGCGAGCATCTCGACGTCAACATGCAGCCGCACGATGTTTCATTCGGTGGGCGAGCGCCGGATTTGGCAGCATGCCTACCGACAGTTAGAAGGCCTGTTAAGGCCATTAAAGGATCAACTAAATAGAAATTTCCACTGCCCATCCAACCATACAGTTGGCGGGCAGGTGAAAATTCCAGGCAACCTTTGCACTTTTTAGGAAACCTCATTCATGCGCAGGATAAGGTTTCCTAAAGCAAATAAAAATAAGATAAAAAATGTAAAATTCAATTAATAACATGTCCCTGCTCATGTGACAGAGTAACATGAGGGGACATGTTTTATTACATTCTTAATTTCTTTATTTTTTTTACAATCCTTCATTTCCCTGAGGCAGCTCCTCACGAGCACGCGTGAAAGTCCCACTCATCCCTTTCGCCCCGCTTTTCCTGCTCGTCCCGCTTGTCCCGCTCGTCCCACTCGCCCCGCTTGCCCCGCTCATCCCGCTCATTGCGCTGGACCCGCTCGTCCTGCTCATCCCGCTCATCGCGCTCGCCCGCTCGCCCCTCTTGCCCTGCTCATCACGCTCGCCCCGCTCGCCCCGCTCATCGCGCTCGCCACACTCGCCCCGCTCGTCGCGCTCGTCCCGCTTGTCCCGCTCGCTCCACTCGTTGCGCTCGTCCCGCTCGCCCCTCTCACACCACTTGTTGCGCTCATCCCGCTCGTCCCGCTCACCCCGCTCGTCCTGCTCATTGTGCTCGACCCTTTCGTCGCGCTTGCCCCAATCATCCCGCTCGCACCACTCATCCCGCTCGCCCCGCTCATTGTGCTCGACGCTTTCGTCCCACTCGCGCCACTCGTCCTGCTCGCCCCGCTCACCCCGCTCACTGCGCTGGACCCGCTCGTCCCGCTCGTCGCGCTCGCCCCGCTCACCCCACTCACCCCACTCGTCCCACTCGTTGCACTTGCCCTGCTCTCCCCGCTCGTCCCGCTCGTCGCGCTCACCCCATTCACCCCGCTCGTCGCGCTCGGCCCGCTCGCCCCGCTTATCCCGCTCGTCCCACTCGCCCCGCTCGCCCCGCTCACCCCGCTCACCCCGCTCGTCCCGCTCGCCCTGCTCATCCCGCTCATTGTGCTGGACCCGCTCGTCACGCTCGCCCGCTCGCCCCTCTCGCCCCGCTCATCGCGCTCACCCCGCTCGCCCCGCTCATCGTGCTCGCCACGCTCGTCCCGCTCACCCCGCTCGTCCTGCTCACTGTGCTCGACCCTTTCGTCCCACTCGCGCCACTCATCCTGCTCACCCCGCTCATTGCGCTGGACCCGCTCGTCCCGCTCATCGCGCTTGCCCTGCTCACCCCGCTCGTCCCGCTTGTCGCGCTCGCCCTGCTCACCCCACTCACCCGACTCGTCCCACTCGTCGCACTTGCCCTGCTCATCGCGCTCACCCCACTCACCCCGCTCGTCGCGCTCGGCCCGCTTGCCCCGCTTGTCCCGCTCGTCCCGCTCGTCCCGCTCGCCCCGCTTGTCCCGCTCGTCCCGCTCGCCCCGCTCGTCCCGCTCGCCCCGCTCGTCCCGTTCGTCCCGCTCGCCCCACTCACCCCGCTTGTCCCACTTGCCCTGCTCACCCCGCATGTCCCGCTTGCCCCGCTCGCCCCGCTCGTGTCGCTCGCCCCGCTCGCCCTGCTCGCGCTGCTCACCCCGCATGTCCCGCTCACCCTGCTCGCCTCGCTCGCCCCGCTCGCCCCGTTCACCCTGCTCATCCCACTCATCCTCCTGCCCTCCCTGCACAGTTTCATGCTGGGTGGGCCTAAATTGGCCAGCATGAAATCACCTTCCGGCCTTGATTGTGGGCAGTGGTTGGCTTCCCACCCACCCCTGCCCGCCCCCATCGAGCCCGCCCAACAAGGGTGAAATTCTGCCCATTATTTTGAAGATGAGCAGTTGAGTTATCCCTAGTTTCCTGGTTGATATTTGTCCCTCAAACAGAGAGAGTGAAATTTTTGCTGGTGTCAGGTGTGATCAGTGGCGTGAGTGGACAATATGGCGCTATCGCTTTTACAATGGTGGAAAACCAGTTCACAATTGTCCGCTCAGCCCGCATATCATTATCAGGCTAGCCAGCTGGGATCATCCCCCCAGCTGGATAATCCATCCACGTTGGCGGGAAAGCACTCCGACATGTTTCACGACAGCACATGAGCGACATGCACTTGGCAGCCTTCACTTTGAGGGGAACCCGGAGGTGAGTTCACAGTAACAATGTGTTGGACTTCAAGCTTGAGGGGTGCTGGGAGGTCGGGGTTAAAGGCAGCCCTGCCGTTGAGGTGACCTTTGCGGATTGGGGGAGGCAAGCGCAGCCCTGCCATTGAGGTGAGTTGTGGGGGGAGGCAAGCGCAGCCCTGCCATTGAGGTGAGTTGTGGGGAGCGGGGCAAGCGCAGCCCTGCCATTGAGCTGAGTTGTGGGGGGAGGCAAGCGCAGCCCTGCCATTGAGGTGAGTTGTGGGGGGAGGCAAGCGCAGCCCTGCCATTGAGGTGAGTTGTTGGGGGAGGCAAGCGCAGACCTGCCATTGAGGTGACTCATGGGGAGCGGGGCAAGCGCAGCCCTGCCATTGAGGTGACTCATGGGGAGCGGGGCAAGGGCAGCCCTGCCATTGAGGGAACTTCTAGGGAGGCAGGGGGCAAGGGCCTGCTGTTGAAAATAGCACACAAGCATTCAGGTAGGTATAACGTGGGTGAGGGAAGTGACCATGCATTAGGGAAACCTGTATAAAGTGACCATTCCTCTGCAACTCAGACAGTTCAGGTGATAAGATTAGAATCGGGCATCTTGCTTATCTGCCCACTCAGGCAATGCAGGAGGCACCAAAGTGCCACCAAGTGCTCCAGAGCTTTTCACCCACACCCACTTCCCCCCACCCAGCACAGGCTGCAAAGCCATGAGCATTTTAGTGGACAGCAGAACAGTTGGACAATTGCACACGTTGTACAATCTCTTTGCTAAAGCTGGCCATGGAGCAGTCACTGCTGGAGGCTCTCACAGCCCCTTGCAATGTCTGTATCCAGGTTTGGACCAGTCTTGCCCATGGTTCAAGCTAACAGTGCAGCCTTGCAGTGCAGGTTAGGAGAATGCCTGCGCCTGAGCTGAGAGCACAGCATGCAGTCCAGTGGGCAAAGCTGCCGACAATTGGTCAGATGGAGTAGGGTGGAGGTGGGTGGGGTTTTGGGCAGCCATGCAGCGCATTAATCTCTGGCCATCCAAGTGGTGGCCAGTACTCTCCGAGAATCATTAAGGGGCATTCATGCTAAACCAAGACAGGTTCTTAGTATACCCAAGCTAACCACGGATCTCTCTCTTCCATCTGCAGGAGGAATACATCAGGATCATGGAGCCTGGTGAACTAGCTGTATGCCTGATGGCCTACAGAGAGCAAAGAAGACAGAGGAGAGAGTGACTGAGGCTCTTGGCTGTGCAGAGACAGGAGCAGCACCCTCAGGAAGAAGGGACGGCTGGGGCTCCCGCACATGCTGCCAAAGAGCCACAGTGAGCCGTCGCTGGTCAGCGCCTAGCGACACCCAGAGTCTATGGACGCTGCCTTTCATTCCTGAAGATGACTGAGAACCAATGTCTCTGAAGACTGCACATGTCTAGGGAACTGGTTAGTCACATCTTCCACCTGCTGCATGATTAAGCACCACTGGAACATGGAGGGCATCCACTGCCAGTAGCTCTGAAAGTGACTGCGGCACTCAATTTCTATGCCAGTGGCTCCTTTCAGAGGTCCACAAGTGACCTCTGTGGGATCTCAAAAGCCCTGACCCACAAATGTATCCATGAGATCATGGATGCCATCTTTGTGAGGGTACACAACATTGTGCATTTTGCCTGGGACCAGGACAGCCAGGATGCAAGAGCAATTGGATTTGCCCAGAGCTTGGGATTCCCACAGGTGCAGGATGCGATCAAGTTCTCTCACGTGGTGCTCAGGTCTCCGTCGCAACACACAGTGAACACGCGGTCACAGGCCCCTGGAGTTTTCCAGGGTTCACAGAAGCTGCAGGGGACAAGGGCTACCCACAGATGCTGTGACTGATGACACCCATGGGTGGCCTCAGACTGCAGCAGAGCGACGCTATAATGGGGCTCGTGCTGCAGTTCACAACTTGGTGGAGCAGACCATTGGGATGCTGAGGGTGAGGTATCAGTGCCTGGACCAGTCTGGTGGAGCCCTGCAATACAGTCCGCAGAGGGTGTCATGCATCATTGTCATCTGCTGCACCCTTTACAACCTGGTGCTGCAACAGGCAGAGGAGCTGGCTGAAGATGAGATGGAGGAGCAGAAGGTCTCCTCCAATGAGGAGGATGTGGACGGGGATGAGGGTGAGGGGGTCCTCGAAGGAGACAATGATGGGAATGAGACCCTTGCACTGACGAGTCGAGGCAGGTGCGCTCGGGAGGCCCTCATAGCTGCTAGATTTGTGAAGGATGATGACGACATGCAGTGAGGTGACCTCATACACTCTCACATCGCATTTGTGAATGTTTGACTCCAGTCTGGCTAATGGCAGTGTGAATACCCTCTGTGAGAATGCCCCTGTCATGGAGATGCAGTGGAGGCCCTAATAGTCGCTTGATTGCAGGAGGATGATGACAATGTGCTTTGAGGACATTCCATAGATCTTCACATACCCTCTGAGAATGTCTGACTCCTGTCTAGCCGAGGGCAGCTCGCTTGCACTCTGTGATTAGGATCAGGCTCATATCATAGAGACGCATCCATGAAACTTTAGAAGCATCTGATCCTTTGTCCGTCTCCAGCACCTGAGCCCTTCAGGAGCACAGTATCACTGGTCACAGATGCTGAAGAGATGGGGGCCAGCCCTACCTTAAAGGTGCTGAGGGACACCTAGAGAATGAAGGAACTCTGCGACACCTGTCTACGACATTCTGGCAGCAATGACAAGCACCGCCAGTGCGCAGGCATCAGTAATGTGTCCAGTGAGTCTGAGGCTGGACCATCATTTTAGTCTGAAGGTTGCACAAAGCACAGGGAAGAGGCAAAAACAGAATTACCTGGAAAAACTGAGCAGGACTGGCAGCATCGGCGGAGAAGAAAAGAGTTGACGTTTCGAGTCCTCATGACCCTTCGACAGAACTAGGCGAATCCCAGGAAGGGGTGAAATATAAGCTGGTTTAAGGTGGTGGGGGGGTGGGGTTGGGTGGGGGGAGAGAAGTGGAGGGGGGTGGTGTGGTTGTAGGCAAAAGCAGTGTAGGAGCAGATCATCAAAAGATGTCACAGACAGCAGAACAAAAGAACACATAGGTGTCGAAGTTGGTGATATTATCTAAACGAATGTGCTAATTAAGAATGGAAGGTAGGGCACTCAAGGTATAGCTCTAGTGGGGGTGGGGGGAGCATAAAAGATTTAAAAATATTTTAAAATAGTGGAAATAGGTGGGAAAAAGAAAAATCTATATAATTTATTGGAAAAAAACAAAAGAAAGGGGGAAGAAACAGAAAGGGGGTGGGGATGGAGGGGGGAGCTCAAGACCTAAAGTTGTTGAATTCAATATTCAGTCCGGAAGGCTGTAAAGTGCCTAGTCGGAAGATGAGGTGTTGTTCCTCCAGTTTGCGTTGGGCTTCACTGGAACAATGCAGCAAGCCAAAGACAGACATGTGGGCAAGAGAGCAGGGTGGAGTGTTGAAATGGCAAGCGACAGGGAGGTTTGGGTCATTCTTGCGGACAGACCACAGGTGTTCTGCAAAGCACTCGCCCAGTTTACGTTTGGTCTCTCCAATGTAGAGGAGACCACATTGGGAGCAACGAATGCAGTAGACTAAGTTGGGGGAAATGTAAGTGAAATGTTGCTTCACTTGAAAGGAGTGTTTGGGCCCTTGGACGGTGAGGAGAGTGGAAGTGAAGGGGCAGGTGTTACATCTTTTGCGTGGGCATGGGGTGGTGCCATAGGTGGGGGTTGAGGAGTAGGGGGTGATGGAGGAGTGGACCAGGGTATCCCGGAGGGAACGATCCCTACGAAATGCCGACAGTGGGGGTGAAGGGAAGATGTGTTTGGTAGTGGCATCATGCTGGAGTTGGCGGAAATGGCGGAGGATGATCCTTTGAATGCGGAGGCTGGTGGGGTGATAAGTGAGGACAAGGGGGACCCTATCATGTTTCTGGGAGGGAGGAGAAGGCGTGAGGGCAGATGCGCGGGAGGTGGGCCGGACACAATTGAGGGCCCTGTCAACGACCGTGGGTGGAAAACCTCGGTTAAGGAAGAAGGAGGACATGTCAGAGGAACTGCTTTTGAAAGTAGCATCATCGGAACAGATGCGACAGAAGTGAAGGAACTGAGAGAATGGGATGGAGTCCTTACAGGAAGCGCGGTGTGAGGAACTGTAGTCAAGGTAGCTGTGGGAGTCAGTGGGTTTGTAATGGATATTGGTGGACAGTCTATCACCAGAGATTGAGACAGAGAGGTCAAGGAAGGGAAGGGAAGTGTCAGAGATGGACCACGTGAAAATGATGGAGGGGTGGAGATTGGAAGCAAAATTAATAAATTTTTCCAAGTCCTGACGAGAGCATGAAGCAGCACCGAAGTAATCATCGATGTACCGGAGAAAGAGTTGTGGAAGGGGGCCGGAGTAGGACTGGAACAAGGAATGTTCCACATACCCCATAAAGAGACAGGCATAGCTGGGGCCCATGCGGGTACCCATAGCCACACCTTTTATTTGGAGGAAGAGGCCCTGGACTGAGACACCTGCCTTTATCTGGTGCAGAAAAGTTTCACATCTGAGTGACAAGAACATTGCACATTAGAACAAGGAGCCATAGGCAGGGAGACATTCTTAGGAGTTTATTGACAATAATGAACAGTTTGTACAAGTGATCAACACCCGTGCCCAGGCTGTGCAACCAGTTCTCCTTAAATTCCCTAGCCCTGCCGTTACATCTTGCTGTACCCCGGACATCCACAGCGGAGGTGGAGGCAACTTGCTGACTGTTACACCTTGTCTGCGATGACCTTGACGGGTGTGCTCTGGAGGTCCAAGACTTAGAGGGCCCTGGCCTGCTTTCAGGGTCCTTGTGTGGCAGTGGTACTCTCCTCAGCCTGTGGAGCTGGAGCTGCTGAGGTCACAGGAAGAGGGGATTCAGATGGGCTGGTCACTCCCAGAGTCACCTGGATGCATGGGCCTGGAGTGTGCACCTACTGATCCTCCTCCCAATAAGTGCCCAGGGACCCAGGCTCACTCCTTGAGGAGAAGAGGTAGCTGGAGTGAGATCGAGCTGCCTGGCACCCCTCTCACTTACAGACTGTTGGAGGCCAACTATGGCATCAGTGATGGAGTTGAGCCCATGCAGCAGTGCAAGAGTGATATCCTGGACCAAGGTCTTCATGGCAGGCCGCCATCCTGCCAGTGTTGACCTCGGTGCATTGGTATGCTGGCACTATCACCTCAGAGTGAAAGTGAGCTGGCATCTCCATCTTGCCTTGCAATTTGAGGATATCCCTTCCTGTTGTTCCCGAGCTTGCCTTTGCAGCTCCAGCAACTGTGACATGACCGAGTCCAGAGGGTCATCATCTGACTCGGACTCAGCAAAGTTCTAGCCTCCAGCAGCCCTTCAAATGCCAGAGACCTCAGAAATCCCTGCATCCACCTGCTGTGCATCAGAAAATACGATGTGCTCATCAGATTGTGATCTCAAGGCTACTCTAAAGCTAGGTTCCACCGAGGTGTGTGTCTCTGCGCTGGTGGAGGATGTGGGTGAGCGCTGTGATGGGATTTCAATTAGGGTGTCAACAGATTCTTCTTCTGAGGTTTCTTCGGAGCTTGATTGGAGGCCCTGGGTCATGGACTCTGTCGGCTGTTTGGCAGATGTGCCTGTGGGAGCAAGGGAGAGGTAATTAGTGCATGACAGTGACCTGTGAAACAGGACACATCACCCACAGCATGGTTGTCTGATGGAATGTTGCACTGCTGGACCCTCACTTGGTACAGCAGCACCAACCTCACCGTCGGCACAGGACCGGTCCTGGTCATTACCGGCCAGCTGGATGGCTCTGTATACAAAGTCTGTGAGGACCTTGATTTCAGGCATTTTTCCACCGGTCTGCGACCTCCCCCTCTTGTTGTGTGCCAGCTTGTCCTGCATGAATAGAGTTTGAGGGAGTGT
Organism: Carcharodon carcharias; assembly: GCF_017639515.1. NCBI lineage: Eukaryota > Metazoa > Chordata > Chondrichthyes > Lamniformes > Lamnidae > Carcharodon > Carcharodon carcharias. The sequence goes on along the minus strand of NC_054487.1, from coordinate 40,316,701 downwards.
AAGTAGGTCACCTGCCAGGCCAAATGATAAGTATGCCTGGCCTGTGTGGGTGGTGAGTGGTCCCATGGATGGGATGAGGACAATGATGATCAGTGTGAGAGAGTGAATGGTGATGCTCCTTGAACCACCAGTGAGTGAGGGCCATGTGGATGTGTGGTGGGTTTGTGAGTGTGTGAGCTGAGAGTGTGAAAAGAGTGACTTACCCTGGCAGAACAGAAGAGAGAATTAATCCTCTAGCGGCATTGGGTGGCAGTCCTCTTTTGAAGGGGGTTGGTACTAAAGACCGCTCCACTGCCTCCCAATCCAGGATAGTGCTGTTGCTGCCCATCCTCAGGCCAGAGCAGGGGGTAGAAGGATCTCAGCGGGCCTCCACTGCGTCCAAGAGGCGCTTGAGGGACACATCGCTGAACCTGGGGGCTGCAGTTTTCTTTCATTTCAGGGCCATGTCTTCCGTGCCACAGCGGTGGTCTGAAGAACATTGACCCAGTTTCTTCAACCTGTCCTCATAGTACAATTCCGCTATCGAAGGAATTAGTCGAGTGAACCTCCATTGCACTCTCTCTTTGGCAAGTTTATCCTTCCTTAGATAAAGAGACCAAACCTGTACATAATGCTCCAGGTGTGGTCTCACCAAGGCTCAATACAATTGCAGCAAGACATCTTTACTCCTGTACTCAAACCCCCTTGTGATGAGTGCCAACATACCATTTGCCTTCCTAATTGCTTGCTGCACCTGCATGCTAGCTTTTAATGACTCATGAACAAGGGCACCCAGATCACTTTGGACATCAACACTTCCCAACCTCTCACCATTTAATAAAATCTCTGCTTTTCTGCTTTTCCTACCAAGGTGGACAACTTCACACTTATTTAAATTATATATCCACCTGTTATGTTCCTGCCCATTCACTTAGCCTGTCCAAATCCCCTTGAAGGCTCCTTGCAGCCTCCTCACAACTTACATTCCCACCTAGTTTTGTGTCATCAGTAAATTTGGAAATGTTACGTTTGGTCTCCACATCCAAATCATTTATCTATATCGTGAACAGCTGTAACCCCAGCACTGATCCTTGCAATGTCCTATTAGTAACAACCTGCCATCCTGAGAATGGCCTGTTTATTCCTGCTGTCTGTTTCCTCTCTGCTAACTAAATCTCAATCCATACCAGTGTATTACCCACAATCCCATGTGCTCTAATTTTGTTTACTAACTTCCTGTGTGGGACCTTATCAAAAGCCTTCTGAAAATCCACATCCACTGTTTCTCCTTTATCTATGCTACAAGTAATATCCTCATAAACTCCAACAGGTTTGCCAAACATGTTTTCCCTTTCATAGATCCATGTTGACACTGCCCAATCCTATCACATGTTCTAACATTTTCCCTGCTATGTCAAACTAACCAGTCTATAGTTCTCTGTTTTCTTAAATAGTGGGGTTACATTTGCCATCTTCAGTCTACAGGAACCTTTCCAGAACTTATAGAATTTTGAAAGATAACCACAAATGCATCTATTATCTCTATTTCCACCCCTTGCAACACTCTGGGATATAGCTCATCAGATTCAAGGGATTTATCAACCTTTAATCTAATTAATTCTTAAGTACTACATTTTTATTAATGCTAATTTCTTACAGTTCCTCATTTTCACAAGCCCCTGATATTTCTGGGAGATTTTCTGCATCTTCCTCTGTGAAGACAAACATAAAGGTTAGGATTTTCCAGTCATCGGGCGGGCTGGGTGGGGGCGAGTGGAAACAGCCACAAATCGGACCACTGCCAACAATCAGGCCACCACCGCCATTTCATGCTGGCTAATTAACAGCAAGCCAGTGTGAACCGCGTGCTACAGCGCTCAGCGCTGCCTGTGTGGGGGGAAGGAGGGCAAGTGCGGAACTTTGTACATGCGCACAGGTGTGTGCAGTAAAAACTCCCTGAGGCACAGAGTTGTCTCAGGGAGCTGAGGCTTTTTGATAATAAAAAATAAAGAATTTAACAATGTTAATAACATGTCCCCTCATGTAACTCTGTCACATGAGCAGGATATGTTACAAATTAGTTTGAAATTTTTTTTTTAAAACACTGATTGAAACCTCATACCGCCCATGAATGAGGTTTCATAAAAAATCCAAAGGGTGCTTGGCCTTTTTGCTGGTCCACCAACTGTAAGGTTGGACAGGCAGTGAAAAATTTCATTTAATTAGGTCTTTAATGGCCTTAATGGGCCAGTTAATTGTTGCCAGGCGCGCTGTCAACTCGCGCACAAGCCAGTGCCTAAAATATCACGCGAGTGCGCGATGACGTCAGGACACTGGCCCGACATTATCGTGCGTCATTTTACGCTCATTCAGGTCGGGTGCACACCTGCCTGATAAGCACGATATTCTGCCCAAAGTAATTGCTTCGTTTCTCCTCCATTTCCCTATCCTCCATTATAAATTCTCCTGTCTTTGCCCATAATGGACCCACATTTATCCTTGATAATCTTTTTCTTTTCACACACCTAAAGAAGCTTTTACAGTCCACCTTTGTTTCTCGCTAGCTTGCATTCATATTCTCTCTTCCCTTTCTTTATCTGTTTCTTGGTCATCCTTTGCTGGATTCTAAATTGCTCCCAATTCTCAGGCGTACCACTTTTTCTGGCAACTTATAAGCAACTTCCTTTGATCTATTGCAATATTTAATGTCTTTTGTTAACCACAGTTGATTCACTTCTCCTGTTGGGTTTTTGTGTCAGAGAGGAATATATACTTGTAGACCATGTTCTACTTCTTTGAACATTAGTCATTGCCTGTCTGCCATCAAACTTTTTGGTGTATTTTCCCAGGCCAGAGTTAAGTGATAGAGGGAGGCGTTTCACAGGTTTGGAGGTTGTAGGGGGTGGAAGGGGGTGTTGGCAGGCACAGCAGTAAAGTGCAAAGGGGCTTGCTCTCAATGGTCACCCCCTTTTCTGATGCCAGGCCCCCCAATTAGGCACTGAATGCTTTTGAAGGAGGGACCCCACCCCCCCCACTCCCACAACCTGCAGGAGAGAAGAAGAAGCCTGCCCAGGTTTACTTGTCGTACATACTGCATATGGAGACCTATGCCCAAACTGGTTTATTACCAGTGGCAGTGGGATGAGGGCCTTAAGTGGTCATTAATTAGATATATTCACTTAGAACGTCTTGTTGTCAATACTCTCCCACATACTGCAGTTCAGACACACAAACTGCTCTGCCTTTTCTTAGTTTGTATTCATTAATGGATAAAATTTAATTATAGATTTCTTTTCGCTTTAAAGCTATTTAACTGTTTAGCCAACACCAAAACACAAATGCTAACCACTAAATTTTAAAAAAACACAGCATTAAAAATATAAATATAAAAATAAATATAACACTTACCTGTTGTTACAATGAGTTTTATAAGATTATTATATTTTGGGACTGAAACTTTTAAATTTAGGGTAAATGAAGGAGGTCATGTAACCTGTTCTGCAGTCTGCCTAAAAGTAAGTCTGGCTGTTTTGATTGTTGAAGATCAAAGGAAGGCTTAGATGATTTTACTAAGAAGAAAATGCAAGGTATTTACACTTGGGGACAATGGCAGCAGCGTCTGGGTTTGCAGTGAGTAGTCTCTGAGTCTCCCAAAGTCCCAGACAGGTATACTTGGTATCAGGTTGTAAACAGTTTTGCCTTGAGCTGTCCATTTTCTTCTAAGATGAAAAGGAGTTCAGATCCAGGATAGCTAATTCGCATTCCTACTTAGATACAAGTTTAGTATGTTTTGTGTTGCCATGGGGAAGAGGGTGGAGGAAATCATTTTTGAGATCAGGTTGCAGGCTTCCCTATAAATCATTGAATACCACAGACAGACAGCAGAGGTCCTGTGTGGCAGAAAAGATAAAATGTTGCTTGACCTTACAAGTCACCTTAGCCAGATCCAGGAGGGTGATTGTCTCTAGACTTTTACGGATTCCAGGATATTTGTCCAGTCATGGCCAGGGAGAATAATCAGAACAGGCTTTAGCGCTGCTGGTGGATTTAAGAAACTCTCCAAAAATGGAGGGAAGTTCCTGCTCACTTGAAGTTACTACTTGATAAAACAGGGAAACAGGAACCCATTGGATTTTTTTGAATTTTAACCTCTGACCCAACCACAATTCACCTTTTTTTGGGGGGAAAGGGTTAAGATTCAACATATGATTCCATTATTCTGATTAGACAATAAGAGGATGCTTGTGAAGGAGGGATGCAGGGAGGGAATAGAGAGCCGAGTCAAATAGTGCTGAAGAGGAAGCAGGAAAATTGGAGTATTGAGCATTTGCTATAAAATATTGTGTTTCTCAGATATGATCAGTTTCATCCATGAGATCCCTCAGGCATTGTTAAAGACAATAAATGATCTCCAGGAAATCCTCTTTTCCCCTGCTGGTATATTTTATGTATACAGTGTTTTTACAGAATACATTGCCTCACTTACCTTCAGATGATTTTTTTTATGTCTGAGTTCATTCTTCATAGTTGGGAGCACTCAATGGTTTGTAATGTTATAAAATGGTTTCTTGTGGAATGAAGAGATGGACTGCCTCAATGAAAAATTATTTAAGCTCATACAATAATAATTACTTTATAGGGAAATAAATCAGTAAAATGAGATAAAATAATTTTCAAATTTGAAATTAGTTAAAATGGTTATTTTTAAGTATCCTGTCATTATTTGATTTCCTACTCAATTGCCTTGGTGTAAATGTCATAAGAAGTTTATTTCTCTTGAAAGCCAACCATTAGCTATTAACCCTACTTTTTCTTTGAAGCTATTAATGGTCTTTCTGTAATATGTTGTTTATAGCTATTGAATTACACATAGCCAATAAAGCCAACTGGAATGCTTAACATCATTCTTAAGGCAAGATGTTTTCACTCTCCAATCTGCAGCTCGAAGTGGTGCAAGGTGAATTTTCCGTTTGACGGGCGGGCCCGACCGACTCGGTGGTGGGCAGGTGGCCGATTGCCGCTGGAGAAACGGACTGCGCCGCTATTTTCCATGGGCAGGTCAATTAAGGCCCAGCCAGCGGGTAAGTGACTCCCGTGGAAAACAGGAAAATAGTCGCGGGGACGGGCAGCCTCAGACTGCCGGCTCCAATGGGGAACCAGCAGCCTGTTTAAAGAGTGGCCAGGCAGCCTGCTTGAGGCAGTGCACCATGGCCACTCGGGGAGAGAGGGAGGGAGGTCCGAGTGCACAGCAGCATGAGCAGGAGGAGGGGGGCAGGCTGCAGGAGAGGCCAGCGGGGAGCCGCTGTGTCCCCAGATTTTCAGGTGCATGCCTTGCTGTCCTCCTGCAATAGATGGGAAACTGGTGTCAGATTCTGTATCCTGAGGATGGGAGGAGGGGGGCCCCAGTGTCATCAGCCAGGCGTGGGAGGAGGTGGGTAAGGCTGTGCACTATCACCCTGTGCAGGAAACGATTCAATGATTCGCTGCGCTCTGGAAGGGTGAGTACCATGACCCAGAAGGCAGCCTTAGCCTTTGACTATCACCAACCCGCCCCCCCCTCCCCCCACCATGTATTGCTGTCTTTACTGCATTGGGCATCTGTCACACACTAGGTGGTCAAATGGGTACTGACCATGCTTACATCAGCCTTAGTGGTTGAGGAGAAGAAGGGCTTTCCTCGCAGCATATGTTGGTTTCTGTGGCATTTGAGTAGTATGGCGGCAACCTGCAGGGGAGGCTGGTAGACACAAACTCAGAACTCCAACACATGTCATATTGATGGTAATGAGATGGTCCAAGGGGAGCCTCAAGGGCTGTTGGGCAAGTCCTATCTGCTGGCCTTGGTGCCGCACCTATTTGCTCCTCCTTGCATGGGTGCTAGGACCCGTGTGCTATTCAAAGTGATGGGCGCTGAATGTGTCCAAGGTGGCTGTTGGGGGAGGGTGTTGGGACCAGCCATACTATCTTCTGGGGACTCATCACTAGTAGTGTGGACAGGAGCCGCTGGAGGCCTCAGATGGTTGGGGTGCACCGTGCACATGCAGAGTACATGAGCAAGCTGCCCCAATAAATTCTTTTCTCTGTTTTTCAGGCAAAAAGTAACCACAATGCCCGGGAGCGCCAGAGGACTGGAGGTGGGCGCGCCCTCCTGCAGCGCCTCACGCCTTTTGAAGAGCAGGCCATGGAGCTGGGCAGCAGTCAGGAGGCCAGGGCAGCGGGGGGCGGTGAGGCTGGAGTCCAGCGGGCAGGTAGTTGAGGCCCACAGTCCCATCCACTCTGTCTGCCCACCATCCAAACCACTGATGGTTGCTGCAATCATTAATGCTGCAACACTGCTCATTCACAGACTGAGACATTCTGACGTGTGGGTCTTACAGGAGGGACCCTTGTCCTCTTGAGGGATCATGTCTCCCACCACCTTCCAAAGTCAACTTATCCCATTTGTGACTACCATCCCCATGGTCTAACATGCCATTGGATCGCTGCTGCACAGCCAAAGACTTATTGCATCTTAGGGGTTTGGGACGTCCAGCACCCTTTCAGCCAGTGAGCCCCACATTACTCTGTCCAAAAGGTCCTCAGCACCTCAGCTGTGAACCTCATGGCGCTCAACTTAAATAAATGCCACCACGTTACTCATCCCTGCGGCAAGGGGAAATGTTGCCTTCTGCCCACCCGGTCTATGCCCCTCCTAACGGAATGAAGGCCAGTAATGTGACGTCTCAATCTCCTGTGCTCCACGGCAAATGTCGCTCCTGTTTGTGATGTTTCCTCAGCCCCGCAACTATCCAGGCCACAATGCATCTAGGTCAGGTACCTCTGCACTCTCCCCACTCCTATGGTACATTACATGCCATGTGGCATTCCTGAGGCCATCTGACCAGCCTGTCTGCATGTGTGTTTAATGTTTGGGGCCCGTCTTGACTCTTTTCCACCTCACCAATATTCTTCTCCTTAGGGTCTTGAAGGGTGAGTGACTTATGAGGCTGGGGTGGGGAAAGGGATGAAAGGTTGAACTGACTTTACACTAACTGATGCACTGTCCTTGTTGTTAATTTCAGCATCACCACCAGAGCGACCCGCATCTCAACCCCACAGCTCCCCCCCCACTCCACACCTGAGGGGCAACATGTGCAACTTGCAGCACATCATTTCAGCCAGCCAGGCACCAGCGCAGACACACACACCTCAGTGGGGACTTTACCGTCGGCTGGTGTCCCAGGTCACATTGGAGAGGGCACTTCACAATCGCTGGAGGAGATGGCAGGGACAAAGAGTGCCGATGGCTCCAGCAGCCAGAGGGCTGCAGGGGACAAGGCACATGCTGAGTCCGGCACTGATGATGTGCCTCTGGAGTTGTCCCCATTGCAGCAGCTGCAGGACAGGCAGCAGAAAGTGTTTTTGCATCTGGCAGGGTTGCATGAGGGAATGGTTCAGTTGCTCTCTGCGACAGAGGAGCCTAGGCAGAGTGCACATGAAGGTTTGGCCCTCATGCTTCCTTCAATGAGAGACTGGTGACTCTTATAGAGAGGGGCTTCCACCAAATGTATCAAAATATGATTGTGTTACGTTCTGACAAGTTCTCACAGTGGTACTGGCCACAGGTGGTCATTCCCAATGTGGGAGATGTTGTGGACACCAAGTGCTGGCACTTGGTGCCCATGCATCTACGGTGAGCAGGGAGGTCGAAATGGACCTCACGTCGGTGCAGCACCATCCTCTCAGGGTGCTCCGGATGAAGGCAGCAGCTCCTCCTCCCCTCTGCCAGTCAATGTTTCTTCCGTTGAGACTGCAACAACTGGGGAGGTGCCAGTTCAGGAACTGGCCACTCCCTCCCAGGCGGAGCCATCACAGGCTCCACGGGCCAGAGGATCCCCGCCAAGGTCATCGAGCCCAATAGGACACCAGAGTCAGCAGGCTGTCTCTCAGGCTATTCCAAGCTATGGGGCGGCACGTAGACGTGGCACCCGAAAACATAAGTATAAGGCACCTTAGGCACTCCACGGGTATGTCACTGGTGATTTTGTGTTGGCCTTAGAATAGGGACCCATTTTTCTGTATTTGTGAAATAATCATGTGTGCTTTAATTTTGGACACAATAAAGTCCACCTTTGTAACCATTACTGAGGGTCTTTTCGCTGTGGTGCTTATTTCTTTCTCACATAATTATCATGAGTGCTTAAGTGGTCCAGGCAACGGATGCGCATCTTGAGAAGACTGATGGGTCTCTCCACCACAGCCCTTGTGGTGCCCTGGCTCCTATTGTAGCGCTGCTCAGCTTCTGTTCTTGGATTCTGGAGAGGCATCATGAGCCACCAGCATCCATCCAGCCGAGCTAAAGCACTGAATAGCCCCCGGCACCTGGGAGTGTCTGAGGATGTAGGGGTCGTGGGAGCTGCCTGGGTACTTTGCACAAACTTGCAGAATCTGCATCCTGTGACCACACACTATCTGCACGTTCATGGAGTGGAAGCCCTTCCTGTTGACGAAGGCACCGGGCTCACCTGCTGGCGTCTTGATGGCCACATGTGTACAGTCTATAGCACCCTGGACGTGGGGGAGGCCAGCAATGGCTGTGAAGCCTCTGGTTCACCGAGCCTGACTTGCCTGGTCACAGCGGAATTGGATGAAGGTGGATAACAGAGCGTCTGTAACCTGCTTGACACAAGTGTAGACAGCTGATTAGGCAACACCGCAAATGACACCCACCGAGCCCTGGAAGCAGCCAGAGGCATAGAAGTGGAGGGCAACTGTAAGCTTCAGAGCCACTAGCATGGGGTGTCCACCCACACAGTTAGGGGAGATCTCGGCCAATCATCTGACAGATATAGTTGACTCTCTTTATGAGTCGGAGCCTCCTTCGACACTGCACCTCAGTCATACTGAGGTAGCTGCTTCGCCACCTGTATACCCTGGCAGCAGGATAGTGGCATTGTCTGCGGCCTCTTGCACCTTGGACAACCTCTTGGCCCTGCACCCCTTGTGCCTGTGCCTGGACACCCAAAGGTGGCTCCCCTGGAGGCTGATTGTCCTGTCCTGGTCTCCTCCTTATTCTATCCCTTCCTTCCTCCTCAGGGGAGCTGCCTCCAGTGGAGAGGTCAGAACCCATAGCCTCAGGCTAAATGGAGGCCTCTAGAAAGCTGCAGGCCTACTGTCTGCAGGCCTACTGTCTGCAGGCTGGTTTCAAATTACACACAAACCTCTTGGAAATTGATGTGAACTACTAACAATCACACAGGCAACTTTTAAACACTTTCAGCAATTATAACTTCTTCAAAAATATGAACAACCCCTCTGAGTCCACATATCCCGACAGTGCAAAAGTTTTCATAAGTAATCTCCTACCCGCCTGCCCATTGGGCCTGTGCGCCGACCTGCAGTTCACACGGGCCCCTCATAATCCTCGACAATTGGCAAGTTAAGGGGCTTAATGAGCCCTTCAATTACCGGTACTGTACCCACCGAAATATCACGATGCAGGGCGCTGACGTCAGCATGCTCACACAACATTTTACGCGCTGACATGCGGGCTCCGCCACCCACACGTCAGCCTGAAAATTCTGCCCGTTGTGTGTAGTTTGGTAGGTCTCACAAAGAGATTCAGAGTCTTACATAGTTTAACAGTAACTATTTATTAATTACTCCTAATTATGTACACATATACAATATATAGTCTAAGCAAAGAGCCATCTCCATGCTTGGCTTTGCACATGTCTCCATCCAGTAAGACTGCCCTCTGGACTCACATCATGTGTTCCTTTGCATCGCACTGTGGGCGGTACTGTACCCAGTCCCAAGTTAACGCTTTCAATGCCACTCTTATACTACAAAAAAGACATTTGTTGTTCAAAAATCAAGATTTTAATTTTGCATTCTCAGCTTTTATTGCATTGTATAATATGAACACTATATTCAATGCAAACCATAAGCAATTATTTCCCACAGTGACAGATCAGTATACATCAAAACTATAACCAATTTAACTCAAGAAATGTTCAGACGAAAACAGACAAAATATGTCATACTATTAATGCATTTGGTTTGAGAAAATTAATGTTGATCTACCCAAAACTTTGGATCAACCAGGTTGGTTGTAAGTGGAGGAGAGTATATTTTGACTGATCATACAGGCAGGTTAATGCAGGCCTCCACAATCAAATTCCGTTTTTGGTCAAAATTAATTTTGGAAAGTTTTCATATGCTGCACCATCTAAATTGATGGTCAGTGAGAGTTCGCATCTCTTTTTTTGCTTCAGAAGGAGGGTGCTCAAAATGTAATGTTAACATGGTACTCCAGTTATCAAATTGCACACTGCATAGGGTAAAAATGAATACTGACAAGACAACCCAGATGAATTAGAGCACTTCAACATCAAGTGATAGTAAATACATTATTTGTTTCCAGTTTTTAAAATTAGATTAGTGATGGAAAGGGGATAATGGAAAATTATCATTATTTGGCAATTTAAATGGTATTAATCTTCACAGGGTATGTTGGAGAGGTGCAGTTATAGGAAATACACTATTTTATGGTGGTTTGTGCTATTTATAATTAATTGTCACTCTTCAGGATATTTTTCCCATTTTTCCATACAAAATGCCTTTACCTAAATGTTAGTCTTCTAGAACAAACCATACTCACAATTATTTTTGAAAAAACACTGAGATAAAAGTTTATTAAAATATTAATTATCTAGGCTTTGAGGTTCTTTCTCTAAAGACTGGAAAAATTAAGCAATTTATTATCCAATCTTAGTAATTGATAAATATCTCACACTCATTGTATTGCACTCTGGGCGTTTTTTTCTGGTTGTGAATAGAGATAGAATTAGGTGTAAAACTTTGCAATGACAGCCAGGGTTTTAAACAGAAAGCTATTAGGGTAGGCTTAGGCCAATCTCAGAAGACTGAAATGTACAAAAGAAAGTTAAGAGTTCTTTTTCATGTTAAACAAGACAACTCACTAATGTGAGAAAGCATACCATCTTTGTTGTTTTGTATGTCATGCTAACATAATGTGTACAGATTGAATTAAGTGAGTCCAATCATAACTGTTGCTCTTTATGTTCACTTGCTATGAAAAAAACAGCTAACAATTTATAACAAAAACAGAATTACCTGGAAAAACTCAGCAGGTCTGGCAGCATCGGCAGAGAAGAAAAGAGTTGACTTTTCGAGTCCTCATGACCCTTCGACAGAACTTGTTCTGTCGAAGGGTCATGAGGACTCGAAACATCAACTCTTTTCTTCTCTGCCGATGCTGCCAGACCTGCTGAGTTTTTCCAGGTAATTCTGTTTTTGTTTTGGATTTCCAGCATCCGCAGTTTTTTTGTTTTTATAGCTAACAATTTATATCTGGCCCTGTCTTATCATACGTTACCTTGGACTGACTTTGAAAGTATTGGGGAAGTGCAGTGGAGCACGTGTGAGAAAGACACAAATATTCAGTTCAGACTACAAAGGAGCAATATGGTTACTCTCATGGGTTATGCTATTCTATAGCTGGATATTTAGCAGTACAGGCACAACACAAAAAGTATCAGCCCCATTGTACCTGACAAAATATTCAAGGCATGGCCCTAAACACACGTACACTATTTAGTAACGGAAAAACATAACCAACATGCATTCTGAATAATCAAGTTTTGGAACTGTTTCCAGAATATAAGTAATCTTGGATGCAGAAGAAGTGCAGTCAGGGAAATTTTTAATTTATTTAAAAGATCTGTGGAATCTCTAAAATTTTAAGGATGTTTGAAAAAGACTTTTAAGAGTTTGCATCAATTGTAAAGGAGTTAATTGTAATTTTTCTTAGATAGTAAGAAATACTGGTCCATGTGGCCAGGTGGCCTTTGACCTGGAAGTAGTATCAACAGAAAGTTAAAAAAGAAGCTGCATGGCTGGCAGACACAGAGGAGAGCTGCAGGCACAAAGGAGAGCTCCAAGCAGAGGAGCTGGAGGGTGAAGGTCCTAATGCAAACACAAGAAGAAAGCAGACAGAGAAAACACACTGAATTCTGTGAGGAGAAAAAGCAAATCACTCTCATGAAGAGGTGAGTTTTTCTGTTTGGCAGAAAAGGAGCAGCTCTTGGAGGTACTGTGTAAGCTGGCTAAAAAGGCTTATAACCTGGAAAGCTGTGAAAATAGCTCAGGGATGTTCAAGAGCTGGGTCTTTTCCCAGAAGTTGTCAAAACGTGAACCGGGATGTTATTGGTTGGTTGGTTGAGAAGGAGCTCTGGAAAGCTACACCATCAGAATTATTGTGATCCAAGGGAAAGATTCACAGAGGCATGTGAGCATGCCTTGCTGATGATAATTGTACCTGTGAAACTCGGGTGTGAATGCTGTTGTCGGATAGGAATCCTGACCTCCCCAGCATGAATAAAAAACAGCATATTGCAGAACTGAGTCGCGATTGATGCCACACATGCTGAAGGGGAATATTTGTGGTGGTGTAAGATGTTTCTTTATTGTATTGACTATTTAAAGTGAAATTTAGCTTTTTATTTGAAGTATCATTTGCCTGTTCATTTGTGTTAAAGTAAAAGTTGCAAAAAGTGAAATATTGTTGATCATTTCTTCTTTGGGGATTATTTAGTAAAGTTAGGTATTTTGGTTTTCGGTTCCACCTCAGGATTTGTTACAGTACTAATGAGATAGTTGGACAGTTGTGATATGTCCTTACATTTTTAAAAAATATGACTCCACCTATACGTAATCCAGAATATGTTCATCAATGGCTGTTTATTCTCTTTGACAATAGGCCTGTGTACTATTACTTTTGTTAATGGTTACCATACATTTTTCACATAGGTTTACATGAAAATATGAACTTGGTGTTCTACCTTTATTAATGTTGCTGTCTGCCACTCTTAGAAGCAGGCCTTCCCTGCTACACATTATGGGGCGCAGCTATGATATTACAAATTTTTAGAAAAGCTGTTCTAAAGGTCACATTTTTTTAAAAAACCTTGTACTGAGTTTAAAGACCGTTCTCAAGATGGCTCCAAGCTACCTGACAGAAGTGTGGATTTCAATCATCTTTCTATTACTGCCTGAGGAGACCAGAATTAATTCCTGAGACATATACATTTAAAATTTAATGAGCATTCCAAAAGAGTAATCAGAAACTCATTGAATTAATGGCTTTTCCTCCAAACACAATGATATTAACTGATAATCCACTGTAAGGTGAGATCAGCCTTGATCCTTTTGATCACTACTGGGGCTAAGGAGACTTTGGATAAACTTAACGGAATTACCACTTGCCTTATATGAAAAATTACTTAACATTGTTGTACAGGCCACATGATAAGAGTGGCCATCTAGCTTTACCTGCAAAAAGCATTGAATAGGGCAGGAAAGAAGCAGATCTACAGAGAACCATCTAAAAGAAAAAGGCTTCAACCTAGGGAGAGACAAATAAAGGCATCTAAATATAGCTATTGGTCTGCTATAAAGTAACTAGGCAGGTAAAAGTGCCACACCTGCTGAACAGAATTAAGGAACCTTCTCTCCTACTTGTAAATTTTGACTTCACCTACTAACCTGCTAAAGCAACCTCCAGCAATTCGACAGTGGAAGCCATCGCAGCTCTAGTGACAACTCTACCAAACTCAAGAGCTTCACTTCAGACAATGCAACACCTCGACTTCAAAACATATCAGGCCTGCACCAAATGTACAATAATTTTGATTTACATTCATTATCTTTAATTTTACCTAATCTTTTATCTTTTCTTAAGTGACTTCCAGAGCAATACAGTGAAGTAAACAAACCTTTGCTGAATTATTTGAAATTGAATTTCTCACTCCATGGGTAAGAAAATAAACACACACATATAAATATATAGTTCACAGGTGACTTTGGGGAAACAGCTTTTAAAGCGTCCGTGACACACACAAGAATTGCATAGCCATTAAGTGTGAACGATTTGTGTTTCAACCAGATTAGATTATCTTGTTTAGCAGTCATGCACACTTCAATAAAACAGCAGCAGTTGACATATAGAGTCTACCCTTAACTTCTATGATAACATTGCACTTTGCCCTGGAGATGTTAAAGGTATATATAAGCTGTCTAAATATTTCCTTTTCCCAGTGATCACTTCCTTCTCATGAAGCACCATGATACTGTTTGCTGTTCTGGAGACTGCTTTTAATGGCTTTGCTGTCTCACTGAACAAATGACTCTCTGGCTTCGTCCAAATTCTCTCTCTCCAATACGGTTTACTAAAGTTGTGTCCATGTGGATTCTGCCTTTCAGAATCTGAGCTGGCTCAGTGAAAGGAGGATTATTTATTTAACAAAAAACATCTCGAGTTCAGGGTCATGAGCTCTGACATTTTGTACATGTTATCAGTCTCCTATCTTGTACTTTTATAGAAACTAACTGTGTTTGGTAAGTGCACATAAAGTGGTCCTTTTGCTATTCAGACACTGGAAAAATGACAGCAGTGATTAAGGCTGGTATTTTCGGCCCCCATTGGTAATGGGTGTCATAGTGGGTGTTGGGGGGTGGGTTGGGGGCCAACAATATGGTGGGAAGGTCAAACGTTGGCTTCGTGTCACCGTGAAACCAGTTTGCGATTGTCTGCTCTGCCCATCAATGGCGGGACACATTTCCTACCACCGGACGTCGGGAATGTCATTTTAATACGTTTGCATCTAATTATAAGCCCCCCACACCAGAATCATCCCCACACGCTGGATCATCCGTGATTGCACACTGATGTGTTTCACAACAGCATTTAAAAGGCATGCACCTGGTGAGCTGAACTTTGAGGGGAACTTGGAGGTGACTGCTCACTAACTTTGTGTAGAACTTTCAAGAGTCATCTGTTCGACTTCAAGGAAGAGGCGCTGTGCATTCAGCTGAGGGCACAGGCAAGTCGCTTTTTCCCAGCTGTCTAACAAAGTGGTGCCAGGGCAAGAGCTGCACTGTAGTTAGGGCAAAGTGCAGGGGGCAAGGTAGCATGGTCTGATGGTAGTGCACAGGCACATGCAGGAGGGGGTGGCGGGGGAGGGAATGGTCCACGCATTAGGGAAACCTTGTATAAAGTGACCATTCTTCCGCAGCTGAGATAGTTCAGGCACAGCTACTCATCAGAACAAGGAGCCATAGACAGGGAGACATTGTTGAGAGTTTATTTACAATAGTGAACATTATGTACAAGTGATTAATGCCTGTGCCCAGGCTGTGCAACTACATCTTCTTATCTTTATTAACCTTGCTGCTACATCTTGGTGCTCCCCTGACATCCACAGCGGAGGCAGCCTGCTGACTGCTATGCTCAGTCTGTGATGACCTTGGTGGTTGTCATTTGGAGGGCCAAGACCTGGAGGGCCCCAGCCTGCTTTTGGGGTCCTGCGGTGTGGCAGTGGCACCCTCCTTGGTCTGTGGAGCTGGAGCTGCTGGGGTCACAGGAAGAGAGGATTCGGATGGGCTGGACATACCCAGAGTCACCTGGATCAATAGCACCAGCATGTGCAACTGCTGATCCTCCTCCCTATGGGTACCTGAGAGCTCCTGACTGATTCCTTGAGAAGAAAGGGAAGCTGGAGTGAGATCAAACTGTCCCACATCCCTCTCGCATTGAAACTGTTGGAAGCCAACTATAATGTCAGTGATGGAGTTGAGGTCAAGCAGCAGTGCAGGATTGGACCAAGGTCTCCATGGCTCTTTCCACTTAGATTAGGAGAGACAAACACAAGAGGACATGGCTTTAAGATGAAAGGGGAAAGGTTTAGGGAGAACATTAGAGGGAACTTCTTCACTCAAAGAGTGGTGAGAGTGTGGAACGAGCTGCCATCTGACGTGGTAAATGCGGGCTCACTCTTAAGTTTTAAGAATAAATTGGATAGATACATGGATGGGAGAGGTCTGGAGGTTTATGGACTAGGTGCAGATGAACGGGACTAGCGGAATAATATTTTGGCACAGACTAGAAGGGCCGAATGGCCTGTTTTCTGTGCTGTAGTGTTCTATGGTTCTATGTGCCTGCAAAAGCAAGGAGACATATTTAGTGTATGGCAGGGGACTGCAGAACAGAGGAACTGACTCACAGCATGGTTGTCTGATGGATGTTGCACTGCTGGATCCTCACTTAGTTGAGGACCACTGACCTCACTGTCAGCACAGGAATAGTCCAGATCATCGCCAGCCAGCTGTATAACTCTATTTTCAAAGTCTGTGGGGGCCCTGATGTTAGGCATCCCTCCACCAGTCTGCGACCTCTCCCTTTTCTGGTGTCCCATCTTTGTCCTGTATGAATACAGCTAGAGTGAGTGTATGCAGGATGCCTGCCAGGCCAGATGATAAGAATGCCTGGCACATGTGTATGGTGAGTGGTGCCATGGATGGGATGAGGACATGATCTGTAGGGCAGATGAAGGTGTGTATGAGAGAGCAAATAGTGATGTCCCTTGAACTGGCAATGAGCGAGATCCTTGTGGATGTGAATGTGGTTTGTGTGTGTGTGAGTTGAGAGTGATGAGAAGAGTGACTTACCCCAGTGGAATGGAGGAGGCCATTCATTCTCTTTCGGCACTGGATGCCTGTCCTCTTTTACAGGGCATTGGTGTTCAGCACCACTGCCATCACCTTCCATGCTGGATTTGTCACCTTGCTTGCTGGCCTTCACCCAAACCGGGAGCAGAGGACTTCATGGCGGGCCTCCACTGCATCCAGTAGGCACCTGAGGGAGGTGTCACTAAATTTGGGAGAAGCATGTTTCCTCCCTTTGGCAGCCATCAGTTCCCAGAAGCTTCCGATGCCTTACAGAGTGGTAGCTCTGTGCATGGGCAGACTTTAAATATGGTGCTCAGATTACTGAAGGCCTGAGGTGATGGCGGGGCAGACGAATCAGAAGACGTTTCACCAGCAACCCAGCATGTTTTTCCGGGAATGCATTATTAATGAGGTGGGACGTGCCGGGAATGGGACGATACGACGTGAAAAACCGCCATTGCTGCCATCGGGTAAAACATCCTTTTTCCCGCCCACTACCGCTCTTAGTACAAATCTGGGATGATTCCACCCTAAATCTAGGGGCCATGAAATATAAGGTAGTCACTAATAAATCAAATGAGGATTTCAGGAAAAAGCTCTTTACTCAGTGGGTGGTTGAAATGAAGAACTCGCTGCCACAAGAATGGAAAATAGCATAGAAACATTCAAGTAGAAGTTACATAAAAACATGAGGGAGATAGGAATATAAGGCGATTCTAATAGAGTTAAATGAAGGTGGCTGGGAGGGGGTTTGTGTGGGACATAAACACCTGTCTAGACAATTTGGGCTGAATAGCTTGTTTCTGTATTGTATATTTCATGTACCTCTATGTAATATGAGTGCTGAATATTTTGCCCATTGCTAAATTTGCATTATTAGCACTGAACATACAACAATTTCAGTTCTTACCACATGGAGGTGAGAGATGAGCTGAAGTCTGATGTTACTTTGATCATATTGGGTTGTTTTCCTTTGTTACAACTGGTGGAATCACATTTGGGTGCAGCTGAAGAGAACCAAAACAAGGGCTGGTATCTTCAACAAACTAAAATACCGCAGATGCTGGAGATCTAAAAGAAAGACAGAAAATGCCGGAAGTACTAAGCAGGTCAGGCAACATCAGTGGACATAAAGACACCATTAATATTTGAGGTCTAACCTTTCATCAGAACTTCAACAAATTGGCAGTACCTGATGGTACTGAAATACCCATAAAAACTCTGCAGGTTCCAACACTTACCACAGGTTAATGCATCATCCAGCTAACTATATTCCTGGAAGCAATTGTTGACCTCATCTAAACGCAGTTCTGGAATTGATCGCCTCTGTCATTTTATCAGTAATAGTCTCAATACAAGCTGTAACTTCAAAAAAAAATCAAGACTATTAACAACATTGCAATTGCCTGTAATGTAGCCATCCTTTATTACAAGCCCTAATGGTCATGCTCAGTCTCAAATGAGACAAAATATGCCAATATCTCATTCACAACTCCCTTGAGCCACCTACTCCATTTGTATAATGTCAACGGTTAGTGAAAAAGTTCAGGTGACTTCCTCTTGTGAAAGAAAAACAATCGTCTTGCAATATTTTAACTTAAGGGCCATTTTATCCAGGGGTTAATTTTTAGCTTGGTCCGATTGACCCAGCAAGTGTTGCACTCTTTGATCCTGTGATGAAATCCACAATTTACGGGACCAGTGGAGTGGCGTATGTGAGTTGTCTACACAGATGTCTTGTTGGATGGTTGCAAAACCTGTATTATTTTTTGAGACAGTCCACAACTGAAAGAGAAAATGTTTCTGGGAAAAATGGTTGTGACCTCAGGTTGCTAAGGGAATAATAACTTTAATGATGTTGTCAGAGTTAATTATTGTCAAACAAGCTCTCTGGCACTAAAAATTAATTCTTTGAGTGTGGGTCTCATTCAGGTATTAATTGTTGAAGATTTTTAAAAATGTACAATTTAAAATGTGTACTGCCTGTGATTGCTGTATCAGCAAACCCAGTAAGAAGAGCGCATGTATGGAAATTATGTGAGTACAAAGAATAGCCCTTAATTGAGTAAAGGCACTGGGGTGATGTATGGAAGAGCAGTTGGTACTTATGGAACCAGACCGTAGCAAGAAGTTCACATATTCAGAGGGAAACAGGTTGGAGAAAATTGGCAAAAGGTTTGTGAAGGCAAAGAACATAATATATGTTAATATAAAAGCAAAATACTGCAGATGCTGGAAATCTGAAACAAAAACAGAAAATGCTGGAGAAGCTCAGCAGGTCTAGCAGCATCTTTGGAGAGAGAAACAGAGTTAACGTTTTGAGTCCACATTACTCTTCTTCAGAGCTCATACAGACTTGAAACGTTAACTCTGTTTCTCTCTCCACAGATGCTGCTAGACCTGCTGAGCTTCTCCAGCATTTTCTGTTTTTGTTTCAGATTTGCAGCACCCGCAGTATTTTGCTTTTATCTTAGTGTTTAATTGACTGCCACTTCTCTTCCGGGAATGCCTACCTTGAAGAAGTACTGCTCTTCCCTCCGACAGGATTTCCGTTTGTCTCTTTTGCCCTGTTCACCTTCATTGCTTTCCATTTCCCTCCAGGCGTTTGACAAGGTGGTTGCTAAAATTCACTTTTACAGTCATATTTCCTGCCTCAGCAACTGTCTCCATCTCCAACTTACCCCACGTGGATTCCAACTGAAGTTCCAGCCCTCATGCTTTGAATCCACCCAGGATTACAGGTATCTCCAGGACATACAACGCTCCTCAGACTGCTGTTCTCGCCGCATCCTGAGATCCACACTCAGTGCCATGCGCCACCAAATGAACACACTCGACCTCTCTCTCCAGCAGCACCAACTCTTCCTATCTCAAAGCTGTCCCTGTCTCCAGCTTCATTTTATTCTTCGTCTCATCTGACAAAAAAAAGTTAAGCTCTGATAATAACCAGAAGTGACAGGAATTGGACAAGGAACTTCATAGTCATGAGCAGCAGCCTATTTCTCTTAAGTGCTCACTCTAGTAGGGATGTCAAGGCAACACAATAAGAGCTGGAATTACATATCGTTTGGGTGCAGCTTTTCTTATTGTCTGAATGAATTGTTGTTGACAAGGCATAAGTATGGAATAACTTTTGGATCCAAATTGCTCTTCATGTGTCTTTTGTTCGTAGTTTTTTTTAAATAAAAGATTCACTGGGAGCTGAAATCAATAGCCTCCTGGGAACAGATGTGGCAATCTCAATATGAGGGTAAACAGTGCCTGATTCTTCTTTGTGCGGCCTGCTAATTAATGTGAGTGCATTGTGCAGCCAGCATTAACTGTGCTGTTGAAAAGCTGCATACCTCTGCAAAATGGTGAGAGGCTAGCACGTGTGGAAGTGAACATTCATTACTTAAAAAGAAGCTGGATTGTGGCTGGAACAGGTGCTGGAAGCCCTGAACCCAAATGTGATGCAGTGTCTGATGGCTGATGACACAGCTTCCATAGCAGCAGAAACCACCCAATGTGGGTACCAAAGTGGAAGCTTAGATCCTGTCATGCAAGGCAACCTTGCTGCTATACAAGCTCAATTTTCTCTTATGTGAGTTCAGGTTGCTGCCATCATAGCTGTGGATACCAGTTGTCAAAGGGACTTCCAGGGTGTCACAGCAGTCCAGCAATCTGCACTTCCAACACACTACAAGGGCTGCTGAGATGCCACCCTGGAGGAGTAGCTGTTGCTCCATGGAGTTTGAACCTGCTGTCCTCTCTGAGTGTCAGTATTTTTACTCCCACCATTGCTCTTCTGCCAATGCCCTTACTGTTGCTTGTCAGTCAGCCACCCCAAGGTGCTGCTGCCCATGCCAAGATGGTGCACTCTGTAACCAGACATTCTGGAGTCAAAGCTGCTCAAAACCAAACTGCAAGGCCGTCTGAAGTCTCCTCCACTGAAAGTCAGCAGTCTTTCACTGTTATGAGACAGCCTTTTGGTAAAGCTGAATTATTTAAAGATCCCAGAGGGAAACTTTAAAAACTGTCTTAACCTATATTTTTAAGTGGTATGTTTGAGATGCAACTCTAAATTCAGGATTCAGACCACCAATTCTCGAGAGATTTCATATTAAACTAAATGAACCATTTTATTAATTTACACAAGTTAAATACATATATATGGCCACAAATTACTACCATCATAACTTTTAACAAATTCCTAAACTAATCTCCATTAAGGCAACAGCGACCCATAGGCTTTCAACAGACACCAGGCAAAACATTTTCACCTTACAAGTTCAAAATGAGGTTCCTTTCACTTTAGTTCCTGTGAAGACAGTTGGAGGCTAGCAGCTGCTTTGATCTTACATTGCCTCTGCTCTGCACACACAAAAACTGCTAAAGTTATACCTAGCACAGCTCATTGAATGTAAATTCTCATTGTATCACCAGCCTCTTTGAGCCCACCTCATCTAACAATAAAACCCCTTTCATAGTTCCAATTTTATTAGCAATATAAACACGTTACTTGGTCTCTGCTAGCTAGGTGCCAGTTTTCACCCCACTTCTTGAATGCTCTTTTCAACAAAATGCAAATGCACTCTACCTAACTTACATCTCAAAACTAGTACACATCAAAGCACCCAGACTAGTTGGCTTTAATCCAATTAAGACATACCCACAGACTAAACCTCTTTTTTAAAAGAAAAATATTTTCCAATAATATTATATACATTAATAGCTTCATGGCATTCACTGGCCATGCTGCAGCAATTGGAGCAGCACCACACAGGAGCACTAGGACAGGCAAAGGCAGCTGCAAGACAAGCACCAAGGGAATGCACAAGGGTGATTAGTTGACATTTGTGTGAAACATGGCATGGGGCAGAATCATCCCAGAATTGCACTAAGTGCGGTAACGGGAGGGGAAAATGACGTTTTCCTGCCAGTCGCAATGGCAACTTCTCACACCTCAACATCCCAAACCCGTCGCATTAATTATGCATTCCCGTGAAACACGGGAAATGGGCTCTCATTTTCCCACCATGCCATTACCTACTGCTTCATCATGCCAGGTGACACATTTAAAGTGCAGCCACATGCACACCTATCCAGTGCTTCCAGCCCCGGACTGCTGCACAGAGGACAAGATGGCCCTGAAAGGCAAAAAGACAATGCGGTTGAAGGACCTCAAGCACCCTTTGGACATTGTAATGTCCTGTACCCCTAACATGGGCCATGACATAACCAATCTGGCTTGGGGGAGTCGGTGGCAGCAGTGGTCAGTGCCAATGCCCTGCAAAAGAGGGCAGCCACATAGTGTAGAAAGAGGATGAAGATCTCCTCCATTCTGCCAGGGTAAGTCACACTTCTCATCACTCTCAACTCACACAGTCACAAACCCATCAAATGTCCAAAGGGCTGTTATTCACTCATGGTTCAAGGGACATCACGGTTCACCCTCTCACACACACCTTCAGTGACCTCATCCCGTTCATGGGACCAATCACCACCCACATATGCCAGGCATACTTATTATCTGGCCTGGCAGGCATCCAGCTTACACTCTCTTCATCTCTATTCATACAGGACAAGCTGGCACACAACAAAAGGGGGAGGGTGCAGACCAGTGGAGGAATGCCTGAAATCAAAGTCCTCAAAGACTTTGAAAACACGGCCATCCAGCTGGCTGGCAATGACCGGGACTGATCCTGTGCCGACGGTGAGGTTGGCGGTGCTCTGCCAAGTGAGAATCCAGAAGTGCAACATCCATCAGACAACAATGCTGTGAGTGATGTGTCCTGTTTCACAGGCCACTGCCATGCACTAATTATCTCTCATTTGCTTCCACAGGCACGTCTGCCAAAGATCCAAGATGGTCAATGATCCAGGACCTCCAATCAAGCCCCAAAGGAAGTGCAGAAACCCTGAAGTCCCATCACAGGGCTCACCCACAGCCTCCACCAGTGCAGAGACTCACACCTCAGTGGGACCTAGCTTTACAGTAGCCTCAGGATCACAATCTGGTGAGCACTTCACACTGTCTGATCCACAGCAGATGGAGGCAGGGACTTCCCAGGTCCCCGGCACTTGGAGCATTGCTGGAGACCAGAAATTTGCTGAGTCCAAGTTAGATGATTAGCCTCTGGACTTGGTCATGTCACAGTTGCTGGAGCTGCAAAGACAAGCTCGGAAACATCAGGAAGGGCTGTCCGCTGCATTCAACAGATTGCAAGGCACGATGGAAGAGTCCGTCAAACTTGAGGCTGAGGTGATAGCACCAGCATGCCATGAAACGAGGTCAACACTGGTAGAATATTAGGCCCCATGGAGACCTTGGCCCAGGACTTCTTTCCTGCACTGCTGTGCGGGCTGACCTCCATCGCTCAATCCATAGTTGGCCTCTAACAGCTTCAAAACGAGAGGGATGCGGGGCAGCTCAATCTCACTCCAGCTTTCCCTTCTCCTCAAGGAGTCATCCAGGGGCCCTTGTGCACCCATAGCGAGGAGGATCAGCAGGTGATCCCCTGGGGTCATCCATTTGGGAGTGTCCGGCCCATCTGAATCCCCTCTTCCTGTGACCTCAGCAGTTCCAGCTCCACAGGCCAAGGAGGGTGCCACTGCCACACAGCAGGACCCCAAAAGCAGGCCGGGGCCCCTCCAACTCTCGGCCCTCCAGAGGATGCCAGCCAAGGTCATCACAGACAGGGTGTCACAGACGGCTGGCTGCCTCCACCTCCGCTGTGAATGACTGGGGAGCACCAAAATGTAGCTACAAGGTTAAAAAAGATAAGAAGATATAGGGTCACTTCCCTGTGCTTTATGCAGCCTTCAGACCAAAATGATAGTCCAGCCTCACACTCCCTGGACACATTACTGATGCCTGCACCTCGATGGTGTTGGTCATTGCTGCCAGAATGTCGTGGGCAGGTGCCACAGAGTTCCGCCATTCTCTCCGTGTGCTCTCAGCACCTTTAAGGTGGGTCTGGCCCCCATCTCTTCAGCATCTGTGACCAGTAATACTGTGCTCCTGAAGAGCTCAGGTGCTGGAGACAGACAAAGGATCAGATGCTTCTAAAGTTTCATGTCTGCATCTCTATGATATGACCCTGATCACAGAGAGCAAGTGAGCTGCCCTCGCCCAGACAGGAGTCAGGCATTCACAGAGGCTATGTGAAGACCTATGTAGTTTCCTCATCATAATGTCATCATCATCCTTCTGCAATCAAGTGACTAGTAAGGCCTCCACTGCCTCTCAATGATATTCTCACAGAGGGTATGTGCACTGCCATAAGCCAGACTGGAGTCAAACGTTCATACCTGCAACGTGAGGATCTGTGATGTCTCTTCACTGCATGATGTCATCATCCTCATCCCCATCAACTTCCTCCTCATCAGAGGGGACCTCCAGCTCCTCCATCTTCTCCTCAGCCAGTTCCTCTCCCTGTTGCAGCAGCAGGTTGTAAAGGGGGCAGCAGACAACAATAATGTGTTACACCCTCTGGGGACTATATTGCAGGGCTCCAGGCACCAGGACCTCATTTTTCAGAATCCTGATGATCGATCTGCTCCATCAAGTTGCGAGCTGAAGCATGGGCCTCTTTATATCTTCGCTCTGCTGCAGTCTGAGGCCACCGCACGGGTAGCCCTTGTCCCCAAGAATCCATCCCTGCAGCCTCTGTGGACTCTGGAAGACGTCAAGGATATGTGACCAAATGAGAATGTAGGAGTTGTGGACAATCCCTGGAAACCGTGCGCAGACCTGCAGGACATGTTTGTGGTGGTCACACACCATCTGCACATTCAATAACTGGGAGCCCTTGCGGTTGACATAGTTGAACCCTTGTTGCGACGGAGATTTGAGCACCATGTGAGAATAGTCGATGGCTCCCTGCAACTGTGGGAAACCCGGGATCTGGGCAAAGGCAATTGCTCTTGCACCCTGGCTCTCTTGGTCCCGGGCGAAATGCACAAAGTTGTGTGACCTCGCAAAGGTGGGTGGAGGCTTGTGATTTCCCACAGAGGTCACCTGTGGAGCCCTGAAAGGAGCCACTAGTGTAAAAATTGAGCGCTGCAGTCACTTTCACAGCCACTGGCAGTGGATGCCCTCCATGTTCCCATGGCGCCAAATCCTACAGTAGCTGGCATACGTGACCGACCAGTTCCCTGGACATGCACAGTCTTCGGTGACACTGGTTGTCGATCAACTGCAGGAATGAAAAGTGGCATCTCTCGATCCTGGGTCAAGCCGACCAGCTGTGGCTCTTCAGCAGCGTGTGAGGGAGCTCCAGCTGCCCGTTCTTCCTGAGGGTGATGCTCCTCCATTAGCACAGCCAGGCGCTTCCGTCGCTCTCTTCTCCATCGTTTTCGCTCTCTGTACATCATGAGGCATACATCTAGTTTATCAGGCTCCATGCTCCTGATGTACTCCTCCTGCAGGATGAAAGAGAGAGACACATGAGTTAGTTTGAGTATACTAAGAACCTCCCTTGTTTAAGTCTGAAGACCCCTTAATGCATCCTAGAGAGTGCTGCCAACCATTAGGATGGCCAGAGTTTAATGCACTGCATGGCTGCCCAAGAGCCCACCCACCTCCACCCCACTCCACCAGACCTGATTGGTGGCAGCTTTGCCCACTGGACTGCATGTTTTGCTCTCAGCTCAGGCACAGGCATTCTCCTAACCCACGCTGCAAGGCTGCACTGTTAGCTTAAATCCTGGGGGAAACTGGTCCAAACCTGAATGATGACATTGCAAAGGGCTGTGAGCACTTCCACCAGTGACTGCTCCATGGCCAGCTTTAGCAAGGAGATTGTACAACGTGCCCAGTCGTTCAAGTGTTCTGCAGTCCACTAAATCACTCATTAGTTTGCAGTCTGAAAAGGGGTGAAAAGCTCTGGAGCACTTGGTGGCACTTTCATCCCTCTGTGTTGCTTGAATTGGTAGATAAGCTAGAGGCCCAACTCCAATCATATCAATGTGGCTGCATCCGAACTGTCTCACTTTATATATGGTGTCCCTAATGCATGGCTGCTTTCCTCCCCCCACTGTGCATGTGCTTATGCACTACCTTCAACAACAGGGCAGCCCTTGACCACACCCCCCACAATGCACATCAACCAGAGGACAGCCCTTGCGCGTCCCACACCCCCAACATGCCTCAACTTTGAAATCCAACAGGTGACCCGGGCAAGTGCTGTGCATCGTTACTGTGCACTCACCTCCAAGTTCCCCTCAAAGTTCAGCTCACCAAGTGCATGCCTTTTATATGCTGTTGTGAAACTTGTTGGCACGCAGTCACGCCGGTGTGGGTGGACGATCCAGCGGGGAGGACGATTCCTGCAGGCAGGCCTTATAATGATGCAAATTTGTTACAATGAAGTTCCCGACGTCCAATGGCAGAAGACATCAATGGGCTGAGCAGATGATCGCAAACTGGTTTCACAACATCGCCATATTGTCCGCACACACCGCCAAACACACCCGATACCAGCGGGCCTGGAAAATTCTGCCCATGGTTTGGCTTATAAATTTGATTTGGAATATTTATTTTATGGTTGCTTTTATTTTTCCATTGAGCTCAAGCAGACAGGGTGATAGTCAGTGCCAGAGGGACTTTCGCAAGTGGTGAAACGAGTTGCATTTACTGATATCGCATTCAGATGAATTCTTCATAGTCACTTCAAGAGGAAAAAGGATTTCTAGGTTGCCTTCTTTCCTCTTCCTCCTCCTCCTCATTCTCAGCCAGTGGCAGATAACCTCATGATGACGAGGCTGTGCAGTAAGCAGCAAATCCCCACAAACCTGAGTACAGCAGTCCTCCTTCAGAGGGATCCAGGTAGCTAAAGTGTTGTTTCAGTATGTCAATGGTCTGCTCCATCACATTCCTTGTGGCAGCATAGCTTTCGTTACATGAATGCTGCCCATGTGTGTGTGGGCTGTGCACTGGTATCATCAGCCATGCAGTCAGCAGATAATTCCTGTCGCCCAGAGGTCACTCTCTGGTTTGTCATCATGGCTCAAATATAGATGGTACAGCAGACTGCTGGAGAATGAAGCCATCATGACTACTGCTAGGTTACTGGGCACTTTACCTGCATTTAACTGTATGTGTGGTCACAAACCAGCTGAACATTGAGGCACAGGGAACCCTTTGGATGCAGTACATCTCACAATTGACATGCTGTGCCTGCAAAGTGACGTGTGTGCAGTCGATGGCACCCTACACCTTGGGAAATCCTGCAATCCTTACTAGACTGTGTGCTTACTCTATCTGCTTCTCTGTAGCAAGAGAAAATGAAATGTATTCAGGTCTCTTGGAATACAGGGGGTCCCTTATGCAACAGGAGATGTGAACTGGAAAATGTTGTAAATATCACCTGCTCCAGCTTGGAAGGAGCTAATAGGGAGGTCTTTCTAGGCACGATGGGAAATTTAGCCAATACTATAGGCATGATGGGATCTTTGGCCAAGGATACTTCCAGGGGTGGCTAGCCGAGCAGTTATAACAGTAACAGCTTTCACAGACATTCATTGCTGAACAGGAAAAGAAGGAGATAAGGGGGAACTGAAGGCAGTACCCAAGGTTGAGAGGTGAGATAATGGGAACATCCGCTGATAGAAAAGATTGGCTATTTAAGAAATTCATGAGAAACATTATAATGAAAACTACGAGTATAAGAATTATAAATATGTGCTTCAAAGCCTGTATCATAGAGAGAGGTACCCCATGGCAGGCTATGGTTCACTCACTCCAGCTTATGCTAAAATAAAGCCTTCACTTCTTGAAAGCTTAGGTTCAAAGTTGTTGTTTTTACCACAACAGCTGACCAGGAGACTTTCCCACACTTACTTCCTGCCATAGGTGCATCGGAAAGATTTACAACAAGTTTGGCAACATTATGAGCACACCTTCCGTGGCCATCAAGTCCTGAAGTGGGACTTGAATCCAAAGCCTCTGATTCAGAGGCAGGTACTCACCACAAGACCTCCCAGTATTATGTTTAGCAGCACTTTTTAAAAATTACTCCCTTCATTTTTATGCCTGTTCAGTTGACATAATGGTATGCACAAAATAGATTTTTAAAACAGTGAAAGGTATGCAAAGGGACAGCATCTTCAAGCGAACAACATCTACTTAAGCAAAGCTCTTTCATCTGGAGTGTGCCCAAGGCAGTGTTTCTCAAATAGCAGCATGAGAAAAGTATTATGCATCCACAAAGCAAAATAAAAATCAGATTTGGTTCAAATGATTAATATCCATTAAGTTAGCCATGCTAATTGGCTCAAGTACCACTAAAAGAAAATAAACCAACGCGGCAGATCTGAAAGCTTTTAATCAGCAACAGGTAAGTGACAAATAAGCATACTTGTCATATTCCTCAAATTTGATCACATTCCACAATCTGAAATCAGCAGCTGCCACAAGCAAGGAAATCAAAATATGCAAATTGTTTATTCAGAGTGGTTTTCACCAGCATTCTGCATTGTGTTTTTCTTCTCCTTCTGCTTACTTAGTAGATAAACATCAAGGCACAAAACACACGTAAGGGATTGGTTAACACAAAAATATATAGGTTCATTTTTTAAAGATTTGAGAAGTTGTTAACAATATTACACAGTTGGAGAGCTTGTACACATGTTTGAGTTGGTAGCTTCCTCAGACAGGCTAAGATTGAATCACATGATACATTGCAACGTTTCCCCTCCTTTGATATATAGCTTGGGCTGACAAGTTGCAAGTAACATTCATGCCACACAAGTGTCAGGCAATGACCATCTCCAACAAGAGAGAGTCCAAACGTCACTCCCTTATGGTCAATGGCATTATCATCAGTGAATCCACCATTATTAACAAACTGGGGGTCATCATTGACCAGAAACTGAACTGGACTAGCCACATAAATATTGTGGCTACAAGAGCAGGTCAGAGGCTAGAAACCCTGCAATGAGTAATTCACCTCCTGACCCCACAAAGACTGTCCACCATCTACATGGCACAAGTCAGGAGTGTGATGGAGTACTCCCCACTTGCCCGGATGAGTGCAACTCCCACAACACTCAAGAAGCTTGACACTATCCAGGACAAAGCAGCCCACTTGATTGGCACCATATCCACAAACATTCACTCCCCCCACAAGCAGACTGTGTGCCATCTACAAGATGCACTGCAGGAACTCACCAAGGCTCCAGCACCTTCCAAACCCACAACCACTACCATCCAGAAGGACAAGGGCAGCAGATAGTTGGAAGCACCACCACCTGGGAGTTCCCCTCCAAGTCACTCTCAATCCTGACTTGGAAATATATTGCCATTCCTTCACCGTCGCTGGATCAAAATCCTGGAATTCCCTTCCTAACAGCACTGTGGATACACCTACACCAC
Source organism: Carcharodon carcharias (assembly GCF_017639515.1). Lineage (NCBI taxonomy): Eukaryota > Metazoa > Chordata > Chondrichthyes > Lamniformes > Lamnidae > Carcharodon > Carcharodon carcharias. The sequence continues at coordinate 40,287,855 of NC_054487.1, read as the reverse complement.
ATGGACTGTAGCGATTCAAGAAGGCATCTCACCACCACCTTCTCAAGGGCAACTAGGGATGGTTCCTTTTGTTTTTTCCAATAAATTATATAGATTTTTCTTTTCCCACCTATTTCCATTATTTTTAAATGGAATTTTACCTGTTCTTAGGTAAAAAAAAACCTCTTCAACATGCTTGGTATTACCGATGTTAAAAATAATCAGTAAATCCATCAGTCACTGAAACCCAGTCCAGAATAATAGCTCATATTGAATAAATGCTAAAAAGAAATCTTCTCTTTTAAGTTTTGTTTTTTTCAACTGCTCAGTTATTATTTGTAAATATTCTGTCTGGTTGTCCTATGACATGTGTTGTTAAAATACAACTAGATACCACAGCTCCTTCATGCATCTTTCTCACACACACAAAATCAATCTAAAAAAAATGACTTCCATTTGTAAACACCTTTCACAACTGTGCGATTAAAGTACTTGTGGTCATTGTTGTAATGTAGGAAAAAGCATTTGGCAATCCTCAGTGCTTATAGCCCAAATGAAAGTTCCAACTCCAAGCAGAATAACAGGTCAATAAGAGGGAAACGTTATGGTTAAATCTTTTATGCTCCCCCCACCCCCACTAGAGCTATACCTTGAGTGCCCTACCATCCATTCTTAATTAGCACATTCGTTTAGATAATATCACCAACTTCAACACCTACGTGTTCTTTTGTTCTGTTGTCTGTGACATCTTTTGATGATCTGCTTCTATCACTGCTTGTTTGTTCCTACAACCACACCACCCCCCTCCACTTCTCTCCCCCCACCCAAACTCCCCCCCACCCCCCCACACACCTTAAGCCAGCTTATATTTCACCCCTTCCTTGGATTCACCTAGTTCTGTTGAAGGGTCATGAGGACTCGAAACGTCAACTCTTTTCTTCTCCGCTGATGTTGCCAGACCTGCTGAGATTTTCCAGGTAATTCTGTTTTTGTGATGGACAATAAATGCTGGCCTATCCAGTGAAGCCCATATTCTGTGAATGTATTAAAAAAACATAACCCCCGCTTAAATGTGTACCACATTCGTCTTCCTTCAGACCACAACTGCAAATAAAAAAATTCTCAAAACTCACTGATAAATTTGATTATATAACTGTCAGAATGTAACCATAACGTTTCCCTCTTATTGACCTGTTATTCTGCTTGGAGTTGGAACTTTCATTTGGGCTATAAGCACTGAGGATTGCCAAATGCTTTTTCCTACATTACGACAATGACCACAAGTACTTTAATCGCATAGTTGTGAAAGGTGTTTACAAATGGAAGTCATTTTTTTTAGATTGATTTTGTGTGTGTGAGAAAGATGCATGAAGGAGCTGTGGTATCTAGTTGTATTTTAACAACACATGTCATAGGACAACCAGACAGAATATTTACAAATAATAACTGAGCAGTTGAAAAAAACAAAACTTAAAAGAGAAGATTTCTTTTTAGCATTTATTCAATATGAGCTATTATTCTGGACTGGGTTTCAGTGACTGATGGATTTACTGATTATTTTTAACATCGGTAATACCAAGCATGTTGAAGAGGTTTTTTTTTACCTAAGAACAGACATTGCAGCTGAAGTCACCCAAATATGCACACATCATTGTGAATGGCGACCATTTTTTTTTTGTCCAGTGGGGAGGTTCCTGGTGTTCTAATGGAATATACTTTGGGTGTAATTTTCCAGACTTAGTCTCTGAGTTCCCCAATCAATCAGGGAGGCCAGGCAAGATGAGATGTCTAATCAGACAATGAAGGATCTCTATTCAAAGGGACGTAATGGTAGGGTTCACAGTGGCAGCAGTGGCTGAGACATTGAAGATGCCAGTGAGAAAGAGGAAACATTTGCAGGCTGAAGGCAAGATGTGGAAAGGCTGCCCCCGCCTCCCTCTCTGTTCTTTGACTTATCCCTGAGCATTATGTTGAATGCAGTGAGGACCTGAGGAGGAGGCCAGTCAGCTTCATCAGGCAGGGGTAACTGCGAGTTGAAGAGGCAGTGAGCAATGTGGGTGAGGTGCAAAGGACCTGAATCCAGTGCTGCAAAGGTTTCAATGATCCCATGAGCTCCAGCAAGGTGAATGTTCTGCATCACCCTGCTGGTAACCATCACTGTCTCACCTGTCTAGCATTCTCCTGAACCACACACCTATGACCTTGCTGATATACACATTATTTTCTCTCCAGCTTTCACCTTAAATCTACATCTCAATAGACATCACTCACACACCATCATTCTATTTCCCCCTTACATCCATTCCTTCCCGTCACCCTCCTCAGATGTTCACCCTCTATCCTCAGCACTCGGATCATTCCTCACACTCCCAAATCTCTGCCTTTTCACATTGCAGGAGAAAAGAGCCCACAACTCCAGGGAGAGGCAGAGAACTGAGGATGGAGCTGCAGCCATGGTCACCCTGACACCATGGAGGAGGAAGTCCTTGAGATCGGCAGGATGGCATCAGTGTAGGACATTGGTGATGGAGAGATGGGGGTAGCCCAGTGATCTGGTAACAGCATTAGCTATCACTCTACCACTTTGTACTTAACCATCACTCACGTTGAATGGATGTCATCAGTACATTAAATGTCATGATCTGCATTATGCTAACTTGAGACCCAATTTCACCTACATTCAGCACCAACTCATGCCTCTCATCTCTCATGCATTGACAATGCCAACAGAGAAAATGAGCACTCTGAGGATGCACCATCACATGACTCCTGTACCCTCCACCTCGGTGTGTCCAGCATCTCAGATAGACAACCTGAAAAAGGGTCATGCAGACACGAAACCTTAACTCTGTTTCTGTCTCCACAGGTGCTGTCAGACCTGCTGAATTTTTCCAGCGTTTCCTGTTTTTATTCCTTTGTGCTAGGTATGACTCTAACCAGTGGACAGTTTTTCCCCTTTATTCCCATTGACTTCAGTTTTATTAGGGCTCCTGCATGCCACACTTGGGTAACTGCTGCCTTGATGTCAAAGACACTCTCACTTCACCAATAGAATAGGAGCATGGTGGCACTGCTACTGAACTCATGATCCAGACACAGGATCAATTCCCACAACAGCAGCATATAATGACTGGACCATCACGGCTCATTATTAAACCTGTCTGGTTCAGGGAAGGAAAGCTGCTGTCCTGAACCAATCTAGCCTACATATGACTCCAGACCCTCAGCAATGTGGTTGACTTATCACTGCCCTCTGAAGTTGTATCAAAATCCACGACAGAAAATAAGTTTAAAATTGTGAAAGAATCCGCAGCCACGGGGAGGCCATTCCCAACAATGGCTAAGGAACCTCGACACTGAGGAAAGAATCATCAAAAAGGTGTAATCTCCAAAAATAGGGAAAGATTTCTCAACAATGGATACAAATTCTTGACAATGGAGAAAGAAGCATCGGCCAAGGGGAAAAGTTCCTGGCAATTAGGAAAAGACCTCCGGCATCAGGGAAAGAATCCTCAACAATAGGGAAATAGACTTAGAAGGCTTCCCGCATCTGGAGATGCATGAGGCAGACAAAGCACATGCCTACATCGGTTTTCCGTAGCTTGTTTTTCCAGGAACAGCTCGCTAGCCTGAAGCCAGAGGTGATAGTTTAAGGGGCACCACTCTGCATCAAGCATGGCTGACCAGGAGTCTCTCCCCCTCTTACCACATGCCATAGGCTTATTAGAAGTATTTGCAGGTTGACATCCAACCTGTTAGGCCTCATTACAAACAGATCTTCCGTGGCCATCAAGTCTTGGAGTGGGAGGCAAACTTGGAGTTTCTGGCTCAGAGGTGGGTCCACAAGCCTTCCTCTAAAAAGGGAAATAATTGCAGATAATATTTTCAAGGGTTGCACACAGATGTCTAAGAGGAATGGAAAGAGCAGATAAATGGAGACCTAGGGAGGTAATAGTTTGGAACTATGAAGACAAGTCATTGAAGAGATGCTCTGACTCTGATTGTATAAAGTAGAGTGGAAGCAGTTACCAGAGGATATCATTTGTGACTTTGGCTTGAGACTGGAGTATTGAAAGAATAAGTATCCCTTGCAATATATGATGCTCCTCAATTCTACAGCGTCTGGCTAACTTTTGGCGATCCCAAGTTAATCTGTTGGGTATCACAAATTTGCAGATGGTTTTACCTCATTTCATTCAAGATAAAACAACCACAGTAACATGAATGCTTAACTTCTTCAAAACATTTGTGTTAAATATGGATGGAGTTGTTTCAGAGAAACACTTATTGATGGTATGGTCAAACTCGTGTTGTTTAAGTTGAAGTTGTTTGTGTTATTTCCAAATCCTCCAGATTGTCCAGTTTGCTTTTCAATTGACAGAAAATGATTACAAATTCCTTTTGGGTACATTGTGAAGAGCTCATTCCTTCACCACTCATCCTTGACTTGTTGTTGCCCATAGCTGCATCTTTAACAAGAATTCACAATCACCATGTTGTCTTCAGGTCTAGTTTGAGTTTCAAAAGAAAGATTTATTGGCCCCTTTTTCAAACTGAGAGAAATATTGGCCTAGGTTTTTCCTACATGTTTACTTACTGCACCATTCATGCATAATGCATGACTATAAACAACATCCATACCAGTATACATAATAAATGAACATTGCCTTGTTGATTTTTACATGCAGGGAAGGGATTAAAGACATTGACTTGATCTATTTCATTTTGTATTTGATCAGCTTCAAACAAATTTGTGTAACAAAATTTATGTACCACTTTCCACAGCATTGCTTTTAAATTGCATTATATAACAATAATACCAAATAAAAAATGCATTTGAAGATTTTCAATGCAATGTAATATCAGATTATGTGGAAGTGATTTGCACAAAGCACCAAATTAATTTAGCTTTCTTATAACAAATGTAAGTTCAGCATAAACCATTTATATACAAAAGTGATAACTTGTACAAAAAAAGCACTACATATTCCCTTTGGGATGGATGAGAGTTGGCAGAGTCTCTTTGGGGTCATTTTGTTCCAAAATAATAGTCTTGGTGATGGTATATTGGAAGGAGGTTGTCCTATGGGACAGATTGGTAAATCAATGTCTGACTGAGACAGACATAGTATTGCATGTTTGAGGACTGACTATCAAGACTGACTCACAAATGGAATCTGGAGGATTTATTGGAAGCATAGAATTCCCCCCGATAACCCAGCAAGTCAATGGTCAAATCAGCAGAGTGGTTCCAGCATGGAAAACTGCTGGAGAAAGTTGTAATGGTTAATTCTGTCATTATAGAAGTTTAAACTCTAACAGTGCTATTCTGCAGCAGCTGCTGCTTCTCTGCCTGGCCTCATGTCCTCCATTTCATCGTCCAGATCAAGGGGAACCCCCTATCAAGAAATCCTTCCTCCTGGTGGCTCCTATAAACTCTCCAGTAAGATGGAGTGACCCAGTTTTTTCAGGTAAAGTCTTCAGAGAATTTGTGGAATAAGCATTGCTCACGTGTTGGTGAAGTCTTTCAAAGCTCCAGAAAATCTCCAGATGTGTTGCAGAGATCCTCTCCACAATGTCAACAGCAATGACCATGAAATGGTGAGGTCCCATTATTAGGACATGGAATTGACATCAACACCATGAGCAGAATCATCCCAGGTTTGCACGGAGTACGGTAGCGGCCGGAAAAAAAGGACGTTTTACCTGCAGGCCATAATGGCAGCTTTTTGCGCTGTGTTGTCCCCTGCCTGGCACGTCCTGCCTTGTTAATAATGCATTCCCGGTAAACACGCCAGTTCGCTGGCAAGGCGGCCTCTGATTCTTCCACCCCGCCTCAGGCTGTCACCTCTGGCTTTCAGTAAGCCAGGCACCATATTTAAAGGGAGCCCCTGCACAGAGCTAGCTCTCTTCAAAGGATTGAAGGCTGCTGGGAACTGATGGCTGCCAAAGGGAGGAAACATGCTGTCCCCATATTTGGTGACACCTCTCTTGAGCGCCTACTGATCGCAGTGGAGGCCTAACATGAGGTCCTCTACAAACTCTCTGGGCAAAGATCAACAAGCAAGGTCATCAATCCAGCATGGCAGGCAGTAGCAGCACCAATGCCCTGCAAAAGAGGACAGCCACTGAGTGCCGAAAGAGGATGAATAATCTCCTCTGTTCTGTCAGAGTAATATCACTCTTCTCATCACTCTCAACTCACACATTGACAGACCCATCACACATCCACAGGGATCTCACTCACTGCCAATTCAAGGGACATCACCATTCACTCTCTCATACACACCTTTATCTGCCCAATGAACTGTGTCCTCATCCCAGGTTTGCACGGAGTGCTGTAGCGGCCGGAAAAAAGGACGTTTTACCTGCAGGCCATAATGGCGGCTTTTTGCGCTGTGTTGTCCCCTGCCTGGCGCGTCCTGCCTTGTTAATAATGCATTCCCGGTAAACACGCCAGTTCACTGGCAAGGCGGCCTCTGATTCTCCCACCCCACGTCAGGCTGTCACCACTCACCATCCACACATGCCAAGCACCTTATTAGTTGGCCTGGCAGGCATCCTGCTTACACTCTATCTGTATTCATGCAGGACAGACAGGCACACAACAAAAGGGAGAGGCTGCAGACTGGTGGAGTAATGCCTGACATCAAGGCTTTCACAGACTTTGAAAATAGAGTCATCCAGCTTGCCGGCAAAGATCTGGATTTTTCCTGTGCTGACAGTGAGGTCAGTGGTGCTCAACCAAGTGAGGATCCAGCAGTGCAAAATTCATCAGATAACCATGCTGTGAGTCAGTTCCCTGTTCTGCAGTCCCCTGACATGCACTAAATAACTCCCCTTGCTTTTGCAAGCACATCTGGGAAACAGCTGAGAGGGTCCATGACCCAGGCCCTCAACTCAAGCCCCAAAGACACATCAGAAGAAGAGACTGATGACATCCTCACAGTGCTCACCCACATCCTCCGCCAGCTCAGAGACCCACACCTCAGTGGGTCTAGCTCGAGAGTAGCCTTGCGGTTATAGTCTAGTGAACACATCACACTGTCTTATCCACAGGGTGCCGCAGCAGGGACTTCCCCAGCTTCTGGCTCTTGGAAGACTGCTGGAGGCCAGAAATCTCTGAGTCCAAGTCAGATGACAAGCATCTGGAATTGGTCATGCCTCAGCTGTTGGAGCTACAAAGGCAAGTTTGAGAACATCAGGAAGAGAGATCTCTTCTGCACTCCTCAACTTGCAAGGCACGATGGAGGAGTCCATCTGCCTTCAGTGTGAGGTGATAGTGCCAGCATGCCAATGGACCTAGGTCAATACTGGTAAGATGACAGTTACCATGGAGACCTTGGTCCAGGACATCTACCTGCATTGCTGCATAGGCTGAACTCCATCATTGATGCCATAATTGGCCTCCAACAGTGTCAACAAGAGAGGGGTGTGGGCAGCTCAATCTCACTCCAGCTTCCCCTTCACCTCAAGGAGTCAGCCAGAGGCCCTCAGGTACCCATAAGGGAGGAGGATCAGCAGGTGCACACCCTGGGGCCATCCAACCAGATGATTCCGGGAGCGTCCAGCCCACCCGAATCCCCTTTCCCTGTGACCTCAGCAGCTCAAGCTCTACAGGTCAAGGAGGGTACCACTGCCACACAGCAGGATCACAAAAGCAGGTGGGGGCCCCCATGGGCTCAGCCCTCCAGAGGATGCCCACCAAGGTCATCACAGACAGGGCGTAGCAGTCAGTCTCTACTGTGGATATCAGGGAAACACCAAGACATAGCGGCAGGGTTAGAAGGTTAAGAAAATGTAGCTGCACAGCCTGGGCAATGAACGTTAACCACTTGTACATAATGTTGACTTGTAAGTAAACTCCCAACAATGTCACCCTGTCTATGGCTCCTTGTTATGATGAGAAGTATTTGTGTCAGTCTGAAGTGAAATCTTGGTCCCTGCACAAGATTAAGGCAGGCTCTCAGTCCAGGGCCTCTTCCCTGTGCTTTGTGCAACCTTCCCAGTACTCTGATGGTGCGCCTTCTCTTTCACTAGTCACATCAGTCATGCCTGCATCTCAATGGGGCTTATCATTGCTGCCAGAATGTCCTGGGCCGGTGGTACAGAGTTCCGTCATTCTCTCTGTGTGCTCTCAGCACCTTTGAGGTGCGCTGGCCCCTATCTCATCAACATCTATATCCAGTGACAGCATGGTCCTGAAGGCCTCAGCTCATGAAGGATGCCATAGAATCAGGAGAAGTTAGTTACCCCACTGTATCTACATGATATGACCCTGTTCGCAGAGCACAAGCGAGGTGCCATCAGCCAGACAGGAGTTAGACATTCACATTAGCTATGTAAGGTTCTATAGAGTCCCCTCAATGCATGTCATTATTATCCTCTACAAATCTAACAGCTAAGTGGGCTGCTCAAGCATGCCTGCCTCGTCTGGACAATGCGATAGCTTCATCACTGTCATCCTCGACTTTGAGGACCTCCTTGCCTTCATCCCCATTGACATCCTCCTCATCGGCTGCAGCTCTTCCATCTCCTCCTCAGGCTGCTCCTTTCCCCGTTGCAGTGCCAAGTTGTGAAGGCTGCAGCAGGCAACGATGATGCATGGCACCCTCTGTGGACTTTATTGCAAGGCTCTACCATACTGGTCCAGGCACCGGAATCTCATGTTCAGCATTCAAATGGCTTGCTCCACTGAAGTATGAGTTGCAGCATGAGCTTTGTTGTACCTTCTCTCTGTTGCAGTCTGAAGCCACCACATGGGCAGCATCAGCCACATCCTCTGCGGGTATCCCTTGCCCCCGAGGAGCCAACCCTGTAGCCTCTGTGGACCCTGGAAGACATCAGGGATCTGAGACCTACTGAGAATGTAGGAGTTGTGGACACCCCCTAGGAACCATGCGCAGACCTGCAGGATACATTTGCTGTGGTCGCAAACCAACTGAACATTCACTGAGTAGAAGCCCTAACGGTTGACGTAGTTGACTGCTTAGAACCATAGAACCATAGAACACTACAGCACAGAAAACAGGCCATTCAGCCCTTCTAGTCTGTGCCAAAATATTATTCCGCTAGTCCCATTGACCTGCACCTAGTCCATAACCCTCCAGACCTCTCCCATCCATGTATCTATCTAATTTATTCTTAAAACTTAAGAGTGAGCCCGCATTTACCACATCAGATGGTAGCTCATTCCACATTCTCACGAATCTCTGAGTGAAGAAGTTCCCCTTAATGTTCCAGCTAAACCTTTCCCCTTTCACCCTAAAGCCATGTCCTTTCGTGTTTATTTCTCCTAATCTAAGTGGAAAGAGCCTACTCGCATTTACTTGTTGCCATTGTTATGACACAGCAGTTGGTAAAGGCTGAGTTTGTTTAAATCCCAGAGTGAAACAACTGTCATAACCTATATTTTTCATTGGTGTGTTTGAGGTGCAGCTCTAAATTCGGGAATAAGACCATTGAGCCTCAAGAGGGTTTTTAGTGGCCTTAAAAGTGGATAAATCCACAAGCCTGGATGAGATGTATCCCAGGCTATTGAGGGAGACAAGGGAAGAGATATCAGGGGCCCTGGCTGTAATTTTCAAATCCTCTCTGGCCACGGGTGAGGTGCCAAAGGACTAGAGAACCGCTAATGTTGTCCCATTATTAAAAAAGGGAGGAAGGGATAAACCAGGAAATTACAGGCCAGTCAGTCTAACCTTGGTGGTTGGGAAGTTGCTAGAAAGAATTCTGAGGGACAGAACATAACTGCACTTGGAGAGACATGGATTAATCAGGGATAGTCAGCTTGGATTTGTTAAGGGAAGGTCACGTTTGACAAATTTGATTGAATCTTTTGAGGAGGTAACCAGGAGTGTTGATGAGGGTAATGCATTTGATGTGGTCTACATGGGCTTTAGAATAGCTTTTGATAAGGTCCCTCATGGCAGACTGGTCAAGAAAGTAAGAGCCCATGGGATACAAGGCAAAGTGGCACATTGGATCCAAAATTAGCTGAGAGGCAGGTGATGTTAGAGGGATGTTTCTGTAACTGGAAGTCTGTTTCCAGTGGGGTTCTGCAGGGCTTGGTGCTGGAGCCCTTGCTGTTTGTGGTGTATATAAATGATTTGGACTTAAATGTAGAGGGTATGATCAAGAAGATGCAGATGACACAAAAATTGGTTGGCTGGTAAATAGTGAGGAGGGTAGCCGTAAACTGCAGGAGGATATCAATGGACTGGTCAGGTGGGCAGAGCGGTGGCAAATGGAATTCAACCCGGAAAAGCGTGAGGTAATGTATTTGGGGATGGCTAACAAGGCAAGGGATTACACTAAGAACGGTAGGACTCTGGAAAGTACTGAAGGTCAGAGGGACCTTGGTGTGCAGATCCCTGAAGGTAGCAGGGCAGGTAGATAAGGTGATTAAGAAGGCATATGGGATACTTGCCTTTATTAGCTGAGGCATAGAATACAACACCAGGGAGGTTATGCTGGAACTGGTTAGGCCAAAACTGGAGTACTGTGTGCAGTTCTGGTCACCACATTATAGGAAGGATGTGATTGCACAGGAGAGGGTACAGAGGAGATTGACCAGGGTGCTGCCTGGGCTGGAGGGTCTGAGCTATGAGGAAAGATTGGATAGGCTGGGTGTTGTTTTCCTTGGAGCAGAGAAGGTTGAGAGGGGACCTGATAGATGTGTATAAGATTATGAGGGGCATTGATAGGGTGGATAAGAAGGCATTTTTTCCATTAGGGGTCAATAACCAGGGGGCCTATTAGGTAAGAGGGAAAAGGCTAAGAGGGGAGTTGAAGACAAATTTTTTCACCCAGAGAGTAGTGGAAGTCTGGAACTCACTGCCTGAAAGGGTGGTTGAGTCAGAAACTCATATCATTTAAGAAGTATTTAGATATTCACATGCGTTGCCATAGCCTCCAGGGTTATGGGCCAAGTGCTGGAAAATGGGATTAGTGTATTAATCTTTGTTGACTGGCGTGGACACGATGGGCCAAATGGCCTCCTTCTGTGCTGTAAATGTCTATGAGTCTATGAGCGCTGTGCATAGCTAGTGAGCACTCACTTCCAAGTTTCCTTCGAAGTTCAGCTCACCAGGTGCATGCCTTTTAAATGCTGTTGTGAAATATGTTGGTATGCAGTGCCTGGATGATCCAACGTGGGGGGATGATTCTGGTGGTCAGTCAAGATGATGAGATGCAAATGCATAGAAATTAGGTTCCCAACGTTGGACGGTGGGAAAGGCAGCCTGCCATTGACAGGCAGAGTGGATGATCGCAAATTGGCTTCACAATGGCATAAAACCAATTTCTGGCCTACACGCCATATTGTCCGCTCATGCCCACCATGATGCCTGACGCCAAGGGGAGCAGAGAATTCTGGCCCATATTTTGCTCCTGTTCAGGAGAGGATGTTAGTTGAAGTGGCAGCCTTCAAAATATCTTGCCAACTCTTAATGAGCAGGTATTTTAAGTGATAATCAGTTTTTAAATGATCCTCTGAACAGCCTTTCCTATGGTTGACTTCAATTCCTTTAAGAAACCATTATGCTCAATGCTGACCAACTTGGCATTTCAGCTTAAAATCTCGGCTTGGCCACCTCAGAGGTTCTTTAGCATTTAAAATATCTATCGTAAATCACCCCTTCTTCCTGAACTAGTGTAATAGTGTAAAACGAGTGATAGTGAGTTGGCAGCCTGTTAGATATCTCGCTCCATTTGTATTCTAGGAGATGGGTAAGAGAAGCTGATGATTTGTTACGAAATGATTTACAGCAATGGTCAAGTCAGGATCTACTTCATGGTTTCCAAACCTCTCCAGCCCATTGGGATTTTCCTCACCTCATATCTAAGCCTTTTTTAAAGTAACTGATTGATCCCGTTGTTAGTCAACAACTCAATTATCATTGTATCAGCTGATTGCCAGGATGATAGAAGGTGACTTTGATGGACTGTGGTATTTTATCATCAACATTTCCAATGTTCCTATGGGAATTCTTTAAAGGATTCCAGTAATGCTGCATGATTTAAATGAGGAAGGCAAGTTCCTGAGGACAAAACAAAAACAGATGTAGCAAAACCTGAGGCATTTTGTTCGCACATGTCACATTTCATGAACCTACCATTACACAGCCTCTGCTTCAACAGACAGACTATTACATAACGATGCCATCTGCAATTTGACCTGCAGACAACTTGAATCACAGGGAAGACACATCCCTCGAGCATGTATCAAGCTTTAATATTACTACCTCTTTCCAAGCTTTCACTGAGGATACATACTAATTCCGTCACATTGGCTGTGAAAAGGAGAGGCCACAGAACATTTCCCAGGTTTCCCAAGAGTTCAGAGAAGTGCACTTGGCAACCAGATAGCGAACTATGAAGCCTGTGTATCACATTCTGAGAGGCAGGTGCACTTTGGCCCTCTGGGAACAAACTATTCCTTGCACTAACCTCACATGATGACATGACAACAGTGACAACACTTCAAAATAGTATTTCATTGGTTGTAAAGTGCTTTGGCAAGAGGTCATGAAAAGCACTAGACAAATGGCAACCTCTTTCTTCACATCACTTTGGAAACCACCAAGACCATTGATTAAATAACTTCAAGCATTTTTCAGAACTGTTTTTTTAATGTTTATAACTTTTTGGGCTGACCATAATACCTCTTGAGACCTGTGCAGCCATTTTTCAATGCCTGCCCTAAGTGGGATCATCAATGGGGGCAGAAATACTGTGGGCGGAATTTTCCAAGCCCACTGGCGGTAGGTGTGATAGGTGGTGCAGAAAATGTGGCACAGCCTGCTTCATGATGGCACAAAGGCAGGTCGCAATCATCCACTCAGCCTGCCAATGGCAGGCCGTTTCCCACCATCAATCGGCGGAGAGCTAATTGTAATAATACAATACAATATAATTAAAAGACCATCCTGCCAGGCTCTTGGAACCCTGCCGTATCATCCGTCCACATCAGTGGGAAGGCACTCTGATGTGTTTCACAACAGCACACAGGCAACGTGCACTTGGTGGCATTCACCTTGGGGGAACTGAGGTGAGTGAGCAGCGGCATTCTCCACAGTTCGCCCGTTGTTTACAGGCATTTGGGGGGGGGCACTGATGCCTGGCCCTGGAGGCGACTGCTTAGGGTGGGGGCAGGGGGGTGGGAGAAGCAGGGGGGGTGCACACGGGGATCCTGGGCAAGTGCTGGCCAGCCTCGGAGGCAACCGTTTTCGGTGCGAGGGCTTAAGTGCTGCCCTAGCGCTATATCCCGCACACAGGCAATTGAGGTGGGGGGCACACATTAGGGAAACCTGTATAAACTGACCATGCCTCTTCAACTGAGACAGATCAGGCACAGCCACAATGATATGATTAGGGTCAGGCTCCTAGTCTGCCCACCCATGCAAGCTATGGGGAGGCACCAAAGGGCCACCAAGCGCTCCACACCTTATCCTCCCCCACCCACACCCCCACCCCAACCAGCACAGACTGCGATGTACACCATCACTTTATTGGACCCGCGGAGCAGTTGGACTGCACACATTATACAATCTCCTCGCCAGCACTAGCCATCTAACAGTCACTGCTGGAGGCGCTCACAGCTCCTTGCAATCTCAGCAACCCGGTTTGGACCAGTATCCTTCATGTCACAGGTTGACAGGGCAGCCATGCAGCGCCTCATCTGCGGCCATCCGAGGGGTGACCAGCATTCTCCGGGGAGCGTTAAGGGGCAGTCACACAGGGACAGGAAAGGTGCTAAGTACAGCCATGATAACCACGTCTCTCTCGCTTTCATGCTGCAGGAGGACTACGTCAGGATCATGGATCCTGGTGTCCTAGCTGTATGCCTGATGGCCGACAGTGACTGTAGAAGACGGAGGAGAGAGCGACTGAGGCACCTGACCGCGCAAAGGTCAGAGCAGCAAACTCATGAAGAAGGGGCAGCAGGGACCCCCGCACCTGCTGCCCAGGAGAGACAGTGAGCTACGGCTGGTCAGTGCCTAGCGACACCCAGGGTCTATAGACTCAGCCTGACATTCCTGCAGATGACTGAGAACCAGTGTCGCCAACAGCTGCGCATGTCAAGGGCCCTGGTGGCTCACATCTGCCACTTACTGCAGGACTTGGCACCAAGGGGACATGGAGGGCATCCACTGCCAGTGGCTGTGAAAGTGACTGTGGCACTCAATTTCTGTGCCAGTGGCTCCTTTCAGGGCTCCACAGGTGACCTCTGTGGGATTTCACAAGCCTCCACCCACAAATGCAGCCATGAGGTCACAGAAGACATCTTCTCCCTGACACACAACTTTGTGCATTTCACCCGGGACCGGGACAGCCAGGATGCAAGGGCCATTGGATTCGCCCTGAGCTCGGGATTCCCACAGGTGCAGGGTGTGATTGACCGCACTCATGTGACACTCAGGTCTCCGTCGCTATACCCAGGGGACTTCATCAACCACAAGTGCTTCCACTCACTGAACGTGCAGCTGGTGTGCGACCCCAGAAACACATCCTGCAGGTGTGCGTACAGTTTCCAGGGAGTGTGCACGACGCCTTCACCCTGAGTCACTCGCAGATCCCTGGAGTCTTCCAGGTCCATAGAGGCTGCAGGGTGGCTCCTCGGGAACAAGGGCTACCCGCAGAGGCCTTGGCTGATGACACCCATGCAGCGGCCTCAGACTGCAGCAGAGCGATGCTGTAAGGAGGCTCATGCTGCAGCTCGCAAATTGGTGGAGCAGATCATCAGGATGCTGAAGATGTAGTTCCGGTGCCTGAACTGGTCTGGTGGAGCCCTGAAATACAGTCCGCAGAGGGTATCACACATCGGCATCATCTGTTGTGCCCTTTACAACCTGGCGCTGCATCAAGGAGAGGAGCTGGCTGAGGAGGAGATTGAGGAGCTGCACGTCTCCTCTGATGTGGAGGACGCCGAAGGGGATGAGGGTGAGTGGGTCCTCGGTGGTGACAATGACAGGGATGAGGCTCTCGCACTGGCTAGACGAAGAAGGCACACTCGAGAGGTCCTCATGGCTGCCAGATTTGTGGAGAATGATGACGACATGCAGTGAGGTGTCCCCATAGACCCTCACATCGCAGTTGTGAACGTTTGACTCCAGTCTGGCTTATGGCAGGGCCAATACCCTCTGTGAGAATCTCCCTGTCATGGAGATGCAGTGGAGGCCCTAACAGTCGCTCATTCACAGGAGGATGATGATGACATGCCGTGAGGACACTCCATGGATCTTCACATAGCTTCTGAGAATGTCTGACTCCTGTCTGGCTGAGGGCAGCTCACTTGCGCTCAGTGATCTGGGCCATCTCAGAGATGCAGCCATGAAACTTTAGGCACATCTGATGCTGTGTCTGCCTTCAGCACCTCAGCCCTTCGGGAGCTGGAGCACAGAGTCACTGGTCGCAGATGCTGTTGAGATGGGGGCCAGCCCCACGTTAAAGGTGCTGAGAGCACATATAGAGTATGAGGGAACTCTGTGGCGCCTGCCGACTACATTCTGGCAGCAAAGACCAGCACTGCCGAGGTGCAGGCATCAGTAATGTTTCCAGGAAGTGTGAGGCCGGACCATCACTTTGGTCTGAAGGCTGCACAAAGCACAGGGAAGAGGTCCTGGAGTGAGACGAGACACCTGCCTTTATCTTGTGGAGAAAGGTTTCACATCTGAGTGACAAGAACACTGCTCATCAGAACAAGGAGCCACAGGCAGGGAGACATTCTTAGGAGTTTATTGACAATAGTGAACATTATGTACAAGTGATCAACACCCATGGCCGGGCTGTGCAACTACTTTTACTTAACTTTCCTAACCCTGCTGTTACGTCTTGGTGCTCCCCGGATATCCACAGCGGAAGTGGGGGCAGCCTGCTGACTGCGACGGCCTATCTGTGATGACCTTGGCGGGTGTACTCTGGAGGGCCTAGACTTGGTGGGCCCCAGCCTGCTTTCAGGGTCTTGCTGTGTGGCAGTGGCACCCTCCTCAGCCTGTGGAGCTGGAGCTGCTGAGGTCACAGGAAGAGAGGATTCAGATGGGCCAGACACTCCCAGAGTCACCTGGGTGGATGGCCCCTGTGTGCACCTGCTGATCCTCCTCCCTATGGGTGCCCGAGGGCCCCTGGCTAACTCCATGAGTGGAAGTGAGATCAAGCTGCCCAGCACCCCTCTCGCATACACACTCCTGGAGGCCAACTATGGCAGCAGTGCAGGAGTGAAGTCCTGGACCAAGGTCTCCATGGCGGCCACCAACCTGTCAGTGTTGACCTCAGTGCGTTACAATGCTGGCGCTATCGCCTCAGCCTGAAGACGGACGGACTCCTCCATCGTGCCTTGCAATCTGACGAGAGCAGCGGACAGCCCTTCCTGATGTTCCCGAGCTTGCCTTTGCAGCTCCAGCAACTGTGACATGACCAAGTTCAGAGGCTCGTCATCTGACTCGGACTCAACTACGTTCTGGCCTCCAGCAATACTCTGAATGCTGGGGACCTGGGAAGCCCCTGCCTCCGCCTGCTGTGGATCAGACTGTGCAATGTGATCCCGAGGCTACTCTAGAGCTAGGTATTTGTCTGTGCGCTGGTGGGGGGTGTGGGTGAGCGCTGTGATGGGACTTCAGGGAGGGTGCCTTCAGATTCCTCTTCAGAAGTTTTTTCGGAGCTTGATTGGAGGCCCTGGGTCATGGATTCTGTTGGCTGTTTGGCAGACGTGCCTGTGAAAGCAAGGGGAGATAATTAGTGCATGGCAGTGGCTTGTGAAATAGGACACATCACTCACGGCATGGTTATCTGATGGATGTTGCACTGCTGGATCCTCACTTGGCAGAGCAGCGCCGACCTCACCGTCGGCACAGGACCAGTCCCGGTCATCACTGACCAGCTGGATGGCTGTTTTCAATTTCTGTCAGAACTTTGATTTCCCGTATCCTTCTCTCTGTGACCTTTCCCTCCTGTTGTGAGCCAGTTTGTCCTGCATGGATAGAGATATGAAGGTGTATCAGGACTCCTGCCAGGCCGGGTGATAGGTATGTCTGGCCTGTGTGGGTGGTGAGTGGTTCCATGGATGGGATGAGGACAATGACGGTGTGTGTGAAAGAGTGAATGGTGATGTCCCTTGTACTGGCAGTGAGTGATGGCCCTGTGTATGTGTGATGGGTTTGTGAGTGATGAAAAGAGAGACTTACGCTGGCGAAATGGAGGAGATCATTCATCCTTTTGTGGCACTGGGTGGCTATCACCCTCTGCAGGGCGTTTGTGCTGACCACCACTGCCACCGCCTCCCAAGCCGGATTGGTGACTTTGCTGCCCATCCTGCAGTCAGAGCGGGGGTAGAGCACATCCTGGCGGGCCTGCCATGGCATCCAGCGGTCACTCGAGGGACCCGTAGTTGAAGCGGGGGACTATAATCTTGTTTCCTTTGCTGGCCACGTCTCCCGGGCAGTGGCGGTGAGCTGTGGCAACGAGCGCTTTGCTGGTGGCTGCCTTTTAATTTTGGCAGCTGGCATGATGCAATAGCAGGGTGATGGCGGGCAGGCAGGCGAATGAGAGCCCGCTCGCCATGGAAACGGCGTGTTTCGTGGGAGTGAATAAATAATGAGGTGGGTTCGGGACAATACAACATGAAAACCCGCCATTTTCGTCAACGGGTAGGACACCATTTTACCTGCCTGCTACCGCACTTAGTGCAATTCTGGGAAAATTCAGCCCTGTTAGTTGTATCCCACATTACATAAAGGACCTGACCCTGGATGTGCCAGGATTCTGCTGCAGCAGAAATTCCCAGCCATTCATTCTATGTTGAATGATAGCCAATCAATATCTTCTGCAGTAACAAGCCTTTGTTAAGACAAGACAATAATTGATTACATAAACTGTTTAATTCAACCTCAGTTTCAACCCTGTTTGCATTGTAAGGTATCTGAATTATTTTCTGGTGCCTTTAAAAACTTCTTACTGTTTGTCTTCCTTGGCTATGCCTAACTCTAGGCCCTTTTGCTGTTATTTTTCTCTGAGCACTTTTTGGAGATTCCTGTAATCCTTTAGTGAGTTCCCTAACCCTGCATCATACAATAGAGCTCATCATTCTTGTTTCATCTTGCATTACCTTATTATTTATTTATCCTTCAGTTTGTATTCATTAATCTTTGGCAGGCCTTTGTCCTGCAACTGAAGCTTGGGTTTAAACTCTTTCCTCATTCCTTTTCAATTGCTTTTTTAAAGTTGTATTTCTGATGCCTGTTAATGTCAAGTCATGTCAAATTTAACCATGCCCTCAGCCCTGAGGTGCTGAGAAAAATAGCACAGGGATGTTCTCTTCATACATGTTTATTTTTCTATTCTTTGTGAAGATGATATCAAAGACTATTAAATGTACTATTGACATTCGGTGGCACATCATCAATACTGCACTAATCTTTAATTTTTACTGCACTGACAAACAAGGCATTTAAGATGTCTTTGATCTATTGTTTGTGATGGAAAATCAACCACCTTTATGGAGAGATGATGTACTCCAACCACTATATATCACGAGTTTATTACTCAATTTAAAGGAAGTAGTATAACGGGTTGGGGGCAGGAGGGATGTAATTAAAACAAACTGTAGATGGTAAAATAATATTTACAATACTGATTAGCAGTGTTGACTGGGCCATATATCATTATATATGTCGATAAGTTGCACTGAAAGTTATAATATTACATCCTTCCATCATGGTGAGAAGGTACATGTCTAATGTCTACCATATACCTGAGGAGGGAAGAAGACTTGAGATGACTGACACTGCAAGATGTTGAGACAAAGCATGTCCCTAATTACAGGGATTAGCTACTGTGATTGGATTAAAGGGCGTGGTAATAAGCAGCAACTGAAGCTTTGCACCTCCATCTGGTTGGAGATGCAAAGTAGGGATTTTGTTGTGAGTCTGTGTTGCGAGAAAAGGATGGAGACATCCAGTTACACATTTTAGGGTGAGATTGTCACATTCATCATGTCATTCATTATGAGCTTTTGATAGCTGCTGCCACCACACTCACTTCCCCACCCCAATGCCCCCCCTCCCCCGCCCCCACCTTTCCCCATTGCCCTGCAAATTTATTCTCATATAATAACTATCTAATTCTCTTTTGAAAGCCATGATTGAATCTACCTCCACACATTCTCTGGCAGTGTGTAACAAAGATCAAGAGAAAGAAGATAAAAGATAGGCAGAGTCTCTGAGTTTTAAGTGACTTCCAGATAACATGACTTATGGAAGTTTGGCAGATTGTGATTCAAACCACTTGCATTTACATAGTGCCTGTCACACTGGAAAATAGCCCAAGATGCTTCATGGAGCTCTATCACAAAATGGACACCAAGTCAAGGAAGTTGAGTATAAGGATATTTAGTTAAAGACATGGGTTCTAAGGTTGTTCTTCAGGATGAAGAGGTAGAAATATAGAGGGCTTTATGGAGGGCATTCTAAAGAATGGTGCTTCAACAGCTGAAGGCAACCATTAATAGAGTAACATGGGGGAGAGATTAATAAAAGGCCAGGGATGGATTTGTTACTGTTGGAATGCAGAAGGTCAGCATCAAGGTAATGTGAAGTGTCAGATGGACATGGGTGCTACATGCAACATCATGAGCGTCACAGACTTATGTGAAGTTCCTCAGGATGGTGACTTGAAAATGAAGCCATCAAAGGTAAAGTTGAGGTTCTTTGTTGGCAGTTGCTCAGCCTCAGAGGCCAAACCAAGTTAAGAGTCCAATGCAATGGGAAGAAAGTACATGTGTAATTCCGGATAGTGAACATGAAGCAAAGTCCCCTCATCACAGCTGAAACAAGTCAAGTGCTTGAACTGGTAATCCACCATGTACCAGAAGAGATTTTCAGTGTTTCACATGACAACAAGCCATTGACTGCTAATCAGATCCTGACTGACAAATGTCTTACTCAGATCAGCCAAATTACACAATGGATCACAACTCTTTAAGTGCTACAGGAAGCCATGATGAAAGGATGGCCAGCAAACATTAAGGTCACACCTGTTGCTGTAATGCAGCACTGGTCATAAAGAGATGAAGTGATCATCCATGATGGCATCTTGTACAAAGGAACTAGGGTCATTATCACCACAGAGATGAGAAAAGAGATGCTGAAGCACATCCATGCAAGCCATCAAGGAACTGATCTAGTCTGAGGAAAGCAAGGGAAGTGCTCTACTGGCCAAACATGAGCAAAGAAATTAAGGACCACATCAACCAATGCAATGTGTTATGACCAGATGAGAAGAGGTGAAATGGTTCCCCTCTATTCAACCTCCTCGGTTGGTCACAACAAAGATTTAAGTTTCTTTCTCATGAGAATATTTCCAAATAAGAATGTATTTAACTATTTACACTGTGAGCAATAAGGAGCCAATCATCAAGGTTTTCTTAAGTCAAAGAAAGAGCAAATTTATTAACCACTAAACCCCAGAAAATAATAAAAATGCAACATCAAACATTTGGCCCTCATGCAGTCATTCAGGCCCAGACACATGCAGGTATCAGAAATAAGGGGAGTTAGAGTCCAATAAAAAAGTTAAAAGAATATACAGCTGTCCTTGAGGCATATTTTTAATGTATTATCCTTAGACAGCTATGAGTTTTAATGGGGTTGTAGGAAATGTCTCTCTCTTCATTCTCCGCTAAGCATGGTTTGTTGGTTTCTCACTTTCACCTTGGAATGTGGCCTGGCATTTTTAAACACTTTGCTCAGTCTTAGTTCAAATTGTAAAATTTCCTCTCAGTTGAAAGTTGAAAAATCATGTTTTCAAAAATCTTGTTTTCAAAAATAAAGGGGCATAGTCTCTTAACAAATGCTTGTAATGATTATCAGCCTAAGCAAGCTAAAGAGCCACTCAGGACTCACGACATCCCAGACAGACCATGGATGAAACTAGAAATCCACTGAAGCCAGAAGTAGTAACAGGAGTGAGTGACAAGGTCAAAGTAAAATGACAGCCAGCCAAATTTCACTTGGATAAAGCTGCCGAATCATTGCCAGAGCTGAGAATTTGAGAGCGGGTCAGGATGCAAACATTCAACACATTCACCAAAGGTTTTCCCACTTGGTAACTTGGGACTTGTGTCACGAAGTTGTCACCTTGAACGTACATGGCGAAAGTGAATCATCACTGCAACCGCAGGCATCTATGTGTAACTGGAGAAGCCCCTCCTTCACAGGTAGCTGATGAGGCAGATTTGATTTTACCGAGCAAGGAACTGAACAACCATCAGTCCTAGAGGTCAACCATTCCCCAACAAATGCAACAGATCAGCAGCAACATTTGCCACATTCCCCAAAGAAGCAACATCACTTATGGAACCAGCAGACACCAGATAAATAGTCAGCAACAACTCACACGTGTCCCCTGAAACACTTGAAAGATTTAAATGCAGTGTGTGCAATGTGGCTGTAGGGACAGGTGAAATTGTAAATGTCTAGAAAGAGTAAACAGTTTTGATTCATGCATGATCATTTTTTATGGACTGTGTATGTGGAGTAAATTGCAAACACTAGTGCATGAATTTATTTTCTATTGTATGAAAGCAGGATGTTTGGATAAATATCTTTGTACATTGTGGCTTGCCATACTCATGTGACTTCTGATGTCATGATATGTAGATAAAGGTTTTAGGGAAGTAGTCATTTTACACACCACATGGAACAGTGAGAGTGACTTTCCTTGACATCAAGCCAGCATTTAACCAAGTGTGGCTTCAAGGAGCCCCAACAAAATTGACGTCAATGGGAATCAGGGGAAGAACTTTCCAATGGCTATCTAGCACAAAGGAGGATGATTGTGGTTGTTGGAGCCAAATCATCTGATCCCCAGGGCATTGCTTTCCCAACATGAAAGCAGTTCACCATCCCTTTAAGGGCAATTAAGAAAAAGCAATACGTGCCTTGCCAGTGACACTCGCATCCCAGGATATAAATTAAAAATGAAGAAGTGGCTTTCTCCTTTAAGTTGCTGCAGGCCTTCAGCAGCACATGAATTCTTGCCCCACCGCAATTCAAATCAGCAAGTTGTGAATATTAGGCATTAGTCCTGTTTGCCGCTTGCTTATGACATGCCAATGAGTTGAACCTGAAAAGTCAGCCAGGTTCTGCAAAGTGACTGATAGAAATACACTGGCTGATTCAGGCAGGTCAAAAGTCAGTTCTTGTTGAAAAAAAAACACCCTGAGAAGAGTCTTCAGAAAGTTGGCATTTCCCAGGCTCAGAGCAAAGGGAATTGCCAGCCTGGCATTGGTGATTCAGGCAGAACTACTTCTTGTGCAAAGTTCTTTTGCTGCCAATATTTTTGTGGGAAAACCCATGTGAGAAAAGGCCTGGATTACCATAGAAGCACTTTGCATTAAGAGGTGCCTTAGCAACACTTTTGCTACGACTGCACCTGAAAGAAAAGGCTTAGCAATCACTTCCACTCTCAGGCTCACTCTATTTTGATTAAAGGAAAACAAATTGGCAATTTTGTTGCTTCAAAGTCATCTTGGGGACACTATTGTTAAAGTTGCATCTTCCTAACTGTACAGAATTTTTTTCCAGGCGGAGCTGCTTTAGATTCAAAGAGAATAGCTGTCTCCTGCCTTTGAGCATTCCCAGAAAGACCATTATTGAAATAAAAACAGAAAATGCTAGAAATTTTCAGCAGGTCATGCAGCATCTCAAGAGAGAGAGAGAGAAACAGTGTTAACATTTTCGGTCAATCTACTGATGCTTCAGTCAGTACTGCCTCTGAATCAACAACATGAACTGTTTTGTTGCCACTGAACCTGCTGAGAAAGGCTAATATCTGACTACTTGTTTCCTGAGTGAATATGAAAACTGTTCCCTCAAAACTAGCAATTCTTTTTCTGCTCAAAACTTTCTAAGGCCAGCTGTTTCCTTTCTGATCAACTGTGTTTAGTTAAAATAATAGCTCAATATGATTCAATACGCACTGTTCCCTTGCTACTTTGAGATGTCTGGAAAATGCCATAATGCAGCTAATGCCTTTTTGACTTAATGTAGAAGCAACACTACATTAGAACCATTCCCCAAGCCTTTAGATAAAAACTCTATAGAAGGTTCCTCTCTTCATCAAATCAATTGTTGAACCTTTGACTAAAAGCTTTTAAAAAGTTTATTGCTTCCTAATATAAAGATTATTTCCTAATACGCAAGCAGAGATCCCATTCACTTGCAATAAAAGTGTGAAACTTTTCTCCTTCATATACTTTTTCTTAGCTCATTTTATTTAAAAACAATTTTGCCTCCAAAGAGGATCTAAAAGTAAGAGGTCACTGACATAACATGTAGCTTGTTTGTGTCTCATTAATTAGGCATATATATTTACTCAAATTAACAAATTTGCACGCAGGAAATATCTTAATTTACATCCCATAAAATATATGTATTTGGGAAAATATGATTTAATGAATTAGTATAAATTTGCCTGTCTCTATGTATGGGATTAACTCATTCACAGTCTATGAGAACACTCATCTAAAAAATTGTATCAAATCCCAACCACCCTTGGAGCTGAACATTTTTACTGAAGAACTAGCCAAACAATGCTGGTGATCAGTAATCACGTCTCTGTTTGATATTATCCAGCAATGAGTACAGAATTGTGGGTCAAGGCAAATGCAGTTTGACACATTGATTGCAAGCCAAATAAAGGAGATGGTAGCATAGTGCTGATAGACCATAAGACGTAGGAGCATAAGTAGGTCATTCGGCCCATCGAGTCTGCTCCACCATTTAATGAGATCATGGCCGATCAGATAATCATCAATCCCACTTTCTTGCCTTTTCCCCATACTCCTTGATCCCCTTACTGATTAAAAATCGGTCTACCTCAGCCTTAAATATATTTAACAACCCAGCTTCTATCGCCCTCTGCGGTAAAGAATTCCACAGATTAACTACCCTCTGAGAGAAGAAATTCCTCCTCTTTGTTTTTAATGGGCACCCCCTTACTCTGAGATTATGCCCTCTGGTCCTAGACCCCCCGCCCCACAAGGGGAAACAACCTCTCAGCATCTACCCTGTCAAGCCCCCTATGAATCTTATATGTTTCAATAAGGTCACCTCTCATTTTTCTAAACTCCAATGAGTACAGGCCCAACCTACTCAACTTCTCCTCATAATAAAATCCCTCCATACCTGGGATCAACCTAGTGAACCTTCTCTGGACTGCCTCCTATGCCAGTGTATCTTTCCTTTGATAAGAGGACCAAAACTGTTCACAGTATTCTAGGTGTGGTCTAACTAGTGCCTTGTATAGTTTTAACAAGACTTACCTATTTTTATACTCCATTCCCTTTGAAATAAAGGCCAACATTCCATTTGCCTTCCCCATTACCTGCTGAACTTGTGTTAGCTTTTTGGGATTCATGCACAAGGACTCCCAAATCCCTCTGTGCTGCAGCTTTCTGCAGTCTTTCTCCATTTAAATAATATTCAGCTCCTCTATTCTTCCAGTCTGCCAAAGTGCATACACTCACATTTTCCCACATTATATTCCATCTGCCAAGTTTTTGCCCACTCACTTATCCTGTCTCTATCCCTCTGTTGACTCCTTGTGTCATCCTCACCACTTGGCTTCCTACCTATTTTTGTGTCATCCCCAAACTTGGCAATAGTGCATTCACTTCCCTCATCTAAGTCATTAATATATATTGTAAATAATTGAGGCCCAACACTGATCCCTGTGGCACTCCATGAGTTACAGATTGCCCCGAAAATGCCCTCCTTATTCCAACTCTCTGGGGAGAATTTTCTCCCCATCGGGGGAGATTGAGTGGGAGCGAGCGTGCAGCTGATCACCGTCTGCAATCGGCTGTGCACCACCACTCCGCTTGCACCGGCCAATCAAGGCCCGCCCAGCGCAACGCACACCCGGAAGCGCTGCACGCCTCCCATGCAGGTGGGGGCAGTAGGCCGAGCCGGGGCCTGCGCTTCCACAAGCGTGTGTCCCTAAGGCACAGAGAGATTAGTTCGGTTTTTAAAAATTTTACTAAAGAGAAAAAGATTTTTTAAGACATGACCCCTCATGTGACAGTGTCACATGAGCTGGGGACATGTCAATGAATTTAAAAAAAATTTTTTTTTTAAACTTTGAAAACCTTCATGAAACCTCAGCCCGCCTGTGGATGAAGCCAGGCTAACTCTGCTTGATTAGATTATGGGCAAAATTTTACATTTAGTGTACGGGGGCAGGCCCGATACGCCGGAATGTAAAATGACACGCAATGACGTTGGACATGCGTCCCCATGTCATCATGCTTTCTTGCAATATTTCATTCGGTGGGTGCGCGCCGGAATCGGCTGCGCACCCGCCGATAATTGAAAGGCCTATTAAGGCCATTAATGAACTAATTAATTTCAAATTTATGTTTGTCACTAGCCTAGTAATCTAGGGGCCCAGGCTAATGCTGGGGACATGGGTTCAAATCCCATCATGGCTGCTGGTGGAATTTGAATTCAATAAATAAAATCTAAAATTATTAAACTAGCCACAAGTAATGGTGACCATGAAACTAGCATTGATTGTTGCAAAAACCCATCTGGTTCACTTACCAGGTGTGGCCTAGTTGACTCCAGACCCACAGCAATGTGGTTGACTCTCTGAATTGGCCTAGCAAGCCACTCAGTTCAAGGGCAATTAGGGATGAGCAACAAATGCCGACTTTGCCAGCAAAGCCCACATGAAAGAATTTTTTTTAAAAATCAGTGCAATCTCAATTTATCACCACAATAATAAACTTCTTATATCCTTTGTATATCACATCTAGGGCCAGAAATTGGTCCGCACTGACCTGTTGGCAAGAACTGGGCTTCCTGCAATGAGACCAACGAACTTCAGATGGTTGCTGAGTGTCCATAGGCAGTTCACCAGCAAAGTGGATTCCAATTTTGGATTGCTGCAACTTGAGTGCAGCCAAATTTATAGGTGCAATGTTATCAAATTGTACTCTTCGCCTACATCTCATTCCAGATGTTTCTTGTTTTATGAAGATGAAGATCTGCTGATTTGGAGAAATGACCTATGAAAGATCAGGGCAGCCTCAGCATGGGCTATCGTAACATTATTTGATATTTGTCCGTGTCTGTGCATTTTGGTTCAGTTCTTTTTTTTAATCCTTTGTGAAATGTGGGCATCGCTACCTAAGCCAGTCTTTGTTTTCCACCCCTAATTGCCCTTGAGAAGATGTTGGGAGTCATCATCCAGAACCACTGCAGTCCATATGGTGTAGGTACACCCACAGTGCTGTTAGGAAAAGAGTTCCAGGATATTGATCCAATGACAATGAAGGCATGGCAATATAGTTCCAAGTCAGGGAGGTGTGAGACTTGGAGGGGAACTTGCATATGCTGGTGTTTCTATGCATCTGCTTCCCTTGTTCTTCTAGGTGGTAGAAGCCGCAATCAGAAGGGGCTGTCGAAGAAGACTTTGCAAGTTGATATAGTGAAACATTGTTGCCAGTATGCGTCTGTGGTGAATGGAGTGAATGTTTAAGGTGGTGGATGGAGTGCTAATCAAGCGGGCTGCTTTGTCCTGGATGGTGTTGGAGCTGCACTCATCCAGGCGAGTGGAGGGTATTCCATCAGACTCCTGACTTGTGTCTAGTAGATGGTGGTCAGGCTTTGGGAAGTCAGGAGGTGAGTTGCTTGCCACAGGATTCCTAGCCTCTGACCTGTTCTCTTAGCCATAGTATTGATATGACTGGTCAAGTTCTGTTTCTGGTCAATGGTAACCCATTGTCAATAGGATGTTGATAGTTGGGGTTCAGTGATGGTAATACCACTGAATGTCAGGGGGCGATGGTTAGATTCTCTCTTGTTGGTGATGCCCATTGCCAGGCACTTGTGTGGTGTGAATGTTTCTTGCCACTTATCAACCCAAGCCTGGATATTTTCCAGGTTTTGCTGCATTTTGACATGGACTGCTTCAGTATCTGAGGAGTCACAAATGATGCTGAACGTTGTGCAATCATCAGTTCTGACTTTATGATGGAACGAAAGTCATTGATGAAGTAGCTGAAGATGGTTGCGCCTAGAATACTGCCCTGAGCAACTCCTGCAGTGATGTCCAGGAGCTGAGATGACTGACCTCCAACAACCACAACCATCTCCCTTTGTGCTAGGTATGACTCCAACCAGCGGAGAGTTTATCCCGATTCCCATTGACTCTAGTTTTGATAGGGCTCCTTGATGCCACATTTGGTCAAATGCTGCCTTGATGTAAAGGGCAGTTACTTTCACATCTCCTCTGGAGTTCAGCTCTTTCGTCCACGTTTGGATCAAAGATGTCATAAATTCAGGAGCCCTGGCGGAACCCAAACTGAGTATCAGTGGGCAGGTTATTGCTGTTTAGGTGCTGCTTGATTGCACTGTCAATGACACTTTCCACCACATTGCTGATGATCAAAATTAGACTGATGGGATATAATTGTCTGAATTGGATTTGTTCTGCTTTTTGTGGACAGTTGGTCAATTTTCCACATTGCTGGGTGGACGCCAGTTTCGTAGCTGTACTGGAACAGTTTGGCTGGGGGCGCAGCTATTTCTGGAACAGAAGTCTTCAGTATTACAGCTGGAATGCTGTTGGGGCCCATTGCCTTTGCAGTATCCAGTACTTTCAGCTGTTTCTTGACATCATGTGGAGTGAATCAAATTGACTAAAGACTGGCAGCTTTGATGCTGGGAACCTCAAGACAAAGCCGAGATGGATCATCCACTTGGCACTTCTGGCTGAAGATGCTTGCAAATGCTTCAGCCTTGTATTTTGCACTGAAGTGCTGGGCTCCCCCATCATTGAAGATGGAGTTATTTCTGGAACTTGCTCCTCCAGTTAGGTGTTTAATTGTTCACCATCATTTATGACTGAATGTGGCAACTTCATTTTGATCTGACCCATTGGTTGTGGGATCACATGCTGCTTCAGCTACATGCATGTCATGCTGTGTTGGCGCTTCACCAGGTTGTCACCTCATTTTTAGATTTGTCTGGTGTTGCACCTGGCATGCCCTCCTGTACTCTTCATTGAACCAGGATTGATCCCCTAGCTTGATAGTAATGGTAGAGTGAGGGATATGCAGGGCCATGAGGTTACAGACTGTGGTTGAATTAAATCTGCATACAACTTTGTGGAAGTGGGGGTCTGGATGTGAGATTGTGACAAATGAGCTCAGAAAATTAACAATAAATTGTGTTATGGCAATGATTGTGTAAGATTTGCAAAAACCTGTGCAATGCTAAGATGTGCATTTCAGAAGTTGTAAAATACTGTGTTACAATACAGCTTCAGCTTTAGACTCTGAGGTCTAAAAATGCAGTAAAGGTTTCTGGCAACACTTGAGTAAATAGCTTTACAGTCAGTTAATCACAGCTGCAGAAAAATAAATAAACCTGCACAGTAACAAAATAAGGTGGCATCCTTTTTTATAACAGCAAGATCGGGTGGTCTTTACTTTTAAACAGCAATTCTGTTTGTAAGGTATAAATATCTGCGGTTTCAACAGTATTCCAATTTTCCATAAAGAAATAAGTATATTTTGATAAACATGCCTGCAGCAATAATTTCTCCTGCATAAATTTCCTCTCCACCCTTTTCACTGCTTGGTTCCAGATCTATGTATCATTGCCTTAAGCCCACGTGCAGACTAAAACTTTGGCTCCAGCTTCTGTTGCAACCTGGTTTGACTTCTGGGCTAGGAACTTACTTCAGGCTGATTACCATAAACCACAAGAACTCAGCAAATCTGCCTGGGAACAGCAAGGAACTTTCAAAAATCAATGTTAGCCATCGTGCCTGCAGGCACTTATAGAAACTACTTAGGCCTTCGTTTTGCTAGACCTAATTAATGTAACTATTCTGCCTTCAGCGCTCTTGAAACAATCTAGCCTAAAGGCTATAAATAGGTTTGCCCCATTTTTTGGGTGCAAGGGTTGCAATTCATGACCTGTCCATGCTGATTCCATTGAAGATGGGCAGCATGCAAATTTGGTGCTCGCACCTCATTTGTCTGATTGTAGTGTTGGGCCAAGCAGGTTCCAAGCTGCTGGAGTCCTCTTTGCGCTGCCAGCTGCCTCTGCATCCAACAGGGGGCCAAACAGCGTTATTCTGAGATCAGGGAGTGCAATTTATTCTTAAAGACAGTCTATTCTTCTTAAAGAGAAGCTGCACTGTTATTGCTATTATTATTGCTACGATTATTGCTGTAATATGGATGATGGAAAATGCAACGTCAAAGCAGAAAGAGGGTTCCATGGCAATGGATGCAGTACTGCGGGCATTAAAGGAGGAGGATGCAGGGAAATGGTGGCAAAGTGGTAATGTCACTGGACTAGTAATCCAGAAGCCCACGTTAATGTTCTGGGGACACAGGTTCAAATCCCACCATGGCAGCTGCTGCTAGTCTCAGTAATGGTGACCATGAAACTATCAACGATTATCGTAAAACCTATCTGGTTCACTAATGCCCTTCAGAGAGGGCCCTTCAGAGAGGGCAATCTGCTGTCCTTACCTGATCTGGCCTACACGTGACTCCAAATCCACACCAATGTGGAAATGGTGTGCAAGCCACTCAGTTCAAGGGCAATTATGGATGGGCAGTAAATGTTATCCTTTCAAGCAACATCCACATTGCATGAACAAATAAAGAAAAAAAATGGTCCCCCAGAAGACCCTCGAAGACCACCCTCAAAAGATACTGGGAGCAGGTGGCTATAGAGGCCAACTCTCAGAGTCTGGACCCAAGAAACTGGCAACAATGCCATGAGAAGATTAATGACCTCACAGGGATGGTCAAAGTCAGTGAATAAATCTTCATATGACATCTCCCACTTACTGCGTCACTAACCTTACACACTGATAAACCATACCGCATCACTCACCCAGCAGCACTCCCAGGCAATCAAGATTCAAGCTTAACATCCAGATTCCTCACCTCACCCTCACATACATTCCAGTGCCCTCAGCGTCACACTCAACTCTCACTGACTCCACATAGCTTCAGCTATGGCAGGCACACCACCCAAACACAAGGCTATGCATTCACTGACACTTTGCCCTTTCTCTTACATCACAAGGTCATACACAAGAGAAGAGAGCAGAGTGGAACTGGCGGGGGACAAGGACTCAACATCTCCTGAGGCCTATGGAAGAGAGTGTTCTCTTCCTCATAGGGCCGACTGTGACAGAGCCTATGGTAACTGGTATTATTGAAAACATTGAGGATGATGGTATATTCCTGCCTTATTCTCCTTCTCAACTTCCAGCTCACACTGATCCTACTATCTGGTATGATGAATAAATTGCTGATGGTCATGGGCCTCTTGCTTTCCACCCTACCCCTTCTCTCTCATGTCAATATTATCCTTCTGGTTTCCTGATTTCAGACACTCAAGAATTGCCACCTCCCCAGCCACAACAACCCCTGGAAGAAGGGGAAGAGCACAGCATTGGATAAAGAGACCTCAACACTTGATCAGACAATTACAGCCATCAGCTCAGATACTGGCACTACATGTATCTTGGAGACCAATGTCAAGTTGGAATCAGCACATGGTGAGTCATCCTGGCATGAGTGGGCCAAGAAGAAAGGATGGTTTGTTTGCCTACCCATGGGAGGGTGAGGTTGCAGATGAGTTCTGCTACAAAGAGCTCAGATGAGGACCCCTTTGGATGGCAGACAGTAGAACATTGATGGGCATGCACACCGAGTTGCTGAGTTCATTGGTTAGCCTGTCAGACAACTTCCTGTAACTGCCAAGAAGCATGGTGGAGTCCAGCTCCAGATTGGCAGAGGACATCATGCTTGCTCTTTCTGCAGCCTCTGCTCCACCTGCCTGTCATCCTGCTAACCAAGAGGCACTGTTACTTTTGCCCCGATACCTGTTCAAGCCTTTGTGTGGACAAGTCAGTTACTCCTTTGTTACCCACATGAGGATGCAGCAAGGCTCCCCAGCAAATCCAGGAATTCACCACAACACCTCCAGAATGCATTATCTAGCAGACCAAGATAAGAGTGGGTTAAATGAAAATAGATGTCAATTGGAGGAAGCAGAACATGTGGCATGGTGAAGGAGTAGACACAACAGGATTCACAACAAATGACTACTAGGTGGGTGGGCGATTGGATGTCTAGGAAAAAGGACGTCAGTAAATTGATAGAAATTGGAAATGAAGGAAAGAGATAGAGAAAAAGGGACAAGAACTGGAGGTGGTGCGATAAGTGGAAGAAGGAAGAAGCTGGGAATACCATTTGGGATGTGAGAGGAAGGAGACTGCCAGCATTAACTGGGAGAGAATGGGGAAGAACAATGCATGAACCAGGCAGAGGCAAAAGTGCTAGAAAGCACCTTGGGGTTAAGTGGGAGCATCAGCTTGAAGATGTTAGTGGAAGAGAGATGTTAGGTTAGAGAGTGGGGAGAGTGCCATACTTAATGATGAGTTGAGAGAAGACAGTACCTCAGTAAAGGCTGAGGAGTTATGTCTTTATATGAGCTGAATCTGGAAGAGATAACTCTTTTTGAACTTGGGGGATTGGACCTGAGGGAGCAACTTGAAATATTCAAAATATAACTCATTTCCCCCCATACCATAATTAATTGGCTAATTAAGTTTTTTTCATTAACTTAAAGTCTATTGAAACATCTTCTATACAGCACAATAGAAATATAAGTTCTTTGTGTGAAGGCTTTTTGTATTAATAATGTCCCAATATTTACATCTGTTTCAATAATTTCATGATGTAAATAAGCGTACAGTTCATTGTTACTTACATCATATAATTCAGCTCTAACACTTTTACACATGAAGGCCAAATGCACCATAATCACCATAATCACCTTCTAGTGATGCAAAATTGAAAATTCAATTCTACCATAAAAAATTCCTGAACGAATGATACCACATTTCCCCATGGTTGAAAATGGTGGAATTGAGGAGGCTTGTATAAGAGCTCAAACCTTAAGACTTCATTTTCAATCCTGTATGAGTTTAAGTATTAGTGCTGCTGCTGAAAAATATATTTCCCCTCTCAATTTTTACCCTGACTTGAAAGATTGAAGAAAATTGCTAGTCACCATTTAACAGGCCTAAAATATCCATCTATTTAAATATGATTGTTTGTGATAACATTTTCTCTTATTTGTAATGGCTCAACACATCACAGAGATCTTAAAAAGAACCTGGGGTTTGATTTAAATGTTTGATTCACATTGTAATGTAATGCTGAAAACAATAAGTCTTTCCTACGAACTATCCAGGTTCATTGTATTGAGATAACTCAATTCAGCTCAAAAACAATAGGAGTTAGTGTCTAGGGATCTCCACCTCAGAGGACGCTGTAGTTGTCTTGATCGGCTGCTGTATTGGTCACCCTGGACAGGGAAGTGCTCAGAGGCGAAATTGTCAAATTCCTGTCTGAAAAGGATTAAAAAAAACAAGAAAACACATCCTAGAAATCAGTTGGGATGTTCCACTCAGAGATGCAGGGAAGGTCCTAGGTCCTTCCAACTTAAGGAGAGAGCCAACCACATCCAAGGCAGGACCTAGTCTAATTCAGTCATTAGGCTGACTAAAAAAAAGTGTTACTTAGCTACCATCAGGGTTAGGCTGGCATGGTCTTATTTTCTGTATTACAAGCATCATGTGCAAATTACTGTTATTCTTTGAGTGGTCTCATTATTACATCCCTGGGTCATACTCCTATTCATCTCATAATAGGCAGTGAAAGTGAAGCCCCGACTGTAAGGAACATGGGGAATTCTTAGAGGCAAGACTGTTAACATTTAAGCTCAGAGAATATCTAGGGCCCATTTGTAATTTCTAACATTGCTATGCAGCCCACATGGAAAATCTCCCAGAGACATTACATCTTTTTGTCTCCAAGTAGCCCCTGCTCTCAGTCAGACATTAGTTTTTCAGGCAGAACCATATCTGACTCAGTTCGCTGCTCTTTTCTTGTTCCAGAGCTTTGAGGAAAGGACCATCAATTACTCTCAATCTCTAATATACCAGTGCTGTGTCATTAAAATACAACATGGAATAAAGGAATAGCTCATTTGCACCAAATTCTTTTTGATAAATCTATCATTAAACTGAGGCCTTTTCACTTAAAAGCATTTTCCTGCTGGAGCTTAAATTAAGCTTTGTAGGAAGGGCCTCCATGGAATTTGCCTCTTTTTAGTTTAGCATAAAAAGAGGTTCTAAGGAATTGACAGTGGTTTAGTCCAAACTACACACAGTCAAAGCAAGGTAAACTTTGGCACCAGCCTTCTGGGAGAGGGCATCAGGCACCTAACATGTGTCACTAACATGTAATATGATTTACATTTTAAGGACAACTGTTTTAAAGGTACATTTCTGTTTTCAAATCTTTACATTGAGTTTAAATGCCTTTTTCAAAATGAAAGTATAGACACACAACCTGGCACCTTTCTGTATTTATTCAAACCTTTTCAGACTCATATCTCTAGAGCTAGCTCTGAAGAGTCTTTGAGGATACAAAGACTCATCCAGGGATATCCATTGAATCTTCTAAAAGGTGTGAAAACCCCTTTTACTTCTGCGGGAACAGGAGCCAGGAATGGATTTCAAAGGACTGTGATGTAATTAATCTATTTGCCTGGTGAAATAATGACTCCTTAAAAATAAACATAGCTGCCATTTTTGTGTTTTCGAACTGTATACAAGAAGCTGTAGGAACCATCTTGGGTATCAAGGTGGCAGAACCCCAGAAAGAACTCTGAGACCCAACCTTATAGAGGGTTCTTAGCCAAGGGAGGACAAAGAGGAATATATTAAGAAATCAACTGCTGTTCTACCAGAAGAGTCCAGGTGATCTGCACGGATTAGTGGGGAAAATGAAACTTTCTCGCTCTCCCAAAAACCTGCTGAGTCCACCTAAAAACCAAAGTTCTAAATAGTCCACTGCAGAAGCCATCACATCTGCTGAACTGAACCTCAGGTTTCAACCCCTTCACTTCAGAAAGAAGGAATTCAAGCAACGGCCTGCAACAACATCATACAGAGACTAATTTGAAATCTCATCATTAAATATCTTTTTGTCTTTATCTTTATTTTAATCTTTATATGTTTTTTAGTTAATAATTTTATCACTTTTACCTAAGTAACTTTCAGCAGTAGTTTCATAATAAACTAACATTCATCTTGTTTAAGAATAAAGCTTGATTACTGGATTATTTTTAAATTGAATCATTCACAAATTAAATTGAATCATTCATAAATTACACACACGCACGTATGCACAGACGCACATGCACAGACACACACACACATAAATTCTTAGCTTACAGACCACCTTGAGGAAACATTTATCATGTGGTCATTACAATTGGGGCCTCATGTCCTGGGTTATACCCATTGCAAAATGAGCCAAAGCCAAAACTGTACTAAAAGCTAGGATTTAATCCATTGGTAAAAGAGTCAAATTTTGAACTGCAAGGAAATTGAAAGGACTCACAGTTGCTTTCCCTTCTTCAGCTGTGAAGTAACAGATTCCAAATTGTTTGAAACCAAGCCAGAAGCTACAGCAGAAAGCTTTGTTTGTAAAAGTACTAAGAATACATTAAGATAGCAATTTTTGATGCTCAAGACTTTATTATTTAGGAGGGTTTAAATTGGCAAAAGTTAGCATCCTTAGACATGGAGCAAGTAAAGCCATTGCTAAGCAGGTAGGACTTAATATTCCCAGTAAGACAAAGTGACTCGCTGAAAATGCTGCATGAGCATTCTGAATTTAGTCCAGAGTCAGGATAGGCAGCAGAAGCTGAATCAGAAGCAGATTGTATTACTTTAGCCAAAATAGAGCTGGGGAATTTGGATTGAGCTGGAGTTTAAAGCCCAGAAAGAAAGGGAGGAGAGGCTAGCCCAAGAAATAAGCAGTTAGAATTTCGAGAAAGAACAACAAGCTCAGAAAAAAAGGGAAAAGGCAGAATGAGAAGCTCAGAAAGAGAGGGACAGGGAAGAAGGTAATTTCCTGCTACAGGAGTTGGAATTTGGGTTGCAAGTGCAGAGAGACAAAGACCAAAGACAGTTTGAAGCTGCTGGGGGAAATCTCACTGTGCCTAATGACAGCCAAAATCTCTGTAAATCCATAACAGGCCTTGAAGCCCTAAATTTCTCCAAGTCTGTTCCCAAATTCAAAGGAGATGTAGAACCCTTCTTTATTGCTTTTGAAAAAGTAGCAGATCAGCTACATTTACCCCAGGAGGTGTGGACACTGTTGATCTTGGGTAAAGTAGCAGGAAAAGCCCAATAGATCTTCTCCATACTAGCCCTGAAGTGACTCTTGATTACAAGCAGACTAAGGATGCAATGCTGAGTGCTTGTGAACTCATGCCAGAGGCATGTCACCAGCAATTCTGAAATTCCTGTAAAGATCCCATGAAAACATATCTGGAATTTGAAAGAATCAAACAGGGTGTGCACTTTAAAGATAGAGCACACTTACGATGGAATAAGAGAACTGTTGTTGTTAGAGGAGTTCAAAAATTGTCACCCTTACAATACTAAAATACACCTTGAGAAACAAAAAAGATTACCTCAGCAACGGCAGCTGTTGTGAAGGCTGAGGATTATGAATTGACTCACCGATCTCTGATTCTCAGCAGATCTAGGTCAACTAGTTTGTACCAGAAGGTAAAAGAGGGAGACAGAGGGTAGGAAATAGATCCTAAGGAAAAAAAGAATGGATAAAATGGAAAAACCTATCCCCAACTTTGAAAAGAAGGAATGCAGAAGGCAGAGCTGCAGCGCTGCACTATGTCTGTTTTAACTGTGACAAACCAGGCCACATAAAAGAACACTGCTGGCATGGGAAGAAAACCACCAGGAATCCTTCATCACAGCTTGTATCCTTAGTCACTAAAATCATAACCCTTTGTGCAAATGCAAAGGAAGGCACAGAAACCGATCAGGGTATCTGGCAGAAAAGGACCCTTGTGGTTCCAAAGAACTGGGGAAGGAGATTAACATTCTCTGGGATGCAATTTGTTTACAGACTCTGCCAGTGGGGAGAATTGAAGGTGTCCCATGCAGAAGCAAAACAAATTCCTAAGTGTTAGTCAAAGGCCTAACCGGGGAAGGTGTTAAGGTACCATTGGTGAAACTTCACTTAGTGGACGTGTTCCCAGGCTGATAATGTTGGGGTGTAATCTCAAACTTGCTCGTGCAAGGTGTCGACCTTTTGCAAAGGAATGACCCTGCAGGCTGGAAGGTATTCCCCCACAAAACTCAAAAACAGTTCAGAGAAGCTCAGCAAACAGAACAATTTCAGCAGCAGTAATCTGTAAAGTTGCAGAAAGTTAAGAGGTTTCAGAAGCCCTACAACGGGAGATGCTCATGAAGGTTGAAGTGGCTTAGCCAGAGCCCACAGAATTAAATAGGGACCAAGGGAATCCACAAGCAGGTCAAGAGACAGTGAGGGAGATGCCCCACTTGGTCAAAGAGCTTGAGGGGAGTCACTTGGGTATTAAAAAGGCTGAAGCCAAGCCAAATGAGTTAAAGGAGGCAGAAGAGGAATCTACCGAATTCCCAAATCAAAATGCCCTACAGGAAGGAGTGAGATCTCAAAGTGACCCTAAATGGTTAATGGCAGTTAACACTGACTTAAAAGGCCCTGGCTGAAGTAGCATAGAAGTTAACCACACCCATCAGCATGGAATCACAGAATACAACCACAGAAATAAAAGTGACTGCAGTTCAAAGCATGACTTTGATAAAATAACCTATGAGTTAAGGGGCAAACTTAGAGTGATAGAGAAAAAAGCAAAAGCTCAAAATACGGAAGCTGTTGACCTGGCTCGAAAAGAATTAAATAGGATCCGATCTGAGTGAAATGAGGAAAAACTGAGATTTTAGAATGTTCAATGAATGGCCCAAACAAGAAAACCATGCTTGAATATAAAAAGCATCTTAATGACATTCTTGTAACAGCCAAAAGGGACTTTGATCAAAGAAGGGACAATGTATTCGTACAGAAAGAGACCATTGCTAACTTGCTATTTAAAAAAGAGAATTTAAAGCATTTAAGTCTGGGAAGTGACCAGGAAGCATGTCCAGATGAAGCAGCAGCAATTGATTTAGCTTTAGATATATCTGGCACATTTTTTGTAGATAAGGAAGCTCAACTGCCGAGTTATTTTAAAATTGAATCACTCGCAAATCAAAAGGAGGCTATGTACACACACACACAAACACACAAATTCTTAGCTCACAGGTCACTTTGAGGACATACCTTTTACGTGGCCATGACACATGTTATGAGTTTGGTGCAAGGGAACAAGGTGGAACACCCATTCAAGTGCATTCAAATCTACTTAAGCATTTGACAGTGTTGGTTGGGAACATACGTATTGCTTACATGGAGAATTTGACCTAAAGAAGTTGCTGAACGTTCACCAATTTCTATAAACTTGGTGCATATACAAAAATTGCAGAGATTAGTGGGGTGGGTAGGGGCAGGGAAATGGCCAGACAGACCTGTAGAAATTTCACATTGCTAGCTACATCCTTGAGACTGTCAGTGAAGTTATCATAGCTTCTTTAACTGCCTACCTAAGATCTTCCAACAATTAGACCCTTAGTACTTGTAAAATCACTGTCAAGAATGGAGTACTGGTTTATATAATATAATGTGTGAGATCAGTTTGAAGATAGCACCGTATAAGATCATTTCTGTCTATTGAAGAACTTAACAAATCTGTTAGTGTTCATTGCCAAATATTCAGGACTTGTTATGTAAAACCAAGTTGAGCCACGTGCATAATTTGGGCCTGTTACAGCATGTGTGATGTTTCAATTCTAGTTCCTGCTTGGTAGTACAGTGGGAGCAGCATGTGACAACTGTGCTAATTACTCAAAATGAAGTATTGTAGATTTACTACTAATTGTCAATTACCACTGATTCATTCTGGTATATTGATATAGCCTTGGGCAAGATATATTGTCACAGGATCATCCTACAAGCAGAGTGTATTTTTTTTTTAAAAATACAGTTAAAATGTTATCCTTTAAGTGGAGTTGAGGCAGAAGATCAGTCATGATCATATCAGGTGGCAGAGCAAACTTGAGGGGGCATATGGTCTACGCTTGCTCCTGTTTCTTATGTTCTTAAATAAGTTACATAGAATAGTATAGAGCATCCAGCATAGAAACAGGACATTTGACCCAACCAGTCCACGCCAGCATGTATTTTCCATTTGAACCTTCTCCCATTCTTCCTTACGAACTTTATCAACATGGCCCTCAGCTCCCTTCTCTCTCATATGCTTATTTAGATCTCCCTTAAAATGCATGTATACCAACTACTCCCATGTGTCAATTGTGGCTCATTTGGTACCCCTCTTATCTCTGATTCTGGGTTCAAGTTTGCCTCTAGGATGTCAGCACAAAAATGACATTTCAGTGGAATAGTGAAGGAGTGCTGCACTGTCTGAGGTACTATCCAGTGGAATTATTTCAAAGAGGAGTAGTGGAGTTATCCACTTGTTCAGGCTGGTATTTATCCCTCAATCAAAATCACAGAAATAGATTAAAAGCAAAATGCTGCGGATGCTGGAAGCCTGAAACAAAAACAGAAATACCTGGAAAAACTAAGCAGGTCTCACATCATCTGCGGAGAGGAGCACAGTTAACGTTTCGACTCGAAATGTTAACTGTATTCCTCACCGCAGGTGCTGTCAGACCTGCTGAGCTTTTCCAGCTATTTTTGTTTTGGTTACAGAAATAGATTATTTGGCTCGTTGCATTTTGGTTTGAGAGAGTTCGCTGTGTGCAAAGTGCATGCTATATTTCCCACCTTACAATAGTGAATACACTTCAAGAAGTACTTCATTGGCTGCAAAGTGCTTTGGGATGTCCTGTGGTCAAGCAAATATATAAATTTCAAGTCTTAGAGTTAGCAAGGTTCACACTCTTACCACTCTCTGGGTAAAGATGTTTCTTCTGAATTTCCTGTTTGTTTTCGTGATAACTAACTTATATTGACAGCCTCTAGTTTTGCTCTACCCCACAAGTGGAAACATTCTCCCTATTTCCACTCTATCAAACACCTCCAATAGTGCAGCGCTTCTTCAGTATTAAAGCAAAGCAGAATTGTTGCCAAACCACTTCCTTTTGGGAAAATTGGGAGGAGCCACCAGCTGTCCTGACTGTTTTCGAATATAAACATGAGATGTGGATGTGGATGTCATTGGCAATGTCAGCATTTAATGCCCATTCCTAGTTGCCCATGCAAAGTGGTGGCGAGTCACCTTCTTGAACTGCTTCAATCGATGTGGTGTAGATCTACATGCACAGCGCTGTTA
The DNA here is from genome assembly GCF_017639515.1 of Carcharodon carcharias. Taxonomy (NCBI): domain Eukaryota; kingdom Metazoa; phylum Chordata; class Chondrichthyes; order Lamniformes; family Lamnidae; genus Carcharodon; species Carcharodon carcharias. Next base: position 40,248,517 of record NC_054487.1, on the reverse strand, counting down.
GGGAGGGACTTCCAGGATTTTGCACTAGCAACGATGAAAGGAAGCAGTAGTATATTTCCAAGTCAGGATGGTGAGTAATTTGGAGAGGAACTTACAGGTGGTGGTGTTCTCAAGCACCTGTTGCCCTTGTTCTTCTAGGTAAAGGTTGTTGGTTTGGAAAGGGCTGTTGATGAAGGTTGAAAAGGTGAGACGTTAAATGGCACCACTACAGAGGAGAAAATGGGAAAAGAGCTAATGCTAAATATTTCTATTACATAAATCATGTCCCAGAATCATATGTCCAGAAATCAAAAACAGCCCAATACAGTAAACCAGATTTATGGTTACACAAACCAAACAAGAGCCTATTGCATTCAGATTTTCATTTACTTATGTAAATGCAGGGAACGTAAGGAGCCAGTCAAAATGCATGAAGACAAACAGGTAAATGTATTTCATGAAAGAATTTGAACTTTGCAATTCCAAAATCCAAATGTAGGAGAGAAACACAATCCTGGCTTAAAAGTTCATGATCGAAACTGTGATTGTTCTCATTTGTCATACATACAAAGACCCCATTATATCCAGGAGTGGGGAGCACAATCAAACAACTGTGATTTGAATTAATGAAGTTGCCATACTGCAACTTAAACTGTGCAACTCAAAACATGTTTGGGCTTAATGGAATTCTTGCATTCAAGTTAATAATTAATAGCAATTCAACAGTGTATTGCAAAGCATGAGGATGTTTCAATGTAAACAATGAGTAGCAAATATTATAACCTTTTGATTAATCTGTTTTTCAGTAATAGTCCAAACTGCAGCAATGTTCAGAACCTGACCTTATCAGTAACAGCTTGGCTTGGCCTGTTGATATTGGTATTATGAGGCTAACCAATAGGGAAATAATAGAGAATTATTTTGTAGCATCCTGCCTGCAGAATATATGAATGTTATTAACACAGATTCAGGAACCATGTGAAAATTACACTACTGCATATGATTGATATTTCCAGAAAAAGGTGAATGAATTGGACTGGGCAAATGCTAGGAGATAATGGGATATTAAAAAAGGTGATAAAAGGGTTGATGGAAGTAAAAAATGAGGGGACAGAGAAGAATAAAGATGCTTTTTGACACCTGAATTATGGGAGAGCATATGGAGAATTGAAGAGAGAAGCAGAAGACAGTCATTTGGAGAAGAGAGATTTGAACCAGAACCTGCCTTAGGCCATTGATGATAGTGACAGAATAGTGCCCCAATTGTAAAACAAAAATAAAAATAAAAATAAAAATACCTGGAATAACTCAGCAGGTCCGGCAGCGTCTGCGGAGAGGAACACAGTTAACGTTTGGAGTCTGCATGACTCTTCAACAGAACAAAGGAAAAATAGAAGAGAGGTGAAATATAAGCAGGTTTAAGGGGGGGTGGGACAGGTAGAGCTGGATAGAGGGCCAGTGAGTGGAGATAGCCAAAAGATGTCATAGACAAAAGGACAAAGAAGTGTATTTCCAAAGATGGAAATACATTTAAACATAATGGAAATAGGTGGGAAAAGAAAAATATATATAAATTATTGGAAAATAAAGGGGCGATCGGAAAGGGGGTGGGGATGGAGGAGAGAGTTCATGATCTAAAGTTGTTGAACTCAATATTCAGTCCAGAAGGCTGTAAAGTGCCTAGTCGGAAGATGTGGTGCTGTTCCTCCAGTTTGTGTTGAGCTTCACTGGATCAATGCAGCATCCAAGGACATACATGTGGGCATGAGAGCAGGGTGAAGCGTTGAAATGGCAAGTGACAGGGAGGTCTGGGTAATGCTGGCAGACAGACCGAAGGTGTTCGGCAAAGCGGTCACCCAGTCTGCGTTTGGTCCCACCAATGTAGAGGAAACTGCATTGAGAGCAAGGAATGCAGTAGACTAAATTGAGGGAAGTGCAAGTGAAATGCTGCTCCACTTGAAAGGAGTGTTTGGGCCCTTGGACAGTGAGGAGAGGGGAAGTAAAGGGGCAAGTGATGCACCTTCTGCGGTTGCATGGGAAGGTGCCGTGGGAGGGGTTTGAGGTGTAGGGGGTGATGGAGGAGCAGACCAGGGTGTCCCAGAGGGAACAATCCCTGTGGAATGCTGCTGGGGGGGGGGTGAAGGTAAGATGTGTTTGGTGGTGGCATCATGCTGGAGTTGGCGGAAATGGTGGAGGATGATCCATTGAACGCGGAGGCTGGTGGGGTGATAAGTGAGGACAAGGGGGACCCTATCATGGTTCTGGGAGGGAGGAGAAGGCGTGAGGGCAGATGCGCGGGAGATGGGCTGGACATGGGTGAGGGCCCTGTCAACCACTGTGGGTGGAAAACCTCGGTTAAGGAAGAAGGAAGACATGTCAGAGGAACTGTTTTTGAAAGTGGCATCATCAGAACAGATGCAACGGAGGCAAAGGAACTGAGAGAATGGGCTGGAGTTCTTACAGGTGCTCATGGAGGAGTGCTATAGTCTAAATGGCTGTCCCATACTTTCGTGGTGGAAATGCCAGCAGTTTCTAACCAGATAGCTGCAGAATGGCCTGATGATGGAAAACCTCCTTATCTTTGACAGAAAGAGGTACCCAGCAGGCTTATTGGTTCACTCCTCAAAGTATGCCTCCTGCTGGCCAATGTGAAATGGTCTTCTGGCAGCATTGGAAGAGTATACAGGTATCAACCAATTGTACTGACGAAAGAACTGAATTAAGGTGACAGGCCAGAGAAGAGGATTTAAAAGAAGCATAATTTACTACAGACTTTTCAATGAAGTATGTCTGACTTTTAAAATAGTCTTCATCTTCCTTTGTGCTATTATAAAAATGCAATAAAAATGAGAATCATAGATAATGAAGCCTGTTACCTTATTCTCTAAAACTAGCCATCTTTATTATGTGTGCTAAGCCTCATTATGCACAGAATAATACCACCATACCTTATCTTACAGACTGCTCAGTGATCAGTAAAAGTTAAAGCCAAGGTGGTAAGTACAACAGGATTCCAGTTAATTGATAAGCAGATTCATGCATAGAATTCAAATACTGGGGTAGAAAGTATCACTTTCCCAATTACTTCAACTCAGTCATGTATTGATGAGACACAAAACTTATCTTTTAGCTTTGTCACGTTTGTAAGGAGCCCAAAGGAACAATCTGCTGGTTAACCACAAATTCTGCACAAGTTTGCATGATTGGAGAGCGTTCTGTTGCCCCCTGTATACGTCAGTGCTGTTACTCTGCAAATACTAACCTCAAACCAGTGAATACAGGAAAAGCTCTCATTCCTGTTGACAGATTTTTCATTTCAGACAGCACCTCCTTGAATAATACTGAATCCTCAATTACTCAATTAGTCAGTGCCTTTCTTCCAATTGTTAATCACATCTGGAACAGGCTTTTCAATTGAGTTGAGGGTTCATTAATCACCTTTCCAGAGATCTGAAAAGTCTTTATAGGTTCCAGCACTATATGTATAAAAAAATGTTAATATGGTTTGAACCCTAAACTATATTCTTGGTCGCTGGCTGCCTTCACTTAACATCTTGAATTAACTTTCTTCTCTCATCTCAAACAGAAAACCTGTATCTTATACGGTATTATTTAATATTTACAGCACAGAAAGAGGCCATTCAGCCCAGCAGGTCCATGCTGGTATTGGCCCCATATGAGCCTTCTCCCACCCTCTTTCATCTAACCCTATCAACATATCCTTCTGTTCCTTTGCCTTACGCAGCTTCCCTTAAATGCACTAATTTTTTTCAAACTACTTCTTGCAGTAGTGAGTTGCACATTTTAGCTATTATTTGGGTAACAACATTTTCCTGAATTCCCTATTGGATTTATTAGCATCTATCATATATTTATGGCCTCTAGTTATGGTCTCCCCCATATGTGGTATCATCTTATCCACATCTTCCCCGTCAAACCCCTTCATAGCCTTAAAGACCTCCAATAGGTCACTTTTCTTTTCTAGAGAGAAGATGTCCAGCCTGTTCAGTCTTTACTGATAGGTAAAACCTCACAGTTCTAGTATCATTCTGAACAATATCTTTTGAACTTTCTCTGGTGCATCTATATCACTGTTATAACATGGAGATCAGAACTGTTCAAAGTATGTTAAATGTGGTCTAATCAATGTTCCCTGTAAGTTCAATACAACTTCACTGCTTTTCAATTCTATCCCTCAAGAAATGAAATGAGGTGATTTGTTTGCTTTTTTATGACTTTATTAACCTGTGTTACTACTCCTAATGAACTGTTCATCTGTACTCCAGATCCCTCCTCTCCTAGCTCTACACTGTTTCAAACTTCAGTGTTAAAGCTACTTCAGTAAACTTAATTTCCTGTTTCAGGTCAAACGTTTCATTTCTCAACATTTTTAAAAACTTTTATATATCAGAACTCCATCAAAATTTCAGCACTGCTCTAATGTCTATGAAAGCTCCTCTAACCAGTCCATCCGACTACTGAACATAATTCAAGATAATGCTAACGGCTACGCTCTCCTGTTACTTCCAGGAACCTGCCATTCTGTCAAAAGTTTTCTTCGATATATTCTAAGAATACTTAAGCTCTTCCTGTTGCAAACATTCTTCCCTTGTTCTTCCGAATATGTTATCCTATACATTCTTCCTCTTCCCTCAAGTACATAGATTTACACAAACAAGAAGTTCATTTCTTGCTTCCTCTCTTAAGCTTTTTATTAATTCTGCAGGAGTTGTCTCAATGCTTATGGCCTTTCTATTATTGTGTGCACTTCCCCCGATCCCCACGCTACACTCAAGAGCTTCAGAGCACATTAAAATGAACTCCCAACTCTTATTCTTTCCTTATTCCAGGCAACAATTGACAGACCCAAGTGAAGTCAGAAAAAGTTGGAAAACATACATTTTTAAGAACTGTAAACCAGATATAAGCCAACTGACGCTGAAAGCTGATGATCCAGCCTGGACTTTGTGTTTATGCCCTGAAGTGGCATAAAACCCATAGTCTTCTGATTCAGAGATAAGGGAGTTACCAGCTGAATCAACCAGACACCTTAACAGATACTCACTTTGATCCCTGTCCTTTGCATCTCCCTCACCACCCCACATTAAAGCTGAATGCTGATGGTAGGATTGGAATTTTCTCTTGTAACAGAAAGAATAAGAATTTGGAGGCAGGGCTGCCATATGTTCAGTAGCTGAGTAACCGGAAGGCTGGTAGCATTCTGCTTCTTAATGACACTCCCTTGCTTTGTACAGGTGGAGAACAAGGGCAACAGAAACTGGCGCTGAATTCTGGTACCAGCAACTGTGGGCATCTAGTGGGTGCAGTTCTGATCTGGAACGTTAACTCTGTTTTTCTCTCTCCACAGATGCTGCCTGACCTGCTGAGTATTTACAGCACTTTTTCATTTTTATTTCAGATTTAAAGCATCTACAGTACTTTGCCCAAGTTCTGTCGAAGGGTCATGACGACTTGACACGTCAACTCTTTTCTTCTCCGCCGATGCTGCCAGACCTGCTGAATTTTTCCAGGTAATTCTGCTTTTGTTTTGGATTTCCAGCATCTGCATTTTTTTTAGTTTTTATACAGTACTTTGCACATACTTTAACTTTTAATGCCGGGAACATAAGAGATGCAGCAGCTGAAACCCAACAATTGTCCTGATCCAAAGTCTACTAAGACTATCATCAGTGTAGCTTGATAAACTACCTTCCTGTTTCATCGCAGATAGTATCATTCAGCCAGAGATCTGCCCCTTTCTACAGTTGGTCAGCATCACTTGCTGGGGTATGCTTTAGCAGATGTAGAGTATCAGTGCAATTACTCTAAGCCTTTCTGTGACCTGAGACAATCACCCTTCAACTTCTTGAGCCACTGACCCTAGTTCCAACAGTTTGATTTGCACCCTGTTGCTGTAGCACCCCATCTGACCTCACAGTCTGAAGGGAATGGAGACGTGAATGGAAACATCACTACAATCTAAAGAATTTATTCCTCTCAACCTTCCCAGAAACTTATTCTGTTTAATGCAAAATGTACAAGTAAACTATACAACGTGTCTATATGAGTGAGTAATTGTTCAGAAAAGAATGTGTCTTGGAAAGTCAGTCTAATGTGCTTACATACACACAGACACTCACACACAGATATTTGTGTAGAATTATATAAAAAGTACAGCTCAGAAACAGGCCATTTGGCCTGATTGGTCCATTCTAGTGTTTATGCTCTACACAATATTATATCTTGATACTCAACCCACTGCCAAATTAGTTTTAACCCTCCTCCAAAGCACTGGTTAAACTATCCATGAGATTATTGGTCCCAGCTCCATTCAGGTCAACCCATCCATCTTGATTAGGTTCTTTCCATAACAGAACTGCTCTGAATATCCCAGGAATCTGAACCTGAAGCCCTCCACTCTGTTCCATGCCTCTGGCCAAATGGAGGTTTATCACATGACCTCCTGCCTTCAACTGTATTACCTGGTCAAACAGCCCTTTTTAAAAAATCTACAATATTTATAACTAATAAAGGAAAAAGTGTTTAAAAAAAAGGGGGAAAAAAAATCTTTTTCAAAGTCCCTGTGAATATCCTTCTGAGTTGCTTGCAGTAGTGTCCTGAAGGTAAATCTTTAATACCTGGAGCCACGAGATAATTGTGCCACAGGTTGGCAAGGCCATAAAAAAAGCACACCAAGACCTTGGCTTTATACTTAGATGGATAGAATTCAAAAGTAGGGAAGTTATACTGAAACTTGATTGGACCAGACTTAAGGGTACTATGTACAGTTCCAGTCACCACATTATAAAAAGGGTATAGAGGCACTAGAAAGGGTGCAGAGAGAGTTTACAAGGATGATACCATAAATGCATGGATATATACTTATCAGGAAAGGATTGGCTGTTTGGGTCTCTTTTCCCTTGAAAAAAGATGGCTGAGTGAGGGGTGACCGAATCGAGGTCTTTAAAATTGTGAAAGATTTTGATAGAGTGGATACAGAGGGAATGTTTCCTCTTGTGGGAATAAACATAACCAGAGACCATTAATATCACATAGCCACCAAGAAACCCTACAGGAAAAAGAAACTTCAAACCCAGAGTGGTGAGAATGTGGAGCTCGCTACCACAGGGAGTGGTTAAAGTGAATTGTATGGGCGCATTTAAGGGGAAGCCAAACAAACAAATGAGGGAGAAGGGAATAGAGGGTTTTGATGATAGATTTGGATGAGAAAAGACGGGTGGCGAATGGAGCAGAGCATAAACACTAGCAAGGACTGGTTGGGCTACAAGGCCTGTTTCTGCGCCATGTATCCTATGAATTCTGGAGGAATGGCCACCTTATTGTAGGCCCATGAGCAAAAGAGAGTGGAAAAGGAAAGCCTGAGCTGAAATGAGACTTTTTTAAAAAAATGCTGTATTATGATCCAGAATACGTTGCTTGAAAGAGTGGCGGAAATGGAATCCATGGCTCTGATTGTGTGTTAAGTGGTGAAGTAATGGTTCTCAACACTCAATATATTGACAGTGGCCCACTGTTTTTTTGAGCTTTAGAGTGGAGACCTACTGTCATTGGGCATCCGATCTAGTATGGTGTATCCTTAAAAGGAGATCTGTGGCTTGCGTCAGCAGGAAAAGCAATATCATGGCTCTTCAACCTGACTGATGAATCCTACCTGATCCTTTCAGACTATAAACCAGAAAATATAAATCAGATTGAAATCATGTAAAGAAAGTGAAGTAAAAAGAGGGGCTTAAGAGAGACCGAAAAAAGACAGATCAAAGAAGTTTTTTTAAAATAAAGTCTTAAGATCTCCAACACAAATAAATCCTGTAAGATTGAGGTTCCACACTTGTAAAATTAAATTTTCATGGCGAGAGATGTTATTTCACAGTAATTATGACTGATCATGCAATTAAAAATTCTGAATGCACCAGCCTAACTTATTTTACTGTGATAGGTGGGTAATTAGCGAATAAGTTCTGGATCATAATAATTGTTTTAAAAAAAGACTCTTCATTTTAGCTCTGGCTTCTTTTTTTCACTCTCTTTTGCCCATGGACCTGTAGTAGGGTGGTCACCCCTTAGATTGATTTAATTACAGAGATCATTGTCAAGGCCAGCAAGAGCATACACTGTGGAAGAACAGGGGTGACTTAGACTAGATAGATAGGCTAAGCGAATGGCAAAGATCTGGCAAATGGAGTTTAATGTAGGAAAATGTGAAGTTGTTCACTTTGGCAGGAAGAACAAAAAAGCAGAGTATTACCTAAATAGAGAATGGCTGCATAATTCTGAGGTGCAGAGGGATCTAGGTGTTCTGGTACATGAGTCACAGAAAGTTAGTATGCAGGTACAGCAAGTAATTAAGAAGGCTAATGGAATGCTATCCTTTATCCCGAGAAGGATTGAACATTAAAGTAAGGATGTTATGCTTCAGTTATACAGGGTGAGACTGCACCTCGACTACTGTGCACAATTGTAGTCTTCTTATTTAAGGAAGGGTGTAAATGCATTGGACGCGGTTCAAAGGAGGTTTACTAGATTGATACCTGGAATGAGTGGGTTGTCTTATGAAGAAAGGTTGGACAGACTGGGCTTGTTTCCACTCGAGTTTAGAAGCGTGAGGGGTGGTTTGATTGAAGTATACAAGATCCTGAAAGGTCTCGACAAGGAGGATGTTGAAAGGATATTTTCTCTTGTGGGTGAGTCCAGAACTAGGGGTCACTATTTTAAAATTAGGGGTCACAATTTTAGGACAGAGATGAGGAGAAATTTTTCTCTCAAGAGGGTAGTGAGACTTTGGAATTCTCTGCCTCAGAAGGTGATGGAGGCGGGGTCATTGAATATTTTTAAGGCCGAGGTAGATAGATTCTTGTTAGGCAAGGGAATCAAAGGCTATCAGGATTAGGTGGGTATGTGGGAATCAAAAATCAAGATGATCAGCCATGATCTTATTGAATGGCAGAACAGGCTCGAGGGGCCGAATGATCTACTCTTGTTTCTATTGATGTTATGACTCCAATTTACAGATTTCCACATTTAACTATGCATTTGCGTGCTCTGCAAGTTGCTGTCTGATTGCCAAAATAAGAGGGCAGTGTTAATCATACATTAATCTCAACACAAAACCCAGACCATAAGCAATTTTTTAAAAAATGAGTTGAATATACCAGAAATGGAAGAAAAAATGCAGGGCTGTGGAGGAAGAGCTGGGAGTGGGACTAATTGGATAGTTCTTCCATGGAGCCAACACAAACACAATGGGCCAAATGACCTCTTTCAGTGCTGTAATATTACATGATTTTCTTTAAGAACATAAGATATTAGAGGAGTAGGCTATATGGCCCACCATTAAATAAGGTAACGATTGAACTTCTACATCAACTCCATTGTCATGCCACGTCTCATATCCTTTGAATTCCAAAGTGCCTAAAAATCTGTCGATCTCAGGCAGTACAGTAGATTAGGGCAGCTTTCCGTCTCTCCATTACCAGGCAGTACAGGAGGTTAGAGCAGATCTCCGTCTCTCCATTACCAGGCAGTACAAGAGGTTAGAGCAGTTCTCTGTCTCAGTCTCAGCTCCCTCCTCTTAGCTGGTCAAACACGTGTCTGACTGACTGAACCGATCGCTTCCGGGTTCCCCTTCCCCCTTGGCCAGTGGCTGCTTAACAGGAACTGAGCGGGTGAGTCCCACGTTTTTTGCGGCTGAATGAACTTCTAGGTTTTACATGCACTGAATATAAAGCTGCAATTTCATGTTATTTCCTGGAAGGGTGGGTTAAAGCGAGGATTCACTCCGGACACATGAGCCTTTAATGCAGAAACAGGAGGAAAATGTGGTGCAAAGCAAATGACGAAGAGGACGGGCACAACTGGAAGTGTTTGTGATAAGTTAGTGTCTGGGTCATATCTCGTACACTGCAAAGCGCTCCGAGTTCTTGCTCTAAACTATCAGTTACAATGATCCAGCAATTTCGGATAAGGGAAATTAACACCTTGCGTGTAAACAATTAAATCCCATGCACTATGTTTAGAAGTTATTGCCTAAACTGGACAAGTAGCCGTCAGATGGTGCAGCTATATCTGTGCATCTTGTGTTTCAGATGCAGATGGACTGCATTAACTCAATGTGTGTTAGGAGAGGAAACGTGCAAACAGCAGCGCGCTAAATTTTAACCTTAAACAGGCTGGCAACAGCCCCTTCAGCAAGACGTGCCCCAGGGCCTGAATAATTATCCCCTGCCTCAGGGAGTAAAGTGTGGGGATAACATTCCTCCAAGTGGGGGAACCTGCATTGCATTAAGGCCAGTAAAATGCGGAAGGTGTGGGAAGCAAGAACCTTGGCAACCCACATGGAAATGAGCCCAAATGAAACGACTCTCCGTTTTGTGTTTTTTTCCCCAGCAATAATAGTTCACCTGATTAGAAATCTCCTCAATGCAGTTTTAACGGTCAAAATAGTGAAGGAGACGGTCTATGAAGGGAAGGATTCTGTACGCTCTTTGTTTGAATCGAAGTTTTTTCCAGTTGATCTGTTTTGGAAAAAATTTACTTGCTTTTGCTGCACTTAAGTATGTACTTTTTCTGCATAAATTGTTTGAAACACAGTAATCCTTGTAAGATATGTTCTTCAGTGGTGCCCCCCACCCCATCTGTGCTGTTATGTTGGCCTCATCGATCCTACGTTACCTCGAATCCACGTCTGAACTAAGTCCAAAAGAATGTTGTTTCTTGCGGACAACTTGATGCAGCCATGCACTGCAATGAAAGGCAGTCCCAGCTTGTGTTGGACCAGTTGATGCAGTCATTCTGGATTGTGTTGAACCAGTTGATGCAGTCATTCTGGATTGTGTTGGATCAGTTGATGCAGTCATTCTGGATTGTGTTGGACCAGTTGATGCAGTCATTCTGGATTGTGTTGGATCAGTTGATGCAGTCATTCTTGGCTTGTGTTGGACCAGTTGATGCAATCAGTCCTGGCTTGTGTTGGACCAGTTGATGCAGTCAGTCCTGGCTTGTGTTGGACCAGTTGATGCAGTCAGTCCTGGCTTGTGTTGGACCAGTTGATGCAGTCAGTCCTGGCTTGTGTTGGACCAGTTGATGCAGTCAGTCCTGGCTTGTGTTGGACCAGTTGATGCAGTCAGTCCTGGCTTGTGTTGGACCAGTTGATGCAGTCAGTCCTGGCTTGTGTTGGACCAGTTGATGCAGTCAGTCCTGGCTTGTGTTGGACCAGTTGATGCAGTCAGTCCTGGCTTGTGTTGGACCAGTTGATGCAGTCAGTCCTGGCTTGTGTTGGACCAGTTGATGCAGTCAGTCCTGGCTTGTGTTGGACCAGTTGATGCAGTCAGTCCTGGCTTGTGTTGGACCAGTTGATGCAGTCAGTCCTGGCTTGTGTTGGACCAGTTGATGCAGTCAGTCCTGGCTTGTGTTGGACCAGTTGATTTGCCAATCATTTCTATTGTTTACATGTTGCTCACTCATTGAATATTGTTATAGGAGGATAGGTCTTTTTCCTTATTTTGATCTGACAATTTTTTTGTAAACCCAATTGTCGTTCTGACCCAAACAAAAACAAAAATACCTGGAAAAACTCAGCAGGTCTGACAGCATCTGCAGAGGGGGACACAGTTAATGTTTCAAGTCCATATGACTCTTCAACAGAACTAAGGAAAAATAGAAAAGAGGTGAAACATAAGCTGGTTTGGGGGGTGGGACAGGTAGAGCTGGATAGAGGGCCAGTGACAGGTGGAGATAACCAAAAGATGTCACCGACAAAAGGACAAAGAGGTGTTGAAGCTGGTGATATTATCTAAGGAATATGATAATAAAGGTATAGATAGCCCTAGTGGGGATGGGGTGGGGGAAAGGGATCGAAATAGGCTAAAAGGCAAAGATAAAACAATGGATGGAAATACATTTAAAAATAATGGAAATAGGTGGGAAAAGAAAAATATATATAAATTATTGGAAAAAAAGGGGGATCGGAAAGGGGGTGGGGATGGAGGAAAGAGTTCATGATCTAAAATTGTTGAACTCAATATTCAGTCCGGAAGGCTGTAAAGTGCCTAATCGGAAGATGAGGTGCTGTTCCTCCAGTTTGCGTTGAGCTTCACTGGAACATTGCAGCAGACCAAGGATGGACATGTGGGCATGAGAGCAGGGTGGAGTGTTGATATGGCAAGCGACAGGGAGGTCTGGGTCATGCTTGCGAACAGACCAAAGGTGTTCGGCAAAGTGGTCACCCAGTCTGCATTTGGTCTCTCCAATGTAGAGGAAACCGCATTGGGAGCAACGAATGCAGTAGACTAAATTGAGGCAAGTGCAAGTGAAATGCTGCTTCACTTGCAAGGAGTGTTTGGGCCCTTGGACGGTGAGGAGAAGGGAAGTAAAGGGGCAGGTGTTGCACCTTCTGCGGTTGCATGGGAAGGTGCCATGGCAAGGGGTTGAGGTGTAGGGGGTGATGGAGGAGCGGACTAGGGTGTCCCGGAGGGAACAATCCCGGTGGAATGCTGCCGGTGAGGGGGGGTGGTGAAGGTAAGATGTGTTTGGTGGTGGCATCATGCTGGAGTTGGCGGAAATGGCGGAGGATGATCCTTTGAATGCGGAGGCTGGTGTGGTGATAAGTGAGGACAAGGGGTCCCTATCATGGTTCTGGGAGGGAGAGGAAGATGTGAGGGCGGATGCGCGGGAGATGGGCCTGACACAGTTGAGGGCCCTGTCAACCACCGTGGGTGGAAAACCTTGGTTAAGGAAGAAGGAGGACATGTCGGAGGAACTGTTTTTGAAAGTAGCATCAACAGAACAGATGCAACGAAGGCAAAGAAACTGATAGAATGGGATGGATTCCTTACAGGAAGCGGGGTGTGAGGAGCTGTAGTCGAGGTAGCTGTGGGAGTCGGTAGGCTTGTAATGAATATTGGTGGGCAGTCTATCACCAGAAATAGAGACAGAGAGGTCAAGGAAGGGAAGGGAAGTGTCAGAGATGGACCATATGAAAATGATGGAAGGGTGGAAATTGGAAGCAAAATTAATAAATTTTTCTAGGTCCAGATGAGAGCATGAAGCAGCACCGAAGCAATAATCGATGTACCGGAGAAAGAGTTGTGGGAGGGGGCCAGGGTAGGACTGGAACAAGGAATGTTCCACATACCCCATAAACACAAACTAGAGGAACAGCACCTTATCTTCTGACTAGGCACTTTACAGCCGTCCGGACTGAATATTGAGTTCAACAATTTTAGATCATGAACTCTCTCCTCCATCCCCACCCCCTTTTCTGATCCCCTTTTTTTCCAATAATTTATATATATTTTTCTTTTCCAACCTATTTCCATTATTTTTAAATGTCTTTCCATCCATTGTTTTATCCTCATGACCCGAAACGTCAACTTTGCTCTTCTCCGCCGATGCTACCAGACCTGAGTTTTTCCAGGTATTTCTGTTTTTGTTTTGGATTTCCAGCATCCGCAGTTTTTTGTTTTTATCTCTATCCAGCTCTACTTGTCCCACCCGCCCTTAAACCAGTTTATATTTCACCTCTTTTCTATTTTTCCTTAGCTCTGTTGAAGAGTCATAAGGACTCGAAACGTTAACTGTGTTCCTCTCCACAGATGCTGTCAGACCTGCTGAGTTTTTCCAGGTATTTTTGCTTTTGTTTTGGATTTCCAGCATCCGCAGTTTTTTGCTTTTATCTTGTTGTTCTGACCCGTTTTTGTGGAACATTATCATGTTTTTTTTCTCTGCTGTACTAGTATGACTCTTAACATTCTAGCTGTATAAGGGAACCACTCACTTTCCCATTACCTCCTATCCTTGAATGCTTTGTATCCATGCAAGTTATATTGACTTGCATTGTCCTGGGCCAGGCTTGTTGTTTGTGTTTCCTGGAGCAGTGTAAGTACTATCTGCTACCAGTGCCTTATTCAGTCACCTTACTCTGAATTCTGTGTTCCAGTTTATTTCATTGCAAAGTACGTTAATGATGCTGGCCATTTGCAGAAGGGGAGAAACTGGACAATACATTGTTCATTGTGGTCATACAACAAGTGGAAGAATTTAAAAAAATAACCTTGTGCTTCTCTGTTAGTTTTAAAGACGTCCAGTACAAGATTGATGGACCTTTTAATATCTCAGCTACTAAGCAAATGGTCAACTTATACAATACCTGTCAGGGAAATTTCTAAAATTCAGAAGGGCCAATTTGACCTCAAAGTAAGTTGTGATTATTTCACTTCATGTCTTGCCAAATAAATCGACCTGTCACTAAGCTTAGTTGTTTGCTGTACAGAGGAAAATAGCTATCACCACAGTTGGATACAAGAAGTTAAAAGTGTACCACGTGGCAGGTTTAGTGCAGAAATAGGGCTTTAGATAACTGGTGAGTGTTATTTCACTAACTATATCACAGCCTTGCTAAGTGGAAGATGCACAACAAAGACCCATAATTTACATTTGTGAGTGAGCTACCCTAATAACCTTTTCACGCCCGAGTTTCCAAGTTACCAGGTGCAATGCGTAAGGTAACTACCATATAATCTGATCATAATTCTTTATCCAAAATATTTTTTTGAAAAAAATCTATGTGTAGTCATGAAAAATGATCTGTGTTGCCAAGAGATCACTTCCTGCACATTCATACTCACCATTTCCATGATTACATGTACGATGATTTGTGGCATTGTGTATTGGGGAGCAATAATTCGATTCATTTTATAATTAATTTACTTTGCAAATTTATTGCAACTACAAAATGATGAACTGTAGGGCAGAAGATATTGGTAAGATGCACTTGATAAATATGAAAAGTATATTAATGTTGCAGTGTTCTCACTATGATTTTAATGAAGTATGGTGGCTGTGTGAAATAGTCATACTTTGCATGAATTACCAAAAGAATCCTGCAGTGCAATTTAAGGTTTTTATCTTTCCAAACTTAGTATCTGGAGAAAGCATTTTAAGCATAGCAACTAGATTGAACTTTCAATGGTTGAAGGACAATTGCTGAGTGCTAGTGTTGGCAGTGGAAGTTAAAGATGATAAAATAAGAATAAGATACCATACAGTATTGAAGCATGTTGTGAAATATATGCATGAATGGTGCACCACCATACGTGCATATATTTTGTAACATGCTTTAAAAATGGACGAGTAATCCAAAGAGTGTGAGTTCAAATCTCATCATGGCAATTTGAGAATTTGAAGTTAGTTTTAAAAATACGAAAATAAAAATCTGGTATCAGTAAAAGTGAAAATGAAGTCATTGGATATTTGTTTGAAAAATCAATAGTTCACTGATGCCCTGTAGGGAAGGGAACTTGCTGCCATAACCGGGTATGGTCTCCTTGATTTTGGTGCTAAAATGGTTGACTCTTGACTGCTCTCTGAATTAGCAAACCATTCAGCCATATCAAATCATTCCAAGTTGTTACAGAAGCTGGCTCAGCACCATTTTCTCAGGGAAACTAGGGGCGGGCAATAAACGTTGACGTTCCCAACAACATCCATATCCTGAAAATGAATTAAAGTTAACACATGTTGATGAATTTAGGACCATAAAAGATAGGAGCAAGACTAGACCATATGTCCTGTCAAGCCTGCTTCGCCATTCAGTATGATCATGGCTTCAACTCCACTTTCCTATCTGCTCCCCATATCCCTTGATTCCCTGAGAGACCCAAAATCTTTCACCGTCTTAAATATATACAATATTCGAGCATTCTCAACCCTCTGGGGTAGAGAATTCCAAAGATTTACAACCCTTTGAATGAAGAAATTTCTCTGCATGTCAGCCCTAAATGATCAGCATCTTTTTCTGAAACTTGTGCTCCCTTGTTCTAGATTCCCCAGCTAGCGGAAACAATGTCTAAATATCTACCCTGTCAGTCTTGAATGTTTCAGTTAGATCACCTTTCATTCTTCTAAACTCTAGAGAATATATACCTGATTTACTCCGTCTCTCATCATAAGACAACCCTTTTATCCCAGGGGCCAATCTCGTGAACCTTCACTGTACTGCCTCCAGTGCAAGTATATCCTTCCTTAAATATGGAGATCAAAGCTGCACACAGTATTTCAGATGTAAACTCACCGAAGCCTCGTACAATTATAGCAAGGTTTCTTTACTCATGAACTGTAATCCCGTTGCAATAAAGGCCAACATGCCATTTGCTTTCCTGATGGCTTTCTGTACTTGCATGCTAATTTTTGTGTTCCTTTTATGAGTACACTCTGAACATGAATATTTACAAGTTCATGCATTTTGAAAAATATTCTGCTTTTATATTCTTATGACCAAAATGAATAACCTTACACTTCCCCACATTGTACTCCATCTGCCACCTTGGTGCCCACTCACTTAACCTACCTATATCTGTTTGCAGCCTTGCATTCCCTAGATTTGTATCATCAGCAAACTTAGAAACATTATTCTATGCCTCTTCCTCTAAGTTATTAATATAGATTTTAAATAGCTGAGGCCCCAGCACTGATCCTTGCGGTACACCACTTGTCACAGCATGTCAACGTGAAAATGCCCCAGTTATCCTTGCTCTCTGCTTCCTATCTCTATCCATGCAATATATCAGCCCAACTCCATGATCCATTATCTTTTGCATTAACCTTTTGTGTGGCACCTTATTGAATGCCTTTTGGAAATCCAAGTTTACTACATCTACTGCTTCCCTTTTATGGAGCCTCATAAATTTGTCAAACACTATATCTCCTCTTCGTCAGACCACGGTGATTTGTTCTAATCATACTGTGCTTCTCTAAGTGCATTTTTAAGACTTCCTTAATAGGTTTCTATAATTTCCTGATGACTGATATCTGTCTAACTGGCTTGAAGTTCCCTGTTTTCTCTCTCCAGTCTTTCTTGAATAGAGGAGTTACATTTGCTAGCTTCCAATCTGCTGAGACTGTTCCAGAGTCCAGGAAATTTTAGAAAATCCATAGCCATCTCTTCAACTATCTCTTTTAGAACTCTAGGATGTCAGATTTTAGTCCCTTGAGTTTCTTCAGTAGCTTCCCCCTGATATTAATCACCTTAATTTCTTCACTCCTATTAGAGTTTAGGTCACCCCCTATTTCTGGAATGTGTGTTTTCTATTGTGGAGACAGGCATAAATTATTTGTGCAATGTCTTTGCCATTTCCTCATTCGCCATGATAATTTCTGCTCTCACTGCTTCTACAGGATGAACATTTACTTTGGCTACTCTCTACCTTTTTATATACTTGCAAAAGGTCTTACACTCTGTTTTTATGTTTCTGGCTAGCTAGCTGTCATATTCTATTTGTTCCCTTTTTATCAACTTTTTTGGTGGCCTTTTGCTGGTTTCTAACACAATCCCAATCCTCAGACTTACTACTATCCCTGGCAACATTATAACCCTCATTTTTTAATCTGTTACTATCCTTGACTTCCTTAGTAAACCACAGATGGGCCTTTCTCGCTGAGTTTTTCAATGGAATCTATTTTTGTTGAACATTTTGAATTGTTTATTTAAATGTTTCCCACCATTTTTGTAGTGTAATAGCATCCATAATGCTCGATGAGCAATGATAGTGTTCATAACACTAGTCATTCACGTTTGAGTCCATGATTTGCAGAAGTTTAGGAAGCAGTAATGATTTGTGGAGGAAATTTAAACTCGTGGAAAGCTTCATTTAAAGTTCCCAGCCAAATCCTGAGCATTTACAAAACACATTGTGCTGATCAATGGAACTCTTAGGTATGGTCCGTGTTTCCCGAACTCAACCAGTTATTGAATGATATGAATTCCTTTTTCACTTTTTAATTGCATTGGCTAACTTGATTTTTTTTTTGTGCAGAGAGTGACTCATGTATTAGAATAGGTTGTAAGAATGTTACTAAAATGTATCTTAACGCTGCATGCTAACGGTTCATAACTTGGCTGGACAAGAACATGATGCATGAAGTGGAATGTGATTGAGCATAAGTCAGGAGCTCACCTCAGTGTCTTATAGACACAAGTAGTAAAGTTATGATTTGCTTTTAAAAATTCCTTTTGTTGAAATTGTATTATATATTTGAGTTTCTTTATTTGTTATGCTCTAAATAAAAGTGGGCTACATATGAATTCATAATTCGGCTGAAGAAACTGGGCCAACCACTATGATCCTTGCCTATTTTTTGAAAAAGGAATTTTACTTCTGAGGTCCCAAGGAATGGAAATCTTATTGGTGCTGATATTTTTTTATATAAATTTATTTTTGTTGAAAATTTTATATTAAAGTTCAGCTTCTTTATTAGCTCTGCCCCTTTTAAACCAGCTAGTCCGGGTGCTTTGATGTACTCATTTGAGATGGAAACATAGAGAGAGTGTGCATTTGCATTTTTTGAATAGAGCATTCAAGAAGTGGGGCGAAAACTTGATGCTTTTCTAACAGTTACCAAGCAATATGTTTATATTACTAATAAAATTGGTACAAAGAATAGGGTTTCATTGTTAAAAGGTAAAGTTCGAAGAGACTGGTGAGACAATGAGAATTTGGATTCAATCAATGGTGATAGGTATAACATCAGTAGTTTTCGGGTGTGCAGGCAGAGGCAATGTGAGATCAAAAGGCAGCTACAAGCCTCCAACTGGCTCTACAGTGAAAGGAACCACATTTTGAATTCGCTTTGCTTGGTCTTTGGTTAAGTCTATGGGTTGCTGTTGCCTTAATGAAGATTAGTTTGGGAACTTGTTAAAAGTTTTGTTAGTAGTAATTTGTAGCCATGTTAACCTGTGTAAATTAATAAAATGTTTCAATTACTTTAATATAAAGCCTCAAGAACTGGTGGTCTGATTCCTGAGTTTAGAGTCACATCTCAAACATAACACTTAAAATTATCAGTTATGACAGTTGTCTAAAGTTCCCCCTGGGATTTTTAAATAACTCCTCTTTACCAGCTACATTGGTCATAACAATTGGAGATAGGTAAGTTGCTTTTTTGTTGCTGTCACTGCACTGACCCTGTGATATCCTTAAAGGTCCTTTAAAATGATGGAACCCTCCCTGTAGAGGAGGAGGGCAGTCCTTGAGACGCTGTCCTCCTGTAGCTCCATCCGGATGGGGGTTGGGGGTTGGGGGTGGGGGTGGGGGGGGGCTGTGTGTGTCTGTCTGTGTGTGTGTGTGTGTGTGTCTGTCTGTCTGTCTGTCTGTCTGTCTGTCTGTCTGTCTGTCTGTCTGTCTGTCTGTGTGTCAAAGGTAGGTGCGGGGGTGCAGGTGTGGAGAATCGTAAAGACATATGGCAATGTTAAATATTGACAAGGACGTCTTGCTACAGTTGTACAGGGATTTGTTAAGAACATACCTGAAACACTGTATGCAGTTTTGGTCTCCATGGTCTTCCTGAAAGAAGGATAGACTTGCTTTGGAGGGGATGCAGCAAAAGTTCACTAGATTGGGTGCCTGGGATGCAAGGCTGAGTAAATTGGATCTATATTCTTCTGTGTTTAGAAGAATGAGAGGCAATCTCATTGAAACATTCAAGCTTATTGAGACGTGGTTTCCCGTGGCTGGGAAACGTAGAACACAGAGGCGCAGTCTCAGGATGAGGGACCAATCATTTAGGATTGAGATGAGGAGAAATTTCTTCACTCAAATGGTTGAGTGTCTTTGGAATTGTCTACCTCAGAGTTGTAGCTGCTCCATCTTTGAATATGTTTAAGGCTGAGATAGACAGATATTTGGTCTCTCAGGGATTCAGGGGATATAGGGAGTGGGCAGGAATGTGAAGTTCAAGCCAAAGATCAGCAATGATGGTATTTAATAGTGGAACAGATGCAACGAGCTACACCTGGTCATTTATCTTATTTTCTTATAGTTCAATTTTGCCCCTTGACCTTCAAATCAACATTCATGCGCTGCAAATTGTTGGAAGTGCACCATAGTTAGACTGATGTCTTTAAAATTCTGTTGTGCCAGGCCAGTTTCTTCAATGCGTGTGGTACCTTTTAAATTTTTATCTGTGCAGATATGAATGCGTGATATTTTGCACAAGGCCATGCAGCATCTTCCAGGTTGCTGTGTGTGTAGCCTAGTGGGAACAATGACCATGGTGCTGTGTGTGTAGCCTAGTGGGAACAATGACCATGGTGCTGTGTGTGTAGCCTAGTGGGAACAATGACCATGGTGCTGTGTGTGTAGCCTAGTGGGAACAATGACCATGGTGCTGTGTGTGTAGCCTAGTGGGAACAATGACCATGGTGCTGTGTGTGTGTAAAAGTGGAAAATGAGACAAAAAGAATATATTTTAAATTTTGAAAATTGGGAAAGGGAATTTAAAATTTTGAAAAGCCTGAGTTTGCTAACTCTAAGAATGAGAGTCAATGGTTATAATTGTTCTCTTTCTGGGCTGGAGTAGTTGAATGGCATTGCAGGAATGGGAATCTCTTCATTAATAGGGCTCAAACACTGTAAAGTACCAGCATTAACTTTCTTTGTCGAGCTTAATTGGCAATTAATGTACAAATGCAGCAATGTTTTGAAATGTGTGAGGAGTTTGAAGGAGCGATGCTTTTTCCATGAGCTGAAACTTGTGTTCTGCAACTCTCAGGGTATATCTTCCCTGCTACAAACCACTGGCGATTTACACACTAATAAAGACGTGCACCATTAACTTAAGTTATTTTCCCACAGATTCTGGGCCATTCCCTCACAGACTATAACATATATGTGGGTGTATATATGTAGTTAGCATTTGGTATCATGATAGGTACACAGAAGGCATCTTAAAAAGGAACTACAACAAAGCAAAGGTTATTCTGCGCTAGAATTATTGATAGGTGATATCCAGAAAGCCCAAAGCTGGTCCTGAGATTTTGGCAGCATTATTGATCCTTACCTTCCACTAGTAGTTGGAAGACTTCAGTGCATTTTGTGTAGATAATGTCCTGATTTTGCAGTCAGCAGCAAAGAAATGCTGCTCATCGTTCATTATGCTTAAAGCTGTCCCCAAACCTTTTGTGGGATTTTGCACAACAGCTTGCTGTCATCAGGTGTCTGATCCAGTGCAGCTCTCCTTCAGTGGGTGTTGGCAGAGTGAGCAACAGCATGTCTTCTCAACCAATCAGATTAAAAAATCCTCACTGAGCCACAGAAGTTACAATATTTAATTCAATATAAATATTGGACAGAAAATGAAATGGAGAGAGAGAAAAATAGACGGGATTGAGAGATAGACAAAAATGAAAGTAAAGAAAAATTATTAATATATTTTTAATTACAGACTGAAGGAATGAATTCATTTTCAGTACCAGAGAGGTTGTTTGACGGTAATTGACATTTAATGTTGTTAAAAAATCACTTGAATGGACACACCCATAACTTTCTTGGACATTTTTAGTGGGTAATTAGTGACCAGGTATTGTAATGTCATGCCTTTACTATGTTTTAATGCTCAGTCAATTGGTGAGTTATCAGTGTTGTGAAGCCTGTGGAGGAGCAGGCCAAAGTGGTTAGCAGCTCTAGGACTTTCATGTTTAACTATGGTGTGCAGTTGGCGGACGTTACTGTTTAGCTTTCTCTGTTGTAAAGGTGATGGGTGATAATTTCACCTTTGTTATTACCCCCAAATCTGGGCCATTGTCTTTTTTTTTAAAGTATTATGGAAAAGCACTGCCACCGGTCTGCTCTGTGCATTGAGGATTGGAGCTCTATGCTAGTATGTAGAAAATGTTCCTGGCGTCTGTCCAAAGTTTGCCTTTTTAACTCCCCTAAACCTCTATTTTCTGGTCTGGCTGGCTTGACTTCCCTGAATTTTTTTGGGAGGAGTTTCTTTCATCTCTCTCTCCCTGCCTAAATTTCACTTTGCCCTGAAGAAAATTTGGATAACTGGGAAGGTAGATGGTTGGAGTGTGGAGAATGAACATTCCAGTGTTTATCAGGATTATGATATTGTACATTAAAGTTATACTTTATGTCAACAATCATACTGTATATAGGGGTCATGGTACTGTGCATTAAGGCTAAAATGTTGCATGTCAGTGCAGTGAATCTATGTTTTAAGATAATGAGAAGCTGCAGTAGACGATTACTGGTTATGCAGTAAGTATTTGGCAGTATTCCTATGGGGGAGTTAAACCTGCAGTTGAGCTAATAGAATGACGTCATGTTATAACTAAACACTGCAGCAAAATTTGTTGGAAAGAAAATATAATCGTAAATCTAAAATTGGGCACTGTTTGAATGGGATTGGCAAGATCTTTCAAAAGGTGCAAGTTTCTCAGAAATAATCAATTTTTGCCAGGGACAATATTGGTTAGCTGGGGTATTTTTGCAGAGTTGTATGTTTTTGCTGTCGCAAGCTTTACGTTTATTCTGATTGCATCATAACATGTAGGCATTGTGAACAAGAGCATCAGAATGTAGCAAAGGTAAAGCAAAATAGATGAAATCTCATCATTTTAAATTGGCAACCTAAATAAGAATGCAGCTTTTCAAGACCTGGGTCTTTGACCTATTGTCAGAGGTAACGATGACACAGTGTATACAGGACCTGACAGACTGTGGTGTCTCTAACACCAGTGCCCTTAAATCATATTTCCAAAGGTGGGGGTGACGGGGGGGGGGGTGTGGGGTTTGTGTACCAGTCTCACATGCTTACACATGGTGGGTAAGTAAGTGTGTGGGTAATCTTTGTCCTCAACAGCTGTTGTAGATGTAAGTGTTAACCCTGCACACAGCATGCTTTGAAAGATCAGAACATCAGAGGTTGTTAGTAAGAGCTGTGTTCTGTAAACTCACTGACACACACATTGGACCTTGTTGCATCTATTTTATGGGAGTGTGGTAGGTGCAATGAGAGCCAGTTTTGGGGACCAACTTCACTCCGAGGATGCCTGAAGAGATCCAACCCTATATTGGGTTGACCGAGGCAGGCATTAGGCTCCTTCCGTATGCTGATGAGGGGCTTAAGGCCTATTTTAGCTAGCCACTGGGAAATTACACTGCTTAAGGCCGATCAGGCTACTAGCATAGATGCTGCCACCACCAACAAAAGGGTAAATGTCATTTCGATGCAGAGTCAGTGGGAGGTTACCTTGAACTTCAGAATACCGTTGTCTTTCAAAGAATCAAAGAAGCTACAGCACCCAGCCCATCACAGCCCTGCTTCCCAACAGGAACTGCTGCATCTACCTGCCTGTTAATTGGTATAAATTCTATCCTTTCATTTTGTATTTTTAAACAGGGGTGAGATGGCCTGTTTGGAGAAGGTGTTGTTAGGTGGGAGAAGGGCCACATACCTGCTGAGTTAAACTTACGAATCTTGTAACAGTGTAAAAATGTGCTAATAACTGGTTCATAAGAAATAAAGCTTTTTTTTCTGCATTTAGTTTTTAAAAAAAAAATAATTTGGTTGAAAATCATTTAAATTGGATTTTTTGACCTCCGTTTGTTTTGTTATATGTGGAACGAACTGGTAATTTTGTGTGCAGATTATTTTATAATCTGTTGTAGAACATGTGTGAAATAATTGTAGGTAACCAGCTAGCTGTTAGTGAGAAAGTTTCCTTTATTATTTAAGCATGATGATGTTGGAGGTTATTTTTAAAGTTGTATAATTGACACTCGGAAATAGAGAAAATCTCAGCAGATGAGTTTTGTTTCAGGATGTTTCCTTTTGACAAAGAAATTTTATCATGTTTTCTTGCCTGAATAAAACACTTCCATAATTTTCTTTCTGCTGTAATTGAGACCCCGGGGAAGGGAAAATAAATATTTAATCTATCAGGAAGAGAACAGGATTATCATTAAAGTAAAAGTTGGGTTAAATTGTTGCAAATTGTGAGTAAAACCTGTGTAGTCATTTGGTAGTACAGAACTTGAGTATTGCTGAAAAAAGAGACATCAAAGTTTCTTGTCTTGCACTCATCAGGACATTTCGCAAGAATACCAATACAAGGGGAAAACAACAATTTATACTGAATGAGAAGAGAATGCTGATTAATTGGCATGTGGACTTTGGTAGAGGCGTTGCCATGGAGAATGCACCAGTGATGGTGACTGACAGTTAACTGCCAAGCATTGTTTGAAATTTAAACTCGGCAGCTTGACCCTGATTGGTCAAGGCATTGATTTTCTCTGCTGTGGTTTTCTCAGTTTCCAAGTGCCAATTATACAATTTTAAAAATAACCTCCATCATGCTTAAATAATAAAGGGAACATTCTAACCAACAGCTGGCTGTTTACCTACAATTATCTCACACATGTTCTATGACAGAGTATAAAACAATCCGCACCCAAAATTACCAGTTCATCTTGCATCTAACAAAACAAATGGAGGTCAAAAATTCTTTCTTCAATCCAGTTTAAATGACTTTCAACCAAATTATTGTGTTTTTTAAAGCTATACTCGAGGGAAAAAACATCAACTGTGTTTCTTACCAGTTATTAGCACATTTTTACATCGTTACAAGGAGGTTTGTAAGTTTAATTCAGCAGGGTTAAGCTGCCTGGTTTAAATTTCAAACAATGCTTGGCAATTAACTCAATCACCATCACTGCTGCATTCTCCATGGCAACTCCTCTACCAGTCAGAGTCCACTTGCCAACCAAGCATCACTCTCTTCACATACAGTATAAATTGTTTTTTTCCCCTTATCTTGGTGTTCTTGCGATGTGTCCTGATGAGTGCAAGACAGAAAGCTTTGACTTGTCTCTTTTTTCAACAATAAAACCTGTATGTGTCTGAATATGTTTAAAGGTTTGCGAGTACCAGTCAATTGTGGATTTTCAGCTGTGTTCTGTGATCCAAACCCTTTACATTGGAACAGTCGCTGCTCTCTACGTTGTCGCAATTCTGTGGACAACAATTAGTTCTTGCTCAAAAAGTCACCATAATAACAGCCCTCTCCTGCACTCCAATAATTTTAAAATCAGTGTTTCTTCAGACAAAATTACAAAGTTTCGTCGAGTTACTAGACAGTTTGTCACACAGTAAGTTGGAAGAGGAATAAATGTATATATTATGACAGTAAGTACTTTGGTCATAAGTTGGGAACAGTGTGCTGTTTTTTATTCAGAATGGCCCTTTGGGCAAGGCTGCATTGAGAGCTATATGAAGGGTCCCACATGGCGCCTCCTTCATAATTGCAGACATTTGAAATGCTTTGGCAATCTCCTAAATGTCTACAGAAACTTGGAGATAAAAATCTTCGAATAAACTCTGGGATCCTGACTGAGCAACTGAAGCAGGTAAGATGTGCTGGGATATATTTGAAGATCCCATTGATTAATGAACTGCCAAAGCTCCATGATGTTTTGGAAAATGGTTAAGGAGCAAGTTGTTTTGTATAAATGAGAGACTTCGACCTAATAGAAAGAGGAGGCCAACTTGCTAAATAGCTTTGAAATGTGGCATTGGAGGAGAATGGAAAGAATCAAATGGACATAAAAAGTAACATGATGAAGTGCTGAGAAGAGTGAATGAACAAAGAAATTTGCTGAATGTAATTAGGAAAAGGCAGAGCGGGCAGGACACACCTTCAGAGGAAATGGACTAGTAAGACCTGCTGAGTTTTTCCAGGTAATTCTGTTTTTGTTTTGTATTTCCAGCATTCGCAGTTTTTTGTTTTTATCTAGTAAGAGAAGTTATGGAGGGAAGATTCCAAGGAAAAGAGGAAGAGAAAGGGAGAGAACATCAATGCTGGATGGCCTGAAAATTGAAGGAAGTTATTGGCAAATGAAAAGACTGGCACAGAATAGAGAGACATGGAGGAGACTATGAGCCAAGGATCTGCCTTCAAACAGAGCATGCATGATGATGGGGTAAGGTGGAGAAGTTTAGTTTCTTTTGTTGGGCTCCTGTAGCCCTCACTTCAGGGAAGTCTTACCTTGCTCTAATGTTGCCTGGTTCTGTGGTCAATGCAAAAAAGTGGTGCATAGGATCACCCTTGACTGGCACTGGAGGGAACATATATAATAGTTGAAGTCAGAGTATAGGATTTTAATCCACTTCTTTACTCCGCTTGATAAAATGCTGCCTTTGTGCCCAGGGAGGAATGCGGGGCAGAGGTATTGGCCCTGCTGCAGTGCAGCAAAATGTTGCCACATGAAGCATGCTTGCCAAATAGTCTGTGTTCATTGGCAAGTAGGGATATGGACCTTTGTGATGCACTGCAGGTGGCATCTTGGTCTTTGTCACATGTTAGCACTTCAGTGATAGCATTCTCACCTCTTAAGTCAGAAGATGGTGGGATCTCACTTCATCATAGATTTAAAGTCTTAATCTAAACTGATTTTAAAAAGTGTGTGTCTGCCTTGGATGTTCCTTCAGTGAGAGCAGTGCTAATTGCCCTTGTTACTGTTTTGAGCATCTTGCATTCAGAGTATTGTCTGCGTTGCTCAAACTTAACTAGACAATAACATAACCCGGGGGCGTAATAATATGCCCCTTTTGTCAACTGAACTGGATGCTTTTGGTACTTACCTTGTGTGCCCCATCCAATATTCTCAAAAGCAAAATGGGAGAACTCAGTGAGACCAGGTCAGATATGAATTGTGAAGCTACTTCATTTCAGACAGCAAGTAACGCACAGAGTTACAGTTATAAATTGACTCACTCAATTCAGTCAGTATAACATGTCTCATTATAATACAAAAACAATGATGGTGCTATGTTTCCCCATGTCAGTGAGTAAGCTTGTTTGATTTAAACAAAATCACTTTTGACCTTCTGACCTCGAGTCTGGCAAAAGACATCCAAGGCAATTCTGTCTTTAAAACCCTGTCTGTTGGTGTGCATTTCTGTTCCTACTCTACCTCCCTGTGTTCATACTCTGAGGAGGGACAATACTAGACAACTCCTGCCAAGCACACCTTGGGAGTGAGATGTTTATCCAGTACCAAGACAGGCTAATGAATTACTTCTTGTCCTCAGTCTTTGTGCAAGCAACTTTAGTGCCTTAATCTTTAGCATGCTAACTTGTTGCCCCCGCCTCTTTAAAAATAAAGGCTTTCAATGTACTTTGCTTTAAAAGTTCAACATTTAAATGTAATTCTTTTCCAGACCCTTTCAATGGAAAAATGGTCAAGAATCCTGAAATGTGACACTGATATTGCAGGGTAGGCAGAAGTTCTAACTTTTAGATGAAACGCTGATGTCCATGTCTCAGTATTATCAGTAGATTCCTGGGAGTGTGTCATTGTTTGTAAGGAGTTCCTGGGAGTGTGTCGGTATTTGCAGGGAGTACCCCCACATGTGCCATTGTTCTTAAGGAGTTCCCCCATGTGTGATTTTTTTTAGGAAGGATGTGAAGGCAGTGGATAGAATGCAAAAGAGGTTTATGAGAATGGTTCCAGAGATGAGGGACCTCAGTTATGAAGGAAGATTGAAGAAGTTGGTACTCTTCCTTGTAGTAAAGAAGGCTTAGAGGAGATTTAATTGGGGCACTCAAAATCATGAGGAGTCTGGGCAGAGTAGATAGAAACTGTTCCCCACTCATGAAGGGATCGAGAATGAATGCGTCACTCTGTGGAGGGAGCCCTCGGGAGCGCGTCACTCTGTGGAGGGAGCCCCCGGGAGCGCGTCACTCTGTGGAGGGAGCCCCCGGGAACGCGTCACTCTGTGGAGGGAGCCCCCGGGAGCGCGTCACTCTGTGGTGGGAGCCCCCGGGAGCGCGTCACTCTGTGGTGGGAGCCCCCGGGAGCGCGTCACTCTGTGGACGGAGCCCCCGGGAGCGCGTCACTCTGTGGACGGAGCGCCCGGGAGCGCGTCACTCTGTGGAGGGAGCCCCCGGGAGCGCGTCACTCTGTGGAGGGAGCCCCCGGGAGCGTGTTGGTATTCATACTGTGTTCCCAATAGTTAGCATGGACTACTGCTGGATGAACCAACATTGTTTAAGATGGAGTAAGTGTGAGAGACTACCAGTCAGCATGATGTACCATGGGATCAGCACAGAGTGCCGGTCACTGCCGAGCATAGAGGGAGTCACCGCACAGCGCTGAGG
The DNA here is from genome assembly GCF_017639515.1 of Carcharodon carcharias. Classification (NCBI taxonomy): domain Eukaryota; kingdom Metazoa; phylum Chordata; class Chondrichthyes; order Lamniformes; family Lamnidae; genus Carcharodon; species Carcharodon carcharias. The sequence continues at coordinate 40,220,583 of NC_054487.1, read as the reverse complement.
GAGGCATTGGCTTAAACATCAGTGGATTCCTGGCCATTTTTATAATTCCGATGTGGCGGGGGAGTCGTGCAGAGCTCCAACCACCTGCTCCACACTTTGGCGTGGGACTGGATGAACGACCCTGCCTTCTGCATGGTATTCATAGAATTGTTACGGTGCAGAAGGAGGCCATTCAGCCCATCATAGCTGCACCAGCTCTCTGAGCATTTTAACTACGTGCCAATCTCCTGCCTTTTCCCCATAACCCTGGACATTGTTTCTATTTAAATAATCATCCAATGTCCGCTTGAATGCTTCAATCGAACCTACCTCCACTGCACTTCCAGGCAGTGCATTCCAAACCCTAACTATTCAAAAAAAAAGTTTTTTCTCACCTTGCATATGCTTCTTTTGCAAAACACTTTAAAACTGTGCCATGAGGACTCGAAACGTCAACTCTTTTCTTCTCCGCCGATGCTGCCAGACCTGCTGAGTTTTTCCAGGTAATTTTGTTTTTGTTTTGGATTTCCAGCATCCGCAGTTTTTTTGCTTTTAAAACTGTGCCCTCTAGTTCTCGATCCATTTACGAGTGGGAGCATTTTCTCTCTATCTATTCTGTCCAGACCCCTCATGATTTTGAAAACTTCAATCAAGTATCCTCTTAGCCTTCTTTCCAAGGAAAACAGTCCCAATTTCTCCAACCTTTCCTCATAACTGAAGTGTCTCATCCCTGAAACCATCCCTGTAAACCTCTTCTGCACGCTCTCCAGTGTGTTTACATCCTTCCGATAGTGTGGCGTTCAGAACTGTACACAATACTGCAGCTGAGCTCTAACCAGTGACTTATATAAGCTCATCAAAACTTCTCTGCTCTCATACTCTATGCCCTGATTAATGAAGCCTAGCATACTGTATGCTTGAGAAAGAGCTCTACCTGTCCTGTCACCTTTAAGGACTTATGTACATGTGCACCCAGGTCTCTCTGCTGTTGCACGCCCTTTAGAATATATCCTTTATTTTATACTGTCTCTCCATGTTCATTGTGCCAAAGTGCATGACCTCACACTTCTCTGCATTGAACTTCATCTGCCGCCTATCTGCCCACTCCACCAATGTGACAATGTCCTTTTGAAGTTTTAGACTGTTCTCCTTGCAGTTTACAATTCTCTCAATTGTCTCCTGCACACCAAGATCTAGATCATTTATATAATCAGGAAAAGCAAGGGTCCCAATACCGACCCCTGAGGAACTCCACTATAAACCTTCTTCCAGCCCAAAAAAATACCTATTAACCATTACCCTCTGTTTCCGATACCTCAGCCAATTTTGTATTCACATTGCTACTGTCCCTTTTATTCCACAATCTATAACTTTCCTCAAGTCTGTTATGTGGCACTGTATCGAACGCCTTTTGGAAGTCCATATACACCACATCAACAGCTGTTCCCTCATCAACCATCTCTGTTACCTCTTCAAAAAACTCCAGCAAGTTAGTTAGACATAATTTTCCTTTAACAAACCCATGCTGACTCTTCCCAATTAATCCACATTTTTCCATGTGGCTATTAATTCTATCCTGAATAATTGTCTCTAGAAGTTTCCCCACCACCGAAGTTATACTGACTGGTCTATATAACCAGACCAGGGCAGATCTTTACAACCTTTTTTGAAAAACGGCATAATGTTTGCAATTCTCCAGTCCTCCAGCACCTCCCCTGAATCCAGGGAACATTGAAAGATTATGGCCAGTACCTCTGCAATTTCCGCTCTCATTTTCTTCAATATTCTTGGATGCATCTCATCCAGTCCCAGTGCCTTATCAACTTTAGGCACCGACAGCTTATCCAATGCCACCACTTTATCAATTTTAAACCCTTCACTGACTGAGTTTCCTTCTCTGCCACCATGGCCTGGGAGCATCTGCCTCATAGGTAAAGACAGATGCGAAGTATTCATTTAACACCTTAGCCATTCCTTTTGCCTCTATGTGTAAATTCTCTTTTTGGAGGTAATCGGCCCTACTCTTCCTTTTACCAGCCTTTTACTATTGATGTGCTTATAGGATACTTTGGGATTTCCTTTTATGTTGGCTGCCAGTCTTTTTTCATAACCCCCATTTGCTTCTCGTATTTGTTTTTTCACATCCCTTCTAAACCTTTAGTATTCCAGGAGGCGGTGGCATAGTGGTATTGTCACTGGATTGGTATTCCAGGGACCTGGATTTGAATTCAGTAAAAAATTCGGAATTAAAAGGCTGATGATGACCATAAAACCATTGTCGATTGTTGTAACAACCCATCTGGTTTACTATTGTCCTTTAAGGAAGGAAATCTGCCGTCCTTACCTGGTCTGGCCTGCACGTGACTCCAGACCCACAGCAATGTTGTCAACTCTTAACTGCCTCCTGAACAAGGCCAATTAGGGATGGTCAATAAATGCAAGGAGTTCTATCGGTTGGGCATTTGCCAGCAAGTGACTCGGATGGAGTCTTAAGCCCTGAGAGTGGGCTGAAGGAAGGGGGCAGGTGCAGAAGCAGCAGCCACGACGAGAGAGAGTGAGGGGGAGCAGACAGAAGAAGCATGAGCCCTCAATTAGTGAGCTGCAGCATGATGGGAGCAAGCGCCACAAAGAGAGCAGTCCAAAGCCTCGCTAAGTGTCTAGAGAACTGGTGAGGGGAATTGGAACAGGCCAGAGACCAAAGAGGACACCTGGACAGCACAGTAGCCTGAGTCTGAGAAGCCCGCAGGTGTAGAAGATCCTGTGGTCTGAAGGGCATGGTAATCAAGGGCAAGTGATCAAGGGCAATTAGCAATAGGAGTACCACGAGTGGGTGGGCTCCCAAGCCTGTTTCTTTGCTGCAATCACTAACAGTTGCTTCTGCTAGATGCAGGAATCCCTGTTCCCATTACTCTACAACCAATCCACAAAATGACTGATTCGGGACCAGGAATTGAGCTCCTAGAATGTCAGGCCATGGTCGTCCATTGTAAAAAGTTCATTTCTGCAACAATAAGCTTTGACATGAATGTATTTATAGGTTTGATGCTGGTGGAATAAAGGATCACTGCGCTGGAACCTCTGTGCATTCTGTGTGCTTAAATTCTGCGTTACACTGACAAAGCAGCCTTAGCAGTGATGTCACAGCGAACGTGGAGGAGAAGTTCTGAGAGTGATAAATTGGGTGGGTGAACAGTAAGAAATTTGTTTTGTTTAATAAAATCTGTCCTCCTAATTTTAACTCAGGCTACCTATAAACAAACAAATTAAAAGTTTAGGGATGACAGGGCAGGTCACAAGATGGCAATGCAGTTTTGTGGGATTTTGTCAATAGTGAGACTGCCCTGGGTTTCCATGTCTGCTGGAAATGCCTCTTGTGTTCAATTACTCTAGCTCAGTGTTACTGATCTGGATTGTGAGTTGGAGACACTGTGACACATGAGGAAGGAGAGGAATTTCTGGATAGTTTTCTCCATTTCCCAGGTAGTGCTGCATCGTCAGCTGCCACCTTTCAGATGAAACATTAAACTGAGGCCTGTTTACCCTTTCAAGTGAGTGTGGAAGATGCCGTGACACTGTTGGAAGAAGAGCAGTATTCTGGTCGCTCTTTCCTTCTCAGCCAATGTCACTAATCATCAGATATTGCTGTTTGTGGGACCTTGCTGCTGCATTTCCTATATTACTCTTGAGGTGCAGTCACTGCCATATTTCGTTGTCACTTTGGGACCCCCTGTGGTTGTAAATGGTGCGATATAAATGCAAACCTCTTTTTTTATTAGCCAAAGAGAGAAATTGTACCTGTCATCTGTGGTTACAGGAAATCTGCTCCTCTGTAAAATGTAACATAATCTGCAGCAGTAAAAGGCGATAAGGTTACCACTGCAAAATAGTAGTTTTGATAAATCAAAGTCAAGTAACTCAAGCCTCCCAAAATGTGGTTGGAACACATTATTTCTGTATAAGTCAGTTAGGTATGAAGGCACACCCTGGTTTTCCAGTTCTCAGCTACCTGACTACAGTCTGTGGCATGTTCTACGGAAGGGTGGAATGAATAGCACAATTAAAGGAGTGTATAATGAATGTCTGTGCCAGCTGCTGAGAGAGCAGTGTATTTACAGAAACTGACCTGCTGTGAGAAGTCCAGTGCTGCAGAGTGGGAATTCAGCATTGCTCTTTCATTTGAGCTTTGATGAATCAGGGGAGGAAGATGCTGGTACACACTGTCAGTATCGAGGATATAGGAAATAAAAGTCGTACAGGCTAATAGGTGCTAAATGCTAAGGGGGAAGATGAATGAGCAAAGAGGGGTTAAAATTAAGGAAAAGCTAAAGTGAAGGCACTATTGTAATGTCGCAAACATGGCAGATAATTTGCTTCCAGTCTGATCCCATAAGCAACAATACGGTAAATGACCAGCTAAAGGGCTGGATTTTCAGTTCAGCGTATGTCCAACATGCATGAGCATGAAATAGTGCGCAGTGACGTTGGGCGAGTGTCCCGACATCATCGCGCGCTCGCAGCGTGCTCTCCAACAATTAAGAGAGCTGTTAAGCTCATTAATAAATTAATTCGGCTGGTGGTTGGGCGAAATGGCCAAGCGGCCTTTGGATTTTTGAGCGGGATGAGGTTTCCGATGATAATTAAAAAATAAAATAAAAATTTTTAAATCTCATTTTTAATATGCTCCTACTCATGTGACAGAGTCACGTGAGGGGACATATTTTCGTTTTTTTAAAAAAAAAACTTTATTTTTAATGTTAAAAATCTTCAGCTCCCTGTGGCAGCTCTATGCCTTCAGGGAGCTTTCTGTGAGCGCACCCACGAGCATGCACTGACTTCTGTGCTCACCGTCCTCCTCCCACCCCCTCCACGCACCCAGGCGGTGTGATTGTTTCAGCGTGCTAGTCATGCTGGCTGGTTGTTAATTGACCAGCGCCCGCCCGACGAGGGGAAAATCCTCCCCCATATGTTCTTTGTAATGTTGATTGAGGGGTAAATGTTGGCCAAGACACTTGGAGAGCTCTGTGCTGTTCTTCAGACAGAAACACGTAATCTAGACTGAAATTTCAGTGCAGTACTAAGGGAGTGCTGCACTCTGAGCTGCCGTCTTTCAGGTGAAATGTTAAACTGAGGCCCCTATTAGCTGAATATAAGAGATCCCATAGCCTATTCAGTCATTTATCTCTTTGCTGATTGAGAGACCTTGCTGTGTTTGGCTGTTTTATTTCCTTTAGTTACAACAGTGACTACACTTCAAAAGCACTTCATCGACTGTGAGGACTTTGGGACATCTTGAGACTGTGGGGGGAAAAAAATGCAAGTCTTTGCTTTCTTTAAGAATGATTTTCTGCCATGTGTGGGAAGCAGTGAAAAGCAACCAGTAATTATTAAAGTTAATGACCGAAGAAAGATCAATAAAATTTGCTGGCAATTCTTGAGGTAAAAATTCAGATGTTCCATTGTTCTCCAATGCCTATTTCAGTCGTGAGGAAGAACTTCACAACCATGTTGCGTTATTCAGTCTTTGTCTCAAGTGAATCAGCCAAATTATTCATTGTACTGTTCCCTATATGTCTCCCTTTGTTTTCACGCTGTTGATTATGTCTACCCAAACTAACCTATTTGATCTGGAACATGTAGCAGCTGAAAACGGTCTTTTTTTATGATGGAATGGCAAATAGTTCAATGTTGTACTGCAGTGGGAATTGGGTCCATGTCAATCTGACTGATTTAGCTTTGTTGTGGAGCACTAATCTTGCTCCTTCTCTGGGGCAGCTTATAATTCTGCTTTGGAGTGAAACATTTTGAGTGTGTAAACCCAGTGCTACTGAATCACAGTTTTATTTGTTTGCTCTCATCAAGTTGAAGCAAAGCATTGGATCTCTTTTTACTATTTTTGTCTTTGGGAAATTCTTCAGCCTAAGGAGAGAAACAAATATACCTGGTTATGGTTACAGAACAAAAGTTGAAGATTGATGTAACTCTGTGTCTATGCCTGATTCCTTCATTTCATTAGCTTTTTTAACTAACATCTTTTCACTTTTTATTTCGCACTGTTTTTAATTTTTTTCTGTTTTGTTTGAATATTTTTTTCATTTCATTTTTCTTTCAGTTTTTTTTGCTCAATACAGGCCAGTGTTAGACCACAGTAAATATTTACTGTACAGCCATCATAAGCACAAGAGTAGATCATTCAGCTCCTCCAACCTGCTCTGCCATTAAGTTAGATCAATGGTAATCTGTACTATTGGTCTGTATTCCTTGGTACCCTTGCTTAAGAAAAATATATCAATCTTGATCTTAAAAGCTCCAATTGCCTCAGCATCCTTTAGGCGAAGGTAATTTTAGATTTTTACTCCTTTTGTATGAAGAACTCTAATTTCAAGATTATACCTTCCCCGTCGATTCCCCTCACCTGAAGAAATAGTTTCTCTGTATCTACCAAGTCAAATCCTTTTAACATTTAAACCCCTCGATCCAGTCATCCCCTTCACCTTCTACACTTAAGGAAATATAAGTGAAGTTCATGCAATCTGCCTTCATAATTTTCTACCTGGTTCTCATTCGTGTTTTGATTTATAGTTGTAGACTGCAGTTACAAAATAACTTTGGGATGTAGGAATCCATTCCTGTGTTTCACTATTAATGCAAGGGTTTCAATTTAATATCGGTTCACCTCCCCTCATCCAAAGAAAAACATGTTGTAAAGCCTCCATATGCCAATAATTTAAGTGTGAACTGCTCCAACATTCTGGTGTCACTGGTATACAAAATGTAGTTATCCAGTGTCCTGTCACCACCCTGTTAAGGCAGCAGGCTTTTCCTGTGATGGCAGCCATCTTCCATCTTTCCTAATTGCTATACTTAACCATTTCAGATCATTAACTCCAGTAATTTGCTGAATCTTCTTCATTCCATCCTCGCTAACTGTGTGAGTATTACAATGTTTTCTATATGTCCCTCTGTTTCTGAGCATTTGTCAGTTGGCTTGACTTCCTTTTTTTGTTAACCTTCCTGACCAGCGTGAGGTAGATTTTCTCTGCTCCATGTGTCATTAAGAAATGTCCCCTTGTAAATGACACCAAAGTTGCCCTCAGGAGCTGCTTGTTAATGGTAAATAGAAGCTTTTTCAAAAAAGATTCAAATTGTTTGCAACCAATTTCCTAAAGACATACTGTTCAAATGCTTTGCTGTGAGATTAGTTTATCTCCCCCTCAGTTCAGGTTCTGGGGAGATAAGCCAAGACCTTTTCTCGCATGAAACTTGCTCCCAGTTCTTCTTCAGATATGTTGGACTGTATAATGACATGCTGACTGATAAAGTATTTTACTGCTGGTGATGGAGAGTTAATAAGTTTGACTTGATCCAGATTTTCTGTTTGACAGAAGGCGGAGGCTGCAAAAACACTTGCTTGTACTGTAGCAGGATCTGATTTTTAATCTATTTTCAAAGAGTTCCATACTGCAAAGATTTCACTTCTTTCTTTTTGCACTGTTTTTATCCTCGTGCTAGGTGTTAGATGCAAGGTGGAGTTCCTGGTATTCTGCCCCTGCAGTGGCTTTCAGCTGTATGTTCAGAAAGCTGTCAGAAATTGGCAGCCATGTTTTGGTCTTTCAGAGTGAGATTGCGAAGTTAGTGCCAAATGGGTAGCAATTTGTGTCCATTCCTACTTGATCAAGTCTGTCCAAACCTGCATCTTGTAGAGGCAGCAAGGAGAGGTGACTTTCACCCAACAACAAAAACAACAACTTTCATTGATATAGCGCCTATAGTGTAGCAAAACGTCCCAAGATCTAGCTTGGGCTCAATTTGAGATTGGATCTCAGGTGAAAGGCCACTGAAAACCTGCTGAACCACATGTTGCCTTTCCTTCAATTTTCCTCAGCGCCTCCCGCTATTATTTTCAAGCTTTTGTTCCATTTTAGCTATTTAATTTATTGTCGTCTATCTGTTTCTCTCTGTCTTGTGGACTTATTTTTACTCAAAATCTTTTAACTGCCCTCTGCAGGATTTTTGTAAATTCTTCATTGTATTTTTTTTCTGTTTTTTTTTCAGTATATTTGTTGCACTTCTTCACTTCTTTAGGTTTCTGACTGATTTTCAACATGGTTAATGCAGACAAATTGAAAACTGTATAGGTTTGAGCTATGTGTGTGTGTGTATGTTTGTCTGTCTACACTTTTCAGTAATGCGCACTGTTGACCTCAAGAAATTAGAGCTGCAGCTTCTGTTCAATCGACAATAACCTCCTGCTTGCAACCAAATCTTTTTGTACATCCACACACTCCGACCGAATTTGGATGGTAATTTTTTCCATATTGATGCAAATTCCTGTGCTTTATGGAGATGAGAGCTTTTTCGTGTACATTAAGGGAGAGAAGGAAAATTGGTGAAGTACCTGGAAATGAGAGTGAGGGAAGTATGTTCCACCTCAGGCTTTATTACCATATCCAAGTGTAATGATTTTAAAACTGGAAATGAGAGGATATGTAATAATAGATATACATTCTCTGGGACGCTAACTCGATGATAAGCTGGCGATGAATAGTGGTTATTGCAGAAATGGAACTTCTAGGTTAATATGGGGACAAGATAGTTAGTGTACTTTTTGATTTTAACAGTGTTAATGGTCAGTTGGTAATGTTGTTAAAGATACACAGGTGATGGGCATTATTTGATTAAGGACTGAGAACACATATAAAGAGAGCCAGCTGGAACACTGTTAAGAGGCAGAGGTCCATAGTGCTGCATCCTGTGAATAAACCTACTAGTAAGGTAAAGACCTGTGTCCTGTTTTGCACTCCTGGCTTGAATCCATTTAACATAGAGAATGGTTGCCTACAGGTGCAGATTGGAAACTGAGAAGAAACCTTTTTTGGAAAGAAGATTGAAATTGGAGTTACTTTTGAGAAGAATGGCTGAAACCAAGTGTAAAATGTCAGGGTATGATTTTCCACCCATGTTCTCTGAATCTGAACCGTATGACCAATTGGAAAATGAAGTAGATATATGGGCATGGGTTACATCCTTACTGAAGAGAAAATAAGATCTGGCCTTGGCACTGTTGCTTTCTAACAAAAGCAGAATCAAGTGTAAAGTATATTCAGAGCTAGAGGCTCATCAGTTGGACATTGAGGAAGGTTTGCATGTTCTATTAAGCTTTATAGATAAAATTTATAAGAAAGATGATCTATTAAATACAGATGAGGCATGGTCAGACTTTGATAAATGTAGTAATACAAATGGTTAATCAATAGAAGAATATACAATGCAATGTAACAGGCTGTTTACAAGATTGCAGAAATTCTATTTGGAAATTCATGGTTCAGTGCTTGCTTTCAGATTGTTGGATTGTGCTAAAGTGTTGCACATGGATAGGATCCTGGTCTTAACTGGAGTTAAATTCCCAGAAAGGGACCTGCTTTTTGAGATGTCTGAGGCTTCAAAAAGTATCTCTGGGAAAGCAGCCATTTCCAGTGGTGGTCTTGGCACAAATGGAACATTCAGTGGTGTGTCAAAAGATGGAGGATTCAACGCTTGCAGCATTTTGAGATTGTTCAGGTATGGGGTGCAGGCTTCAATACAACAGAGGAATCACAGACAAAAGAAATGAGGCTGATCTTGATGATTGGAATGGAGTAATAACAGAAGAATGAAGCCTAGGAATGCGCTGGGAATTATTAACAGGTGTTTCAGATGTGATTTGAAATAGTATTATGCAGTAAATTGTCCAAAAGAGAACAAGAGGGTTTTCGGGGTGATGCAGGTCACGGAAGGTTCGGAAGGGGAAGATGATGATATCAATCAATCTGAAGGTAATGTACTGGTCACAAGAAGCTTCAGTCTGGTCACAAGTGCACTAGTCATGGATTCATTTAATTGTGCCGTGTTGGACAGTGGTTGCACATCCTCAGTTTGTGTAAAGGATTGGTTGAAATGTTATTTGGATTAATTCAGTATAAGGATTGAAGTAAAGTCACGGAATGTGAAAGTCTACTTCAGGTTTGGGGATGATGACACATTAAAGTCAGTGCAAAGAGTGGTGATTCCATGTAAAATAGCTGGGGTAAGCCAATTCATCAGTACTGATATAGTATCTGTAAGCCATCCATGAAAAAGGCTGAAATGAAATTGGACATGAAACATGATAAAGCAATTGCAGTTTACCCAATCAGGACATTGCATCTCTTTAACAAAACCTAGCATTTCTAATCAGAATGTTAAGATCACACACCCATGCCTTTAACAGTTATGGGGAATAGAATACAGTAGGTAAGGGGCTGGATGATGATGGACAAAGTGATATGGATGCACAGAACAGGGCTGTTTTTCGAATGGCGAATGCCTTTGTTACGAGTGTAACATAAATACCAGAAGGGCCCAGTGAATGGAGCGATGCGATCTTGCAGGGAGAGCAGGGAAAGCCAGTGGCAAATTCAAACACTGGCTAAATGTTCAAGATGATGGACAAAAGATAAAATCAATGAACCGGCAAAGCGAAGTGAAACAGTGGAAAGCAAGAAAACGCAGTGCGAGTTTACATAGCAGACCTAGAAGTGACTGGCACTAGGAAATGGTCATGTACTGGCAACAGAACCTTTGATCTGGGAGGGAGAGGTCGTTTAGCAGTCATCCAGAAAGAGATAGGAGGACAAGTAGAGACCATAGTTTGACTAGAATGAGAACGATCAAGGAACACCACTAGGAGTAGGAGCCCTTATGATCAGGAAGTTTTGGTGGCTACAAACAAATTAGAAGATAAATTGATAAGAGAGGCAAAATAAAAAGAGTTGGGCAATTGGAAAGTATTTGGTGGCTGCTCTGAAGTACCAGATAAGGGGCAGCCAATCTTATCATACAGGTGGATATGTATGGCAGAAGTATTTCCTGATGGAACATATAAGGCTAAATTGAGATTAATGACTCGGGGTTTCAAAGAGAGATTTGGTGATCAAGATGGGCTACCCACTGCAAGATGGACTAGATTGGACTACCCACTGCAGGAAAAGCAATCCTGAATATTTTCTTAGCTCTCTTAGCCACATATTTGTGGGAATGTAGGTCAATTGGTATAAAAGCCACATTTTTGCAGGATGAAACATTTCAAGGAAGTGGTTTTGAAACCACCTAAAGAAATGGGTGGTGTAGAAGGGAAACTGTAGAAATTAAACAAGTGCATTTATGGATTAAATGATGTGCCAAGGGTATGGTATTTCATATGGGCTCGCAATGTTAACTCTGTATTTCTTTCCACAGATGCTGTCAGACCTGAGTTTTTCCAACATTTTTTGTTTTTGTTTTAGATTTCCAGCATCCGCAGCACTTTGCTTTTATGTTATGGTATTTATGTCATGCTGAAAGTAGGTTTTCAGCTGAAAGCAGACCCAGCAATGTTCTATTGGTATCACAAAGAGAAACTCACAGGCATATTTATGATGCACACTGATGATTGTCTATTGGAAGATTCTGTGGAATTTGAGCAATTTATTTTAGGTAAGATAAAAGAGAAATTTAAGGTTGGGAAGTCAGGCTTTGGGGGCCTTTAGAGTTGGATATTAGTCACAGTTGGTCAGGAGTAACCTTGAATCAACAATAATACTTATTGTTAATTGTACCCTGATTAAATTGGGCCAGGTTCTCACAGTAAGATGACCTTGCATCCGAAGGAAAAACAGATCAGTTAAGAAGTTTGATTGAGCAGTTAAACTGGCTATGCACTCAGATGAGACCTGATGCCAGTTATGACATATTGGAACTTAGTACTATGGTGAAATACACTACAATTGAGGAGGTTCTGAGGGTAAATAAAACATGAAAGAAATTAAATTTGGAGAAATGCACACTGCAATTTCCAGCCTCGGGTGACCTGAAAGACATGAAGTTAGTCCTTTTTAGTGGTGCTTCCTATGTCAATCGTCCAGATGAGTATTTGAGTACAGCAGGGTTTATTATATTATTGGTGGGTGAAAAAGGAAAATTCCCCTTGGCCAAGGAAGACACGGCTGCAGAAAAACTGGGGGCTAGTGGAAGCGATAGATAAGGGTTTGCACATATCTCACATTCTGAAGGAAATCCAAGACAAGGGGCACTCTGAGAAAAGTTTTCCCATTTGAATGCTATGTGGTTAATCTTCTGTTTGTAATAAAGTACATTGGTCAAAGAGCATCACTGAGAAAAGGTTGAGGATCGACCTTGCTAGAATAAAGGAAAATGTTGGAGAATAAAGAGAGCCGACACAAGCCACCAAATATCAGACTGTTTTACAAAGTGGCTTGCTCTAAGAAATTGTTGGAGGTCCTAGGAAGAGTGATATCTTGTGTTATGATGAGCTATAAGAAATATGGAAAAACAATATTTCTTTCTCTTCAATTGCTTTGCAATTAAGTATATAAAGATTTTGTTTAAAGAAAGAAAGTGGAATCTGTTAATGGTGTTGTTTATGTGAAGGACATTGTTTGATTAAGGACTGAGAACACATATAGTTCTGGAACACTGGGTTTGTTGTTAGGAGGCTGAGATCTGTAAATGCTGCATCCTGTAAATCAACCTACTAACAAGGAAAAGATCTGTGTCCTGTTTCATACTTCAACATTTGACTTAGATCCATTTAAGAGCCCTTCTTACCATGATTGTTGCAAACTGTAGATATGCATTTTGTGGAGTTGTTATCAGAACTGTGATTATGAGAGGTGTTGGGACCACCGCCACTCTGCCACCTACAGCCCCAGATCAGGAGGGTGAATTTACATTTGTTTTTAATAGCAAGTATGAATAGAATGACCCATTCAACATTGGCTGTAGGTGCCCTGTATGTTTAGCAGAATGATTCTTTAAAAGAAATTCTTTCACGGGATGTGCTTGTCACTGGTTAGGCTAGCATTTTTATCCCCCATCCCTAATTGCCCTTGAGAAATTAGTGGTGAGCTGCCTTCTTGAACTGCTGCAGTCCATGTGATGTAGATGCACCTGCAGTGCTGTTAGGGTGAGAGTTCAAGGATTTTGACCCAGCAACAGTGAAGGGACGACAATATAGTTCCAAGTCAGGGCAGTGAGTGGCTTGGAGAACTTGCAGGTGGTGGTGTTCCCATGCATCTGCTGTGCTTGTCCTTCTAGAAGGTAGGAGTTGTGGGTTTGGAAGGTGCTGTCGAAGGAGCATACGAAATAGAACCAGAATGAGGCCATTCAGCCCCTTGAGCTGCTCTACCATTCAATAAGCTCATGGCTCATCTGGTTGTGTTTTTAATTCCACATTCCCGTCTACCCCCAATAACTTTTGATTCCCTTGCCTTGGTGAGTTGCTGCAATGCATCTTGTAGAAGGTACGCACTGCTGCCACTATGCATCTGTGGTAGAGGGAGTGGATGTTGAAGGTGGTGGATGGCGTGCCAATCAAGTGGGCTGCCTTGTCCTGGATGGTGTCGAGCTTCTTGAGTGTTGTTGGAGCTGCACTCACCCAGGCAAGTGGAGAGTATCCATCACACTCCTGATTTGTACCTTGTTGATGGTGGACAGGCTTTGCGGAGTCAGGAGGTGAGTTACTGGCCGCAGAATTCCCAGCCTCTGACCTATTCTTGTAGCCACAGTATTTATATGGCTGATTCAGTAAAGTTTCAGGTCAATGGCAGCCCCCAGGATGTTGATAGCGATGGTAATGCCATTGAATGTCAAGGGGCGATGGTTGGATTCTCCCTTGTTGGAGATGGTCATTGCCTGACACTTGTGTGGCATGAATGTTACTTGTTCGTTTGCACCATTTAAGGTAAGAGCTAAATATGGCCTTGCTGAATATAAGCTACTGACCCTGTCCTAAGAAATCTGAAGAATTGAGTTTAATTTTAGGTGAATAAAGTTAAATGTTGTACAATTGACGAGAATTTCCTTATTTAGTTAAGAAGGTGGCATGCTGATGAAATGATTAGGAATCCCCCCATACCACACTGTCGATTCCTTCAACAGTGATAATGCATGGCATGAGAGCATTGAACAAAATTTAAGACCCTAAACTCATTAAAGTTTTTGTTATTCTGAGAAACCTATTCAATTATTTTTAAATATTTTCTTTCACCAAATGGAGACCCTGTATGTCTTTGAATGGTGTCTCACAAAAATATTTGGTAGCTGAAAGATGTATTTTTAGTAGTCTTGTTGAAAATGCTCTCCCTGGTATCTGTGTGAATCTGGCCTCTCTCCAAAAGCTTCAGCCAAAACCCACGTTGCTCTTCAATCTTCTTTGGTTTGACCTCAGAGTGTCAAAGATAAAAGCAAAAAACTGCAGATGCTGGAAATCCAAAACAAAAATAAAAATACCTGGAAAAACTCAGCAGGTCTGGCAGCATCTGCAGAAAGGAACACAGTTAACGTTTCGAGTCTGTATGACTCTTCAGCAGAACTAAGTAAAAATAGAGAAGGAGTGAAATATAAGCTGGTTTAAGGGGGAGGGTAGAGCTGGATAGAGGGCCAGTGATAGGTGGAGATAACCAAAAGATGTCATAGACAAAAGGACAAAGAGGTGTTGAAGGTGGTGATATTATCTAAGGAATGTGCTAATCAAGGGTAGAAAGCAGGACACGCATGGTACAGATAACCCTAGTGGGGGTGGAGTGGGGTGAAGGGAAGGGATCGAAATAGGCTAAAAGGTAGACATAAAACAATGGATGGAAATACATTTAAAAATAATGGAAATAGGTGGGAAAAGAAAAATCTATATAAATTATTGGAAAAAAAAGGGGGGGATCGGAAAGGGGGTGGGGCTGGAGGAGAGAGTTCATGATCTAAAATTGTTGCTCTCAATATTCAGTCCGGAAGGCTGTAAAGTGCTTAGTCGGAAGATGAGGTGCTGTTCCTCCAGTTTTCGTTGAGCTTCACTGGAACAATGCAGCAGGCAAGGACGGACATGTGGGCATGAGAGCAGGGTGGAGTGTTAAAATGGCAAGCGACAGGGAGGTCTGGGTCATGCTTGCGGACAGACTGCAGGTGTTCTGCAAAGCAGTCACCCAGTCTGTGCTTGGTCTCTCCAATGTAGCGGAAACCACATTGGGAGCAATGAATGCAGTAGACTAAATTGAGGGAAATGCAAGTGAAATGTTGCTTTACTTGAAAGAAGTGTTTGGGCCCTTGGACGGTGAGGAGAGGGGAAGTAAAGGGGCATGTGTTGCACCTTCTGCGATTGAATGTGAAGGTGCCTTGGGAGGGGGTTGAGGTGTAGGGGGTGATGGAGGAGTGGACCCAGAGGGAACAATCCCTGCGGAATGCTGCCGGGGGGTAAAGGGAAAGTGTGTTTGGTGGTGGCATCATACTGGAGTTGGCGGAAATGGCAGAGGATGATCCTTTGAATGCGGAGGCTGGTGGGGTGATAAGTGAGGACAAGAGGGACCCTATCATGTTTCTGGGAGGGAGGAGAAGGTGTGAGGGTGGATGCGTGGGAGATGGGCCGGACATGGTTGAGGGCCCTGTCAACCACCATGGGTGGAAAACCTCGGATAAAGAAGAAGGAAGACATGTCAGAGGAACTGTTTTTGAAGGTAGCATCATCAGAACAGATGTGACGGAGGCGAAGGAACTGAGAGAATGGGATGGAGTCCTTACAGGAAGCGGGGTGTGAGGAGCTGTAGTCGAGGTAGCTGTGAGAGTCAGTAGGCTTGTAATGGATATCGATGGACAGTCTATCACCAGAAATTGAGACAGCGAGGTCAAGGAAGGGAAGGGAAGTGTCAGAGATGGACCACGTGAAAATGATGGAGGGGTGGAGATTGGAAGCAAGATTAATAAATTTTTCCAAGTCCAGACGAGAGCATGAAGCAGCACCGAAGTAATCATCGATGTAGCGGAGAAAGAGTTGTGGAAGGGGGCTGGAGTAGGACTGGAACAAGGAATGTTCCACATACCCATAAAGAGACAGGCATAACTGAGGTCCATGCGGGTACCCATAGCCATACCTTTTATTTGGAGGAAGTGAGAGTGTCAACTTGATTGATAGCATTGCTGACTAAGCGTCGGGAGGTCGGGAGTTCAAGCCTCCACATAATAACCTAGGCTGACACTTCACTGCAGTTCTGAAAGAATGCTGCACTGTTGGAGGTATCGCCTTTCATGTGGGATGTTAAATGAGATCTCTTCTGTCTTTTCAGGTGCATGTTAAATCTCCCATGCTACCTTTGACACAATAAGAAGGAATTTTCAGTTCTGGATTAGCATACCTACCAAACCAATGTCCCACAAAAAAGAACTAATTGTTTTTATTGTTGTTTGTGTGATTTTGCTGGTGAAAAGTGCCTGCCTTTGCATAATAGCTAGTTATGCACTTTTTAAAAAAAAAAGTATGATTATTTTATGAGATATTATGCCAGGTAGCTTAAGCTGCCTGACTCCTTAGAAGTATATGACCGAAATCAAGGTATGTCTGTTTGTTGGACGTAGGAGAGTAGGAACAGGAGTAGGCCATTCAGCCTCTCAATCCTGTTCTGCTTGAATTCATACTGTATGTCAAGTGATCTGAGGTTTCACTTTAAGCAATTGTTGCCGAAATACACCAGTGACCCAACTTTTCCATACTAATCAGCTGTTGAATTATGCCGCCATCATTTGCTGCTGCTTCCCTTTAATTGCACACTGCCTGATGTCTTATTCTGTTGGTTGGGCTGTGGAATCAAGGGCTCCCTGGTTATCGGAGTTTAAAGTTGCATTCCTTACTCATTACAGATTTTGAAGGAGTAAAGAAGTATCACCAGAATACTGCTTAGTAACTCCTGTAAGTATTGTGATTCTCAAATCCATTTAGAGTCAAATGGAAACTGCACTAAGTTGAATAACAAGTGATTTTTGTCTTTGTTATAGTCCAACTTGCTGATGTTGGTGTATTTACACCTGGCTGTTGCAACAGGTAAAATATTTGACAGTAACTGTACAGCTGTGTGGGATATATCTTCCTGCAACCACAGGGGGCAAAACCAACTGGTTATTATTAGCTATGGAACAGGTCAGCTGTGGCTTATCTTTTGAACATATTTTGCGGCTGTTTAAATGGTTTTGAATTTAAAGTACTTTCATCTCCTCTTGTCCTCTGTTGTTTCCTCGCATCTGTCTCGCTGCAGCTGAGCTTGAGCCAATAGTCTCTTCTGGCCATTTAACTGTATCATAATTAGGCCACAAGAAGCAGCACAGAAGCAGCCGAGGGAGACTTCCTATTTCTGTGCCCTTTGCTTCTGAGGAAAATGTGTAGTCTCTACTTGGCACTTCTGCAATGATATGGCTTATAGCTGAACCCAGTATGTATGGTGTTCTTCAATAAGAATATGTCCCACTCAGCTTTGGAACTCTTATAATTTCCTTTTCACCAAGTTCACAACTAAATAGCTACAAAAAAGATGAATCCAAATCGGTTTGTAAACGGCATCACATGGAATGTATCGCATAGAAACAGGCTGTACAGCCCAGCTGATCTGTGTTAGTGTTTGTGCTGCACGAGCCACCTCTCATAATACTTCAACTCATCCTATCATCATATCCTTCTATCTCTTTCTCCCTTGTGTACTTACCTAGCTTCCCTTTAAATGCGTCCATACTATGCACCTCAATTATTTCATGCAATAGTGGGTTCTACGCTTTCACCACACTTCTGATCAGAGAGTTTTTCCTGAATTGCTTATTGGATTTATTTGTGACAGTTATGCAGAAGATAGTGCTAGTTCGCAGGTATGTTGTGCAATGTCTCCCTCTGCCTGATGTTATCGCAGCCCATTTACTTCAGCTGATTCAAACTGTCTGCCTCCCGATGAATGTACTGTACAACTCAGAATTCACGGACTAAGGCCAGACTGCAGGATAAAGCAGTGATGTGCGACACATTGTTGGGGGGTGGTGAGGAAAGGGGGTGGGGATGGAAACTGGTGAAGGGAGTAAGTAACTTATATTTAAAATACATATCACTTCTTTAGTAGTGAATTATTTCTAGGTTATAAAAAGGAGGAATGAAAGTTTGCGTTGTGGCAAGTTGAATTTCAGGGTTTGTCTGATGATTCAACTGTGTAAGAATAAATCATAAAGAAGGAAAGAATTTGCATTTATGGTACATAGTACAACATCCCTAAGTGCATTACAGCTAATGCGGTATTTTCAAAGTGTAAGTTACTGTTGTATTGTAGGACCAGTGGCTTCATTGGCTACAAAATGCTTTGGGATGTACTGAGGTATAGAAAGGTGCTCTATATTAATGCAAATTATTTTATTATTCCAGACAGATCAGGAAAGAGTCAGGCCTGACCTCCGATAAACATGGAGTCTGCTGATCTCAACCAGCTGTCTCGAGGAGTGTTACAACTGGCCTCTGTACCTCTGGGTTAGGGAACAGAAAACTGTCCCCAGGTTCCTGCTGGCATCCTCTATCCGCCTGTGTACATATTTATTGAGGACAGGATCGAATGATCTCTGCTGCTCAGTAACCTGGGGACACATGCTGTCTTGGTCCAGACTCTTGGTCCAGACATGAGGAATGACTATGCCTGAGGTTTCAGTGGGTGATTGGCCATAGCGAAGCTGAACCCCACCTGTACAGTAATACTTTCAGGGCTGGCGGAAAAAAAGACAGTGATGCCAAATTATTGGGTGAGTTTCAATTCTCAATTACTATTTAAATTGCTGCCACAGGTAATAAATGAGCTGATTGTGGAAAGAACACAGATAACTGGGGTGCTTCACATCACAATGGAATTTGAAAAATTCTAGTGACACTTGTAATGATTTCTAAATCAATCGAGTTTGCACTCGAGCCTTCAGAGGAAAGAAAATCTATAACTATGACTTTAACTAGATTCCTGCAATTTTTTTTTACTGGGGTTTTTGTAAGTGCCACTGCACTCCCATACTCTGCTATTATAGTCATCAAGAGTGCCTCGGTAGCACCACTACTGACCGAGCTGGTTGAGTCCTGAAGGACACATTTGGCAGACTGGGCCTGCAGCAGGCAGCGAGGGAACCAACAAGAGGGAAAAGCCTAGTTGGCCTCACCCTTGCCAGTCTACCTTCGCAAAAGCAACTGTCCATGACAGTATTGGTAGGAGTGACCATCGCACAGCCCTTGTGGAGATGAACTCCTTTCATCACACTGAGGAATACCATCCATCATGTTGTGTGGCATGTCTAAATGGGATAGATTCAGAACAGATTTAGCTGCTCAAAACTGGGCATCCATGAGGCAGTGTGGGCCATCTGCAGCAGCAGAATTGTATTCAACCACGTTCTGTAATTGTCATGAAAGTATAATAATTTTTATAATATTTTTCTGGTTCATTGTAAAGTAGGTTTATGGGGGTAAGTATAGTTAGGTCTGTCTGTGTGTGATTCAATAACATTTGAAGTGAGGTAGATTATAGACTTTAACTCTTCAAAAGAAGCTAGGTGCTCAGTGTGCTAATAAATAAACGATGCTGACTTAGCATGTAAGGTGTGAAGTTTTAGATAGATGAAAGGGATTTTAGTTTGTTTACAAATAGCCAGACAAGCAAGGCTAAGAAATGTGTTTATTTTTCCCAAGGGTTACTGACGAGTAGTAGGAACATGAAAGCTTTTATATTGTGAGGAAGATACAATTTTAAAGACATATGAAACAGTTGAATTTATATAAGAAGAAGAGAAACATATATATAAAGGAGAATGAGGCTATGTATCAGAGGAAGGCATTATGAGATCTAACAGAAGTGTGTGAAATAGCCTTAATGAAGCCTCCAGTATTTGTGCATAAGCCTGCTGTCTACAGAAACTGGAGGAGAAAGCCATCTGGAATTCCACTGTCCAGGGTATTGTGTTAATTTGCTGGACCTGTTTAAAATCTAAAATCTGTTTTTGGACATTGCCTTAAAGGGAGTATAACTGGGAGTCAGGTTAATTAGGGATTTTAGGAGTTATCATAGTAGTAATTTGTAGTTCTATGTATGTGCTTGAAGCCTTCTGTATTGTTAATATTTACTTTAGTTTTAAAAAAGACTCAAAGTCTTGGTGGACTTATTACATCTGAGTTCAATGCACGCATCTCAAAATAAATACGAATTGCAAAACCATTGTGATAGTGCAATCAAATTTCCCTTATGGATTTGGCACACACCATCTGCTGCATCGTAACAGTAACCTCATGACCCAGCATATTACCATCAAATCAGGGGTCAACCTTGGTTCAATGAAGAGTACAAGTGGGAATGCTAGGAGCAGTACCAGGCATACCTAAAAATGATGTGCCAATCTATTGAAGCTAAAACACAGGACTACTTGCATACCAAACAGTGGAAGCAACATGCACTGGAGCTAAGCGAACCTGCAACCAGTGGATCAGTTCAAAGCTCTGCCAATTCCAGTCAACAAATAATTAACTGGAGCAGAAGGTCCCACAAGTATCCCTATCTCATGATGGGAGAGCCCAGAACATCAGGGTAAAAGAGAAGGCTTAAGCGTTTGCAATCATTTTCAGCCAGAAGTGCCGAGTGGATGATTAATTTTGGCAGCCTCCTGAGGTTCCCAGCATCACAGATGAATTAGCCTTCAGCTAATTCAATTCATTCCTTGTGATATCAACAGCTGAAGGCATTGGATACTGCAAAGCCTATGGGCCCTGACAACATTCCAACAATAGTACTGTAGCCTTGTGTCCCCGAAATAGCCATGCCCCTAGCCAAACTCTTCCAGTACAGCTAAAACACTGGCATCTACCTGGCAATGTGGAAAACTGCCCAGGTATGTCCTTTCCACAAAAAGCAGGACAAATTCAACCTGGCCACTTAATGCCCCATCAGTCTACACTTGATCATCAGCAAAGTGATGGAAGGGGTCATTTACAGCGCTATCAAGTGGCACTTCCACAGTAACAGCCTGCTCACCAATGCTCAGTTTGGGTTCTGTCAGGGCCACTCAGTTCCTGACTTCTTTACAGCATTGGCCAAAACATGAACAAAAGAGCTGGATTCCAGAGGTAAGATAAAAGTGACTGCCCTTAACATCAAGCAGCATTTGATGAGTGTAGCATTAAGGAGCCCTAGCAGAAGTGAAGTCAGTGGGAACCAGGGGAAAACTGGTTGGAGTCATACCTAGCACAAAGAAAGATGGCTGTGGTTGTTGGAGACCAATTATCTCAGGCACGGGCCAAGTTGCAGAAGTTCTTCAAAAGAGCATAAGAGTTTTTAAAATTTCTTTCATGGGATATGGGTGTTGCTAGCAAGGCCAGCATTTGTTGCCCATCCCTAATTGCCCTTGAACTGAGTGGCTTGCTGGGCCATTTCAGAAGGCAGTTAAGGGCCAACCACGTTGCTCTGGGTCTGGAGTTACATATAGGCCAGACCAGGTAAGGATGGCAGATTTCCCTCCCTAAAAGACATTAGTGAACCAGATGGGTTTTTATGACAATCAATGTTTCTTTCATGATCATCATTATATTCATATGTTATACCTATATTCCAGATTTTTATTGATTGGATTTAAATTCCACCAGATTTCATATTGGGAATTGATCCCATGCCCCCAGTATAGCAGGGGAACCTGGAGAGGCCCGAGAGTGTGGTCGGCTCTGCCCTTTTCTGAGCCCCAGGTTCAGCTGACCCAACTGATAGCCCCTGGTAGGGTCCCATGCCAGGGTTATAGTGAAGCCATTGTGGAAGCAGGGTGGTGTATCATCTTGGCTGGCAGAAACCAGTTTCAACTGGCATAATGCTAGCCAGTTCAAGCTGTTGTTAGTTGAGCACTGCAGAAGACAATGGTAAATCACTGCAGTACCTTGTCAAGCATAACTGTGGACCAACCCAAACCAAAGAAAAACCACAACATCAGGGGGATCCCCTCCAACCCAGGAGGGAATGCCTGGCTCGGTACGGTTAGTCACATGCTGCAGGTGACACTAGGTCGCCTCATTCTACTGTCGGCTTCCAAAAGAAGAGCATCAGCATCGGAACATGGAATGCGAGAACCCTGTTACAACCTGGAAAATTGATGAGCATCAAGCATGAAATGAGTTGTTTGAAAGTCAACATTCTTGATTTGAGTGAAACACGCTGAAAAGACTCAGGTAATTTTTGTATCAGACAGCACACCCATCTACTCAGGAGATCAAAATCATGAGGGAGGTGTAGGAATCCTCCTAGGTGAAGATTTTCAAAATGTATGCTGGGTTACCAGATGACCTCAGACAGTGATCCTAGTTAAAATTGCAGCCCAACCTATCAATCTTACCAATCTTACCAATGCGCACCAACATCTGACAGCGAAGAAGAGGATATTGATCACTTCTATGAGGATTTGGATAAGGCCAAACTTCAATGTAAAACACATGAGGTGATTTTTGTATTGGCTGATCTAAATGCAAAAGTAGGTTCTATCGTGAAAGGCAACATAGTTGAACTATACATCCTGGGTGATCCCAATGGATGAGGGGAATTGTGGCTCGATTGGTGTAAAGCAAATGATCAGGTCATTCTAAATACCCGGCTCATGGAGCATCCAAGAAGGAAATACACCTGGGCAAGCCCAGGTGATATGACCAGAAATCAAATTGAGTATGTGACAACAAACAGCAGCATCCAAAGTGCAGTTCAACAAGCAAAAATCTACCCTGGCGCCGACTGTGGAAGCAACCATGTACCTGTAGTTTGCACCGTCAAATTAAAGCAGAGGAAGTTTTAAAAAAAACAGGGACATTAACAAGACTAGATTATGAGCTACTCAATACAGAGAGCTCAATTAAAGAAAAATTTAAAGTGGAAATCCAAATGTTTCTAACAGCTTGAAAACCGAGGAAACCATTCAACACGGGGAATGTTCAAAGCATCAATGCTAGAATCATCAAAAAGTAGCACTCCAAATAGAGAAAAGAAAAACAAAAAATGGATGACAGATGAAATATTGGACCTGCTGGAGCACAGAAGGAAGGTGAAGCAAATAGCTCAATGGACACATCAGGAATTGGACAAAAGGATAAGCAAAAGTGTTGAAGAGAAGGAAAAATGGTTGAACAAAAAAATGTAAAGGAATAGAAGAATATAAAAAACAGACTCAAGAACAATGCATTAAGACATTAGGGAAATCACAGGATAAGTTGGGTGTATATCTGGTGGATGCATCAAAGGGAAACGTGGGAGTTAACATGGAAAGGAACTAAGTGCTTGCAGGATATACTGAATACATACAAGGCTTATTTGAAGACAAACTAGAAGAAAATCCAACAATTAAGAAAAACCTGGATAATCCAAAAATCATAAAAGATGAAGAAAGAACAGCAATAAATAAGATGAAAAACAATGAAGTCAAAGGCCCAGGTGAAATAAATTAAAAATTTAGAAGACTTTGGAATAGACAAACTGTCTCTCATTTTTAATGAAGTTTATGGCAAATGAGAAATCCCAGAAGACTTAAGTAAATAAATATTTATTCCACCCCCTAAAAACCATGGAGCAATTTAATGTGAACTCCATCATGCTGTCTGGTAAGTCACATTACTAAGGTCCTTCTTCGAGCACTGATGAATAGGGCCAGGAGCAAGATAAAGACAGACACGTCAGCTCTCGAATGTGGTTTTGTAGAACATAGAGGAATGCGAAATACTATCTTTATGGTACGCATGCTTTCAGAAAGAGCATTAGAGATGAAAAAGATGTATTCATGTGTTTTGTTGATTATGGTAAGGCATTTCATAAGGTGAAGCATGAAGAACTGATGAGCATGTTAGAGTTTTTTGACTTTGGTGGCAAAGACCCTAGAGTGATAAGAAACCTTTATTGGGAACAGACTCTAGCTGTAGAAGTTGAGAACGATCTAAGCAATTTTGTGAAGGTTAAAAGCGGGGGTCAGACAGGGGTGTGTTTTCTCCCCAGATTTATTCAATTTGTATAGTGAAAATATTCTTCGAGAGATTGAAGTCCTTCCTGGAGTAATAGTTGGAGGTTACAACTTGAATAATATAAGATACACTAGGACACCGTTCTTATTGCCAACTCTGAAGAGAAGCTGCAAGTGATTTTGGATGGAGTAGTGAGTGAAAGTGAGAAGGGCTGAGCGTCATTTGCAAGAAAATAAAATGTCCAGCAGTGTCCAAAAGAAAATCATAGAATTTAAGATTGCAGTGAAGAATGAAAATGTCACATAGATAGACAAATTTTGTTACCTAGGAAGTATGTTAACATTGGACTGAAATTGTGACCAAGAAATAAGATGAAGGATTGGAATGGCCAAAGATGCATTTCAAAAAATGAAACAGATTATGATCAACTCAAAAGTAGCCGTGAAAACAAAGTTAAGTGTCCTGGAGTGCTACTTCACACCAATTTTAACACATGAAACAGGTGTTAGATGATAAGCAATGCTGAGAAGAATGGAGGCTGCAGAGTTGTGGTTTTTGAGGCAAATAGTGAAGTCCCACTACTAATGAAGAAGTGCTAGTAAAATTTGAGATCAAAAGAACTCCGCTGACCAAGATCAGGAGGAGACAGTTGGATTTTCTTCAGCACATAACAAGAAATCATGATTTTGAAAGTCTGATGCTGATGGGAAATGGTAAAAGAGATTGAGATAGACAAAGAGTGATCTTTCCCAAGAGCTTTAAAAACTGAATGAATGTATCACCAATGACGATGATCCTCGTCTCCAGAGCAAGATTAACATGGAGGTCCATGGTCACCAACTTGGGGCATGGTAACTGAAGAGAGAGAGAGAGAGTCCCCAGAACATTAGCCGGGGCCTCTAGATTATGAGTCTAGTGACATTACCACTATGCCACCATCTCCCCAGTGCAGGAGTAGGCTATTTGGTTTCTTAAACCTGCTCTGTCATTCAATAAGATCATGGATGAACAGACTGTGGCCTTAACATCATGTTACTGCTTGCCCCCCATAACCCTTGACTCCCCTGCAGATCAAAAATCTGTCTAACTCAGCCCTGAATGTAATCAATGGCCCAGCCTCCACGGCTCATTGGGCAAGTGAATTCCAAATACTAATGACCCTCTGAGTGAAGATATTCCTCCTCATTTCCCACTTAAATTGGAGACCTCTATTTAAAATGTACCTCCTAGTTCTTGATTCCTCCATGAGGGGAAATGTGCTCTCTGCATCTACCCTGTTAAGCTCCCTCAGCCTCTTATACTTCAGTAAGATTACCTCTCATTCTTCTAAACTCCAATCTTATGGCCCAACCTGCTCATCCTTTCCTCATAGGACAGCCCTTTAGCCCAGCAATCAGCCTAGCTAACCTTCTCTGAACTGCTTCCAATGCAAGTATACCCCTGCATAAGTAAGGAGACCAAAACGATACACAGTACTCCAGTTGCAGTCTCACCAATGACCTGCACAGTTGTAGCTAGACTTCTCTACTTTTATACACCATCCCCCTTACAATAAAGTTAACATTCATTTGCCTTCCTAATTACTTGTAAGCTGATATTTTTGTGATTCATGTATAAGATCACTCTGAACTGCAGCATTCTGCATTCTCTCTCCATTTTAAATAATATTCTGCTTTTCTATTCTTCCTAGCAAAGTAGGCAACTCACATTTTCGCGCATCTGCCAAATTTCTGACCACTCACTTAACCTATCTATACCATTTTGCAGAGCCTTTGTATCCTCATAGCTTGCTTTCCTACCTATTTTTGTATCATCAGTAAATTTGGCTACAGTACAGTCAGTCCCTTTATCCAAGTTATTCATATAAATTGTAAATATTTGAAACACCAGCACTGATCCCTGTGGCACTTCACTGGTTAATCTTTGCCAAGGTGAAGATGGAACCATTTATCTTAGAATCTCAGAATTGTTGCAGTGCAGAAGGAGGCCATTCGGCTCATCGTGTCTGCACCGGCTCTTCGCATGAGCATTCTGAGTTACTGTGATTTCCCCTGCCTTTTCCCCCTAACCCTGCATATTGTAATCATCCATTGCCCTCTTGAGTGCCTCAATTGAACCTGCCTGCGCCACACTCCCAGGCAGTGTATTCCAGACCTGAACCACTTGCTGTGTGGAAAAGTTTTTCCCATATCGCATTTGTGCTCCTTTTGCAAATCACTTTAAATTTGTGCCTTCTCGTTCTCTATCCTTTTACAAGCGGGAACAGTTTCTCCCTACCTACTCTGTCCAACCCCATCATGATTTTGAACATCTCCAGCAAATCTCCTCTTAGCCTTCTCTTCTCCAAGGAGAACAGTCTTAACTTCTCCAATCTATCTTTGTAACTGAAGTTTCTCATCCCTTTAGTCTTTAGTCCCATTAGAAAAGAAGTTCTAGGAAAACTGCTGGTTATTTTTTTAAGCTCCTTCCTCCCATTTGCCTCTTGATTTTCTACTATTCTTAGGATGCTTCTTGTGTCTTCTACTGTGCAGACAGTGAGTAAATGTTTGTTGAAAGTCTCTGCCATTTCTTTGCTTTCCATTACTAATTCCTCAGTCTCATCCTGTAAGGGACCAATGCCTTCTTCAGCTACTCTTTTCCTTTTTATATACTTGTAGAAGCTTTTACTGTGTGTTTTTATATTTCTTGCTAGTTTTCTCTCATGTTCTAATAATTTCTTCTTTATTGTTGTTCTAGTCATCCTTTTCTGGTTTCTAAAATTTTCCCAAACTTCTGGCCTACCAATAATCTTCATAGCTTTTTACGCCTTTTCTTCCAATTGGATAGCATCCTTAACTCCGTAGCCATGGATGATGCACCCTTCTCAAGGAGTCTTACTTTATCAATGGAATATAACTGTATTGAGAGTTATGAAATATTACCTTAAACGCCTGCTGTACTATCTTAACTTTTAACCTATTTTCCAAGTCCAATGTAGCCATCTCCCTCCATCCCTTTGCAATTGCCTTTATTCAAGTTTAAAACACTAGTTTCAGACCCATCCTCCCCCCCTGTGAATGTGAAAATCTGTCATGTTAGGATCTTTCTTTCCTGAAGGATCCTTTACTATGAGGTCATCAATTAATCCTTCCTCATGATCCATTACTAGGACTAAAATAACCTGCTCCCTGCTTGGATCCAGAATGTATTGACCTAAGAGACTGTCCCGGATACACTCCATTAACTCATCCCCCAGCTACCTTTGGCAATTTGATTTGTCCAAAAGCTATGAAAATTAAAATTGCCCACAATTACTGCAGCATCTCTCTTATGCCATGGTGCTGTGGTCAGTTTGCTCATCCTGCCTGCAGTCCTTGTTCTTACCCACACATACTGCAAGGATGTCAAACCTTTTGTGCATGTGCAAGGGCTGTGGCTCCTCCCTTGCTACCTTCTAGGTCCCCAAACTTGCTTCACTTGCAGTCACATCTTCTTGTCCTTGACCATGGACCGACCATCTTTGGTTGCTTCATCAATGACCTTCTCTCCATCATAAGGTCCGAAATGAGAATGTTTGTTGATGATTGAACAATGGTTAGTACCATTTGTGACTCCTCAGATACTAAAGCAGCCTGTGTCCATATGCAGCAAGACATTCAGGCTTGGACTGACAAGTGGCAAGTAACATTCATGGCACACAAGTGCTAGGCAATGCACATCTCCAACAGGAGAGAATCACATGTTTACATTCAATACCATGACCATCACTGAATCCCCCACCAACAACATCCCAAAGGTTACCATTGACTAGGAACTTAATTGGACCAGCCATATAAATACTGTGGCTACAGTATTCAGGAATCCTGCGGCGAATTATTCACTTACTGACTCCCCAAAGCCTGTCTGCCATCTCCAAGACACAAGTCAGAAAAGTTGTTAAAATTATTCTTCACAGGATGTGGGGTTCACTGGCTGGGCCAGCGTTTATTGCCTATCACTAGTCGTCCTTGAGAAGGTGGTGGTGACCTTCTTGAACCACTGCAGTCCATGTAGTGTAGGTATACCCACAGTGCTGTTAGGAAGGTAGTTCCAGGATTTTGACCCAGCGACAGTGAAGGACGGCGATATGTTTCCAAGTCAGGACGGTGAGTGACTTTGAGGGGAACTTCCAAGTGGCGGTGTTCCCATCTATCTGCTGCCCTTATCCTTCTAGATGGTAGTGGTCGTGGGTTTGAAAGGTGCTATCTGAGGAGCCTTGGTGAATCCCTGCAGTGCATCTTGTAGGCTGTACACACTACTGCTACTGTGCATTGGTAGTGAAGGGAGTGAATGTTTATGGATGTGGTGCCAATCAAGCAGGCTGCTTTGACTTGGATGGTGTCAAGCTTCTTGAGTGTTGTTGGAGCTGCACTCGTCCAGGCAAGTGCGGTGTATTCCGTCACACTCCTGACTTGTGCCTTGTAGATGGTGGACAGGCTTTGGGGAGTCAGGAGGTTAGTTAAGTGTCATAGGATTCCCAGCCTCTGACCTGCTCTTGTAGCCACAGTATTTATGTGGCTAGTCCAGTTCAGTTTCTGGTCAATGGTAATCACTGGGATGTTGATATTCAGGTATCAGTGATGGTAATGCCATTCAGCGCAAAGGGGCGATTGTTAGATTCTCTCTTGTTGGAGATGGTCATTGCCTGACACTTGTGTGCCATGAATGTTACTTGCTACTTGTCCAGGTCTTACTGCATTTGGACATGGACTGCTTCATACCTGAGGAGTCGCAAATGATGCTGAACATTGTGCAATCATCAGCGAACATCCTCACTTCTGACCTTATGATGAAACGAAGGTCATTGATGAAGCAGCTGAAGGTGGTTGGGCTGGGGACACTATCCTGAGGAACTCCTGCAGTGATGTCCTGGAGCTGAGATGATTGACCTCCAACAACCACAGCCACCTTCCTTTGTGCTAGGTATGGCTCTAATCAGTGGAGAGTTTTCCCCCTGATTCCCATTGACTCCAGTTTTGCTAGGGCTCCTTGATGCCACACTCAGTCAAATGCGGCTTTGAGGTCAAGGGCAGTCACTCTCAATTCACCTTGGGAGTTCAGCTCTTTTGTCCATGTTTGAACCAAGGCTGTAATTAGGTCAGGAGCTGAGTGGCCCTGGCGGAATTCAAACTGCGTCCGTGAGCTAGTTATTGCTAAGCAAGTGCCGCTTGATAGCAATGTTGATTACCCCTTCCATTACTTTACTGATGATCGAGAGTAGATTGGTATGGTATGTGGCTGGGTTTGGCTTGCCCTCCTTTTTGTGTACAGGACATATCTGGGCAATCTTTCAGATAGCTGGGTGGATGCCAGTGTTGTAGCTGTACTAGAACAGCTTGGCTAGGGGTGCGGCAAGTTCTGGAGCACCAGTCTTCAGTACTATGGAATACCCTCTTGCCTCGATGAGTGCAGCTCCAGTAACATTCAAGAAGCTTGACTCAATCCAGGACAAAGTAGCCCACTTGATCAACACCCCATCCACCACCTTAAACATTCCCTTCACCACCATAGTGGCAGCAGTGTGTACCATCTACAAGATGCACTGCAGCTACTTACCAAGGCTCCTATGACAGCACCTTCCTAATCCGTGATTTCTACCAGCTAGAAGGACAAGGGCAGCAGACGCATGGAAACACCATCACCTGCAAACTCGTATTCAAACCGCACACTATCCTGACTTGGAAATATGTCGCTGTTCCTTCACTTCGCTGTCACTGGGTAAAAATCCTGGAATTCCCTAACAGCACTCTGGGTGTACCTACACCACATGGACTATAGCGGCTCAAGAAAGCAGCTCATCACCACCTTCACAAGGGCAATTAGGGATGGGCAATAAATGCTGGCCCAGCCAGCGAAGCCCACATCCCATGAAAGAATAAAAAAGAGCAAATGGGCGAAAAGTAAAATTTCTCAACAGATTGCGGAAGAGGTGGGAAAAAAAAATCAAAACTCAGGATAATTGGGGAGGAAACTTGAATAATTGCTCTCTGACCACTTTAGGTAATCAAAATGTGTTTCAGTTGCGTCTTTCATGAGATGAAAACTGGTTTTCAGTTGGAATGGGGAGCATATATATTGTGATGCACGCAATAACTGAGTGGGACTGGTTGGATTGACCAAAGGGGCTTTTTCCTGCCCACTCGTGTGACTTTCTGGAATATATGTCATTCCCCTACATTGGTTATTGGATGTGAGGATGGTGCAGGTGGGTTGGGGGCTTTATTTGATGTATAGAATGGGTTATCAGTGGTCTTCCATTGTTTCCAGCTGCTGGGTGAGGAATGCATTGCTGTAGGCTCTTAAAACGGCCAGAAATGCACCAAGTTATGGCAGAAGGAGGGACAAACACTGGGGATATTCCCTGTGACAAAGAACTCCCACCCTTCAGTCTCAAATATTTTCTAGGATCTTCTATAGGCAGCGATACTGGTAAGGAGAGACAAGCTCAGAAGTTTCAGAAGACCAAAAGTCTTCAAAGAGCATTATGGAGGGAGAATAGCACAGGCATTGAGTGGCACCTTGACCATCTCCTGTACTGCAGTGCCAGAAACAATTTAATAACTTACAGTGATCAATCACCAAAATAAATTATTCAGGAATGCCCATGAATATCCTGGAAAAACACAGGAAGCATGAACACCTCTATTTCTGCTGTGGTCCCCATAGTTTAAATATTAGGGTCATTTGCCCTTGCTTCAGATACCAGGATGAAATTAATGCTGCTCCTACTGGGTGCCTTTCGCGATCTATATTTTCCTTGCAAAGAAAACAGTTGCCTATATTCATCAGCAAAGAACCATCATGTGGGAGGAAGAACAATGCTCAGAAACTGAATGAAATTGCAAGGATCATTAAAGCAACCCAATTGACCACTTGTGGTGAGTTAAACTTAAGTGAAAGTACTTGTAGATTCAGGGCTTGGCCTAAATAGCCAAGTGGTTATGGTACTGGGTTTGTAACCCTAAGATTAAGAGATCAAGAGTTCAAATCTCACAATGGCAAACTATGAAACAATGTAACTTCATCTGAAACAGATGGAAACAGGTTTACTCAAAAGAGTATCAAGAGTTCAAATCTCACAATGGCAAAACTATGAAACAATGTAACTTCATCTGAAACAGATGGAAACGGGTTTGTACTCGAAAGAGCTACATAGTAATTCATTATAGAGTTTCTGTGGCGCAATCGGTTAGCGCGTTCGGCTGTTAACTGAAAGGTTGGTGGTTCAAGCCCACCCAGGGACGAAGCTTATTTTCTGCTTGGCCTGAATAGCCAGGTGGTTATGGTACTGGGCTTGCAACCCCAAGATCAAGAGTTCAAATCTCACAATGGCAAACTATGAAACAATGTAACTTCATCTGAAACAGATGGAAACAGGTTTACTCAAAAGAGTATCAAGAGTTCAAATCTCACAATGGCAAACTATGAAACAATGTAACTTCATCTGAAAAAACAGATGGAAACGTGTTTGTACTCGAAAGAGTTACAACCCTTAGTTTGGTGAGGCTTGGCCTAAATAGCCAAGTGGTTATGGTACTGGGCTTGTAACCCCAAGATCAAGAGTTCAAATCTCACAATGGCAAACTATGAAACAATGTAACTTCATCTGAATAGGAACAGATGGAAACGTGTTTGTACTCGAAAGAGTTACTTGTAGATTCAGGGCTTGGCCTAAATAGCCAAGTGGTTATGGTACTGGGCTTGCAACCCCAAGATCGAGTTCAAATCTCACAATGGCAAACTATGAAACAATGTAATTTCATCTGAAACAGATGGAAACGTGTTTGTAATCGAAAGAGTTACACCTTCTTAACGCTTGGCCTAAATAGCCAAGTGGTTATGGTACTGGGCTTGTAACCCCAAGATCAAGAGTTCAAATCTCACCATGGCAAACTATGAAACAATATAACTTCATCTGAATAGGAACAGATGGAAACGTGTTTGTACTCGAAAGAGTTACTTGTAGATTCAGTGGAGCAAATGCTGGTTGAGGTTGCAGCAGAATGTCTCACCCGCCCCACTTACTGCAACTCAGTGTCTTGTGAGTTCTGCTCAAAGGCAGGTCCTTGGCTCATTGTTGATGCTTCAGTGGGAGCCATTTCCTTTGTGTTTTTTTGTCAGTGGTGGTTTACCATTGCCTTCCACTCTCAAGGGCAGAATGAGGAGGCAAATCCCAAGTCTACCTCAGCCGGAACCGGAATCTAACCCGCACTGTTGGCGTTTTTCTGAACCACATGCTAGCCATCTAGCCAACTGAGCTACTTTGTTAGCGAATCTAGCAGCAGATGTCTCAAACACCTGGATCCCAGGCTCTTGAACTGTGGGCTACATATGCTGTGAGTGAAAGGTTGGGTTTGGTTTGTGATATTATCATCAGTGGATTATGTTATATATTGCAATATAAATTAAACATTGGATTTCTCAAACAGCAAACCTTAGCCTCTTTAATCATAAATAAACTTACTGAATGTAGGTGATTCCTCCCACCTCTCTACCCTTGAAAATAAAGAACACACTGATTCCTTCTTTAACTTTTGTGGGTGAAAAATGATTTGTCGCACTGTTTGATATTTGCATAGCTTCTCATGAAATTTCTTTTCTGCTTTGAAGTCTGGTGCACAGGTTGAGTGACGGTGTTGGTGATCTGCAAGCTGGCAAATTCTGGTACATATACTAGTCCAAACTTTAAGTTTTGCTGCTTGGCCTAATGATCAAAAATAAGTTACAGCAGCCGTCTACATATCAGCAAAAGAAACTGGGGATAGAAGGCTCCTTCATCGCAGTTTGAGAGAATGAGATAGATAGTTCCTTACCCCAGTGTGAGAGATTGGAAATAGAAGGCCCTTTCATACCAGTTTGGGAGACTGGAGACAGATAGCTCCTTCATGCCACTGTGACACTGACGATAGATGGCTCTTTGATGCCAGTGTGAGAGACTGGATATAGAAAGCTCCTTCATACCAATGTGAGAGACTGGAGATAGATGGCACCTTCATCCCAGTGCGAGTGACTGGAAATATTTGAAATGTTTCAAAGTATGTTTCAGTGCTTAATAAATCATAATTGCTGACAAAGGACAAGACCTAGAATAAAAGGATTATTTAAAATTTTTTTGCCAGGATTTCAGATATTCTGCATCTTCCTGGGATCAGCCAATATCTAAACCTGCCCATTTATACCAACTACACTAACTCCCTACCATTTCACCATTTATAGATCAGGATACACCTCCATTTGGAATACAATCGGAAGGTTTGACCACCACTTTCACCAAGGTTCATGGAAGATTGAGAGGGTTGCTTCTGGATCCTGGGGCTTTAGGATATAAGGAGTAACTTGCACGATTAAATTTTTTATTGGTGAAAACATGCGAGGTTTGAGAGAAGTATTTTTGGTTGTACTGTAGATGGAAACACACTGACTTGGATTGTGAGAGCAGAACTAAAGTTTGAAGTTAATGCTATTTATTTTGTGTTGTAATGAAAGAATTTCACATTGAACTTGGCTAATAGAAATATGAGTGAAATTGTTTGGACAGTGTGAGTGAATGTGAAGGAACTGATAGAAGTTTTTAAAGAGTTCTAGATCACTTTTCATTTTTACTCGTCAGGGAAACAGCCACTTTGATTTCATGCTTTCTGTGTTGTCTCGTGTTTAAAAAGGACCCATTAAAAGCTTTGTAAGGCACAAACCAAAAGGGGGAATCAGTACCAGTCATCGTGAGCCTGATTACATTTTCTGTACGAGTGGGCAAAAAGCTGTGTGCTCCATAAAGCTGAAATTAAGAGGAACGCATTATTACACAGGCCTCAAGAGAGATCAGGACAGATAATTAGGTTTTCCCCCGTCACCATAATTAATCAGCCATGAGCACCAAGCACATTTAAAATGGCTTGGAGTTATCTGCCTGAAATTTGGAACTGCAACTTCATTTTTCTCGTATGACATTTCCACGAGGCACGTTTTGTTTGTATCTTCAGACACCCGTTGGCATTTGGAATAATTTATTTCTTCCTAAAAACAGTGCAATAATGCATAACCAGTGGAGATGCAAGAGGCTGTGCGATTGTATCTGATAGAGAACCGAGGCTTTGAAATTACCTTGTGGATACTGGAAGTGAAAACTGAAAGTTTTCATACAAAATTCCCTCCATTTACTGGTTTTTGGGAGGACCTGGCTCATTTAGATTGTAGAGAAAAGAATTTCACACCAACACCTTAAGTGTTGCTTCACTGGTGCCCCTACCATTTTGCAAGTAGTTTTAATTTTGTTGGATTCAGTCCAGTTCAAATAATAATTTGAGGAACACACAGTTCCCAATGCTTAGTGCACCATATTTGTGGGGGAGTGAAACTTTCACCCTGCTGCACTGTGTGTGTTTAGTTCACTGTGATTACAGTAAAACAATATCCAAATGCAGTGACCTGGACAATATCCAGGATTGGCTGACAAATGGCAAGTAACATTCGTGCCTCACATGTGCCAGGCAACGACCATCTCCAACAAGAGAGAACGTAACCATCGCCCCTTGATATTCAATGGCATTATCAATGCTAAATACCCCACTATCAACATCCTGGGGTGCGCAGTGGGGGGTGAGTGGGGGGGGGGTGTCCAGAAACTGAACTGGACTAGCCATATAAATACTGTGGCTGCAAGAGCAGGTCAGAGGCTAGAAATCCTGTGGCGAGTAACTCACCATCTGACTTCCTAAAGTTGTCCACCATCTGCTAGGCACAAGTCAGGCTCCTTAGACACTTAGACAGCACCTTCCAAACCCATGACCACTACTATCTAGAAGGACAAGGGCAGCAGATAGATGGGAACACTGCTACCTGGAAGTTCCCCTCCAGGCCACTCACCATCCAGACTTGGAAATATATCACTGTTCCTTCACTGTCACTGGGTCAAAATCCTGGAACTCCCTCCCTGACCACACTGTTGTTGTACTTACACCACAGGGACTGCAGCCTTTCAAGGAGGCAGCTCACCACCACCTTCTCAAGGGCAGTTAGGGATTTGCACTAAATGCTGGCCTAGCCAGTGATGCACACATCCCATGAACAAATAATAAAAAAAAATGTAATCTTCTGTCGCAAAATTTGATTGTGTTGCATCCGTACTTTCGGTGTAATGGGTGCGACTCGGGTTCCACAATACGTTGCAGTGCACGCACACTTCTGGTGCTGGTTGTGCTGGATGGTATTTGAATGAGGCCATTGACGTGGACACGGGGATTATGCACCAGAAGTATACTGAGTAGGCTGATTGTGGTGTCAATCAGTGGCTAACATTGATTTGATGCCAGCACTGTCTTTTTCAGCCTTAAGACTCCAGTTAAGACAATCTCTAAACCTCACACAGCTAAACATGTATTCAGCAGCAGTATGGACCCCTCTGTAATCTCCACCAGCGTTATTTTAAGGGATTATCCAATACTCCTGGGATCATTGCTGCTTTATTTGAATTGATTGTTACTAAGTTTGTAGGAATGTTTGGTGCTTTATCATGCTATTTAAAGTTGCTGAAGTTGACAGTGAGTGGTGTGACTGGTACCTAAGGACTTGGTACTGACCTCAAGGGTTCTACTCAAACTACATGCTCCCAGGTATGGGTGCAATAGTTGTCTTCCTCCTTGGCCTGCAGCATGACAACGAGAATGAGTGGAGCGTCACAGAGCAGGACAAGCTGCTTAAAGGAGGAGGAGGAAGGCGGGGAGAAGGATGCTCAGCAGGAGGCTATATTCACCCAGGATCACCTTAAAGCATTTCTCTAAACTTGGACTTAGTGGAGAACAGGAATGATGTTTCAGATGTCTCTGCTTCACTTATGAAGTATCATTGAAATCTGCTACCTGTTACAGCCAGAACTGCAGCTTCAGGGCATAGAGAGGGCCTTATTGGCAGTAGCTGTGGAAGTGACTGTCCCTTCAACTTTTAGGTGACACTCCTTCCAGTCTGGGTTAAATCTTTTTGCAGTGTTTCTCAGTTTGTTGCCTACTGTTGTATAAAGAAGATCACTGAGGTTCTATATGCAAAGAGAGCTGACTACGCTTCATTTGCTCTTACCATTTGAGAAGTAGGCAATACAAACACATGGCTTTACTCGGATTGCAGACTTCCCCATGATGCAGGGTGCCATTGCTCGCCCGCACATCACTTTGTGGGTGGCCTATGTCACTTCTGAGATCTGTGCAACTGAAAGAGATTCCACTCCCTCAATGTCCAGATGTGGTGTATCATGCTCGTCACTCTTCAATAACTTGATAGCAGTCATGATTCC
Organism: Carcharodon carcharias; assembly: GCF_017639515.1. NCBI lineage: Eukaryota > Metazoa > Chordata > Chondrichthyes > Lamniformes > Lamnidae > Carcharodon > Carcharodon carcharias. Next base: position 40,184,500 of record NC_054487.1, on the reverse strand, counting down.
TTCACCCTGTAGCAGTCCACTGTGCTATCCACGTTTGAGCCACTATGACAAATCAGACTGTGCCTACTGGGTGGTGAAGGTTATCAACTGACCAGCTGGATCAAGACACTGTAATCCACATTGATGTAGGCAGCATGCATAAAATGAGAGCCACAACTGGCACAGGAAATGTGATTGTGTCGGCCTTTGGAGTGCTCAAACAATGGAGGAGCCCTTCGGTACTTGTCAGGGCACATGTCTAGGCCTGCTGTGGTCTGATGTACGTTTCACAACCTCACAATCATGAAGGCACTGTCATTGCCAGCAGACATACGGTGAGCAGCTAAGGAAAGAACCAATGCCATCCACGTCCTGTTTGGGCTGTCAAGGATTGACTCATCCGACTGCAATATTGATGAACACATTTCCAGCTCCTCATTCAACAACAATCTCACACCTTAGCTTCTCTTTGTTACTGACCATCACGGTGTCCTCTTGGCCACAATGCTAAATTAAAAACCAGCAGCAAACAAACATTTCATGACAGATTTATAAATCAAACCACCTAATATTCCATACAAAAGTTACTATTCATCCCTGTGCATGTCCTCTTTGCCTTTTGCCTGTGTTCCCATTGTGCCTTTTCCTGTCCTGGTGCTCCTACACAGAGCTACCTAGTGGCTGCAGCATGGCTGGTGAAAGGATGCTAACTTTCGTTAGGGGACACTGCCAATTACCTTGCAGAATGACCTTGAGCAGCTCTGAGCCTTGAAGGCCTGGCTTCGGACTGCACCATCTGAGCCTGGGTGACAGTCATCCTGGCTGGCTGACAGGCAACCGGAAGGACACTGGTGGAGGGGCAGTGGTGGGAGTGCAAATGCCGATAACCTGAGAGAGGACGGCAGGTTTATCCTCCATGGTGTTACCCCCCCACCAGGCACCTCCTTCGCGATCTTAGCAATATGTTGGAGGTCAGATTGCTGGGCTGCTGTGATGTTGGTTTCCAGAACTGATGGCAGCAGTCTGAGTTTGTGCAGGAGGAAATTTGGGTTCAAATCCACGTGGCAGCACGGAAATATTGGGTGGCTTCTGCTCGTGCTGCAATGAAAGCTGAAACGTTGACCATCAGACTCTGCATCCTGAATGGGTCCTCAAGCTATCTTATGGAGTTGACCACCGCTTCCACACTGGAGAGTGTGGGATCCAAGCTCTGCATAAAGCCCTGTAGAAAGTTGGTGTCGGACTCCTCCATGTTCCATGACAATGGGGGCAGGCCCTATAGTTGGTATACCAATGCACCAAGTATTTAATTGTGCATAATACCCATAATTCTCTTCCACCGCCGCCTGGCCAGGCAGTGGTGGAAGAGAATTATGGGTATTATGGCAACTCTTCGGTATCTAAAAAGAGAAATGCACAAGGGCGGAATTGTGGTGAGGGGATTTTTAAAAAATTCATTTGCAGGATGTGGGCGTTGCTGGCTGGGCCAGCATTTTATTGCCCATCCCTAATTGCCCTTGAGAATGTGGTAGTGAGCTGCCTTCTTGAACCACTGCAGTCCATGTGGTGTAGGTACACCCACAGTGCTGTTAGGGAGGGAATTCCAGGATTTTGACAGTGCAGGAACGGTGATATATTTCCAAATCAGGATGGTGAGTGACTTGGAGGGGAACTTGCAGGTGGTATTTGCATCTACTTGCTGCCCTTGTCTTTCTAGGTGGTAGTGGTCATGGGGTTGGAAGATGCTGTCGAAGGAGGCTTGATGAATTCCTGCAGTGCATCTTGTAGATGTACATACAGTTGCCACTGTGCATCGGTGGTGGGGGGAATGAATGTTTGTGGATGAGTGCCAGTCAAGTGGGCTGCTTTGTCCTGGAAGATGACAATGGAATTGGGGAAAGCAAGAGATGCAATGTTAAACCATCTGCAGCTTGCAACTCGGAGGAGATTATGGGATGAGAGGGAAGTCTGATGTGAGGAGAATTGGGTATGAGAGTACCGTCACCTTTAGTGGTTTCAGCTGCGCTGCTGGCCATCACCTCAATCTTGGCCACTCCACAGAGGAGAATTTGTCAGTGAGGATCATGCAATATGTTTGGCTGATATGCCTGTCATGGTTGAATAGCTGGCAGTGTGTGCAAGCTGTGAGATTGGGCGTGAAACTTGCAGCAGATTAAGTGTGAAATGTCTTATCTAAGGAAAGATATACTGGCATTGGAGACAGTCCAGAGGAGGCTCAATAGGTTGATCCCAGGGATGGAGGGATTTTCTTATGCGGAGAGGCTAAGTACATTGGGCCTGTGTTTAGAAGAGTTTAGAAGAATGAGAGGTGACCTTATTGAACCACATAGGATTCTTAGGGGGGTTGGCTGGGTAGGTGCTGGGAGGTTGTTCTCCCTTGTGCGAGAGTCTAGGACCAGAGAGCATAATCTCAGAGTAAGGGGTCGCCCGTTTAAAACAGAAATGAGGAGGAATTCCTTCTCTGAAAGTAGTGAATCTGTGGAATTTCTTATCGCAGAGGGCTGTAGAGATTGGGTTGTTAAGTATATTCAAGGCTGGGATAGACAGATTTTTAATCAGTAAGGGAATCAAAGCTTATGGGGAAAAGACAGGAAAGTGGAGTTGAAGATTATCAGATCAGCCATGATCTCATTGAATGGCGGAGCAGATTCGTTAGGCCGAATGGCCTACTTCTGCTCCTCCATCTTATGGTCGAATTTAACTGTCCATTTACTTCTAAGATGAATGGGGTTGGGATCAAGGATAGTTGATCAGCAATTCTACCTGGATGCAAGGGTGATATGTTTCATGATATCATGGGGAAGGGGGGCAGATGAAATAGTTTTTGAGCTCAGGTTACAAGCTTGCCTGCAAATCAATGAATATCACAGATAGACAGCAGTTCTGGAAGGTCAGTAAAGTGAAAAGGCTGTGAGCTACCACAGCTGAATGTGGGAAGCAGACAGTTTCCCGTTGATGAGATGTGTCCTGTAGTTTTCTGAGGATTCCGGGAGATTTGTTCTGGCATAGGGCAGGGGAGAAGAATCACTGGAACAGGCTTCACTGCTGGTGGTAGATTTAAGGAACTCTCTGAAAACTGAGGAAAGTGTTTGGAGATGGTCACTTGAAGTTACTACTCTGAAACAGGAATATGGCAACCCAACGGAAGCTGGGAGTAACTTTGGACTGTTTGCTAAAAGGACTGTAATTTTGTGGAGAGAGTGATGGATGATGAGTATAAAAGAAGAATGTCACTTTATGTAGTTTAAAGTCTAAGTTGCCTACAAAAGAAAATAGTGTTTATTTAATAGTATATTTTAGCAATTTCTTACAGTAAAAGTTTTTTAAAATGTGAAATCTAGTCATGTCATTTTTCAGCTAGTAACTGGAAATTCAAATCTCTTTTTAAAAGTTATCGGTCTCTACCGTGATCGTAACAGTACACTAACTCATATAGTGATGGATTATGAATATTCTATCACCCATGTGTATTGGCACAACATTAAAGTGTTATTTTTTAATTGTGCCTTTCCTCCAGCATATTGATAGCACTTTTAGTTCAGTGGTAATATTTCTGTATTAAGCTGAGAGGCATGGAGTTAGACGACATAATTCTATCTCCGGTGCAGACATAAACATTCATTGAGCCTGGAAGGAGCCATGGGAGGGGGTTGTGCTGTAGGGGGTGATGGAGGAGTGGACCAGGGTCCACTGCAGAATGCCGCTGAGGGGTGAAGGGAAGATGTGTTTGGTGGTGGCATCATGCTGGAGTTGGTGGAAATGGCGGAGGATAATCCTTTGAATGCGGAGGCTGGTGGGGTGATAAGTGAGGATAAGGGGGACCCTATCATCATTCTGGGAGGGAGAGGAAGGTTTGAGGGCGGATGCGCGGGAGATGGGCTGGACATGGTTGAGGGCCCTGTCAACCACCCTGGGTGGAAAACCTCAGTTAATGAAGAAGGAAGACATGTCAGAGGAACTGTTTTTGAAAGTGGCATCATCAGAACAGATGCGACGGAGGCGAAGGAACTGAGAGAATGGGATGGAGTCCTTACAGGAAGCGGGGTGTGAGGAGCTGTGGTCGAGGTACCTGTGGGAGTCGGTACGTTTGTAATGGATATTGGTGGAGAGTCTATCACCAGAAATTGAGACAGAGAGGTCAAGGAAGGGAAGGGAAGTGTCAGAGATGGACCATGTGAAAATGATGGAGGAGTGGAAATTGGAAGCAAAATTAATTAATTTTCCAGGTCCAGGCGAGAGCATGAAGCAGCACCGAAGCAATCATCAATGTACCGGAGAAAGAGTTGTGGGAGGGGGCCGGAGTAGGACTGGAACAAGGAATGTTCCACATACCCCATAAAGAGACAGGCATAGCTGGGGCCCATGCGGGTACCCATAGCCACACCTTTTATTTGGAGGAAGTGAGAGGAGTTAAAGGAGAAATTGTTCAGTGAGAGAATAAGTTCAGCCAGATGGAGGAGAGTAATGGTGGATGGGGATTTTTCGGGCCTCTGTTCAAGGAAGAAGCTGAGAGCCCTCAGACTATCCTGGTGGGGGATGGAGGTGTAGAGGGATTGGATGTCCATGGTGAAGAGGAGGCAGTTGGGGCCAGGGAACTGGAAATTGTTGATATGATGTAGGGTGGCATAGGAATCACGGATGTAGATGGGAAGGGACTGGACAAGGGGAGAGAGAGAATGGAGTCAAGATAGCAAGAAATGAGTTCTGTGGGGCAGGAACAGGCTGACACAATCGGTCTGCTGGGACAGTCCTGTTTGTGGATTTTGGGTAGGAGGTAGAAGCGGGCCATCCGAGGTTGGGAGACTATGAGGTTGGAAGCTGTGGAAAGAAGATCTTCAGAGGAGATGAGGTCAGTACAGTCCTGGAAACAATGGCTTGATGTTCAGTGGTGGGGTCATGGTCCAGGGGGAGGTAGGAGGAAGTGGCTGCGAGTTGATGCTCAGCCTCTGCAAGGTAGAGGTCGGTGCGCCAGACAACAACAGCACCACCCTGTGGTATGGGCCCCAGTTATGCCTGTCTCTTTATGAGATATGTGGAACATTCCTTTCTCCAATCCTATTCTAGCCGCCTACCACAACTCTTTCTCTGGTACATCGATGATTGCTTCGGTGCTGCTTCATGCTCTTGCCTGGATCTGGAAAAATTTATTAATTTTGCTTCCAATTTCCACCCCTCCATCATTTTCACATGGTCCATCTATGAGACTTCCCTTCCCTTCCTTGACCTCTCTGTCTCAATTTCTGGCGATAGACTGTCCACCAATATCCATTACAAGCCTACCGACTCCCACAGCTACCTCGAATACAGCTCCTCACACCCCGCTTCCTGTAAGGACTCCATCCCCTTCTCTCAGTTCCTTCGTCTTCGTTGCATCTGTTCTGATGATGCTACCTTCAAAAACAGTTCCTCTGACATGTCCTCCTTCCTTAACCGAGGTTTTCCACCCACAGTGGTTGAGAGGGCCCTCAACCGTGTTGGGCCCATCTCCCGCGCATCTGCCCTCAGACTTTCCTCTCCCTCCGAGAACCATGATTGGGTCCCCTTGTCCTCACTTATCACCCCACCAGCCTCTGCATTCAAAGGATCATCCTCCGCCATTTCCGCCAATTCCAGCATGATGCCACCACCAAACACATCTTCCCTTCACCCCCGGGACACCCTGGTCCACTCTTCCATTACCCCCTACACCTCAACCCCCTCCCACGGCACCTTCCCATGCAACCACAGAAGGTGCAACACCTGCCCCTTTACTTCTCCTCTCCTCACTGTCCAAAGGTCCAAACACTCCTTTCAAGTGAAGCAACATTTCACTTGCACATTCCTCAATTTAGTCTACTACATTCACTGCTCCTAATGCGGTTTTATCTACATTGGAGAGACCAAACGCAGACTGGGTGACCGTTTTGCAGAACACCTTTGGTCTGTTCGCAAGCATGACCCAGACCTCCCTGTCCCTATCATCACTCCACCCTGCTCTCATGCCCACATGTTTGCCCTTGGCTTGCTGCATTGTTCCAGTGAAGCTCAATGCAAACTGGAGGAACAGCATTTCATCTTCCGACTAGGCACTTGACAGACTTTCGGACTGAATATTGAGTTCAACAACTTTAGATAATGAACTCTCTCCTCCATCCCCACCCCCTTTCCGATTCCCACTTTTTTCCAATAATTTATATAGAGTTTTCTTTTCCTGCCTATTTCCATTATTTTTAAATGTATTGCCATCCATTGTTTTATCTCTACCTTTTAGCCTAGTTCGATCCCTTCCCCTCACCCCATCCCCACTAGGGTTATCTGTACCTTGCTCATCCTGCTTTCTACCCTTAATGTCACCTATTAGCAGATTCCTTAGATAATATCACCACCTTCAACACCTCTTTGTCCTTTTGTCTATGACATATTTTGGCTATCTCCACCTATCACTGGCCCTCTCTCCAGCTCTACCTGGCCCACCCCCCTTAAACTAGCTTATATTTCACCTCTTTTCTATTTTTCCTTAATTTTGTTGAAGAGTCATACAGACTCGAAACGTTAATTGTGTTCCTCTCTGCAGATGCTGTCAGACCTGTTGAGTTTTTTGAGGTTTTTTTTTGTTTTGGATTTCCAGCATCTCCTGTTTTTTGCTTTATTTCAAACTGGTTTGCTGAAGAAGTGCTGCTGATTACGATATGTTGATCTGATGGTCTAAAAGATAGTGATTATGTTAAAGGAATTAAAGCATCTGATGAAGTGCATCGCATTGTAGAGACTCCTGATAGCAGTAAAACACTATTAAAAACAGGCCCAGCAGTCAACCACTTAGATCATCAATGTTCACCTCAGCAAAATTGACTCATCCTCCCACCCTCGGGTACTTGAGAAACTTCTGTAGACTCACTTGATAAAAAAAAAATCTCTCAAATCACCCTACTTGCTTGACAGAAAGCAAAGATGAAATATTATTGAAACTCTGCTTGTCTCCCAAGTATTTCTAATTCCAGATTTAACTGTCCGGGTTCTTCCAGATGGTGTGACCTGCTTCTTGGATCTTGCACGATCTGTAATGTGCTGATGGTGCCGTGCTTTATCTATCTTTCCTCTTAAAATTAATTAAATTCGTAAGGATTTGGAGAAGTAACTGTGTTCTTAACCCACCACACACAACTGGGATCGTTCCAGCACCTTACTAGACAAAAAGTGTCCTTGTGTACATTAACATTCTACAGGTGTTTCCATATCCTCCTTCCATATGCTATAAACTGCAGTTACCTTAGCCTCTATCTAGGCACCATCCATGCCACATTAAATAGTCCCACCCTAAACCCAGAACCAGTTAACACATCTTATCAGTTTTGCTATCTGCCTATCATTAAGGCTTAAGTGGCTCTAAATATAAAGTTGAGTGTGTTGCAGCACCAGAGCACATGGGAGGCCATGGTGTAGTGGTATTGTTGCTGGACTAGTATTCCAGAGACCCAGGGTAATACTCTGGGGACCAGGGTTTGAACCCTGCCATGGCAGATTGGGGAATGTGAATTCACTAAAAATCTAATGATGACCATGAATTGATTGTCGTAAAAATCCATCTGTTGCAGCACCAGACCATTACCCCATTCAACTTGTTGGCGTGTGCTCCTTGTTCTGTGGATCAACAGTTGTAGCTTCCTTCTGGCTACAATCTTGACTGATGTTCCATTGCTAGGAGTCCTCTCTTTAGAAATGTAGTCTACCATGATGGGTCAGTGTAAAGGAAAGTGTCCCATCTCAAGATAATGGGCTTTGAGGAAAAAGTCTGATCCTTTTTCTGCTCAATACAACAATGCCCCAATGTTTCTACATTGTTGTAGCAAAAATATGCTTTGAAACATGACTGCTGAATCTTAGGATGTATTGTACCAGTGTGGAGTTTGAATTCTTTTCTGGTTACTGCTGGTTGATGGAGCGCATCTATGTGATAACTTCATTCTTTGTAAGTGATCCAGCCTTGCAGTGAGTGGCAAGTGATAGCAGATAACTCATGACACTACCCTGTAACCAGCACTCAATTGTGTGATGTGGTTTATTGAAGGATAATTTATTAAACAACTGTTAAGATTTTACAGCTAGGGCATACCCTGGAGCTTGTAATTTATGGTAAGCCAGAAACTCCATGTTATTTTTTATTCATTCATGGGATGTGGGCTAGGCCAGCATTTATTGCCCATCCCTAATTGCCCTTGTTCAGAGGGCATTTAAGAGTCGACCACATTCCTGGAGTCACATGTAGGCTAGACCAGGTAAGGTCGGCAAATTTCTTTCCCTAAACCAGATGGGTTTTTATGGCAATGATTTTGTGATTTTTAATTCCAGATTTTTATTGAATTCAAATGTCACCATCTGCCATGGTGGGGTTCGAACCCAGGTCCCCAGAGCATTATCCTGGGTTTTCTGTATTATTAGTCCAGTGGCAATGCCACAGCTTGCTCCCAGTCAATATCTGATAAATAGAAGAGTAACCATCTCCCAATTCCTCAAAGAAGATTTCCTGTACAGTACAGTATCACAATGTGATTTATGCATTCTCCCATCCCACCACCCCCCTTACTGCCCAACATAACTTTGTGTGTTCATGTATGTATGTGTATATAAAAGGAATGGAAGGCCAAGGGCCTTACAAGTTGAGAGAGGAAACAAGCTGGTGAAAAATGAAACTCATCTTTTCTTCAAGAAGGAATATTTTCAGAGCTAGTTTGACCTGTGGGTGTCAGTAAACATTATTCCTGGACCAATAGATAATGCATCACACATAATGCACCTGCAAGACATAAAGGAAAGAACAAATGAACTCACCTTTTATGATGGAGCCATATCACACCCTCAGGGATTCTCAGTTTGATGGCAATGGTGTGAAGTGATCTATGTAATGCTAGCAAACCAAGTTGCACTCACCAAGGCTCTGAAAGCTGTAATGAGATAACTGTAGTGTTGGTTGAGAGAGCAATGTTAGGCGCTGCGAATAATGTTGTAGGATTTTCTTTTAAGAAATGCCCGAAAAGTTGTTTCTTTATTAAACGCTTGTTGCCATTTCATCTTAGCCACAGAGGGAAAACAAATGCTAAAATGATTGTTGGGAGTGCATGTGAAAGAAAAGAATAATGGGAAACAAAATCTGTTCTATAATCCACAGTTGCATTAGCTGAAAATCTTCAGTAAGGTTTCATGATTTAAATGACATATATAAATTGTGATGCATAAATTATGACAAGCATCTACAGTTTTTCTACAATAGAATTTGAAGAAAATTAATTGCCCGTCACATAAAAATGTCTTTCTAGAAAGAGTTTCTTAGTATCAGGGCTTTGATGCAACTGTTCACTGGAGCAGAGTTTATTTGCTGCAGTGCAAGATGGTTAGAAGACGTCTCTAAACTCTGTCACCTGGATGATAATGTAAAAGTTTTTGCAATCCACCACAGTGTATCCACAGTATCATACCTTTTGGGGATTGAACCCCCTGTTGAAGAAGGAAATACACAGTCATTGTTCTGATATGCTGTGGATTTTCTCTGTTTCCACATTAGTCTGACTCCCTCGCTGTGGCTCAGTTTGATCCAGTGTCAAATGTTCCATGTGGCTTTTGGCATTTGTGCCAGTGCCACTCCAGGGGTGCATAACAGCCTTAGGTGAGTCAGTCTCCTGCTATTTAGCAACAACTTATGTTCCTGCTGGATCACATTATTGGTGAATATTTTTACGAGGAGGGCAGGATTTGTAATGGACCCTGCGTCAGTCTCTACAATGTAATACTTTAGAGAAGGTGCACAGAAAATTTACCTGAATGATGAGAGGGATTGAGGGACTTCAGTTATGTGGATAGGTTGGAGAAGCTGGGATTGTTCTCTTTTGAGCAGAGAGGATTAAAGGGAGATTTAATAGAGGTTTTCAAAAGTGTGAAGGATTTTGGTAGGGTGGGTAAGTTTCCACTGGCTGAATGGTCAGTGTCCAGAAGACACAGAGAAGGGAAGATGAGAATTTTCTTTTATGCAAGGAGCTGTTAAGATTTGGAATACATTTCCTGGAACTGTGGTAAAAGCAGGTTCAGTAGCAACATCTACAAGGGAATTAGATCAGTACATGAAAAGGAAGACATTTCAGAGCTATGGGAAAGAACAGAGTGGGACTAATTGGATAGTTCTTTCAAAGAAGCTGGCACAGTTGCAATGGGCCTAATGGCCCCGTGTTGCACGATTTCATGATTCCATGGTTTCACCTCCTCTCTCCATTTGTGTCTAAATATATACCAGCAGCTCACTTCAACCTTTTTCTTTCCTCCTCGTAGCAGATTGCTATTTTTACCTGTAGCGCAGGGTTTGTTTTGCTTTGCCCTGGGCGTGTGAGCAATATGAATTCAGAGGTTTGCTGAGAAATGCTGCTAGCCTTTGAGCTAACTTCCAGAAAATCTGCTACTCTTGTCCTACCACAGGCCTTTGAAAGTTTCTGGCTGCAGTTGGAAATGGGTCACATCTCAGGCAAATCAGTTTGTTGTGTTTCTTGCTAACTGGGTCAATTGACAAATAGATACTTTGAATAAATTAATACAGATACTATCACTTGTAAGGAGGCAGCCAGCATGGTGGAACTTTGCAAAGGAGAAGGCCTGTAGTGCTGATTCAACATTATAAGCAATACCTTTTATTTGCTGCATTTAAAGAGTCACTTAACAGCTTAAATGCATAAATCAACTATGTAAATCGCATTAAAGTTTGTTCTGCTTGTTGTCACACTGAAAATGGTCCACATTCAATCTCTCTAAATGAGCATTTTAAAAAGATGGTGCCCCTCAGTGAACAGTGAGAGATTTTGGAGTGGTACACTGGGCTGCTTTCTCAAGTAAGGTGAGCAGATGCTCTGCTGAATGGGCATCTGCAAGACATTCCATTTACAAAAAATTCAGGTTCTCTTCTGTAAACCTAACCAGGAAAGGAGGGACGGAGATGACCTATCTCCTCTGGCTCAGGACGGATTGTAGTGACCCCAGATTTGCCCTTGGTTATTCTGTAGATGGTTTTCACCTCATCCCGGCTGTTTCATCAAGCGGCAAGCTGTCATCAAAACGAGGAAGGTGCTCATACTGTTACTTAGATTGTTCTCTCAGTTGGAGGTTCCTAGCAATCAGAACTTGTGGTGGGGCAGAGGGAGGTGTGTAATTATACTTTGATTTCTAGTTTTAACTGTTAAAGCACTAATACTATTTGTTGCTGTTGCACTATGGAGCTCTCTTTTTCATGCTGTAGTTCCCAGAGACACTTTCACTCTTTTTAAATATAGCATTGCTTTGTGCAAATATAGGAGAAGTGCTTTTAATCCCAGTCCGTTTTTTACCCACTCCTAAGTGTTGTTGAGCCCTTTTTGGGGCTAGCTGTGCCTCAGTGAGAGCAGTCTTGGTCTGCTGCAGAAACTTGTGGATCCTTACTGTGCATTACAACAATGCCTGTTCTTCAGAATACTTTGGCTGTGCAGAGCTTTAGGACATCCTGCAGCCATGAAGTGCACCGTCTCAAGTCTTTCTTTTGGGGTCCAGTTCCACAGGTACTGAACAATCTTTTGGTACCTCCAAACAACTGGTCAGAATTCACCTTCTTGGTGTTAGTGGGCGTTGATGGTGGAGTGGAGATGTGATTTTGTCATTATCTAATGTCTACAAACACCATTTCTAGCAGGGGCCAGGCAGCATAACAAGTCACAGGAGCCATGCCCGTTTATTTCCCTTCCCTTGCACTGGGGCCAATAATAGCGCTCCCTACCACCATTCCTGGCTTTGATCAACTTTCTCTACGTAGACTAAAGGACCAAATCGGGGCCTTTCCTTGTGTGTTTGACACTACTTGTGGAATAAGCTCTCTGCATCATCAAACATTGTGAATTTGGTTGTTCAGAATATGGCCAACATTAGAAACAGCATTATGCTGTTCAGCGCTATTCAAGTAGATCATGGATAATCTGTACCTCTGCTCCATTTCCTCCTCTTGGCTCCATATTCATTGATAGCCCAGCCTAACAAAAATCTGTCAATCTTAGTCTTGAAAGCTCTAACTGTGCCAGCCTTTCAACAGTTTCAAATTTCTGCCATCTTTTGTGTGAAAAGTGGCATTCCAGTGTTTAGGAGGGGAGAAAAACAGAAGGTTTGGAGTATAATTGGAGGCTCTGTTGGGTTTTATACTGGTTCTTGCTACAGTTCCTGTTTATCCTTATCAAGACACTTCATTGCTTCATGGGCCCAGGATGTGTTTGAATGTTCCCGTGTCTCTGGGGTTCTGATGTGCATAAAAAAAAATCTTCCATGTTTTTTGTTCTGATTGAACCTAATCTGTTTTTTTGCTGAGTTGCTCTTACATCTTTTTATGAGTAATCTGTACTGAGGAATTTTGAATTTTATTTCATTTTCTTTTCAGTCAACGGGATCAGTGATGCCATTTCAGCAGCTCAGTGAGTCTGGCGCAATTGAAGCACAATTGCCCAGCTACATGCAACGGATTGAATTCGATAAACTACAGTTGTCTTCTCCCTGTGACGACAAGTATGTTGAGGTAAGTTCTCTCTGCTTCCCCGTGGGTCTTACCAGGACACACGCTAACCCTCAATAATTGTTCTGTAAATGACTGAAATTCCACTGTCTTCGGAAATGCTGGTTATGGCTCTTGAACACTTTGAATAAGTCATGCAGATTTATGGCATTTTTTTTTACATTGAACAGATGATGCATCTCAAATGTACAACAGTATTTAATGGGTTTCATTCTTGTAGTACTTTTTGTGCAATTGTTGATAATGAACAATAATTTTGGCTTCAGCAAGCCATGTCTATAAAACTGATTTGGCTGCAATGACTGGCTGAGTCTGCATACACTGGATAATAAGCACACCAAATTATATTGACCCTGTGGATTCTTACAGCTGTGCTAACCTTGTTGAATAAACTGCTCTGCTACCAGCCTGTACGGAGTACTACTGTTGCCATTGATTTAGACAGCGGTGCTGTTGCATCAGCCTGATAATCTGACAACCTGTCCCTCGTTACCAGTCTATCTTCTCTCAGATCTCAGTTGTGTGATGCTTATCTGGAATGTAGTTTTGATTCCGTGATAGCAGGATTTTTCAAGTGCAGACTTTTTATTCATTCACCAGCATTTATTGCCCATCCCTAATTCCCTTGTTCAGAGGACATTTTAAGAGTCAACTACATTGCTGTGGGTCTGGAGTCACATGTAGGCCAGACCAGGTAAGGACAGCAGATTTCCTTCCCTAAGGGACATTAATGAACCAGATGAGTTTTTCCGACAATCGGCAATAGTTTTGTGGCTATCATCAGACTTTTAATTCCAGGTTTTTATTGAATTCAAATTTCACTCTCTGCCATTGTGGGATTCGAACCCAGGCTCTCAGAGCATTATCCTGGGCCTCTAGAATATGAGGCCAGTGATAATACCATTATACCTCCCCCAACTTGTTGAATTTGGTTTGCTAGGAGGTTCATTATGTACTGTTCCAGTGTGGACTGGAAACTGATAGATGGCATGACGAGAACACTGAACCAATGCCACTCAAGACCCAAAGGACCTCTGTTCTTGCCATCATGTACTCAACTGCAGAATACTGCAACCCAGTATGGTACCCAGCTGCACACTAAACTTCTCAATGTGCAACTCAACTCAACAATGTGCATTATCAGGTATTGTTCAACCAACCTGCCTCCCCTGGCTCCCAGCCCTGAGCAACATTGCCACCCGCCCCCCCACCATCAGGAAGGTACTTGCCACAGGCAAGCACTGGAGAAGGTCCACTCCAGCCCAGACCTGTCTGTATTCAATGACCACCTCAACCCACCAGCAGTATGCCTTCCCTCACACCATCCCATACAGTTAAACCAACCACACTGAGGAAGTAACAGTTTAGGATCTATGGCAGGAGGATTGGCAAAGAAAACACCCACCAGAAATCACTGTCATCACAGACCTCATTGCTCAACCACTGGCTTTGACCTCCTAAGGCTGGGCCCTTTTCAACAGTTTCTGGACTGGCCAAGGCCTCTGTGTGGCCACCCAAAGCCTGTGGGGTCACCGAGACCATTCAGGCTGCAGCTGTGCTGCAGTCCAAACAATGACTCTCATTGTCACGGAATGTTCACTGACTAAACTTAAAGGCAGGCTTAAAGAACTCTACCCAGCCACTAACAAGACTATTGCTTGGCTTTGTGACTATGCACAAGCTAAATAAAATAAATCTGACACGTGGAAACCGGTTTTAGATGGAATTGACACCTTTGAAAGTGCCCTGCAATCATTCCCAAGCACTGCCACAATAATAGCAAACTAATTGTCCTGTGTGCAGGTCTTTTCATAAAGTACTTGAAAACCATTTTTAATGTTTGACAGCAATTAAATACAGGAATTTGACATTTTGGGATATGACAATCAAGTCTAGTCCTGACCTCGTTCCTACCTTTATTTTTAAAGGGGACTTGTTCATTTTGTACTGTAGCCTCTGTTACAAGTTAAACAGCCTTGTCCACAATCTGTACCCATGACATAGATCATGTTCCCCCTCAATCTCCTTTTCTAATCAGTTACAGAAGCTCAGTAATTTTGTATAATTTTATGTGTAATTCTCCACACATCTTTTCACCCCTTCCACTGCTTCTGTGTTATCAGACTTCTTGGCTGTCATCCAGTTTTGGGTAGATACAGCTGAATATTGAGAATACCTTGTCCTCCACCTCCGTCACAAATCTCATACCATTCCAACCAATTTCATCCACTTCTTAACCACTGTCTCAGGTTGAACCAGACTGTTCACAGCTTTAGTGCCCTATTCATCCCTGGACTGAGCTTCAGACCCTTTATCCTCTGCAACTTCACCAGCCTATACTCCTGCGTCAACGCTCTCTACTAAAACCTGCATCTGTACTGTTGTGAGCTCCAGATTCAGCAATTCCAAGCTCCCCTAGCCAGCCACAAATCCTGCACTCTCCATAAATCTCAGCTCATCCAAAACGGTATTTGACACCAAGTGACGCACTCAAGTTTTCTGTGGTTTTGTTGATCTACATTGGTTCCTGGTACCTTTTTATGTTTCTAATTTGGAATTCGTTTCCTTGTCTTTCAAATCTTTCATGGTCTCTCCCTCTACTTTTGCAAAACTTCTCCATCCCTGTAACCCACCTCCAAATTCTCAATTACTCTGACTCCAACCTCTTATATTTATATTCCATATGGATAACTCCATCCACCATCCCTTAGCTGCAATATTGCCAGCCTTGGTCCTGCGCTCTGTCACTCCTGAAAACCCCTCCTTCCTCTACAACTATCCCTCTCCTTCAAGACCACTAAATTGCAGCTCTTGACCACACTTCTTATCACTTAATCTCTCTCCCCATGACTTTGCTTCCAATATGTCTCTGTGTAGTACCTTGGGATAGTTATCAATGGGAACCCTAGTAAATCTAAAGTCAGTGGAGATCAGGGGACACTCACCAGCGGTTACAGGAAGATGGCTGTGATTGAAGTCCAATCATCTTGGCAAGAATTTCTCAGGGCTATCTTCAGTTTTTCCCTTAGGTAATGGAGCAGTTTATGTTTGCGTACAGTATGAACTGGATAGCACACAGGCATGGGCTGATTTGTGACAAGTAACATTAGCACTACACAAGGCAAGGACTGTCTCCAACAGGAGAGAGCCTAACAACTTCCTCTTTCAAAATGCCCAAATTCTTCTACCTAAAAGGATAAGGGCAACAGGTGCCTTGGAACACCATCACTTTCCACTTTCCCTGCAATACTCACACCACCCTGACTTCATCTTTGCTGGGCCAAGTCCTGGAACACTAACAATACTACGGGAACCCCTCTACTAGAATGACTGCAGCATTTCTAGAAGAAGATTTACCACCACCACCTCAAGAGCAACTAGGGGTAAGCAATAAATACTGCTGACGATGGCCACAGGACGAGACTGAATAAAGACAAAATACAAAAGTAGTGTTTCACTATTATATCTGTTGTAGTAGTAGTAGTAAAATTTTTTACTACTTTAAGTTTTAGAAAAATTATCTTGTTGCCAAGACGCCATTAGCCTTGTTGCCATGGAGTATTTTCTAAAGAGTTCCATGGGAGAGAGAATTGGCTAAACTCTGAAATTTGAATAAGCTTCCTCTGGATATGTAAGTCGTATAAGAACTTTGTAATAGCCAAGATAGTGTCCTCAGCATTTCAGGTTATTCTGATGAAATATAACCCCTTCTGCTCCAATCATTTTCCACCAATAACCAGCCTGCAAAGGTCACCCATGGGTACCAGTGTTCCAGTGCTCCATAGCTGGCACAGTAAACCACTACCAAAACCACAGAGGGAGAGCCATCCACAAATGTGAAATAGGAGCTTTGAGATAAATTTGCAGGCTTTCTTGCAGCTTCAGCAAAGAGTTGCAATTATAAAGAGCTTTTAATTCAGTAAACCGTCCTGTGCAGAGGTGCAAACAGATGTAACATACAGACTAGAATGCCTTATGCTGGCAAGCCACATGAGGTTTGTTTGCTTTGGGTTAGATGAAGACTTCACTTTGAGGGAGAACATTGTGCTGACATGTGATATGGTAATGATACTTGCATTAAATAAATATTCATATTGAGAAAATGGAGCCATATGTTTCCAAAGAAAACCTCCCTGGGCAGTGTTTGAATTGGTTTGCCAGCCACAGATTGATAGAACGCATTCTGGCTGTTAACAGCCCAATGGACTGTTGAAAAGAGAGCAAGGCATTACCGTGCCTGAGTGCTTGTTTGCTTTTAAATCTCTGCACTGAAAACTTCGTGTTTATGACACTTCAGTGTTGAGGAAATATGCCCTTCTAGAGTAACATAGTCAACGTATTGTGTTAACTGTAGAAAATTGTTTGGCCATCAAACTTGTTGCATCAAGTTGACAGTCTTATTCCTTGCATGCACGTATTCATTAGAACAGCCTGCATTGGTGAAGAGGGATTCATCAGGAAAATTAAAATTTAGAAAAACTTTTGGGATCTCTACTTTCAAATGCAGCTTTAGCAAATATTAATTATGCCAGACAAAAGACTCGCAAGGTGGAGCATCTAAATTGATGTTGACAAACCGTAATTGCTTTGAAAATTGCCTTCCAATTTTAACAGCTCAGATTTACTGGCCTCCTTCCATCTATGAAAGATGATGGCTATGCAATAAACAACCCATTTCAGATGGGGTGTCTTTGAATGGTGCACCTTTGCTGAAGGCTGTGAAGGCCAGTCCTTGAGAGGCAGTTCCTGCCACAAGTGTGCATATGAAGCTACCAAGTGACATTGTGGGTTTTGTTGTTTTTGACATTGGTGCTGTTGCCAAGCCGCTGTAGCCATTGGTTTTCATGGTGGTGCATCAACCCATTGGAGGTGTCGCCAATTTCCTCTGTCATCAGCTAGTGACCCAGGTGCAGTAATTGATGTCCAGGGCCTTCATGTCACGCTTGCAAGCATCTTTGAAATGGAGTTTTGAGCATCCTGCTGGCTGTCTGGCTCTGACTACCTCACTGTACAGAAAGTTCTTGGGTATGTGACTGCCTTCCAACCTGCGGATGTGGCTGAGCTACTGAAGTTGCCCTGTTTGACTAGTGCCAGCAACTTTTGAGCTCTGCCTTTGCTCTGCCAGGATATACCCCTGATACACTGCAGATAGCGAAAATGGAAATTATTGCTTCTTTTCCTAGTAACTGCAAGGCCCCCATGTTTCACAGCTGTACAACGAGGTGCTGTAAACACAGGCCTTATAAACCAGGTCAGATTATATAGATAGTAACCAATAGCTTAAAACATGCAGTCCTTTTGCCACCTTTTTATAGTCCAGAAAATTCATATTGAGGTGTTGTTTAAATGTGCTGTTTGAATTTTACTATCTTACTTCAAATTTTTCATAACTGTTGTCAGATTTTCTTCCCTGCTGATGTTCAGGGCATTGCCATTTAATCTGGTGCTTTGCAACCTTCTGCCTTGGTGCTCCTAGCTGTCAGCAATACTCTCTGAGGCGGAACCCTGCCTTCCCTCTCAGCTAGATGTTAAAGATCCCATGGCACTATTCAAAGGAGAGTCGTGGACCTCTCGGTGTTCTGGCTTTATCCCTGAACATAAAACAGATTTTCTGGTCATTATCACATTACTGTACATGGAACCTTGCTGTGTGCAAATTGACAGCTGTGTTTCCTATGTGACAGCAGTAACCACACTTCAAAAGTACATAATTGGCTGTAAAGAGCTTTAGGATGTCTTGTGGTCATGAAAGATGCTCTATAAATGCGAGGTTTTATCCTGTAAAAGTGCCAGCACAGACAGAACTGCGATGTTGTGAATGGCCTACTCGCTTGTTCAAAATACCAGCAAGAAAATCCACATTGGAGAAAAGCAAAGCTATATGCCAAAATGCAGTAGAATTAGCTAAATACTTGTACCTACTTCATACAATTTGTATAAACAGGCACAACACAACTGATCTCTCACATGAGCAACCACACAACAAGGTAAACTAATAAAATTGAAATGCTGGATCATTCTTTCTTTATAATTTTCTGGTGAGTGACATACAGTGGCAATAAACTGCTTCTGGAATCAGAAGCTAATGGTATTTTGGAACATGCTGTCATTTTGAGTCCTAGGGTAAGCTGCTGCTTATTTCAGTTGTCCATCAAAAAACGCAGGAAGAAACAACCTGTTGAATTTGTTTTTAAAATGTGAATCTTTGACTCAGTGCAATGCTCAGCAGGAGTCTTGTATCCAAGAGAGTGGATGACCTTCTCCTTTGGCTTCCACTGATAAAATTGGCACAATACAGGGGGAGATGGTGGCCTAGTGGTAATGTCACTGGACTAGTTATCCAGAGACCCAGGCTAATGCTCCGGGGACATAGGTTCAAATCCATGGCAGCTAGTGGATTAATACATCTCGGAATATAAAACTATTATCCACAATGGTGACCATGAAACTGTCAACAGTTGTAATGACCCATCTGCTTCACTAATGGGGAGGAAATCTGCCATCCTTACTTGGCCTACTGTAACTCCAGACCCACAGCAATGTGGTTGACTCTTAACTATCCCATGAAATGTTCAGTTCAAGGGCAATTAAGGTTGGGTAACAAATGGGCAGGCCTTGCCAGTGAAGCCCACATCCCATGAAAGAATAAAGAGAAAAAAAATACTAATTTCCCCGGCCTTGTATTGGAGGGAATTAGCTGACCAATGTTTAGCATCTCTTTTAAGTGAATTAGGAATCGTGAGTGGATCCCTGTTGTGAGTTTATTGGTTGCACACTACAGGTCATTACGAGGATGCTGTTCATTCTTACTCCTGGATTCTTTACTGAGTTTGCCTATTCTCCACTGGGAGACTTAGGCAGCCATTAGAGAAAGAGAGGGCTTAACAACTAAATCTTGAGCATGGTCAAACTGGCTCCAAATGTGATATTACAGCAGCCATTGTTTAATTTCCATTGTACCTTTGTTTTTGCTATTTAGGGAACTATTTTGGTGAAGTACCCACCACACGAATTTGGATCAGGAGAAAAAGTATTCAAAATGGTGTTGGGAGGTATGTTGACATTGATTGATGGACAGATTGTGAAAGTGCTGTATATCATAATTTGACAAATTTGGTGGTAAGTTGCTAACATTTCAGTTTTATATTTCAATATTTGCCAACTTCTAAAACATTTTAAATTGCTGCCATTTTAATGTGGGTAGAAGGACTCTACATGTACTTTGTACTCCAGCAACTCTGAGGTTAAGGTACTTGTGCGTGAGTTTTTAGTCATTTTGTACCTAGACACACAAATCCCTTTACTCCAATATAATTCCCAGTCTCTCTCCATTTAGAAAATATTCTGATTTGTTTTTCGTTTGGTCGTAAGTGTTTGATGTCACACTTCTCCACATTGAACTCTGTCTGTCACAGTTTTCCTCACTCATCTGTCTAGCCCCTCTGTAACTTGCTGCTCTCATCTATGAAATGGTCTATGCCCCCTACTTCATGTAATTTGAAAATTTGGATGTATAAACCTATGGGTCAAAATTGGATAGCCTCTGAAAACGGATCGGGGTAATGCAATGTGCAATTAATATGTGCCTGTTCCTTCTGGCGTAGGGAGCATACAAACGTTATACCGCCTGCTCATTACAATGATTGTGTGATGGCATCCTTCCATCTACAAGAGATGATGGACACTCAGCAAATAATCTATTTAGGTGGAGTGTCTTCCTTTGATGCTTTGATGGGTTGTGTAGCCCAATTCATGAGAGGCAGCTTCTGCCACAAGCCCTGCACATAAACTGCCAAGTGACATTGTGGGCTCTTGTTTTCGATGTTGGCACCTGTTGCTAAGCTGTTGGAGCCACTAGTCATCGTAGTGGTGCAATCCCAAGGGAGGTGCCGCCATTTCCCCCTTTCGCCAGCTTGTCATTCCCAGGTGTGACAGTAGATGTTTAGGGCTTTAAATCATGCTTGCAAGCATCCTTGAAATGGAGCCTTGGGCGCTCCACTGGTCGTCTGGCTACCTTGCCATACAAAAAGTCTCTGGGTATGTGACCCTCTTCCATGCTGAGGACATGTCCAAGCCACCATAGCCGACTCCGACTCTATTTGATTATGCCAGCATGCTTGGGGAGCTCTGCCTTTGAGAGGACAGCCACATTCATGATTTTGTCCTGCCAGAATATACTCTCAATGTGCTGCTGACAATGAAGATGGAAATTATGGAGCTTCTTTTCTTGACAACTGTAAGTCAACAATGTTTCACAGCCATACAAGGTGCTAAGAACACTAGCCTTATAAACCAGATCAGATTAGGTAGTTAATAACCAGTAGCTTAATACAGACAGACCTTCAACCTCCCTTTTATAGTCCATAATACCACTTGTCACAACCTCCTAGAGTTTATGCCTTTTATCCCTACTTTGCAAACCAATTACTGACCCATGTCACAATGTTATTTTCAACTCTGTGCGCTGTTATTTTTCATATTCCCTTGTGAGGAACCTTAAAATGTCTCTGGAAGTCCATATGAACAACATCTATAGACAGTCCTCCTTCCCTGTTAGTTGCATCCTCAAAAGTCAATTAATTAGCCCGACATGACCTATCCTTTGCAAACCCATGCTGACTTTCTCTGATTGACTCCTATTCATCCACATGCTCAGCCTCTCTGTTCCCGATGATCGATCCCCACAACAGAAACTAAACCAAGAGGCCTATAGTTTCCTGTTTTTTTGCACTCCTTAAATAATAGAATTATATTTGCAGTTTTCCAATCCACAGGCACAATTCCCAAATCTAGAGATCGTGATAAAATTGTGACCAATGCATTTATACTTTCCTGAACATCTTTTAATGCTCTGGATGGAAGTCGACATGTATAGAGACTATTCAGTTTAAATATCAATGATTTCCCCATTAGCATATTTTTTTACTTTTTTTTTAAATCAACTCAGTTTCTCTCCTCTTGTCTTCTTTTTAGGCTTCTTTATGCCTTTGGTATTTTGTCTTCTTCCTCTGTTGTGAGAACAGATACAAAGTGTTTGTTTAGCAAGTCTGTCATTTCTTTATTGCCCATTATATTCTATTCATTGGTCCCACATTTTGCTTATCACTGCTTCCCTTAGTAGTTTTATATAAACTTGTTGCTAGCTTTAACATCCTTTGCAGGTTTTTTTCCATGTTCCCTTTTTGCACCTTTTTATACTTTTATACTTCTTATATCTTTTAATGGTTTTTATAGCTTTCCTGGTCTGTTGAAGTTCCATTTTTCTTCCATTTGTGTCTGACTTTTCTTTTAGCTTGATGCTGTTTCTTACCTTGTTTGTTGACCATGATTACTTAATTGCACAAGAGGAACTTTTACCTTTTTAGGGGTTCATGTTGGTTTTGTATTGTACCAAAATACTTTTGAAATTTTTCCCGCTGTTTGTCGGTTTAACCATGAATAGTTCAGCCCAATTTACTGTGATCGATTTAACTGCACCCTTTTGAAGTTTGAATTCCTAGAGTATAAGCCAATCTCCAGACAAATAGCAAAATAGAGTTAATAGTTATCCCAGCTGGTGCAATGATCACGGAGAGAATTGTCCGTGCCCGCTGGCGTCGGGCATGTTTGGTGACGTGAGCGGACAATATGGTGAGGAGGCCAGAAATTGGTTTCACAACCTCCTTGAAACCAGTTTGCGTTCGCCTGCTCAGCTGTCGATGGCGGGCCATGTCTCCCGCCATTGAACAACGGGGCCTCATTGTAATACATCTGCACATCATTATTATGGCCAGTCTGCCAGAAACACAGCACCCCACCACCCCACTGCTGGACCATCCACCCATCAGCGTGTTTCACAACAGCATATAAAAGGTGTGCATTTGGCAGGCTGCACTTTGAGGCGCACTCGGAGGTGAGTGCACAGTAACGTTCTGCAGTGCTCATCCTGCATCACCTGTTGAACTTCAAGGTTGAGGTGCATTGGAGGTGTGGGGACAAGGACTGCCCTGCGGTTGAGGCAGCTTGGGGGTGGGGGCAAGGGCAGCCATGGGGTTGAAGGTAGTGCACAAGCACATGCAGGGCGGGGACGAGGGAAGCGCTTATGTATCAGGGAAACCTTGTATAAAGTGACCATTCCTCTGCAGCTGAGACAGTTCAGATGCAGCCACATTGATATGCATGGAGTCAGGCCTCTAGCTTATCTGCCCACTCTAGCAGCGCAGGGGCATGCAAGTGGCACCAAATTCTCCAGAGCTTTTGGCCCCTCGGGCACAGTCTGCAAACTAATGAGCATTTTAGTGGACTGCAGAACAGTTGGACGACTAGGCTTGTTGTACAATCTCCTTGCTAAAGCTGACTGTGGAGAAGTCACTGGTGAAGGCGCTCACAGCCCATTGCAATATCACTGTCCTAGTTTGGACCAGCCTCCCCCATAATTCAAGCTAACAGTGCAGCCTTGCAGCGCGGGTTAGAAAAATGTCTGTGCCTGAGCTGCAAGCACAGCATGAGGTCCAATGGGTGATTGGGGTTTCAGGTCGCCATGCAGCACACTAAATTCTGGCCATCCAAGTAGTGACCTGTACTCCCCGGAATGCGTTAAGGGGCCTTCAGACTTAACCAAGAGAGGTTCTTAGTACACTCAAGCTAAATCATGTGCCTCTCTCTCTCTCATCCTGCAGGAGGAGTACATCAGGAGTATGGAGCCTGGTGACCTAGCTGTATGCCTTGTGGTGTACAGAGAGCGGAGACAACGGAGAAGAGAGTGACGGAGGCTCCTGGCTATGCAGAGGGAGGAGCAACACCCTCAGAAGAAGGAGCGGCTGGAGCTCCCGCACACACCACTGAAGAGCCGCATTGAGCTGTCGCTGGTCAGTGCCTAGCTAGACCCAGGGTACATAGGTGCAGTCTTTCATTCCTGCAGGTGACCAACAACTAGTGTCGTTGAAGATTGCGCATGTCTCAGGGACTGGTTGGTCACATCTGCCAGCTACTGCAGGATTTGGCACCATAGGGACATGGAGGGCATTTAGTGCCAGTGGCCATGAAAGTGACCGTGGTGCTCAATTTTTATGCCAGTGGCTCCTTTCAGGGCTCCACAGGTGACCTCTGTGGGATATCACAAACCTCCACCCACAAATGCATCCATGAGGTCACGGATGTCATCTTTGCGAGGGCACACAACTTTGTGCATTTCACCCAGGACCAAGAGAGCCAGGATGCAAAAGCGATAGGGTTTGCCCAGATCTCGGGTTTCCCACAGGTGCAGGGTGCGATCCACTGCTTTTACGTGGCGCTCAGATCTCCATCGCAACAAGTGGCCTACTATGTCAACCACAAGAATTCCATTTGCTGAATGTGCAGCTGGGGTGCGACCACCAAAAAAGCATACTGCAGGTCTGTGCACAGTTTCCAGGAAGTGTCCGCATCTCTTACATCCTCAGTCGGTCGCAAATTCCTGACGCCTTCCAGAGTCCACAGGGGCTGCAGAGTTGGCTCCTCGGGGACAAGGGCTACCTGCAGAGGCCATGGCTGATGACACCCGTGCGATGGCCTCAGACTACAGCAGAGCGACGCTACAATGAGGCTCATGCCGCAGCTCACAGCTTGGTGGAGCAGAGCATTGGGATGCTGAAGATGAGGTTCCGGTGCCAGGACCAGTCTGGTGGAGTCCTGCAATACAGTCCGCAGAGGGTGTCACATATCGTCATCATTTGCTGTGCCCTTTACAACCTGGTACTGCAACAGGGAGACGATCTGGCTGTGGAGGAGCTGGAGGTCTCGTCCAATAAGGAGCTCGTTGACTGTGATGAAGGTGAGGAGGTAATCGAAGGCGAAGATGATAAGGATGAGGCCCTCGTGCTGGCCAGACGAGGCAGGCGCACTGGGAGACCTTCCTGGCTGTTAGATTTGTGGAGGTTGATGATGACATGAGGTCAGGAGACACAACAGGTCATCAGGTTGCATCTATGAATGTTTGACCCCCGTCTGGCTTATGGCAGTGCACATACCCTCTGTGATAATGCTCCTAACGTAGAGATGCAGTGGAGGCCTTAGTAGTTGCTCGATTCCAGGAGGATGATGATGACGTAGTGAGGACACTCCATAGACCTTCACACAGCCTCTGAGAATGCTTGACTTCTGTCTGGCCGAGGGCAGTTCACTTGTGACTTGTGATCAGGGTCATATCATAGCGAGGATGCCATAAAACTTCAAAAGCATCTGATCCTTTGTCTGCCTTCAGCACCTGACCCCTTCAGGAGCACAGTATCAGTGGTCATAGATTTGAAGAGATGGGGGCCAGCCCTTTTAAAGGTGCTGAGAGCACACAGAGAGAATGAGGTAACCTGCCCACTACATTCTGGCAGCAATGACAAGCACCATCGAGGTGCAGGCATCAGTAATGTGTCCAGGGAGTGTGAGGCTGGACCATCACTTTGGTCTGAAGGCTGCACAAAGCACAGGGAAGAGGCCCTGGACTGAGACACCTGCCTTTATCTTGTGCAGAAAGGTTTCACATCTAAGTGACAAGAACACTGCTCATCAGAACAAGGAGCCACAGGCAGGTAGACATTCTTAGGAGTTCATTGGCAATAGTGAACATTATGTACAAGTGATCAACACCTGTGCCCGGGCTGTGCAATTACACCTTCTTAACTCTCCTAACCCTGCCTTTACGTCTTGGTGCTCCCTGGTCATCCACAGCGGAGGTGGAGGCGGCCTGCTGACAGCTACGCCTTGTTTGTGAAGACTTTAACGGATGCCCTCTGGAGGGCTGAGACCTGAGGGTCCCGGCCTGCTTTCGGGGCCCTGTTGTTTGGCAGTGGCCCCCTCCTCGGCTTGTGAAGCTTGAGCTGCTGGGGTCACATGAAGAGGGGATTTGGATGGGCTGGCCATTCTGAGAGTCACTTGGGTGGATAGACCCGAGGTGTGCACCTGCTGATGATCCTCCCTATGGGTGCCCGAGGGCCCCTGACTGACTCCTTGAGGAGAAGGGATAGCTGGAGTGAGATCGAGCTGCACCACACCCCTTTAGCGTACACAATGTTGGAGGGCAGCTATGGTATCAGCAATGGAGTTAAGTCCATGCAGTGGTGCAGGACTGATGTCCTGGACCAAGGTCTCCAGGGTGGCCGCCATCCTACCAGTGTTGACCTCGGTGCATTGACATGCCGGCCCTATCACCTCGGTCTGAAGGTGGATGGACTCCTCCATCGTGCCTTGCAATCTGAGGAGTGCAGCGGACATCCCTTTCTGTTGCTCCCGAGCTTGCCTTTGCAGCTCCAGCAACTGTAACATGACTGAGTCCAGAGGTTCATCAGCAAATTTCTGGCCTCCAGCAGTCCTCTGAATGCTAGACACCTGGGAAGTCTGTGCAGCTGCCTGCTGTGGATTAGACAGTGCGATATGCTCACCGGATTGTGATCCTGAGGCTACTTTAAAGCTAGGTCTCACCGAGGTGTGTGTCTCTGCACTGGTGGAGGGTGTGGGTGAGCGCTGTGAGAGATCTCCAGGTAGGGTTTCAGCAGATTCCTCTCCTGAGCTTCCTTTGGGGCCTGATTGGAGGCTCTGGGTCGTGGACTCTGTCAGCTGTTTCCCAGATGTGCCTGCGAAAGCAAGGGGAGATAATTATCGCATGGCAGTGGCCTGTGAAACAATACTCATCACTCATGGTATGTTTGTCTGATGGATGTTGCACTGCTGACCTCACCGTCAGCACAGGACCGGTGCAGATCCTTATGGCCGGCTGGATGGCTCTGATTTCAAAGTCTGTGAGGACCTTGATTTCAGGCATTCCTCCACCAGTCCGTGACCTCGCCCCATTGTTGTGTGCCAGCTTGTCCTGCATGAATAGAGGTTGAGAGAGTGTAAGCAGGACGCTTGCCAGGCCAAATTATAAGTATGCCTGGCATGTATGGGTAGTGAGTGGTTCTATGGATGATATGAGGACAATGACGGTGTGTGTGAGAGAGTGAATGGTGATGTCCCTTGAACTGGCAGTGAGTGAGGGCCCTGTGGATGTGTGATGGGTTTGTGAGTGTGAGAGTTGAGAGTGATGAGAAGAATGACTTACGCTAGTGGAACGGAGGAGATCATTCATCTGATACGGCACTGGGTGGCTGTCCTCATTTAAAGGGTGTTGGCACTGACTACCACTGACCAACGCCTCCCAAGTCCCATTGGTGATGTTGCTGCCCCTCCCAAGGCCAGAGCGCGGGTACAGGATATCACGGCAAGCATCCACTGTGCCCAAAAGTCGCTCGAAGGACGCGTCATTGAACCTGGAGGCTGTAGCCTTCTTGCCTTTCGCAGCCACATCTTCTGGACAGCAGCTGTGGCTGGAACATTGAGAGGTATGCGCTCGGCTGAGAGGAAGCGGCGACGCAATGGCATGGTGAGCGAATGAGAGCTCGCATTCCATGGAAACAGTAATTAATGTGGCGGGTCTAGGTCGACACAGCCTGCGAAGTTGCCATTGCGGCCAGCGGGCAAACCGTTTCTCCCAACCACTACCACACTTAGTGCAAATCTGGGATGATTCTGCACCAGGAATTTCAGCTCTAAGCAATAACTGTTGTCACATAATTTCACCTTTTTGTGTGTCCTCCCTTCAAAATGCAGTTTAAATTGCCACTTTAAAAACCTTTTAAGTCAAAAGCATAGATTGCTTATAAATCAGCCAAATCCTCGGTAAACTTTTAACATATCTAAATTTATTCCGAAAAGCTAGTGTGCTTAAAACGTCTGAAAAACTATGATTTAATAAGCTCCCAACATCATTAAACTATAAGTGTTCATGAGTTTTTAGAAACCATTTGTTGTGTAAAAGTGTTTCTCCTCACATTGCCTCTCATTCTTCTGCCCGTCACCTTAAACCCCTGGCTTGTTGGTTTATCAACTTTTCAGTCACTGGAAACAGTTACTCTTTGTTTACCATATTTAAACCCTTCATAGTTTTAAACACCTCTATCAAATCTCCTCTTGCCCTTCTCAGATTCTCCAGTCTATCCATGTAATTGTAATTGCTTATCTCTGGAAGCATTCTGGGAAATTTGGGCTGTAGCCTCTCCTTCCTAAATTGTGACGTCCAGATTTGGACTCCGTGCTCCTACTGGGGCTGAACTTAATGTTTTGTACAGATTTAGCATAACTTCCTGGCTTTTCATCTGTACTTTTTTTTATAAAGCCAGTTACCCCATATCGGTTTCTAAACTGTCCCCCTATCTTCAACAATTTAGGCACTAACACCACCAGGTTTCTTTGCTTTTGCATCCCTGTAAAATTGTACCTTGTATTACCTCTCCCCTTCCCTCTGATCAACATATATCACCTCATCAAAAACAGAATTACCTGGAAAAACTCAGCAGGTCTGGCAGCATTGGCGGAGAAGAAAAGAGTTGACGTTTCGAGTCCTCACAACATTTCAACAGAACTGAGTGAATCTAAGGAGAGGGGTGAAATATAAGCTGGTTTAAGGTGAGGGGGAGGGGGGGGGTTGGGGAGAGAGAAGTGGGGGGGGGGGTGTGGTTGTAGGGACAAGCTTCACCGCCCCCCCTCCCTACAACTACACCACCCCCCCCCCCCACTTCTCTCCCTCCCCCCCAGCTTAAACCAGCTTATATTTCACCCCTCTCCTTAGATTCACTCATTCTGTCGAAGGGTCGTGAGGACTTGAAATGTCAACTCTTTTCTTCTCCGCCGATGCTGCCAGACCTGCTGAGTTTTTCCAGGTAATTCTGTTTTTGTTTTGGATTTCCAGCATCCGCAGTTTTTTGTTTTTATATATCACTTCATGCTTTTCTGCACTGATGTTGATATGCCATGTGTTCAACCATTCAACTCACCCATCCATGTGCTTTTCAAGCCTATTGCATCCATTTCACTCTTTTCTACACTTCTAAGTTTCACATCATCTGCAGCTTTTCCAGTTCCACCAAGTCCAAGTCATTAATGTACATCAAAAACAGTGCTGAACTCCGAGGGACGCCACTGTACATCTCCCTATAGTCCGAGAAACAGCCATTGACCACAACTCTGTTTTCTGTGCCTTAGTCAATTTTATATCCATGCAGCCATTTGCTGCACTTCAAATTTAATTTGTTGCCTGGGATTCGCATCCTCTGGGAGCTTGGGAAAGGCACTGGATAAATATATAAATGAAAGTCCGGTCAAGTAGCCACCCACCCCCCACAACCCTGGCCCTACACTTGCTGTCCAGAATGAAAATCACTGCTGTCATTTAAGTTGTTACAGCCTCTAGTAACATCATGAATTGATGTATATTGAAATGAAAACAGTTGTCAATGTAGCTGATGTAAAAAGTGCAAAAAATAGTTGTAATTTTATATAGAGTGGAGACACCAAGATTCCCTACTTTGGTGCAAATGCTTTTGCAGAACTTTTGTTAAATATATCTGTGCAATACAACTTTTGTAGATAATTGGAATTGTACCTGAAAGCTATAGCATAATGCAGCTCTTATTTTCTGCTTTTCTTAGAAGCAACTACACAACAGTCAGTGTCCAACCAAGCATCCATCAACACCTTTATTTTTGGAAAGCTGGTGAATGACTGTGAACATGCTCTTAAACAAGGGGTAAGGTATTTGATTAAATGAGTATGTCAACTGAAAGCTTATAATAATCAGGAAAGATTGAACAGGCTGGGGATCTTTTGTCTAGATAAGGACCAGGCTGAGGGGATGAAGTCTTTCAGATTATGGAAGAGTTTGATAGGTAGAGAAAATGTTTCCACTTGCGGGGAGACCAAACTAGGGGCCGCACATAAGACATAGCTAATAAATCCAATAAGGAATTCACAAAAAACTTACTTACTCACAAAGTGGTTAGAATAGGGGCTTGCTATCACAAGGAGTAGTTAAGGCAAATAATATAACTAGAAGGGGGAAGCTAGAAAAACACTTGAGTGGGAAAGAAAAGGAATAGGTTATGTTGATAGGATTAGAAGAAGAGGGGTCTGAGCAGGTGTGTGGAGAGCATAGACCCGAGAATGGACCATTTAGCTGAATGGCCTGTTGCTGTACTTTAAATTCAATGCAATTTTATATCAAGTGAAAGGTTATTTGTTTGGGCTGGAGCTTTTCATTGCATTGTGACAATGTCAAACAGGCCAATAGGCCTGCCAAATTCAGTCATTATGAATGAGATTTGTTCTTTTTGAGGTATCTGATTCTGAAAGTCAATCAGAGCACCTTTTGTTTTAACTGGCCAGCAACCTGTCTTACTTCCTGAGACTGTCATCCTAGTCTTTCTCTGATGTCGATAACTCTGCTCACCACCTGGACCATTCCACACTATACAGAGAACACCCCTGTAACCTGTCAAGCTCACTGCCCAATTTATAAGAGAATGGCAGGCTGTCAGAAAGATGGGTCCGTACAGGGAAATGCCATGGAGATAAATTTCAAAACGTTAAGTAAGCTTGCAGAATAACATGAGTACACTGTAGTCTGCAGCGAGTGATTTTTCTTTCACTTGTGTTTAAATTGAACCTTAGATGAGAGGACAGTTTTTAAATCTGTTGTGTCAGAATTCTACTACAAGAAGAAGTCTGTCAGGACAGAAAAAGAAGTGTACCATTGAACCACTATTTTACAACTGGATTTATAAAATCCTTTTTGTCATAACTGCCTTCCACAGTGCTGTAATTCTTTAGAAACATAACTTGGACCAATTTCTCTGCTCTTTTTGTTAAGAATCCTAGAAAAGGGCTCAAGGTCCATATTGCTGGATAAAGAACGAAAGAGGTGATTCATTCAGGAAGTAGTATTTACGTGATACCAGGCTTAGATATGAAAATTCTGAAGACTGCCTCCAGGCCTTGGAAGTATTTGAACATTGAAAGAGCTAATAATTTTTACAGGGAAAAGGAAGTGACTTTGTTTGGCACCAGAAGGGGAAATTCAGCTTTTTAGGAGTTGTTTTCACAATGAAGGAAATGTAAAAGTTCCATTTGAGATCAAGGGGTAAAAATATCGACAGGTGAAGAAGGACTATGGTTGAAACCATTGAAGGTACAAAGTGGACCTAAAGAAATTGTTTGAAAATTTGAAAGAATCAAAATGTTAGTGATCTCAGAGGTACATTAAAAAGAGATTATACTGGTTCAACCGTTGATCAGGAAGAGACCTGGAGGTGATGGATATAAATTTAAGAGTTAGCAGCTTTTGTGTTAAAGCTCTCTATCATCTACAGCAACCGTGACACAGCTCAACATCCCTCCCGACAGTGTTCTCCCCTCACTCCGACAGTTCTCCCCTTCCTGACAATGTTCGCCTATCGCTCCCGATAAAGGCCACTGCCCTCCCACATCTATTTTCCTGGCTCAACTTCTGGAATACCTGGCTCCCATCCAGCCCATGTCAGTAGAGCCAGCAATTTTCAGCTGTTCGGTTAGGATGCAGGGGTGGTTGTCGGGTTAGGGGGCCAATGAACATTGTTGGGCATGTGAGCATTGTTGGAATGTAAGGGAGAGGCTGAGCAGGAGCTGAATGTTGTTGGGAAGTGGGAGAGTGGGTGAGCATTGTTGAGTGAGAGGGTGTGAGGTTTGTCAGGGAGTGAGGGGGGTGAGCATTGTTGTTGGGTCGGAGAGTGAGCATTGTCGGGTGGGGGCGGTGAGCATTGAAATGGAGTTGGGGGGGTGTGGGCATCGTCAGGGAGTGGGGGGTGTGCGAGCATCGTTGGGGAGGGAGGGGGAATTGAGCATTGTTGGGCGTTGAGGGGGAAGTGAGCATTGTTGGGGGTTGAGGGGGAAGTGAGCATTGTTGGGGAGGGAGGGGGAAGTGAGCATTGTTGGGGAGGGAGGGGGAAGTGAGCATTGTCGAGGAGGGAGGGGGAAGTGAGCATTGTCGGGGGTTGAGGGTGTGAATTGTGAGAGGGTGAGGGGTCTTGAGTATTTTTGGAGGGTGGGGGGAGGGCTGAGCATTGTCAGGGGTGAGGGGGTAAACTTTGTTGGGGGGAGTGAGAGAGGTGAGCGTTGGGTGTGAAGGGGAATTGCACCCCCCACCCCAAGTCTGCGGGCTGCTGGGTTCAAACTGGAGCCGGGAGCAGAATGTCCTGAAGGCCCAGTGTAAATGTGGGCAGTTTAAATCTCAGTTAATGGCAGGCCCTCCCATTCTGACACTGAGTGGGAAAACTGGACCAACACTGTACAGTGGCAGAAAATTATCAGCAAATTTCATTTGATTACAGAATTTCTAATTTGTAACTGTGATACAATAATCACAGAAGACACAACAATTTTCTCTCAACCAAATGCAGGCCAGAATCCACAACTTACCTGAATCCATCGACATACAATTTCCATCGTTTATTTCACTTGACCCAGAAGAACCAAGGTCTTGGGAGTATGCACCCAGGGGCACACCTTTTGCGGGCTTTGAAGTCCCAGCCTGGGTCATAGGAAAACAAAGGTTTTCCAGAGTTAAAACGTGTCATCAGGATGATCAGCTATATCTCAATACCAAGATTTTATGAACAAAAAGCTAGATAACTGCAGATGCCACAAATCTGCACCAGGATCAAAATGCTGGAAACACTCAGCAGGTCAGGCAACAGCTGCAGACAGAGCAGGGGAGTTAACATTTTAGAGGTGACCCTTTGTCAACACATGAGTATTGCCTCAGTTCTCTTGGATGCTGCTTGACTTGATCAGTGTTTCCGAGATTGTTTTTATATCTCTGGTGGTTTATGACTGAAGAGGTGATGTGGGGTAAGGAAAACTCTAAATGTTGCTGGTTGGTGTCAATTAGTCTTCAGTGAGTGGAGCCATTGAATAACAGATCGCAGGCTTTTTGTGACTTGTTACTAAACATGGCGTCCGTGGCTTAGGAACATTCTGAAGGAGAATCATATGAACCCAAAACATTAACTGTTTCTCTCTCCACAGATGCTGCCAGACCCGCTGAGTTTTTCCAGCACTTTTTGTTTTAAATTCTGACCTCCAGCATCCGCTGTGTTTTGCTTTTGTTATAGGGTCTGTGGAGTTTTGACTGAGTATTTTAGAATGATGCTCCACCATTAACAGGGAGCTCAGAGCACATGGTTTGAACGGTGTTGTGGTCTGAGTCCTGGAGTTCACCCCCACTAGTGACTGCTGAGGAATAGGATTTACAGAGTCAGCGTTTTCTCCTAGCCTCTGTCCCTATCTGCTTGCTGATGGTTTGGTTTTGCCTTTTGAACTTAATGGTATAGTCATATACTCTTGTCGTGTAAAATAAATTATTCAAATACGAAAAGGAGTTTTGAACTGGAGGTAAACTATTCAATAACCCCTTGGGCTATAGAAGTATTTTTGGTCATGCATTTTATACAGATTCTGCCACTTATCGCAGATGCCTTGGTGTTAACACACTTTGCTGACAACATGAGGTGGGTGGTTCAAAGGGGTAGCGCTGGACACAGCTCAATTTCAGGGATGATTAATGAACAAACTAAACCTTGCCATTTCAGAGGATTTTGGAGGCCAAGTCACTGAATATATTTAAGAAGGAAATAGAGGGATTTCTAGACTCTAAAGGCATCAAGGGGTATGGTGTTGAGATAAAGGATCAGCCATGTTATTGAATGGCAGAGCAGGTTCGAAGGACCGAACGACCGACTCCTGCTCCTGTTTTTTATGTTTCTGTGAGTTATCCTAAGAACTATAAGGAGAATTTATTTTACGCAGTAAGTTGTGATATAAAATGCACTGGCTGAAAGGGTGGTGAAAGCAGATTTGGTCAAAAGGGAACTGGGTATATATTTGAAAAGGAGAAATTTGCAGGGTTATGGGGAATGAGCAATGGAATGGGACTAATTGGATTGTTCTTTCAAATCTATCACAGCATGAAGGACTGAATGAGCTCTTTCTGTGGGATCTGATTCTACAATCATGTTCATCATGTACAGTTCACTCATAGTCAGGAGTTGAATTTTGTTGCTGAGGTTCAGAATCTTGCCTCGTTTGTACATGTTTGATATTGGAGGCCATGCTGAGTGCAACACTACTCCGAGACGATTATGTATGTAAGGTAGTTTAATGAAGTGCAATCTTTTTACCAAAATAGCCGACACAGTTAATTCACTAAATGGTGTCTTCATGGTTAACATAAATGGTGATGGAGAATAGTTAATGCTGTTTGCCAAATATAAGCAATTGCCTGTGTTAAACGTGGATGGTATTAGTAGTGGTGTAGTACTTTTTAATTACCAACATGGCTTTACTATAACATGCTTTTATAAAAATATATCTTAAGGAACTAATTGTGTGTCTGAGTCACTGAGAGCATTTTGTTTGTAACCAGGATGCATAATGCAATGGAGCCATGTTCCATCATTTAGACCCATTGTTTTAATGGGATGCAGTTGATAATGGTTGCATTGGTGGACTTGTGGGCATGAACACAATTCAGAGCATATTTGAACGCAAGCTCAAATCCCACCATGGCAGTTTAAGGATCTTAATTCAGTTTAAAACAAAACTCAGAAAATAAAAATCTGATATCAGTCACAATGATCACGAAGCAATTGGATTGTTGTAAAAGCACAACTGGTTCATTTAATGCCCTTAAGGGAAGAGTACCTGACATCCTTAATCTGATTTATATGTGACTCCAGTCTCACATCAATGTGGTTGTATCTTAATTGCCCTCTGAAGTAATCTAGCAAGCCGCTCGACTTGCCTCAAGATCAAGGCCACCTCCTCAGGGCAACTTGTGATGGGCAATAAATTCTGCCCTTGTCAGCAATGTCCACATCCTGAGAATGAGTAAAAAAGTGGTGAGAACAAGCTCATACCTATACAAACCTGCTTTTAACACCAAGCGGAACAATAAAGAAATTAACTGTTTTGATAGGTCAGGTGCATATATGTAAAATAAATCCAGTAGCTCAAGATTCACCCATTGGAGAGCAGAAGCACTTCACTTTGGAGAAGTTTGTTCTCTCCCTTTTGTGAAATAAATTTCATTTTTAATGGCTATACTTGGAGTATCCCAATAATTTATCAGTCTGAAGCTTCTGATAGTTACAAACCTATAATATATTCTGATTGCTGAGCTTGCAAACTATTCACTGTGGGTGATAGTTTTTCAACTTGCTGATTCTCTTACAATCATTAACACTTTAGCACACACATCATCTTATTGAGTGTATAATATTAAACAAAAACAGAATTACCTGGAAAAACTCAGCAGGTCTGGCAGCATCGGTGGAGAAGAAAAGAGTTGACATTTCGAGTCCTCATGACCCTTCAACAGAACTGAGTGAATCCAAGGAAGGGGTGAAATATAAGCTGGTTTAAGGTCTGTGGTTGGTGGGGGGGGGGGTGGTTTGTGGTGGGGGAGAGAAGTGGAGGGGGTTGGTGTGGTTGTAGGGACAGAAGAGTCATGAGGACTCGAAACGTCAACTCTTCTCCGCCGATGCTGAGTTTTTCCAGGTAATTCTGTTTTTGTTTTGGATTTCCAGCATCCGCAGTTTTTTTTGTTTTTATCTGAGTGTATAATATTCGCTGACAAAAGCCAATGTGGGAATCGGGTGACTGTTCGCTGTTACGTTTCAAAAACCATTGTAAATCAGGGCTGTATAGTTTGTTGAGTTAGATAATCACAGCTGAGGAACAATTGGGAGTCTCTCAGTTGTCCTAGCGATGGAGGGTAAAGTGAGCTTGGATCGTACTATGGATGGGTTTCTACTGACTCCAGTGGGCGTGGAAATTAGCTGAGGATAGGATTGGACTCAGCAGTGATGCCCCTCCTGAAGAAGTGCCTTGTTAGTACCCAGTGATTCACAAACAAAGGATGTTAATTATGGACGAGATGCTGGGAAGCAATCATACTGTGGGAAATTTTAAAAATTATTTTAGGGTGTTGAATATTTAATCTGCATTTTCTTAGCTGATTACTTTGCATATAATTTATTTCTGATATATGATCTATAACTCTTCATTATTAATGGTCCCTCAGTTGTGCAGTATGCTTGCCCTATTATGAATAAAGGCTGGAACTTTCTTTGTGTGAATCACTATTAAAATGGATCATCTACATCAAAGATCTGTGTCTGCATTTCTTCACTCCTTGTCTGTCTTTATTTTCCTATAGCAGAAAAACATGATTATTTATGAATTATTCTTCAAAACTAGACTGTTATGGAAAATACACTTGTTGAGAATGGCTCTGCCAATCTTCAGTTGTTTATATTGTTGTTGCTGAAAAAAGACATGCTGTCAAAGCTTTTTGTTTTGCACTCATCAGGACAGAATCACAAGAATATTAAATTTCAAAGGGAGCAACAATCTATACTGATGAGATAAGGGTGCTGATTGGTTGGCAAGTGAACTCTGATCGGTAGAGGCATTGCCATGGGAATGCACAGGCAAAAACTGCCAGGCTTTTTAAATTCAAACTAGGCAAGGTGATTTTAATTGACAATGCATTGCAGTAGGGAAAGAAGCAGGGAACGGCTTTCTTCTAAGCTTTTATTTAGTTGAAAAAGGCTCAATATGTGGACATATTCTTTCTGTTTGCAAAGGACAGTGCCCTGTGTGTGGACATATGAAGCGTCTAGC
Source organism: Carcharodon carcharias (assembly GCF_017639515.1). NCBI lineage: Eukaryota > Metazoa > Chordata > Chondrichthyes > Lamniformes > Lamnidae > Carcharodon > Carcharodon carcharias. The sequence continues at coordinate 40,148,418 of NC_054487.1, read as the reverse complement.
ATGTGTAAGTGAGCCATAGTGCAAGCCTGACTGATAATCTTAAATTAGTTGAATTGGTTGTTTGTGCCAAGAGCTACACTATCAGGATTGTTTAGTAAGTGTTGTCCAATCACAATCACATCTAATGTTGGACATTGAATTAACAAGCATGGGCTGATTGAGGACGGTCAGTCTGTTACGAACAGCCGAAGGGACGTGTTGTTTGATATGATCCACCAGTTGTTGGGACGTACAGCCCAGATATCTGGCATCACACTGGCACCAAGGTTTATACACCAAGTTAGTCATTTGTGTGATAGGCAGAACATCTTTTTGGCTTGATGGCAGCATCCTGTTTGTGGAGAAAAGCATAGTAGCAGCATGAAATGGCTAGCTTTACCTGCTGCTTAAATTCTTGAGACACCTTACCCTTCAGGGTAATCTGAGGTTGACTGGGCACTTTTCAGGACCAAAATTGGTGGTCTTGGGCCCATTCATGAGTTTGCACGATATACAGCCAGAGGTTTGAATCTGCAGCTACATATAAGAATTCCCTTACACACCTTAATGGGCTCCATTCTGCATTTAAATTTACTTTTGAAATGGAGCATTCAAATGAGCACCCTTTCCTCAGTATGCAAGTTGAGAAATCTACCAATGGGTTCTCTACTACTGTCTACCACAAACTTACCATCACTGATCAGTAAACGTGTTGAGATTCTTACATTTCCACATGCTGTAAGGTTGGCCTTATTGGCAACCTCATAGAGCATGAATCATTTGCTCACCACGCAAACTTGATGCCAAATTGGGCACATCAAAGCTATCCCACGTCAAAGTGGGAAAATGACTATTCCTGATCAGAAAATTGCTAGCTGTATATCGTGCAAACTCATGAATGGAACTAAGGATGCTACTTTTGGTCCTGAAAAGTGCCCAGCCTACCTCTACTTACCCTGGAAGTGTAAGGTGTCTCAAAAATTTGAGCAACAGGTGAAGCTAGCCGTTTCATGCTGCTACTATACAATAGCAACACAAGTCTCTTATGATATGGCATGCGGTATTTGCCAGGCTGACCAAATCTCAAAGGGAAGCTGGGTGAGGCTATCTCAACAATTTTGCAATTTATATTTCTTACGAGGAGGTATGTGTACTGAAGACAGAAGTAAAGACTGCACTACGACTTTTTGAGATTTTAAATGTTAAATTAGAACATTCATTAACACAAGAAAACTTAAACACACAAGGTTACAGTTACGCAGTTAAACTTAGTCTTATAACATTTCCCAAAAGATTTCTACTTAGCTAGACTTACAAATAAACACCCTTTTCCAGGCAACAGATCCTTTGGATTCTTAATCTATAAAACATCCAGTAATATAACCCAAGGCAGCCACTGTTGCTATAGGGGAGATATTTCACAAGCTTCTCTCCCTCTCACTCAACAATGGAAGTCCAGTGCTTGTAACAAAACCTTGCTTTCTGGAACAACCAAACACTTCTCTGGGGTGGTTAGAGGCTGCTCCCTTCTCAGGACGGTGCTCGCATAGCACAGTCTTCAAGATCATATGGTCACACACACCTCATACAGCTTTCAATCTTTCTTAAATATATTTTTCCCCTTTCACCTTTAAACCCATTGTTTTTAACTTTCTTTTGAAAGTAACCTTTCTCAGAATCTAAAGATCTTTCATGTTGTCTTTATGGCCACCACTTTCAGGAAAAATAAACTTAATAACTTTGCTTTATTTATTTATGATCTTTACCAGTTGTAGAACATCCTTTTCTTTCTCTCTTTGAAATTCAATAGCTAAAAAAATCACTCTTTATTTATCTCCTAATGCAAATTCCTATTCATGCTGGATCTACTCATATCCCATCTTAGCTTGTTCATTTCTGCTTCAAAAATGCCTGCTTTGCACCTAACCCTTTGATAATTTAAACCTTGCAATCTGACCATCTTCGGTCTAATTAAATCCGTCCCACACACACACAAGCCTGCTTCACAATATCCCACAGTAATATTGTAAAAAATGATATTTTCTTTACCAGTGGTATCCTCCACTAACAAGACGCTGCCATCAAGCCAAAAAGACATACTGCCCACCACACAAATGAGTAGTAATGTGGTATATGAATGTGATGCCAGGTATCTAGGCTGTACATCTCAATGATTAGTGGATTGTACCAAACAGCACATGTCTTTGTTCGCAACAGGCAAAGTGCTGACCAAACTGAACCAGCCCATGCTTGCAAAAATCAGAATGTAGTGTCCAATTTTAGATGTGATTCTGCGATTGAATCACAGAATTGGACAACCCTTAAAAATACAATCCTGATTATGCTAAGAATTTCACTAACAACCAATTGAAAATTATCAGTTGGGCTCGCTGTGTGGCTCACTTATGAGTGCTAGATGCTACATGTTTTCACATACAGGGCCCTGTCCTTTGTAAACAGAAAAAACATTTTCATGCATTGCAGTTTTTTCAACTAAACAAAAGATTGAGGGACAGCCATTACCTGGTCCTTCCCCATGGCAATACCTTCCATCTCTGACACTTCCCTTCCCTTCCTTGACCTCTCTGTCTCAATCTCTGGTGATAGACTGACCACCAATATTCATTACAAACCCACCGACTCCCACAGCTACCTCGACTACAGCTCCTCACACCCCGCTTCCTGTAAGGACTCCATCCCATTCTCTCAGTTCCTTCGCCTCCGTCGCATCTGTTCCGATGATGCTACCTTCAAAAACAGTTCCTCTGACATGTCCTCCTTCTTCCTTAACCGAGGTTTTCCACCCACGGTCGTTGACAGGGCCCTCAACTGTGTCCAGCCCATCTCCCGCGCATCCGCCCTCGCGCCTTCTCCTCCCTCCCAGAAACATGATAGGGTCCCCCTTGTCCTCACTTATCACCCCACCAGCCTCCGCATTCAAAGTATCATCCTCTGCCATTTCTGCCAACTCCAGCATGATGCCACCACCAAACACATCTTCCCTTCACCCCCCCCATCGGCATTCCATAGGGATCGCTCCCTCCGGGACACCCTGGTCCACTCCTCCATCACCCCCTACTCCTCAACCCCCACCTATGGCACCACCCAATGCCCACGCAAAAGATGCAACACCTGCCCCTTCACTTCCTCTCTCCTCACCGTCCAAGGGCCCAAACACTCCTTTCAAGTGAAGCAGCATTTCACTTGCATTTCCCCCAACTTAGTCTACTGCATTCATTGCTCCCAATGTGGTCTCCTCTACATTGGAGAGACCAAACGTAAACTGGGTGACCGCTTTGCAGAACACCTGCGGTCTGTCCGCAAGAATGACCCAAACCTCCCTGTCGCTTGCCATTTTAACACTCCACCCTGCTCTCTTGCCCACATGTCTGTCCTTGGCTTGCTGCATTGTTCCAGTGAAGCCCAACGCACACTGGAGGAACAACATCTCATCTTCCGACTAGGCACTTTACAGCCTTCTGGACTGAATATTGAATTCAACAACTTTAGGTCTTGAGCTCCCTCCCCCATCCCCACCCCCTTTCTGTTTCCCCTTTCCTTTTTTTTCCAATAAATTATATAGATTTTTCTTTTCCCATCTATTTCCATTATTTTTAAATATTTTAAAATCTTTTATGCTCTCCCCAACCCCACTAGAGCTATACCTTGAGTGCCCTGCCATCCATTCTTAATTAGCACATTTGTTTAGATAATATCATCAACTTTAACACCTATGTGTTCTTTTGTTCTATTGTTGTTGACATCTTTTGATGATCTGCTTCTATCACTGCTTGTTTGTCCCTACAACCGCACCCCCCCTCCACTTCTCTTTCTCTTTGCCCCCCCCACACACCTTAAGCCAGCTTATATTTCAACTCTTTCTTGGACTCAAACTCAAGTTCTGTCGAAGGGTCATGAGGACTGGAAACTTCAACTCTTTTCTTCTCCTCCGATGCTGCCAGACCTGCTGAGTTTTTCCAGGTAATTCTGTTTTTGTTTTTTGACCAATTAGAGTCCAGTTGCCAACCATTCCAACACCCTTTTCTCATGCAGTATAAATTGTTGCTCCCTTTGAGAGTTGGTATTCTTGTGATTCTATCCTGATAAATGCAAGATGAAAAGCTTCCACGTCATGTCTCTGTTTTTCAGCAATACTCAAGTTCGGCACTTTGAAGTGACTAATTTATATTGTAATTGTAGGTAGATAGGCTTTACTATAGAGGTAAGTCTACACTTGGTGCATAGGGTAAAGGTACCTAAAAGTCACTGTATCTGAACCAGGCACAAGTTAATGGTGGTGTTATCTTGTGGTTGTGCCTGTGTTACATGAAACAAGATTTTTTTGAAAAAGAAATCATATACCATCAAAGAAACTTCTGCAGACCTCCATCTGGTGTTTATTTTCACTTAAAAAAAACATTGCCTGAAGACATTTAATAATTGGATATTGCAGTGGATGGATGAGAGAATCCTGTGGCTATCGAGAGGGAACTGTTCTTGTAACTTTATGTTAATTTTGTCAACAACACTTGTGTTGTATTAAATGATCATATTTAGTGTGTGAAGGAAAACATCTCTGACATTTTCACATCATGTTGCATTGTGCTGAAGTAAGTTCCATTGTTAGTAGAATTATGGTTTGCCTCCGAGATGTATTGAAATGTGCAGGGCTCTGATTTCCAGTTGCATCACTTCTCTGCATGATTTTCCCAAGTAAAATGTTGCAGTTTCAGATACGAATCTGTGTTTGGGGCTGATCATTCACCAGTTTCAAGCTCCTACCCATTATTGAATTGGATTTAAAATCTATAATGCACAATATCAAGTCATCTCAAAACAGAGGTGAGGTTAAAAGTTGTTACCCAGATTGGTAAATGGTGGGAAATGGTATTCTATCAGGATCAGTGCTGGGATCACCGTTTACACAAAAATTTGGACTTGGGATTTGGAAGTACAATTTCAAAATTTGAGCATGACATTAAATGAGGGGGTGAAGTTAATACAGAGGAAGAGTGTGACAAAGTACAGGAAAACATTAATAAATTTGCAGAATGGACATGTAAATGGCAAATGAACTTCAATATAGATGTGAAATTGTACATTTTTGTAGGAAGAATAAGATGCTCGCATACTCTTTACAAATTAAATTTCTAAATGGGTAGAGCAGGATTGGGCAGTGCCCAGGTACAGAAATCACTAAAAAGTAGCGGCTCAGGTTAAAAAGGCCATCAAAAAATGAACAAAACACTTGAGGTTCATCTCTAGAGGGATAGAATTGAAAAGCAGAGCAGTTATGTTCAGCTTGTTTTGAACCTTGGTTCACCCACACTTGGAGTACTGCAATCACTTCTGGTGTCTGGACTGAAGAAAGTGCAGATAAGATTTACTGGAGTGATACCAGAACTTAGAGCTTATATAGGCTGTGGATGTTGTCTACATGGACTTTAGTAAGGACAAGGTCCCACATGGGAGGTTAGTTCAGAAGGTTCAGACACTTGGTATCCATAGAGAGGTTGTAAACTGGATTCGAAATTGGCTGTGTGGGAGAAGACAGAGAATGGTAGTGGATGATTGCTTCTCAGACTGGAGGTCTGTGACTAGTGGTGTGCCTCAGGGATCTCTGCTGGGACCATTGTTGTGTGTTGTCTATATCAATGAATTGGATGATAATGTGGTGAATTGGATCAGCAAGTTTGCTGATGACACTAAGATTGGAGGTGTTGTTGACAGCGAGGAAGGCTTTCAAAGCTTGCAGAGAGATCTGGACCAACTGGAAAAATGGGCCAGAAAATGGCAGATGGAATTTAATGCAGAAAAGTGTGAGGTGTTACATTTTGGAAGGTCAAACCAAGGTAGGACATACACAGTAAATGGGAGGGCACTGAGGAGTGCGGAGGAACAAAGGGATCTGGGAGTTCAGATACATAGTTCCCTGAAAGTGGCATCACAGGTAGACAGGGTTGTAAAGAAAGCTTTTGGTATACTGGCCTTCATAAATCATTGAGTATAGGAGTTGGGATGTTATTGTGAGGTTGTATAAGACATTGGTGAGGCTAACTTCGGAGTATTGTGTGCAGTTCTGGTCGCCTAACTACAGGAAGGATATCAGTAAGATTGAAAGAGTGCAGAGAAGATTTTCTAGGATGTTGCCGGGTCTTGAGGAGTTGAGTTACAGGGAAATATTAAACAGGTTAGGACTTTATTCCTTGGAGCGTAGAAGAACGAGGGGAGATATGATAGAAGTTTACAAAATTATGAGGGGTATAGAAGGAGTAAATGCGAGTAGCCTCTTTCCACTTAGATTAGGAGAAATAAACACGAGAGGACATGGCTTTAGGGTGAAAGGGGAAAGGTTTAGGGGGAACTTCTTCACTCAGAGAGTGGTGAGAATGTGGAACGAGCTGCCATCTGACGTGGTAAATGCGGGCTCACTCTTAAGTTTTAAGAATAAATTAGATACATGGATGGGAGAGGTCTGGAGGGTTATGGACTAGGTGCAGGTCAATGGGACTAGCGGAATAATATTTTGGCACAGACTAGAAGGGCCGAATGGCCTGTTTTCTGTGCTGTAGTGTTTTATGGTTCTATCTATCAGAGAAGATTTAATAGACTTAGGCTCTTTTCTCTAGAAAAGAGAAGATTGATGCCTAACCTGATAGAGGCCTTTAAGATTATGGGGAGGTTTGATAGGGTAGATGTAGAGATGCTTCCACGTGAGCGCGAGACCAGAACAAGGGGACATAATCATTAGACAGTCACTCATAAATTAAACAAAGCATTCAGGAGAAACTACTTTATCCAGGCAATGGTCAGAATGTGGAACTTGCTAACATAGGGAGTAGTTGAGGTGGATAGAATAGGTGCATTTAAGGGAGAAGGGAATTGAAGGGCTATGTTGATGGTGTTAATGAAGAAGGGTGGGAGCCCTAGCTGCCACTAGCCACTACCACTCTAGCAAAGATATATTGGGTTAAATGGCATCTTTCTCTGCTGTGAATAGTTGGTAATAGCTACCTCTTTGGGGGGCAGAATGATTCGGTTTTAGATAGGATGCGGTCACTTTTAACGTGGTCACTTTCATTGGGTGGGCGGTAGATGGAGTAAGAAAAGTGAAGAATTGGATTGTATAATAATGGAGTAATTGTTAAAGTTTCAAAAGGCTTCCTTTTCAAAATGGAATGCTTTGGAAGCAACTTGCAGAATTCTCCAGAAATATTTGCATGGAACTAGTTCATTGTGTCGTTCTAATTGTTTAAACCTAATTTAAGAATATGTTTGAATGATCTCTTCTCTTCTGTTTCTCTCCTTGTATCTCTGCAGGACAGAGTAGTGTTTACCAAATTCCAAGTCAGCACGTCTCCGAGTGCCTGTAAGGATGGAAGGCATGCTTTCCAGCTTGAACTCTCCGAAGAGACAGGAGCAACAGTGTTTGTAAGTAAAGCTACAAGGAATCTTTTTCCATACAAGTTAGATGAGGGCTGTTAATGTAATTTCCATTGAAAACGCTGGAAATTCTTAGCAATAAATGAGGAGATTGGAAGCTTACAATATTATGATGGGGCTTGTAAAGGATATGTGGCTGGATACTCAAAGTAAAACTCTGGAGTCATTGAAGTCATGAGTAGATGTGGTGCACGGTATTTTGTTAATGGATGAGCTGAGCTGGGTAGAATGCATAATCAGCTTGTAATCTTAAGAGTTAATACTGATGATGTCATTTGAGATCAGAATTAGAGCTAGTGGCAGTGAATAATAGAAGAACCATGAGTGTAATTGATAAAGTAGGTCTCTTATCAATCAGAAGCTCATAAAATATTTATGAATGAGGAGTCCATTTGGTTTATTTTAGTTCACCATTCCAGAATGTTCTTCAAGTATTGCAAAATATGATCATTTTTCTTGTGACTCCAGGGTTTTGCCTCCACTGCTCTGTTTCCACGTATTGACTGCTTTTTGCGTTAAGACCTTGCTGATCTCAATCCGAAATGTGCCTTTCATTAGCTTCCTTGTCCTACTCCCTCAGTTTAATTTAAAGTTATTTTCTGGATTTGCCTTTTTCAGATCCTTTAACTATCTAGAATGACCCCTTAAAGCTTTCATGTTGCTACCAACTTTCAAGGCCTAAAAACCCAAGTTTCTAGACTTATAACGCTACTGGTCAATACTGGGCCCTTTTCTGCACAGCTCCAAACTTTGATTGTTTCTCTTCTATTTCGGCTCAGTGGCTGGAACTGGGCACTGTATTGATGAGATGAAGACCTGAGCGTGACTCAATTTGGTCATGACTTCCATAGACTTGTAGACTTCAGTTCTGGCTAAATAATTCCAACATTCCCTTCAGTCTTATAAGTGTTGTTGTTTTCATCCTCAAGTACATTTAAAGGTTAATTTGGGAAACAAACAAAATTGAACTTCCTTTATTTCACAGTGCGGCAACACAGCCAACCCTTTGGATAGTGGATGAAACCACTGCAGAATGAAACAATTTTTGCCAAAAGATGTCTCAATGTACTAATATATTGACCTTTCCCTAAAGTTTCTTGTTTGCCCACAAGAGAATCCCATCAAAATATCGCCTATAATCTTGGAAGGACTTTTTAGTACATGCAGAGATCTATAAAATGCCATTGTTCTGCTTGGATAATCATAATTATTTTGTTCTCATTGCTGTATCTTTAAAAAGAACAGTTGTTAACATTTTGTTGCACTTTCCTATTTACTGGCAAGCTTACTCCCCTATAAATCTGTACACAACTGTCCTTGGTTCACTAGTTTTTAATTTATAAAATTGACAAGCATGTCATTGAAAGAAAGATACAAGAGCTTTAACTGTTAGTCATTTTCTTTCAAATATATGATGCAGATTTGCAATTTAGCTACTGATACAGCAAAATTACTTTATTTGCTTTTAAATCTACTTATACATATATCAAAATGTTCCACAGCAGAGAATTAATATCAAACTACCTCTTAGGAGAGGTTGAATTTATTTAGATGTTGACAAATGAATCCTGAACTCTGTTGTATCTGAAGTATTTTCCACAGTTCTGGACTTTTTTGTTGAATTAGATAGAGATTGGCTGTATTATTATGATTTTGCAGTACATCATTTTTATCATAAGTGTATCAGAAGCTGGCAGAATGTGAATGTAATTTGATTTCAGCAGCTAGCCCAAACTGCATATCCTTAATCTTGGAATGTACTTGATCTTTTATACATTGAAATGTTCTTCCTGTAAGGTGTTAAGATAGGCTAGAACCTCCTTGGTCATCTTACTATTATATCTAAAATAAAAAAAACCCCTCCTTAGTGAATGCCAAATATCCTTGCTGAAAGTTAGGACATTCTACACCATCCAGGGGTTGTTTATGTGCTGTCACTTTACTACTAATCTCTGTCATCTTTTACTATGATTTACAATTTTTCTTTTGGACACGTACCAGCCATGATGTTCCAATTTTGTACTAAAAGTAAGATTTATTAGGGTAGAGTGGAGATTCTAATTTTTCATTTTGATGAAGACTAGGTTTCAAGAGCCCCATTGTAAATGTGACAGCCACCTTATGCCTCAACACCCATCTGTACACATGAATGTCGTGAACTCTCCCCCACACCTCACGCAACCTAAATTGATCATGGATGTTCTGAATCTACCCCATATCACTTTGTCTCTGTGGTGATGGAACCCTCAGCTGGCACAGTTTGAGATCACCCTGGTTTGTAGGGAAGCTGCCATTTAAAACATGGTCACAATGGTTTAATCCTCACCACTGGTATTTTTTTATTTCTATTCAAAGCATTTGTAACTTTATTCAAGACTTTCACCCATATTTATGTTTAAATGGAATTGCCAAAGTTCCTCTTGCCATCATTACAATAACCAAGGCCACTGATTTAGAATTTTCAACTGCAACTGCATTTATGTGGCACCCTTAATGTGAAAAAAGTTGCAAAGCACTTCGCTGAGGCATAGACACTGAACCAAGAAGGCGAGATTAGGAAGGGTGACCAGAACTTGTGATGCAGAATAGGCTTTTAAGGAGGAGAGAGTGGATGGCTGAAAGAATGGTCTCTCATGGAGCAAACAGACAGTGGAGCAGATGGGTGGATTTGGTGGTGGTGGTGGTGGGGGGGGTGGGGGGGGTGGTGGTGGGGGGGTCGTGTGCAGGGGGAAGGGTGCTGTGTAGTGCAGAGATGGCTGGAATCAGAAGAATAGAAAGTGTAGTTATAGCACTGGAGAAGGTTACAAAGGTAGAGAGGGGTGAGGCTAAGGGAGGAATTTAAAAATTAAAATCAGAATTTTAACTTTGAGGGGCCAGCAGTCAATGAGGCGCTGGTTGATGGGTAAATAGAGCTTGCTACAGGATTGAAAGAGCAGATGAACTGGGTTTACAGATGACGGAGGACAGCAGGCCGACCAGGAGCACATTGGAACAAAAAACACAAATGAAGGTTTCTGTGGCAGATAAGCTGAGAGAGGCCAGTGGCAGAAGTAATATTGTTTTTGACGAAGAGAACGTAAGACTGGAGCCTCAGTTCGGGGTTCAACAGGATATCAAGGTTGTGAGCAAACTGCTTGACCTGGAACAATGGTTGGAGAAGTTATGGAATCATTGGAAACATTAAGGATTTTCACAGGAAAATCACATTGCAATACCAAAAGCACCAGTAAAAGTCCTGGGATCCTTTGGACTAATTTGATTTATTCATTCATTGCAGGGGTGAATTTGTGTTCTGGCTCTTCTAGCCCTCAACCATGTGGGACAATCAATGGGCCTAATTAGAAATGGACAGGCTCCTGAAATGAAATTCCCCAAACCCTGGGTGAAGTCCCAACTTCTAATAAAAAGTGTTTAAAATAAACCAGTCACCATAATCAGTGATCTCGATGTTGACCATTTTTCAACAAAGATGTTCAGTGCTTCATGACAGCGACTCAGCCAAATAGTTTGGTGTTCATATTCAATTATTGAACCTGTACATAGTGTTCCAATGTGCTTTGTAATTATAAACCACTATAATTTACTGGTCACTCTTCCCCAACTGTGTTCTGTTGGGCAATTACTGTCATTAAAGTTACCAGAAGACTGCCTCTTTGAGTTAGAATTCAAAGCCAGATGTAACCTGAGTTTAGTTAATAACTCACTAATTTCCTTTGGACTGTCTAAAGAGTGCAAGATCAGTAAAACAACTATATCTGCCTGACTTACAAGGTTAGCTGGTTCATCAAAACCTGAAATAAAGTAACTGATGAAGCCTCTCCTAATTGATGCATGTCACCATATTGCAATTGGATTATTTATTACAGTAATTCTAAACAGCTATCTACAGATGTTCAGTTTCATTGATGCATTAGGCAAAATTTAATTGCAATATTTTCAAAATCCCTAGCCACTCTGCATACAGTAGAAGTTAGCCTCACCACCTCAATGTCAGCTGCATATTTCCAGACATGAGAGTAAGGAGGTTTCCATGTATTTTCACACCTGTTTTGGCTGGGAATAACCACATTTCTTAGTGTTCCTCTAGTTTTTTTAAAATACTTCCAAATACGACATTTTTATTGCACAAGATAAGCCTCAATAATCCTTTTACTTCTACTGAACAGTTTCTAAAATGGAACTAAATAAAATTACAAACTTGTCACATGTTTTATCACATCTTAATTAGTTGGAAACAGAAAATACCAACTCAATTAATTGGGCTGAAATGTAAGCCTCCAAAGAACTCAGTTTGGAAATCAGAACATATTAATCCTGGTTTAGCTTTTGGGGTGAAGGAATGACACTCACTGGTCACCTCACTAATAGATGCCCAGAGATTTTTCACAGGCTTGTCAGTGGAGATTTTTTCTAACTTGGCATCTGATTCAGTATGGTAACCTCTGTGGGGGTCTGTGGCTTGTATGAGCAGGGCCAAAAATAGCGAGGTTCTTCAAACAATCTGATGGAAGAATCTTCATTGAGACATGCAGAACCCAAACCAGGAAGTATATAACATGAAATGTAAATTACATTTAAAATATACATGCAAAGCGACATAAAAATAAGGAATTACAGATAGGATCAAGCAAGAGCGATAAAAGGGACGGTCTGAAAAAGTGAATTTTTTTTTAATATAAACCCCCAATTTTAACTTCTTAGGGAACAGGAATCCACACTTGTAAAATTAATTTTTCAGGACCAGGAAGTTTTTCAGCCATAATTATCACTCATCAGGCTTTTAAAATAGAGGTTTAGTCTGTGGGTGTGTCTTAATTGGATTAAAGCCAGCTAGTCTGGGTGCTTTGATGTGTACTAGTTTTGAGATGTAAACAAAGAGGTAGAGTGCATTTGCATTTTTGACGAGCATTCAAGAAGTGGGGTGAAAACTGATGCCTATCTAGCAGATAGCAAGCCATATGGTTATATTACTAATAAAGTTGGTACTACGAAGAGGGTTTTATTGTTAGAGAGGTTTAGTTCAGAGGTTGGTGATACAATGAGAATTTACATTCAATGGAAGTGATAGGTATAACTGCAGCAGTTTGTGTGTGCAGGGCAGAGGCAATGTGAGGTCAAAAGGCAGCTACAAGCCTCCAACTGCCTCCACAGGAACCAAAGTGAAAAGAACCTCATGCAGTAGGGTGGGACAAGGCTCGTGTAGAGCATAAAAACAACTGGTGTAGATTAGTTAGGCTGAGTAGCCTGTTTGTGGTAAATTCCATGTAATTATTCAACTACATGTTTCATATTTCCTGTTCTAATGTGAATGGTTTTGTTTCCTTTTGCATTAAACATTTAATAGACATTTGGTCCCGATCCCCTTGACATGCTCCTAGTCTGTCTTGAACACGTAATGTTACTGACACGTAATGTTATCATTAATGGTATAAGTGCCCTTTGGATGCAATCTATGAAGGGTGTGAACAACAGGTCTCAAGTATCTGAAATGCTCAAATTACTCTATATAGAATCGGTAAATACAGCTTTACTTTGTTTCTACTGTGTGATTAGAGGTGAAAAGAAACCAACATGGTATTTTTTTTCTTCTATTTTAGGTATATGCCAAATCAGTGAAAGAATCCTCAGCAGCTAGCAATGTTAATTCCCCAATCATTCAAAGGCCTAAGGTAATTCCTATATGTTTGACCTCTTGAGATATCAGGTGTATTGATTAGTCAAAAATGTAAACTGCAGATTTAAAAAGGCACTTTGGGACTAATGCAAGAAAGAAAGAACAAACTTGTATTTATATACCTTGATGCTTTTCATTGTGTCCAAGACGTCCCAAAGCACTTTACAGCTCATGAAGCACTTTTGAAATGCAGCCCCTATTGTCATCAAGGACAAACTTTAACTTGTATAAAACGGTTTTGAAAGCCAACTCTTTCTGTCTTAGTTTCCATGGAAACTATTTCAATTAAGTGAACAGGATCAAAGTGTATACTTAAAACAACTGGAATGTGTCCAAAGGGGAAACTTTAATGGTGAAATAACCCTGTTATTCTAACTGTTTTAAATACATTTTCAGCCAAATTCTGCATAATTTCTGGCATTCTAGCCATTTCAAAAAATATTCCACAAAGTGCATTTAGGGAGCATTAACTTGTCTGAGATACTGAGCTGATAAATACCTCAAAGATCTCTTCACACTCACTGAGAAAGCTAGATGAAGGTCTAGAGCCAAATTGAATGACTCTTGCAACTATTACTTATAAAATTGCATGGAAATTACAGCACAGAAACAGGCCTTCAGCTCAACTGTTCTATGCTGATGTTAATGCTCCACGTGAGCCTCCTCCCACCCATAAGTAGCAAATGTTACGTGAATCAAAATACGGGAAGCAAATAATTTCAGTCGTAACACTAAAATCAAAGCATAAGAAAGTAACATATAATGAGTAATAAGAAATGAGATGCAACATAACGAATCAAAGTAGCAGAATCTAAAAGAAGTGCCATTTGTGCATGAGTACTCTGCCATTATCTTTTTCACAAGCGTTGATTTTTGAGGTTTTCCATAAAAAAAAGTTCCTTGGAAGGCACCCAGGAAGACAAAATGTTAATGGTGAAGACCAAGGATGGCACTATCACTGATAAGAAATGACGGTTGTTAATTTCATTTATGAGAGCCACAAAGAATTGAAGGAACACGATCTCTTCTGTCTCATCAAAGGCAGAAGGGAGATCAAGATGTAAGAATTTAACCATTGCAGTACAGTGTGAAGAAAGCTGCTGTAGGCTATGTGGAATCATCATCAGTAGGTTGGATTGTGCTGGTCAAAGAGTGAAGGAGGTCATTTATAAAGAACAGTAAGAGAGCTGGAGAGAGAATGGAGCCCTGAAAACCCATTAGTTGTTGTAAGTACTGTCAGAGGATCAACTATCAACTACTGTACAGATAAAGCACTCTTGTGTGGAATCACGAATAGCTGTGACCATAGTTTTGGTGGAGGGCCATTTAATAGTAACTTGCTCGAGGATCTCCAGGTGATGACAAACAAGTTAGGAAAGGAAGTACACTGGCTATAACAAAAACAGAATTACCTGGAAAAACTCAGCAGGTCTGGCAGCATAGGTGGAGAAGAAAAGAATTGACGTTTTGAGTCCTCATGACACTTCAACAGAACTAGGTGAATCCAAGGAAGAGGTGAAATATATGTGTGTGTGTGTGTGTGTGTGTGTGTTGGGTGGGGGGAGAGAAGTGGAGGGGGGTGGTGTGGTTGTAGGGACAATCAAGCAGTGATAGAAGCAGATCATCAAAAGATGTCACAGACAAAAGAACACATAGGTGTTGAAGTTGGTGATATATATCTAAACGAATGTGCTAATTAAGAATGGATGGTAGGGCACTCAAGGTATAGCTCTAGTGGGGTTGGGGGGAGCAGAAAAGATTTAAAAATATTTAAAAATAATGGAAATAGGTGGGAAAAGAAAAATCTATATAATTTATTGGAAAAAACAAAAGGAAGGGGGAAGAAACAGAAAGGGGGTGGGGATGGAGGAGGGAGTTCAGGACCTAAAGTTGTTGAATTCAATATTCAGTCCAGAAGGCTGTAAAGTGCCTAGTCGGAAGATGAGGTGTTGTTCCTCCAGGTTGTGTTGGGCTTCACTGGAATATTGCAGAAAGCCAAGGACAGACATGTGGGCAAGAGAGCAGGGTGGAGTGTTAAAATGGCAAGCGACAGGGAGGTTTGGGTCATTCTTGCGGACAGACCGCAGGTGTTCTGCAAAGCGGTTGCCCAGTTTACGTTTGGTCTCTCCAATGTAGAGGAGAGCACATTGGGAGCAACGAATGCAGTAGACTAAGTTGGGGGAAATGCAAGTGAAATGCTGCTTCACTTGAAAGGAGTGTTTGGGCCCTTGGACGTTGAGGAGAGAGGAAATGAAGGGGCAGGTATTACATCTTTTGCGTGGGCATCGGGTGGTGCCATAGGTGGGGGTTGAGGAGTAGGGGGTGATGGAGGAGTGGACCAGGCTGTCCTGGAGGGAACGATCCCTATGGAATGCCAACAGGGGGGGTGAAGGGAAGATGTGTTTGGTGGTGGCATCACGCTGGAGTTGGCAGAAATGGCGGAGGATGATCCTTTGAATGCGGAGGCTGTTGGGGTGATAAGTGAGGACAAGGGGGACCCTATCATGTTTCTAGGTGGGAGGAGAAGGCGTGAGGGCAGATGCGTGGGAGATGGGCTGGACACGGTTGAGGGCCCTGTCAACGACGGTGGGTGGAAAACCTCGGTTAAGGAAGAAGGAGGACATGTCAGAGGAACTGTTTTTGAAGGTATCATCATCGGAACAGATGCGACGGAGGCGAAGGAACTGAGAGAATGGGATGGAGTCCTTACAGGAAGCGGGGTGTGAGGAGCTGTAGTCAAGGTAGCTGTGGGAGTTGGTAGGCTTGTAATGGCTATTGGTGGACAGTCTATCACCAGAAATTGAGATAGAGAGGTCAAGGATGGGAAGGGGAGTGTCAGAGATGGACCACATGAAAATGATGGAGGGGTGGAGATTGGAAGCAAAATTAATAAATTTTTCCAAGTCCCAACGTGAGCATGAAGCAGCACTGAAGTAATCATCGATGTAGCGGAGAAAGAGTTGTGGAAGGGGGCCGGAGTAGGACTGGAACAAGGAATGTTCCATATACCCCATAAAGAGACAGGCATAGCTGGGGCCCATGCGGGTACCCATAGCCACACCTTTTATTCGGAGGAAGTGAGAGGAGTTGAAGGAGAAATTGTTCAGTGTGAGAACAAGTTCAGCCAGACGGAGGAGAGTAGTGGTGGATGGGGATTGTTCGGGCCTCTGTTCGAGGAAGAAGCTAAGGGCCCTCAGACCATCCTGGTGGGGGATGGAGGTGTAGAGGGATTGGACGTCCATGGTGAAGAGGAAGCGGTTGGGGCCAGGGAACTGGAAATTGTTGATGTGACGTAATGTGTCAGAGGAATCATGGATGTAGGTGGGAAGGGACTGGACAAGGGGAGAGAGAAGGGAGTCAAGATAACAAGAAATGAGTTCTGTGGGGCAGGAGCAAGCTGAGACGATCGGTCTACCGGGACAGTTCTGTTTGTGGATTTTGGGTAGGAGGTAGAAGCGGGCCGTCCGAGGTTGGGCGACTATCAGCTTGGAAGCTGTGGGAGGAAGATCCCCAGAGGAGATGAGGTCAGTGACAGTCCTGGAAACAATGGCTTGATGTTCAGTGGTGGGGTCATGGTCCAGGGAGAGGTAGGAGGAAGTGTCTGCGAGTTGACGCTCAGCCTCCGCGAGGGTAGAGGTCAGTGCGCCAGACAACAACAGCACCACCCTTGTCAGCAGGTTTGATGACAATGTCAGGGTTGGACCTGAGAGAATGGAGTGCAGTAATTTCAGAGAGAGAGAGATTAGAATGGGTGAGAGGAGCAGAGAAATTGAGACGAGTGCACTGGCTATCATGAGTTCAGCCAGACCATTAAATTGGTGGACAGTCTAGAGAAATCCATGATGGAAGGGACAGTTCTAACATCAAGGGCTTGTTAAAATTCAGAAAACACTCTCTATTTGCTTTGCTGGTCCTTCAATCAATTAACTCCGTTCCTGTCATTGATGTAGTTCTTAATTGTCTCTCTTTGTCCTTTTTTCTTGCTTCCATCCTTGCCATATTCAATTTGGATGAAGGATCTGTACCCATAATGTCATAATGACTTTACATTTTGCAAATGTTGACTGACACGCTGTGTATTTCTGGTGTTTTCTGTCTTTCCTATATTTATCTCTGTGGGATGTGAACTCTGCATCTCTTGTATATGTTCCAGTTCAGAAAAACTCTTTTGGCTAAATTGGAAGCTACTTTAATTATTGCTGCACGGGCATGGTAGTTGCCATTAATTTGGGACCAAACTTTGTTTTTGTGTGGGCAACATTTAGTTTTCTATTCTTTATTTTGAAACTTGGGAGGAAATCACACACAACAGTCACAAGTGTGTGCTGCAGAGCATGTATATAAAAGGCCCTCCAACTCGTTCAAAATAGAAGCAAATTTGTCCAAATTATTTTCTACACTAGCTAAATAGATTCTCATTCTATTAAAAATCAAATTCTCTATGATGGTAATCATACAACTTTCCCAATTGCGGATGCATGTGTACAAAAGTTGGCAAATTCCAGATTTGGGGTGAGTACACCTTACCAGCTGTGGCCCCCATTAATGTTGTATAGTAAACCCATACTTGATTTTGTTGGGAAGTTGATAAAGTAATCTAAACTAAACTATTGTAGGCTAATCAACAGGACTGTCAACTCATTTTTTAAACAGGTAGAATATGAAATCTAACTATGGGGGACCAATATTAATGGAAATGCCTGTGCATTAAATTAGCCTTCTGCGAGTGAATGCACTCTTGTCTGCAGTAAGAGACAATGACTTGACCTACAGTATTAAAAACAGAAAATGCTGAGAACATTGAGCAGATCAGGCAGCATTTGTAGAGAGAGAAAACCAGTAGATATTTCAGATTGATTTTATGTCAAAAGAGATGATATTGCATATTAAGTTTCTAAAAAGTAAAGAAATTTAAGATTTGTTCAGAGGACGTGGAGATGATTGTAGCCTTTTTGCTTCTTGTTCCTATTGTTTCTTTTGCCTTGCACCATCATCCCTTTTATCCCCCTTGTCATTTAACTACTCTTACCTATCTTAGAGATTCCTTTTGTTCTTTCTTGACCCAGTTTCCCTGGTTCTGTACTTACTTGAAACCATATGAACAAAGGAGTAGGAGCTGGAGTGTGCCACTTGGCCCTTGAGTCATCACAAATCTTTCAATACTATCCCCATATCCCTTAATTTTCTTAGTATTCAAAAATTGACTGACCTCTGTCTTGAATATACTTAATGACTGAGCATCCACAGCCCTCTTGGGTAGAGAATCCCAAAGATTGACAACTGTTTGACTGGAGAAATTTCTCTTCATCTCGGTGCTAAATGACTGACCCCCTTATTGTGACTCTGTGAGCCTGTGCTCTTGTTTCCCCTGGGGGAAACATTTTCTCAGCATCAACCCTGTCAAACCCCTTAAGAATGTTTGATTTTTCATTTAGCTCATCCCTCATTCTTCCAATCAGTTAATTAGTTTCCACTGGCAGGCGAGTCAGTAACCTAAGGACACAGATTTAATCTAGACTCTTTAAGGTAATTGGCAGAGGAACTGGGGGAGATGGGCAGCTATTATTTTTATGCAGCAATTTAGTCTGATCTGGAATGGAGTGTGGCAAAATCAGATTCAGTAACAACATTCTAAAGGGACTTGCACCTATAAATAAATGAGAGGGCCAAAGGGCAAGAACAGAGGACTGGGACTAATTGACATTTCTTTCAAAGAATTGACATAGGCACAATGGGCTGAATGGCCTATTTCTTTACTGTATCACTCTATGATTCTATGAATCACAAAATCCATGTGCAGTCACTGTGATCCTGATGAAGGGTCATTGATATGAAGCACTAACTCTGCTTCTCTCCCCATTGTTGATGCCTACTTTGCCAAGGAGTATTTCCAGCATTCTGTGTTTTTATTTCAGGTTTCAAGTGCCTGCGGTACTTTGCTTTTGGCTCTTTTTGTTTTACTTTATGCTTTAATGAATACATTGTTATCTGTAGTGAGAGATTGCAGCTTGTTTTACTGTGTGTTTAATGAATGCACTGGATCTGGTTGATAGCACATCACTTGCTGCAGCAAATCTCTTCCCCAAGCCATCCAGTATTTGTAGCGTTGCATGTGGTGAAGTAGTTGCATGCAGACGCAGGAGATTACTGTTCACTACAACTGTTGTTCATAAGCATTACTTAAGACTGAATAAGGTAAGCTGAACTACAAAGTTCCAGGCCAACCAGAAACTGCAATAATTTACTGGCTAAGCAAAGCAAACTAAACAAGTCAAATATCAACAGTATGGCCCACTGGTCAAACTGAACTCTGCAGAAAAACAGATACATAACTTAAACGATCCTTCCTTTGCAGCTGAATCCATAGAGTACATTTGTAACAAATACTGGCCACGGTAACAAATCAATAACATTCCGGTGCACTGCACTGGGGATCTCGAGCAGAGTTGTCATAAAATGGACAAATTCCAGCTGTAAGATTTTCAGTCGTGAGGCACCTACCACTCTATTTCTGTGTCCCTTTTTCTGTATTTCTCTTTCTGCCTTCACAACCCATCTGGCTGCGGATTTGCAAGTGAAAGAGGAGAGAAAGCTGGGGGCGGCAAAGCTAATCCGCTATTCAGTGTGCTAAAGAAAGATTTCTATTATCACTGTAGAGTTTATCATTTTCAAAGATGATTTTCTCTATTGCGATGAATGCTTGGATAGCTGTGCTTCCATAGTCTCACAATGCCTCACTCTCCTGTGAAATGCAACAAGATAAATAGAAGGGATTAAAGGCATATTGCGATCTTCTGTGTGAGAATTCTTCACAAATGCAAGAAAATTGGCGGCCCTTGCCAAAAAGATTACAGGTGCAATGTGCAATGTGTTATTGAAAGGTGCAACGTGCTATGTGTTGAATATTGAGTAGTTATGAGTGCACAGTGCTTGTATTTCCTGAAAGGCCTAATTGATTTGGCTGAAAAATATTGGAGATTGGCTTCAAGCCTAAACTGATATCCACTATAAGCATGATCAAAGCTAAAATCATCCTGATATGTTTGAATGAAACACTGCTGTTAATTCTAATTGATCTGATAGATGTATGACTATTGTTATAGTACCAGGCATCCATGAATATTGTGATTTTGAATATGCATCAGTGGAAAAGTTGTAGGAAAACCTTTGTGTTGGGTCCAAACTTGATTCCCAAGTGCACCACAACAGGGAGATGTTGAGACCATCTCGAGTCAGTAGACGTTCATCTTTCAGTTTGTGCCTTGTGTGCAATAACTCTACTCTGTCCTGAAGGTGCATTTTTGAAACTGTCCCACTGTACCTTAAACTTCAGTGTGGAATATTTTGAATGTTTCTTCATTGTGATGTACTTAATTTCCCATTTAGTCAGATATGCAAATAGGATATGTTTGTTTAACTTAAAGCAATTTCGATTAGAAAGGTAATTTTACTGATTTGAATCTTGATGTCTATTCTGAGCTTTTTATACTATATGTGGAGTTGTGGATGGATGCTATGAATTAAGAACCCTGTCTAGTTTTCTGCACCACCATTGGAAGACAACACCATAATTAGGAGCAGGAGTAGGCCATTCGGTCCCTTGAACCTGCTCTGCTATTTGGTAAGATCATGGCTGATCTAATTGTGGCCTCCACTTTCCTGTTTGCCCCCTTATTAGGATAATCCTGTAACTGGCACTCAGCCTTCCAGTTGTGGTTGGGAACTTGGAGTGCGCTGCATTTTGAAGGGAAACTACAAAAATGCCAGCAACTTGTAACTGATTTTCGAAGCACCTGTCATCTTCTAATCCAAGTGGGTGGGTTTTTCTTGTGGCGTTAGTAGGCCACTAATGCTTTCATTTCATGATATTGTAACAGCTGGGGGATGGACACAGTTAAAAGTACTGCTTTAGTTCCAGTTTTAATGAGTGAAAATGACGATGCAACTCAGGCGCAAGTGTGGCACAAGAGCAATTCATTTAAAAAAAAATCTTGTTGCATCAAACATCCTTAGTATCAGGATAAGATGGAGCAAGGTTACCCTTGTTTACATAGTGAAAGCAATAAGGTGTGATCTTTAGCACATGTCAAGCAACTTTTTCTGTTACGATGTAAGTAGACAAAAAAATGACAGATTGCTACAGGAGTGTTATGAAATTCATGAACACTGGGCCACCACAGAGGGTGGGATGAAAATAAATGGGGCACAGTTCATTATGAGCTACTGCATCTGGTCTGGAGTGTCACTGGGGTTGGGCCATTGTTCTTAGGATATGTGAAGCAAAAGATATTCTCATTTGGCCGTTTGCATGTGCTTGTCTAGATAGATTGATAGGTTCTTGATTGGTAAAGGGATCAAAGGTTATGGGGAGAAGGCGGGAGAATGGGGTTGAGAAACTTATCAGCTATGATTGAATGGCGGAGCAGACTCGATTGGCCGAATGGCCTAATTTCTGCTCCTATGTCTTATGGTCTTATGGTCTCTCCGTCATCTCTCGATGTTGAGACGTTCTAGAAAGAAGTGCAGACTGGTAATTGCTCAAGCCAGGTAAGGGTTTTTTCTTATCATTCTGTGGAGAGGGTCAGCCATGGTTCAGTGTTAGCATTCTCTCCTGAGACTGAAGATTGTGGATGCAAGTCCCACTCCAGAGAAATAAGCACATAATCCAGGCTGACATTCCAGTGTAATGTTGAGGGAAGTGCCATCATTTGGATGTATGTTAAACTGAGGCCTCATTTCCCCTCTGAAATGGATGTAAAAGATCCAATGGCATGATACAAAGAAGAGCAGATGCGTTCTCCTGATGTTTTAGCCAATATTTATCTCTCTTTTTCACCCTCCAGATCACTAAATTATCTGATTATTGTCACATTACTGTTTGTGGGTGCTTGCTGTGTGCAAATTGACTGCTATGATTCCCACAGTGATTGCAACAGTGACTGCACTTCAAAAGTACTTCAGTGTCTGGAAAAAGCTTTGAGACAACCTGAGGTTGTGAAGGCGCTATATGAATGAAAATTTTTTGTTTTAGCGGAGAGCTTTAAGGGACTTCTCTGTAGCGGATTGGTACATCATGTAGACAGTTTTTTGAAAGATGCAAACAACTCTTCAAAAGCCTTTCCATACTTTGATGTACATTTTTGCACATAAAAATCAATAGACAGATATGAAGTCAGGTTAATTGCTCAGTTGTGGGGTTTTTGTTATTTTTTGAGAATTCTAAGCGAGAGTTAATCAATTTTTTAAAAATGGCTTAATGATTTTTTTTAAAGAAAAATGAAGGTAAGCTTAGTTATTGCAATACTTGAAAGTTTTAAATAAATACACTGATTTAAAAGTTTCGCACATTGCGGACAGTAAATAGTGAGTCCTTCCTACATCTTCGGGGCTGCCAGGGATTCTTGATTTTTTTTCTCTCTTTTATCGATCGGTAGCTTTGACCAGATTTTTATTACCCTGCTACTCAATGTTCATTACGTGATTTTATGTTGGTTCATGTGGTCTTTGCACTAAAAGGTAATGAACAGCTGTGTCCAAAGCAAGGTTTCACTACATTTCCTTGTAGTAATGGAATTACCTTTGTGATCCTGTATCGACAGGAGTATGTAACAAAGAGTCCATTAACCAAGGGCTCTTTTAAATTTGCATTTGTCATTAATTTGTGCTGAATGATTCCAGCCTGTGGTACAGTATGACGTTCCCTGTTGTGACTAGTGCTATCTTCATGCCACCTTTAGATCGGAATGCAGGATTATACTTACGTACCGCTAAATCAAATCAAAGATGGAGTCACTGTAAACGTGTATGGTGTTGTGAAATTCTTCAAGCCTCCATATCGCAGTAAAGGAACAGGTACGTAAGAATATATGGCTTACACATGGTCAAAGTAAAGTCATTCGAAGGATGAGGGGTGATCTCATCGAGGCTTACAAAATTCTTACAGGGTGTGACAGGGTAGATGTGGACAGGATATTTCCCCTGGCTTGTGATTCTAGAACCAGGGGATACAGAAGAAGCGCAGGCCATTTAGGGCTGAGATGAGGAGGAGTTTCTTCATCGGAAGTTGGTGAATCTTTGGATTCTCTTACCCAGAGGACTATGGAAGCTCAAGCACTGAGAATGTTCAAGACAAAAATTGATTGACTTCTGATGCTAATGACACCAAGGAATATGGGGGTAGTGGAGGAAAATGGCTTAAAGGTAGATGATCAGTCATGATCTGTTTGAATTGTGGAGCAGGCTCGATGGGCTAAATGGCCTACTCCTCCTATACACCTAAGAGTATAACATTATAAAAATAATGTGCATTCCTATATTGCCAAAGATGATTATAGGGTTAAGAGGCTTCATTTATCATTAAAAAACTAGGAACTCAGGGATTCTTTTCTTGAGAGCAGAGAAGGACAAGGTGGAGATCTGATAGAGGAGTTCAAAAATTGGAAGGGGTTTTGAAAATGTAAGCAGAGAGAGACTATTTTCATTGTATGCTGAGCATATCAGTGAACACATTAGAGGCCATTTATTAGAACGTGAGATGTCCTATTAGAAACAGTGGTGAAGCAGAATCCAAAATATGGTTTTAAAGAAAAATAGATAAATCTTTGAAAGAGAATAATTTGGAAGGATATGAGGAAAGAGCAGGGGAATAAGATAAGTGGGTGGTTCATTCATATAGCCGACACTGGTATGATAGACTGTCACATTAAGATTCGTTCAGTGCTGTGTAATTCTTTGACCATGCACAACATGTGCATATATATTTACATACTTTACATATATATTTACATGCTTTACAATATATATAGAAATATATACTAATTATAATTAAAGCATGTAATATGAATGGAAACATATACAGTCAAGTAAATGTTTTGTTGGAAAATGTTACATTTATTGTTGAAACTGGAAATAGAAGGATGCATTTGCTTTACGATGTATCTTGTATTACTGACTGCTGTTCAGCATTGTTGTTTGATAGAATTGCTGTCTTACTGTTTGAGCAGCTGGATTAATGGTGGAGCTAGGGTGATATAAAAACAGAAAGTGCTAGAAATACTCAGCAACTCTCAGCAACTGTGAAGAGAGAAACAGAGTTAATGTTTCAAGTCAAGTACGACTCTTCTTCAGAACTCAGCTCTCGAGATCAACATTTATTACCCATCCCTAATTGCCCTTGAGAAGTGACCTTGAACCACCACCTTGAGCCACTGTAGCCCATGTGGTGTAGGTACGCCTACAGTGCTATTAGGGAAGGAGTTCTATGGTTTTGACATAGCGACAGTGAAGGGAACGGCGGTAAAGTTCTTTGTCAAGGTGGTATTTGATTTGGACAGGAACTTGGAGGTGGTGGTGTTCCCATGTGTCTGCAGCCCTTGTTCTTCTAGGTAGTAGAGGTCATGGTTTGGAAGGTCCTGTTGAAGATTCCATAGTGAATTGCTGCAATGCATCTTGTAGATGGTACTCACTGCTGCCACTGTGTGCCAGTGGTGGAGGGAGTGAATGTTTAAGATGGTGTATGGAGCACCAATGAAGTGGACTGCTTTGTCCTGGATGGTTTTGAGTTCCTTGAGTGTTGTTGGAGCTGTACTCATCAAGGCAAGTGGAGAATATTCCATTACATTACTGATTTATGCCTTTTAGATGGTTTTCAGGTTTTGGGAGCCAGGAGGTGTTGCTTACTGCAGGATCCCCATGCAGAAAGCCCCTGACCTGCTCTTGTAACCACAGTATTTATGTGGCTTGTCCAGTTAAGTTTCTGGTGAATGGTGACTCCCAGAATGTTAATGGTGTGGGATTAATCAATAATATTGTAATTAAAAGTAGAGGGGATGTAGTCATTGCCTGGCAGGTGTGGCACAAATGATACTTACTGCTCATCAGCTCAAACCTGAATGTTTTCTGGGTTTTGCTGCATGTGGGCATGGATTGCTTCAGTATATAAGGGGTTGTGAATGCAACTGAAGACTATGCAAACATCAATGAACACCCTCACTGATATTATGTTGAAAGGAAGGTCGTTGATGAAGCAGCTGATATGCTTGGCCTCTAATAATCTTCTTCATCATCATCATCATCACTGTCACCATCACCATCATGTGTGCTCTGCCTCAAGGCAGGTCCTTGGCTCATACTAGCCTTTCCATGTCTCTCTATCCTGTGCTAGTCTTTTCATTTGCCAGTAACTTCCTTCAATTTACAGGCCATCCAGCATTGATATTCTCTTCCTCTTTTTCCTTGGAATCTTCCCTCCATAACGTCTCTTACTAGCCCATTTCCTCTTAAGATGTGCCCTGCTCCCTCTGCCTTTTCTTAATTACGTTCAGAAAATTTCTTTGTTCATTCACTCTCCTCAGCACTTCATTATTTGTCACTTTTTCTGTCCATTTGATCCTTTCCATTCTCCTCCAAAGCCACATTTCAAAACTATTTAGCAAATTGGTCTCCTCCTTCTGTAAGTTTCTCATCGATACAAACCAAGCTATTTACAATTCGCGTTTTGAGTTTTCAGTTTTTCAGAGTATTCAGCTTTCTGGTTAGCTACTGTCTCTTACCAAATACAGCCTTTCCCATTGCTGTCCTTGTTCTTATTTCTTTTCTGCATCTTCCATCTGCAGATATTATGCTTCCTAAATACTTGAGTTCTGGCACCTCTTCAAGTTCTCTTCCTTCTACGAACATATGAATATTTCTTGGTGACTTTTAGGTATGCATCGCTTTGGTTTTGTCAATTTTCACTTTCATTCCGAAGTTCAGGCCTGCTGTTACTAACCTATTCAATAGCTCTTGTAATCTTTCCTCTGTCCTTGCTACACGTACTTTGTCATCTGCAAATCTAACTGATGTTACCATTTTCCCCCAACCTTAATGCCAGATTCAGTCTTCAAATGCTTTGTTGATCATTGCTTCTGCACAGACATTGAAGAGGATTGGTGATAACCAACACCCTTGCTGAACTCTTCTTGGTTCCAACTCCTCACTGGCTGCTCTCATGGTTGCAGTTTATCCCATGTACAGATTTCTTATGAGTCGTCTATCTCTCCGGTCTACTCCAATGTCTTTCCGCGCTTTCGAGAGCTTAATCCAGTCAACCAGATCAAAATCTTTTTCAAAATTTATGAAACAAACATATTGTTTCCTGTCCAAACTCTAAACTGCATTCACTCATTAATCTTATAATGCCAATTGCTTCTCTTGTCCCTCTTCCTCCCTGGAATCCAAACTGGTCATTTCTGCTGTAGCTTTTTGCCTTCCCACCCATTCTCTTTGTTGCAACTCTCAAGAAAACTTTTGATGCATGGGCAATCAGTCTAATTGTATGAAAGTCAGAGCATTGGCATGCCTTCGGCTTCTTTATAGGCTGATCATTATTGTCTGTGTGAAGTCCTCTGCTCATTTTCTTGAGCACATATCTTTACACAGCTTAGTAAACATTGGTATTCAGTTCTTTCCCATGTTTTTAATCAACTCTGTAGGTATTTCATCTATTCCAGCTACTTTTCCAGTTTTTATCTTATTTATTGCTGCTCTTATCTCACTCTCTAGTATTTCTGGCCAATGAAATCAATATTAATATTACTGTCTTTATCCAGCTCAATCATTTCGGGGTTTTCATTTTTTGCATGTAGTTCTTCAGTATGCTCTTTCCATCTTTCTCTTATTTCACCAGAGTCTGTTAATAAAACACCTTCCTTATTCTCTAACGCTATTGTTTTCAGTACTTAATGCTGAGTGCCAATAATCTCCTTTTTCATACATAATGTCTACCCTTCATGGTCAAGCCAATTCTTTGAGCATATCAAACTGCTCTTTTCTGAAATTGTTATTCAAGTGTCGTATCTCAGCTTGCCTTCTTCAACATTGATATTCTTTCATTTTCTCTTTTCTTCCATTGTTTGAGTCATTCCTCTTAAAAACCCTATATCCCTCCTTCCTTGACAGTTTCTTGAATCTGTTTCCACTGCTCACTTGTATTGATGGTATCCTTGTCTTTTCTAGCTATTGCTTTGTTCACTTCATTTGCAAATACTTCATTTACTTCTTTCAGCCTCTCTAGGCTTCACTGTTTTCTGCCTTGGGTCTTCTTCAATTGAAGTACTCTTCCCATTTTCACAACATTATGATCTGAGTCTGCTCCTGGCTGAGCTTTTGCGTTCTTAACACTATTCCTGTATCGTTGTCTCACCTCCACTTGAAATCTTCCTGTATTGCCAAACATTTTCCATGCATAACGTCGTCTTTTATGTTGCCTGAACCATGTATTTGTTATCATGAATCCTGATCTTCTGCACAAATCTTCCAGTTTTTGGCCTTGCTCAATTTCTCCAAGACCATATGGCCTCCAATAATCACGACCATTTCCCTTTGTGCTCGGTATGACTCCAACCAGTGGAGAGGTTCCCTCCTGGTTCTCATTGACTATATTGCTCAAGCAAAGCTTTTGGTTCACTAAGACACAGTTTATGTGGTGCCATACTAAAAATGTCACATCTATTTGATGGCTGGATAAGAGAGTTGCGAAGCGAGACAAATGAGAAAAATGATTTACGGAATGTTTTTCGATGTGAAGCATATGACAGGTTTCCAAGGTGGGTCAACTTTGCTACTTAAAGAAATTGAGTGTTTTTTATTCATCTATTAGCTTCCTCTGATGCTTTGGTTCTCTGTATGGATGAGTCGTATCCACATTTCATTACAATCCTTCCCATTGAGTAAAATTGAGATGCGGAATGTTAAAACATGAGTATGTTGTTAATCTTCATTTTACAGGCAGATTGTAAAGCAGTGATCTGCCATCTGCTGTTGAAAGTAAGACAACAGATGCTCTTCACCTACATATTTCTTAAGTGGCAGCTTGCTATAAACTTAGGCCATTCATTTGACTCTTGTGCATGAAATATCTTCACGTACCATGAGGCAAAGCTAAAGTCTGACTGTTATATTATGGTCCTGGTTTACAACAGTTCGCATTTGTTTTTGCTAGAGGTGTCAATCCTCCCTAAAATCAGAATGTAATATTATTTAAAACGTTTCATTAAATGTTCCTTATCCACAGCTTTAAGTTAGGCAAAGCATAGCTATTGCAAATGGAAACATTTGAAGACTTATTCTAAACAAAAACAGAATTACCTGGAAAAACTCAGCAGGTCTGGCAGCATCGGCGGAGAAAAAAAGAGTTGACGTTTCGAGTCCTCATGACCCTTCAACAGAGCTGAGTGAATCCAAGGAAAGGTCACCTAGTTCTGTTGAAGGGTCATGAGGACTCGAAACGTCAACTCTTTTCTTCTCCGCCGATGCTGCCAGACCTGCTGAGTTTTTCCAGGTAATTGTGTTTTTGTTCTGGATTTCCAGTATCCGCAGTTTTTTGTTTTTATCTTTGAAGACTTATTGTGTTGTTTTAAGCTGTAGCCTAGCCAGGGCAGCACTATAAGTACCTGATACTCCTGTACAGAGAATTACAGAGTGTACAGCATAGAAACAAGACATTCAACCCAACTGACCATTGTTATGCCGCACATGAACCTCCTCGCCTCCACATCCCCACCCCCAACTATACTCCCTCTCACCCAACAGCATGTCTTTCTGTTCCCTTCCCCTTCCACGTTTGCCCAGATTCCCCTTAAATGCATCTATGCTAGTCACCTCAGCTAATCCTTCCCAGATTCTAACCATTTTCTGCTGAAGAAGTTTCCCCTGAAATCTCTATTTGATTTATTAGTGACTATCTCATATTGACGACCCCTAGTTTTAGACTCCCCAACAAGTGGGAACATCTTATCTGTCCACCCTATCAAACTCTTTTGTAATTTTAAAGGTCAGCTCTCAGTCTTTAATTTTTTTTCTGGAAAAGAACTCTAACTTGTTCACTCTCTCCAGATAGTAATCAAGTCTCAGTTCTGACATCATACTTGTAAATCCTTTTCTTTGCACTTTCCCTGTATGCTTTCTGTACTATGAAGACCAGAACAGTCCACCTGTAGGTGACCCTCTAATGAGTATCTTCAATCTTAAAAATGTCACACAATGGCCGCTGTTTTATATTAAGAGTACTTCACTCTGTGTTTGTGTAGACTGGTCACCAAGTTGTCACAAATTGTTCAAAATACTTCCTGAACTTCTGTTTCATACCCAGTGACCAGTCTCAATGGCCAAAACTAAGACATCAGCAAAAATAACAGCATTCAAAAAAATGATACATTTGGCAATAGCATGATTGTATTTATCCATTGAATTAATACTTTTTTCTTTCATTGCCTTCCTCACAGTTGTTACTTCAAAGGCTTCAGGCTCTCCCAAGAGCCCGGGCCTGGGCTTTTGCAGACAGCTAGGAGCTGACTTTGGATTGTTCAACCTGAACATGTAGTTTGTGCCACATTCCCAACGATGCAGCAGTGAACTGCATGTACGAAGGAATACTTTCTCTTAGCAATTTATGTTCAAAAGTCTTTCAAAATTATTTTAACAATGTCTAGAGGAAAGATTTCAAAGGGTTTTTTCCCAGAGAGAGACAAAAATGGTAGTGTGTCGATTTGTTTTGTTCTGCATAAACAAGAGAAAGGGGAGCGAGAGAGATGAAGGAAAGAATCTCCCATTCGTCATGCAATGGTAGTTTAGTTTTTAATAAGATGAATTTTGAAGATTGCTGTTTAGCTCACCTGGTTCTGTTGACAGTAATGTCAGCACTAATGGGGCAGAGAGACACAAAAATGCAGGAAATGGTAGATGGGCAGCTTCTATCCTCACTTTAATTTGTTTTCTTATTTGAAAAGGAAAGTAGAATCGGGAAACAGATAAGAACATATAGCATGTAAGAGATGTGCTGGAGGGAAAGTGATCTGAGGGTGATAGGGCTGCTTGCTCTCTGCCCTCAGGGATGGTGATGTGGTTGGAAGATTAAGGGTGAGGTGAGTGACAACAGAGCAAGGCTCTGAGGATAATGAGATTAAGGAAATAGTTCATAAAGGATCCAGTAGAGGTTTTGATGTGAATGAAGGTGTGCTCTGGTGGGTGAGAGTAGTGAAATTTGAGGGGTGATGAGATAATGCAGGAAGAAGAGGTTGTGGGGAAGTATAAATGAATGGGGTTATGAGAGTGAGCTAATGCCAAATCTTTTCAATGGTTCCCACCCCAAGTACAACCCGCAGTCATTGGTGGCTCAGTTCCCTCCTACAAAACCCCCCACCACCCACCTGAAAGGAAAGAAGCAAAAGAGAAAAGAGAAGCAATTAGCACTAAAACGGGAAAAGCTGGAGAAAGGAAATAACTAGTATTTTAATATTGAGAGAAAAAGCAGTAAGAGAGAGACCATATCCTCTCACTCATCAGCCCCGATATTACAGAGAGTCAGGTCCCCTCAGGTTCTGATGAATTCAGTGACAGGCTGATGAACATTTTTTGTCCCCATCGCCCAGTCTCAGTTAGGTTGATTGAAAGATCAGCTGACTGCTGGGAGGGTAGGCTTCGGGTGGCTGGCAGGAGCCAAGAACCAAGGGGAAGGAGGGAGGGACGGATCAAAAAGGCTGGGTTTTCGAGTTTTTGTATGTTGGGGAAAATGGGGTGCGGGTTGGGGGGAGATCACAGGCCAGAGTATCAGTTGGGGGAGATTGGATATCACAGCCAAGGGAGCACAGAGGAGTGAGGGATCAGAAAGCTCAAGGCAAGGGGAGATCAGAAAGGCAGGGTCACTGGGAGATTGCGAGTCGGAGGAGAGAATGGGCTGTCAGGGTTGGGGCTGAGTCTGGACTTTGAGGTGAGGGGGGGTTGGATATGGGGGCGAGAAATAGGATTGATCATGCTCCTCTGTGTTGCCAAGTAGTGCAGGAAAGGCATTGCCCATTTCAGGCAGCAGTCCTCCCTACCTTTAGTTGACCGGTTTCCTGACGCCAGCAAAAAAACTTAAAATGGAGATAAAACCTGAGGAATGCAGCCTCGGTAAAATATTTATATGGGTGAACTGGGAGTGGGTTGCTTGCCTGCCCCATAAGCCCACCTCTGTTAAAACCAGGTGGGCAGCTTTGAAATTTGAGATATTTTACACCCCACCCAATCCAAACCCACCCATTTCCAGGGGTTAAAATTCCACTCATTGTACAAAACATCATAGAAAATTAAAAACGAGCAGCCTGGGACTTGATTAATTTTACCGCCATCCATTAAAGTTTTTTTATGATATTCAAATTCTCCATTTACTACCAAATGATCTGAAGGGATGGGGGCAAATGTGACATTAGCTGCTGCTCTCCGGATGGTGTGTTCTGATTGAACATGGCATTACCTGGAGGGCAAAATCAGTGCCTAAGTCAGTCCTCATTAGCCTTGTGCTTCATCCTGTAGGAGAATTGACTGCTTACTTTTGTCAGTAAAGTACAAGATGTAACAATAGGAAGAATGGGTAAAATTCAGTAGAGAGTTGCAGCTCAGCAGTCTGAGGCACTGAGATATTGCATCATCATGATTGCCAGAGGGCAAGATTCTCATTTAACTATCAGGATAAGTTCTTGTGGACCCCTTCATTGTTTGATAAGGTGGTGATCAAAGATTGGCTCATTAAAGAATGCATTTACTAATTAGAACTACTAACAGAAATGCAAGTTTGAGTTTGGTTAACTTTCCATTTTTTTGGCAAGCTCACCTTTTTTTAGCTGATGCAGACAGCTTGAATTCCTTGTTCTGGGTTCAGTTGAGCTTTGAATCTTATTAGTAAGCAAGAATGACTTGGGAGAGAGATAAAATTGGGGTGCATAGCGACCATTTTTCAGGTGCCTTGTGATCTTATAAGGTGTCAAAATGGAGGCATGAATTGTGTACAGACTTACAACTAGAAGTGCACTGCCCACATATTGGATGAGGACAAACAAAAGGTGACTTTATCCACATCTGACAGACATTAAGCCCTTTGCATATAGAAATGTGGAGCCTAACAGATGCTTCTTATCTCTACTGCAGCACGGCTTTTCATGGGCATTGACTGTACTAGGGTAAAGCCAACCTAAGCATCCCCTACATAAAATAAAGAGAAGTACTTAATCTCAGTTGCTATCCCAATTGCTATTGTTCCTGGTCCTGAACCTTGAAACCACTCCCCCTTACACCTCCAGGTCCTGATCTCTGGTGTTTCTTCCCTCCCTGACTTGCTCCAACCTCCAGGATCCCTGATCTTTCCACGTGAGGCTTTCTGCCCTGAGTCCAGACATTTAACTGGAGCACCTACAGTCCTCTGCCTCCAATGCTGAAATGCAAAATAGACAATGCCAGATTTTACTCCCTAGAATTTAGCGCCCAATTTAGCAGCCTCAGGCTGCTACAAAAAGGTTTCAACAAATTGTCCATAATAGTGAGTAATAAACACTTAGGCTGCATTGGTGTATTTCAGCCATGCGAGTTCCTGGTTTCCATTAAGCCGGCACCAGAATGAGATGAAGTGAGGAAATGGTTGTCCCAAGGGCAATTTGGAAGAATTCCACTGGCAAGGACATGCTGTTGGCCAGCCCTAAGCAGCATTGTAAAGCATTGTTGTATAGGTAATCAAATGAAGCAGCAGAAATTCCTGACAACATGTCACTATTATCTGAAGCTCAGTGGGGTAGATTTTAAATTTTGGGTGATTGATCAGTGGAACTGGTTGGCCAATTGGTCATTCATTCTGGCAATGAGCTGCAGGGCACTAAACAGGCCTTGGAATGAGGCCTACAAGTTGGACCCCCAGCAGCTGTCAGCAAGGTAAATTACATATGGGGGGGCAGTCATGACCACCATGGAGAGCGGGGGTCGCGGAGTGACACTGGCCCAAATTAATTTTGTGGGCTCCAAAGGAGGCACTCTTGCACCACCAGCACCCAGTAAAATAGTCCAACATTTCCTTTACTTCCATCGTTCATGGATGTAATGGTAGCTAGTGTGATGCACGTTCTGACCAGTTCTGTCTTAAAATCGTAATCTGAGTCCGATTTACAACATAAGACACCAATTTCCATAATAAAAGGGGCCTACCGCCTGAATCAGGCATGTGCTTTAGAAACTTGACAGGAGTCCTTTTCAAAATGGCTCCAGCTGACTTGCTGGTTGTAGATAATAATCTGTACTCTGTGGCTTTAATAATAGCTGTCCCTTTAATGGTGCGGTTGCCTTTAAGGTCCAGGATTGCTCTTCCTGTCTCCTGGCTGTGGTCAATATGTGTCTGACAGAGTGTCCATGTGGGACCTTCTTTATTCACAGAGCCACAGAGCTATAATGGCACAGAAGGAGGCTATTTGGCCCATTGTGTCTTCACCAGCTCTCCAAATGAGCATTATGACCAAGTGCCATTGCTCTGCCTTTTCCCCATACTCTTGCATGTTGTTTCTATTCAAATAATCATCTAACGCCCTCTTGAATGTCTCGATTGAACCTGCCTCCGCCACACTTCCAGGCAGTGCATTCCAGACCCGAACCACTCGTTGTGTGAAAAAGCTTTCTCTCATGTCACATTTGCTCCTTTTGCAAATCTCTTTAAATCTGTGTCCTCTTGTTCTTGATCCTTTTACAAGTAGGACCAGCTTCTCCCTATCTACTCCGTCCAGCCCCCTCATGATTTTGAGCATCTCTGTCAAATCTCCTCTCGGCCGCCTTCTCTCCAAGGAGAACAGTCCCAACCTCTCCAATCTATCTTCATAACTGAAGTTTCCCATCCCTGGAACCATTCTTGTAAACCTCTTCTGAACTCTCTCCAATGTGTTCACATCCTTCCTATAATGTGGCACACAGAACTGTGCAAAATATTCCAGCTGAGGTCTAATATAAATTCAGCATAACCTCCTTGCTTTTGTACTCAACACCCCTATTAATAAAGCCCAGCATACAATACACTTTATTAACTGCGCTCTCCACCTGTCCCGCCACCTTCAATGATCTATGCATATACACACCCAGGTCTTTCTGTTCCTACACCCCTTTCAAAATTTCACCCCTTATTTTATATTGTCTGTCCATCTTCTTTGCACCATATACTTCACCTCACACTTCTCTGCATTGAACTTCATCTGCTACCTATCTGCCAACCCCACCAACTATGTCCTCTTGAAGTTCCACACCATCCTCCTCGCAGCTCACAACACTCCCAAGCTTCATATCATCCGCAAACTTTGACGTTGTCCCCTCACACCAAGATCTAGATCATTAAAAAAATCAGGAAAAGCAAGGGTTCCAATACTGACCCATGGGGAACTCCACTACAAACCTTCCTCCAGCCCGAAAAATATCCATTGGCCATTACTCTCTGCTTCCTATTTTTCAGCCAATTTTGTATCCACATTGCTACTGTCTCTTTTATTTCATGAGCAATAACTTTTCTTAGAAGTCTGTTGTATGGCACTGTGTCAAATGACTTTTGAAAGTCCACATACACCGCATTACCCTCATGACCTTTTCTGTTATCTTTTCAAAAAAAATCTCCAGCAAGTTAGGTAAACGCTATTTCCCCTTTAGAAATCCATGCTGGTTCTTCCTTATCAACACATATTTTTCCATATGACTACTAATTCTGTACCGAATAATTGTTTCTAGAATCTTGCCCACCCCTGAAGCTTAACTGGCTAGTTTGTAATTACTAGGCTTATCCTTGCAACATTTTTTGCACAAGTGCGTAATGTTTGCAGTTCTCTAGTCCTCTGGCACCACCCCTGAGTCTAAAAAGACTTAAAGGTTATGGCCAGTGCCCCTGCAATTTCTACTTTCACTTTCTTCAATATCCTTGGATGCATCTCGTCTGGTCCCGGTGTCTTGTCAATTTTAAGTACCAGCAATCTGTTCAACACTTCCTCCTGGTCAATTTTGAACCCTTCTAGTGACAGAGTTTCCTTGTTTGTCACCATGGCCTGGGTAGCATCTATCTCCTTGGTAAAGGTGGATGCAAATAATTCATTTAATACCTCAGCCATGGCCCCTTCGTACACGTGTAAATTCCCTTTTAGGTCCTTCATCGGCCCTACTCTTCTTTTTACCACCATTTTACTATTTATATATCTACAGAAGACTTGGGATTCCCTTTTATGTTGGCTGCCAGTCTTTTCTCATAATCCCTCTTTGCTTCTCTAACGTGCTTTTTCACCTCCCCTCTGAACCTTCTGTATTCCTCTTGGTTCTCAGTTGTATTTTCTACCTGACACCTGTCATAAGCTCACATTTTATTATTTTCAATCTCCTTTTTCATCCAGGGAGCTCTGGATTTGTTTGCCCTACCTTTCCCTTTTGATGGAATATATCTTGACTGTGCTGGAACCAATTCTTTTTTGAAGGTAGTCCATTGTTCAGCTAATTATTCCTTTTCTGGATTGCCTATCGTCCTTTTCCATCATCATCCTAAAACGTACAATACAATAATCACTGTCTCCTAAATGCTCCCCCACTGACACTTGATCTACTTGGCTCTCCTCATTTTCAAGAACCAGGGCCAACAGTGCGTCTTTTCTTGTTGGATTGGACACATACTGTGGTAGAAAATTCTCCTGAACACTATCTAGGAACTTTTGTCCCTTTCTGCTCTTTACACTACCACTGTCCCAGTCTATATTCAGGTAATTAAAGCCCCCCATTATAACTACTCTATAATGCTTTCATGTCTCTGTAATTTCCCTGCAGATCTGTTCTTCTATGTCCTTCTCATGATTTGGCAGTCTATAGGCTACAGCGAGCAATGTCATTGCGCCCTTTTTGTTTCTTCACTCTAGCTAAATTGATTCTGTCCTGGAATCCTCTAGGACATCCTCTTCCTCCAGCACTGCAATGCTCTCCTTAACCAATACTGCCACCCCTCCTCCTTTCATTCCTTTCCTATCTCTTCTGAACACCTTGTAACCGGGAATATTTAATACCTGTTTCTGCCCTTCCTTGATCCAGGTCTCTGTTAGTGCCACAATGTCATATTTCCACGTGGCAATCTGCACCTGTAACTCCCCAATCTTGTTTACTATACTCCGTCCATTCACATACATGCATAGTAACCCTGATCTAGATTTTGTTACTTTCTCCATTACTCCGACTTTGCCTACTAACTTACTTTTCTTTATACTAGTGCTATCTGTCCCTCCCAGTATTTTGTGCCCCTTGGTATTCCCCTCTAATATTTTCCCACACCTCTGTCGAGTTAGTTTAAAGCTATCCCAACAGCAATAGCAAAGCGACCCACAGGGAACTCAGTCCTTCTCTGTTCAGGTGCAACCCATCTGGCTTGTACAGGTGCCATCTCCCCCAGAGCCAGTTCCAGTGTCCCAGGAGTATAAAGCCCTCCCTCCTGCACCATCTTTCCAGCCAGGCATTAATCTGCCTTATCCTCCTATTTCTCTACTCACTGGCACGGGGCATTGGGAGTAATCCGGAGATTACTACACTTGAGGTCCTGCTTGCTAATTTCCAATTAGCTCCCTAAATTCTGGTTGCAGGACCTCATTCCTTCCCTATCTAAGTCATTGGTACCAACGTGGACCCCACGACCTCTGGCTAATCACCGTCCCCCAGAAGAATGTCCTGCAGCTGCTTTGTGAAATCCTTGACCCTGGCACAAGGGAGGCCATCCTGGAGTCACGTCTACAGCCACAGAAATTCCTGTCTGTCCCCCTAATGAATGAATCCACTGTCATTATTGCTCTTCCTTTCTTCTTCCTCCCCTCCTGTGCAGCCGAGCCACTCATGGTGCCACAAACTTGGCTCTGACTACACTCCTCTGAGGAACCAGAGCCCTCACAGCTTCCAAACAGAAAACCGATTTGTGAGCAAAACCCCAGGGGACCCCTGCATTACCTGCCTACTTCTCTTGGACTGCCCGGTGGGGGCACCCATTCTCTACTTCCAGGCTCTTAAGCTGCAGAGTGACCACCTCTCTGAACATGCTATCCACGTATCTCTCAGCCTCGCGGTTGTGCCACAGTGACACCAAGCGCCACTCAAGCTTTGAAACCTGGAGCTCAAGTTTTTGCAGCTGGCAGCACTTCCTGCACATGTGGTCAGTTAGGACTCCGGTAAGGTGCATATTATATATGGACATATTACAGGACACACATTCCACTCAACTGAGCTGCCCAGCCATGTCTTAAACCTGCTTCCCTTACATTAACTTTATTCTACTTTGGATTATTTATTCTACTTTATTATAATGGCCCTAAATTCCCCTTATTCCTGGCACTTCTCAGTTAAACTCAAGTATAGCAACTTGGTTAAAAATATTACATTTTTCTAATTTACTTAACAGTTCCTATTAACCAAGGCTGCCGCTCTTCCTCCCGAGGAAAGGTAGAAAAAGAAAGGAGCATCTCCTCCCTTCTCATCGCACTCCCTCAGTCACAAAACTCCAACTGAAGCACTTGACTGCAGCCAAAAGCAACACTCCAGTGCAGACATTGAAGCCTTGGAGCAAGTCTGGGTACTCAGCTCCTGGTCCCTCAGAAAACTCTTCTGTGCCCTGCATGAACTGCACCTGAACATAACAGGAAAGGAATATAAGGACAAACAGTGCTGGAAAAACTCAGCAGGCCAGTTAGCCTCTGTGGAGGAAAATAGGAATGTTTCAGAACTGAGTTCTGATGAAAGGTCATCGACCTGAAATGATAACTCTGTTCGTCTGCACGGATGCTGCCTGACCTACCGAGTTTTTCCAGCATTTTTTACTCTTATTTCAGATTTCCAGGATCCTCAGAATTTTACTTTTGTGGAAAGGAAGATAAAGTTCACGATTAATTTCTGAAAACAGCTAAGTACTTTCCTTATCTTTTGTCATTAGCATGTTGCACCTTGCCTGGAAGTGTAATGAAGCTAACATGAGGTAAATGTTGATGTACTCCCTGTGAACAAATGTCCTAAAGCCACAAAAGGCAGTGTCAGCTGCTCAGAAGGATGCAGTGCAAAAATAACTCAATAAAACCTGAAATCTAATATCAGGTGAATAAAAATGTCATGGTGTTGTGGATTCCACCATCTCTCCCATCGCCAGCCACCCCCGCACTGTTAGAATCGCCTTGTAAACATCTCAATTACACCTCAATGCTGTATAGCTTCAGGTGAGAAGTACTGTAGGAGTAGCAATTAGCGAGATCATGAATGGATTCTTCAATTAGCACAAACGAAGAGACAAGTGATGAGACTGATTAGAGTGAGGAAGATGACACTTTTGTCAGCACATGATTCGGGAGTGAAAAAGAAACTTGAGATGGCTATTGGGCAGATAAATTGATGACAAATGATCAAGAGGTACTGAAAGAAGACTGTGCCTCAATAATATAATGAAATAGGTAAGTGCAATGGCAATTGACCTGTGTAGAGACTAGAAAGCATAGAATAATTTGGCCACTACCATTGAAGAAAGGAAGTGTTAGGAAACGAAGGGTGTGGTGCATTAGAGAGAAAATCATAAATATTTTCAGCACTGGATTTATCATCCTGGAAGTAATTAATGAACATTGATTTATGGTACCACTTTATGCTCTGTGTTGCTCATTCATTCGGACTGCTTTGTCAAACCAGCTTCCGAGACCCTCTGTTTCCGTCACCATTTCACAGTTTGCTTTTTTGCCCTTGCTTTGTAATTAGGTATTTACACCTGTCATGGCATTTGTCAGTGTATTTTAGCAAGAAGTACCAATGTCGTCTTAAATCAAATACCAGGCACAACATATCGAACATCTCGGATAGTTAATCTGCACAGAAGTTGGTTACTCCCAACCCCTGTGTTTCTTTTGTTGGTTTGTGAATGATCCGTATGAGCCAGTGACTGGGACAGAGAGGGTGCTGAGTGTGCAGATGTGTTTTGTTGAGAAGATGCAGCAGTGCCTTGTTGGCGCAGGATGAACAGCTGCATCTGGTGCCAGTGGGTGGTACAGTGCCTCAGTGACACCCGAGGAAGAGGTTGCTGATACCAACTGGCATGTAAATAATTCTAATAATTTTCACAGGCCATAATTAGAGAGCTGC
This sequence comes from Carcharodon carcharias, assembly GCF_017639515.1. Taxonomy (NCBI): domain Eukaryota; kingdom Metazoa; phylum Chordata; class Chondrichthyes; order Lamniformes; family Lamnidae; genus Carcharodon; species Carcharodon carcharias. The sequence goes on along the minus strand of NC_054487.1, from coordinate 40,109,390 downwards.
TTCTCATTTTAAACGTATCCATTAAGTTGAGGTTGTAGGTCAAGTTGATTGACTGAGTTAGCTGCAAAGTCTGCTTGTGGTTTCTTGAGTGATCCAGTAAAAGTGATTGAACACAAATACTGTGCTTTTGTCTTCACGTATACACAAGCTATTTTTATGTTTCTTGGTGACAGCATTACTTGAGGAGAGAATGCGTATGAATGCGGCACTCTCTGTTTTGCTTGCAGTTTGCTTTCTTTCCCTGTTGGGCCTGTTAGAGAAGCATATGACACATATAGCGCTTACAAATGGTCATTCCACTTATTCCTGAAATCTCTAATGAATATTTGGTTTTATTGGCCTGGAATGTCCTGTAAATTTGTTCCAAAACAGATGCATAATTGATGCATATTGCCAGATTTGATGTGTGGCTTTGTCTTGTTTTTATGGGGCATTGACAAAGACCTTGGCGTGCACAGTCTCCTTTTCAGCTAAAACATGGAGTGTCATTTGAGCAGAATATATATGTATATGTTTTTAAAAATAGTTCAATTGCATCTTCTGCTCTGGCTTTCTCCTCTGTCTTCCTGCCCTGAAGGCCTAACTTGCTCATTGCTAATCACCATTCAGGGCTTTGACCAAATGGTCTTTATTGATGTTTGGGCCTTTACTGTTGAGGACATCATAACTTGTTCTTAACCTTTTCCAGCACGTGCACTTCAGATACAATTCACTGGACAAGGATTAATAATGAGTCAATATTCACAGACACAGCATCTTCTCTGTGTACCAGTCACTGGTGCTGAGGCCAATTGTAGTGTCTCTATCTGTATTCTGGCTAAGATCGACTGACTAGACCAAGACCAATGATTGGATTTGTAACCTTTCTCATCTGTATGGTCCATTGAGGGTGACTTTAACTCGGAACAGTTTGAGTACAAAAATATAATTTGCAGAAATAGCAGCTGAGCTCTTTGTCTCTTTCTTGTCAATCAATTCAGAGTTAAAAGGCTAAATTGTTAAGATAATATTGATGTGTTTGATAATCCAAGGACAGGTTGCTGGCCTGACCTTTGAATCCCCATTCTCAGTTTGCAGTGTCTCTTTTGAAATAATTTATGCGGTCTTAATTATGTTCCTGAATGTTGTCTGTGGTACTTAGGGGACCATTGACATTATATAATTAATAGGCATGGTTATTGACTGTTTAAAAATATCTGCTCTGCCTGTAGAGCAAGTGGGAGAGCTTACCATGTGCTCAGGATTTCAAAAGTGGCATCATGCGATTTATTTTGATGGATCACTGACCAGAGATTCCGAAGTGTTTGACAATCATTTGGGCAATGTCAGCCGGAAGATTATATGCTGTGTGCAAGCAGTATCTTAGATTTATTCAGTTTTCTGACCATCATCTGAATTTACAGATCTCAGTACTCATTCAATGGGGAACTTGAAGCTCAATTATAGAAAAACGAGAGAGAATTATCTAAAAAATATCTACATTCCTGATTGCTTAGCTTTTTCAAAACTAAGCAGCAAGATATTATAGTACCACAGTGAACAGAAGGAAAGGGTCTTTGATGGTTGTTCCCACTAATTAGCATGGCAAGTGCATTTTGATAATCCGTGATCAAGTAAAGTTAGATTATCTCAGCGATTGCCATTGCCCCAGTCTCCTGTTTGTGTAGTCGTGTGGTAGAGCTTGTAAGTCATTTATTCTAGTAGGGACAGTTAATTTTTTATTTCTTTTTTGGATGAGTAAAATAACAAACATTTACACTGTTGGAGTTAATTGTTCTATTTTGGTGTTTGATTCAATGTTTTGTATTCCATAGCAACATTTTTAAAAAAAGTTAGACAATGAATTTTTTAAATTAAACAAAAGGTAAGAGGGCAGCAAAGAACAAAAGCCACAGGAACAAACACATGAAGGTTAGAAGCAGAGGAAAACAAGAATCAAGGGGCAAAGTGAGCTGCTTTAACTAGGGGGAATCATTCTGATGAATGGGGATAAGGAAATTGAAGCTGTAAGAAGAAATAGACAAAACAGGGGGCAGCATAGAATAACTAGAAGAGAAAGATGGAAACAACAAGACTTGCATGATTAGGAAATGGTTCAGAACTAACATCACTGAAAAATGTGTGCACTCGTGTGTACATTCTGGGAATGAAGTGATATTTTCCAACTCCTGACTGCTGCACGATTCATTGTCACTTGCACAATTGAATGCTGACGTTTTTAAAAATCATTTTATCATGTAGGGCAGTCCTTGCCAAAGGCACAGCTGCCTGAATGTGCTCAGGGACAGGACTGCAGAAGTGCAGCTTTGCAGTTTCACCCCTTTCAGTCTAAAGACAATTTTGAGGGTGAAAAGTGCCAAAGCTGCACCCAAAATTTGCTAAGAACAGGGGCCTGCTTGCAACCCCAGAAGCTATGTGCTGTGGTGAACATTTCACTTACATAATGTACTGGTTATATTTTGTATTAGGAAAAAAAACTGGAGGCGATTATTCTACCATTAGGGGCAAACCTTCAAAACGATAGTTTGCACTTCTTGGAGCAATCAGCAAAACTGTGCCACCCAAAAGGTGGGCAAGGTTTTAGGTTGAGATTTTTTAGGAATTTATCACAAATGAACACAAAAGCATTCCATTTTTTTTGTCATACCCTTGAGATGACTAACAAAATGAAACCGTATATTGAATCAGCCATTTTCCTAAGTTACTATTTTTGCAATCTTTTCAATTATTTCAGTCAGACTTATGTGTTAATGACATATCCAGTGAAAAATGTTGGAGGCTAATTGTTTTAATTGTAACAAACAAATATTTAATCCCATAAACTTCACATTTATTTAAGTCTTGTAACCTTGGTTATTGTAAGTTCATGTCATTTTAGCTGAAATAAAAGTTCACCATTTTGAACCTAAAATGGTCAATGGACCTATTAACAATCTTATTTTTCAAATTATTGTGATTCCACCTTTATGAACATCTCATTCTCAGTTACTGCTTCAGCCTCGGCTTGAAAGACTGCATTGCTCTCCAGAGCCACTGAGGAGCTCCTCATCCCTAGTAGCTTTATTCTGTCCACTTTCTTCCAACTTCTCCACCCTCTTATCTGAGCTCAATCTCATTAATTCATCCCCTCAACCAGGGCAACCCCTCATCCTCACTTTTGTGCAAAGGCCCCTTGCCTTAGTGGCCTGCAGCAAGGCCATTCTGATCAATTGATTATTTTTCTCCATATTTACACTCCTCCTCCTGTGCTAATCCCCCCCACCCTTAGCCTATGTCCTTCAAAAATCCATCTTCTAGCTCTCCATCTATCAACCTGTTAAACAGGTCCTTGCATTTTGATTTTGGCACTCTTGCCATGACTAGATTCAATATAGACTTCCACAGTTCCTGTTGTATTAGTATAATCCCCACTGCAACCTTAAGGCTAGCGGTAGAGACTTTGCAGCCACTGGTATGCAGCTGTCCTGATCATTCTGTCGTGTGCCTGCAGTGGAGGCAGGGTTATTGAATGTTTTTTTAAGGCTGAGTTAGATGGATTCTTGACTGACAAGGGAGGCAAAGGGTATAGCAGGTAGACAGGAGGCTACAATCAGATCAGCCACGATCTTATCAAATGGCGGAGCAGGCTCAAAGGGCCGATAAGCCTCCCCCTCCTAATTTGTATGTTTTTATGATCATTCTGCCTGATTTGAGTTGAGTATCTCAATATTACATTTGCAATCCCTTCTCAACCTCTTGCACTACTTCAGGTTCACCTTGAGGCTAGGTGCATGAGTATGGACAATGCAAAGTCTTTTGTCAAACACACAATGCCTCTTTGTTGTACTGCATATCATTGGATGTAATGTGCTTTGTTCTGAGGTTGTGAATATATAAATTCAAACTTTTGTTTTGACTTTCTACGCTCCGTCCATCCTCATATCTTTCTTCATACATAAGGAGCTCATGTGACAATTTGCTTGATTGCTCTTGCTTCAAACCAAAATGATTGCTTTTGGTCTTGCCAAGTTTAGCTGGAGGAAATTTTGATTTATCCGTAACTTTATGTTGAACATTATGGTTAAGACAGGAGAGCAACAGTTGTGGAGGAGAGGGTGACTGTGAAGAAATTCATATAGAGGCTGACCCCAGGCTTGCAGATGATGATGTGAAAGGAAGCCTTGAGGGAAGACAGAGATCACTATGCAAGAGCAAGACAAGTCATTGATAAGGAGAAGTCATTAACTATCAAGTTAATGATAGATAACTATCATTAGGTATGGGTATGACCTTGTGAAATGCCCTTTGAAGACAATGTAAAAGAGTCAGTTATTTATGTATAAAATCAATGATCCTATTTCCTTGATAACATTTTTGTCTCTGTGGAATGTAATAAGACTCAAAACATTCAAAAGCCCAACAAAATTATATAGTCAAAATCACTGTTGTTCTGGTGAAGGAGTTTAGAAAGAATCTATTCTGTACATTTAATCATAATTTTAAATGAAATTTTACAGACATTATTGATTGTTAGTAAGAGGCAGGCCTACAAATTCCAAATTTCAAATAGTCTTTACCTGCCTTTTTTTATATAATTAACCCAGCAAAGGATTGAAGCTTCCGAATTCTGAACAGCAATGAAGAAACTTGTTTTTTTTGTGAAACCAACTCGTCCGCATGCTCTGAGTGTTGGGAGATTCTTTATGGCAGTTTCAGGGAGGAAGTGACAATCCTGCTCCTAGTTCTTATGTTCCTATTAATGGGTTAAAAGGTTATGGGGAGAGGGTGGGAAATTGGAGTTGAGGCCGAAATGAGATCAGCCATGAACGTTATGAATGGCGGGGCAGGCTTGAGGGGCTGAATTGTCTACTCCTTATGTTCTTATCCCTCTGTTCACTGAAGATGGTTACGTGGCGTTTGGGGAAATGAAGCTGCAGTAACCAGTGGAACAGAACCGGAAGGAGCTTGCTGCATTCTCCCCAGCAGATGCCCCCAAACCACTGCCTTATGGAGATGTCACAACAATGGGGTGTTCATAGTTTTAAGGGAAAAAATCTAACTATGTTTCTGGACCTGCAGCATGCTCATACTCACGGCCTTGCTCTTCGCTGGAGAGGGAGCTTCTCTTCCCTGCATCTCCAATTTCCACATTTCTGTGCAGCTCTAGGCACCAAAGGAACATAACAATCTTGTAAGTGCTTTGCTAGTCCTGGCATCCATTTTCTCCAGCCACCCAGACAATCATTTACTCTCAAGAGTGAGGGGAAAGTCTGGCATTCAGCGTTGGGCAGTCTGAATGGATACAAAAGCAAGTGCTGGAAACCGGAAATAAAACAGAAAATGCTCAGCAAGTCAGGGAGCATCTGCGGGAGAAACAGAGTTGAAGTTTCAGATCAATGACCATTCATCTGACCTGAAATATTAGCTCTCACCCTCCACAGATACTACCTGACCTGTTGAGTGTTTCAGTCTGAATTCAATCTTACACATCAGTAGTGTATGTATTATTTTGAAATATAGGAAAGATTAAGGCATTATAATCTACATGTTTCATTCATTCATAATTTTATGCAGACTTAAAGATCACTTTGGAACTAGCATGATGTGTTTTATTTTCTGGAACTCTGATACATTTGGATATTTCTACCTACTTTCTGTGTGCCTAATGTATGATGTGCTCATGTGCGTTTGCACTGCCCTCTGGTGTGATATGTACACACTGCTCTGCTTCAGAGGAGGGGAAGCTGTGTGAGTGTAATGGAGGAGCTACTTTTCATTTCTCAGTGCTGCAACCCTAGATCATGCAAAAATGTAAACTGTTCATAAGTGAGGAGAATTGTTAGGTTTTGCTGATTTGATGCAATTGTACATGAAGCAGAATCTTCAAATAGAATCAATTCTAAGTCTAATTTTTCAGAGTTCTTGAGTGCATTTCTTTTCATATTTTAATCGAGTTCAACATTCCAACTAAGTCAGAACAATGAATCATACCTTTTATCGTATACCCCAGCAGCTTCAAAAGTGAAACGGTTTTGACTGAATTGAATCGGAACTCACGATATATGTGATCTAAAAAAGCCTTTACCCCCACACACCTTTCGCCATCTCTGCCTGCCAGATGCTGTCTTCGACCGAGTGGCTGCAGCCTGGATAATAACTGTTGCCAGGGTATTTGGACTCAGGAGGCATGACAGCAGCAGCCCATACCTGTGCCCACCCAACATCTAGCCTCATGTATTTACCATGTGAAGTGCATCTCATGAGAATTCCAATGATTGATCCATCCTTAAGTCATGACTCTAAGTGGAATATAACAAATAGGTTTATGAACTGGATTTTGTGGGCCCTAGGTATTTGCGAGGAACTTTCAGGGCTTTGGCAGGTCTTCCAGTCTTTCTTCTGGGACAGGACATACTGCATGTCGTCAGTACAGTGTTTGGAGAAATCTGTATCTTTTCTGTATTTGTTGACTTGGTAACAAATTATTTCTGGCTGCTCTATTCTATTCAGATTTTATGCAGTTATAGCACTGCTTTCCTTTGGTATCCAACATTGTAATTTAGACATTACGAAAGAAGTGTTGCTGGTACTGTGTTAATATTCACAGAGGCTCCTGGCATTGTGTTTGCAGGTGGTCATATCTAAGCCAATGAAAAGGCCATTTGGTCCATTGTGCCTGTGTCGACTTTTTGAAAGACCTATCAAATTATGTTCTCTCCCCATAGCGCTGCAATTATTTCTTTATCACATAATTATCTATGTCCCGTTTAAAAGTTACAATTGAATCTCCATCCACTGCCATTCCAGGCACTGCTTTCAGATCATAACAACTTGCTGCTTAATTCTTTTTTCCTCATGGCAAAAGGACAAAAAGTGACATTATCTTAGACCTGTGTCCTACGATTCCTGATCCTTCTGCCAGTGGAAACAGTTTCCCCATAATTATGGGATTGTTATGGGATATTTCAGTCAGCACATAGAGTCTGGAGAGAGTCAAGCAGGTTTATTCAAGCCTGCATGCAAGGGAGAGTCCTTCTCTCAGAATCAATGGTTACAGTAGCCATATTTATACTCCCTCCCACCCCCCACTCCCCTGCCCCTTAGCGGAAGCTTTGCATCACAAGACAAAATTTCTGTGGCCATATTGTTCCAATTGATCCAATTAACCTTGACCCAATTAATGGCCACATGGGGATTCTCAACTTATTACTTACACTACTTCAAAAATCCTTCAAGAATTTGAACACCTATCAAATCTTTGCTTATCCTTCTCTGCTCAAAGAAGAACACATGCAGCTTCTTCAGTGTCCACCTAACTGAAGCCCCTAATTCCTGGTATTGGAATTGGCCACAGTACACCAGCTGGGGCCTAATCAGTGTTTTATAAAGGTTCTGCAAAACTTCCTTTGTTTTGTACTCTGTGCCTCTATTTACAATAGCGTAGTGGTAATGATGGAGGCTTGATTGGCCTGATGTCTAGATTGTGGTTCAGAATAAGGCCAACAGTGTGGGTTCAATTCCTGTTGCGGCTGAGGTAGACCTTGGGCTTGCCTCCTCCCCTGCCCCTGAGAATGGGAGGTAATGGCAAACCACCACTGACAAAACACTGGCAAGAAAACAGATGAAGGATCAGCTGAGGCAAGGACCTGCCTTCAGGCAGAGCAGACATGAATAAATGAATGAGTGGTAATGTTACTGGACTTGTAATCCAGAGACCTAGACTCATGACCTGGCAACTTGAGTTCAAATCTTATCACAGCAGCTGATGAATTTAAGTTCAGTTAATTGAATAAACACCGAGAGTGAAAGAGTAGTATCAGTAATAGTTACCGTGTAACCATGGGACTGTCGTAAACACCCATCTGCTCTACTAATGTCCTTTAGGGAAAGAAATCTGCTGATTTTACCCAGTCTGGCTTACGTGTGATTCCAGGTCCATAAAAATGTAGTTGACTCTTAGTTACCGCCTGAAATGACCTAACTTGTTGTACAAACCACTGTGACAAAGTGTAATAAGAGTAAAACTGAATTGCTCACCCGGCATCAGCCTAGGCATCAGATTTGAACATGGTGAAGGCATACCCAGACCAGTAGACCCAGCAAAGTTCTCCACATTAACATCTGGGACTTGTGCCAAAATTGGGAGAGTTGTTTCACAGGCCAAGTCAAGAAATAGCCCAGCATGGTCATACTTACAGAATCATACCTCCCGGCCAACGTTGCAGACTCCTCCCTCACCATCCCACCAGCAGGTAGAACCACCAGAGATGGCAGCTCTATGCAGTCAGGAGGGAATGGCTTGGAAGTCCTCAACATTTACTCCGATCCCATGAAGTCTCATGGCATCAGGTCAAATGTGGAAAGGGATTTCCTTGCTGATTACTCTCTCTCGGCTGATCGGACATAGGAAATAGGAGCAGGAGTAGGGCATGCGATCCCTCAAGCCTGCTCCGCCATTCAACTAGAGTGTGGCTGATCTTCTATATGAATGCATTTTCCTGCAGTATCCCCATATCCTTTGATGCCTTTAATGTATAGAAATCTATCAGTTTCTGTTCTGATTATACTGGATTACTCCGTCTCCACTGCACTCTGGGATTAAGAATTCCAAAGATTTACCACCCTTTGGGTGAAAATATTTCTCCTCATCTCAGTCTTAAACGGCCTGCCCTTATTCTGAGACTGTGTCCCCTGGTTCTAGACCACCCCAGCCAGGGAAACATCCTTTCTGCATCTACTCTATCGAGCTCTGTAAGAATTTTACATGTTTGCATGAGATCACCTCTCATTCTTCTGAACTCGAAAGTATACAGACCCAGTCTCTTCAATCTCTCCTCATAGGACAATCCCGCCATCCCAGGAATCAGTCTGGTGAACCTTTATTGCATTGCCTCTATGGCAATATATCCTTCCTTGGGTAAAGGGAGACAAACTGTACATGCTACTCCAGGTGTGGCCTCACCAAGGCTCCATACAATTGCAGCAGGACATTTTTACTCCTCTACACAAATCCCCTTGCAATAAATGAATCCATCCTCCTCCCTGATGGACACCACTTGGAAGAAGCATTGAAGGTAGCGAGAACACTGAATGTAGCCTGTGCAGGGTCTTCAATGCAATTACCAAGAGTGGCTCAGAGCACCACTACTGACAAAGCTGGCTGAGCCCTGAAGAACATATCTGTTAGACTGGGTCTGCATCAGGTGGTGAGAGTAGCAGCACGAGGGACGAACCTATATGTTCCTGAACAATGTATTTATAGCAGATGCCTCTGTCCATGACATTATAGGTGGAAGTGACCACTGCACAGTCCTTGTGGTGATAAAGTCCCAGCTTCCATACTGAGGGCACCTTCTTGTCGTGTTGTGTGGCAGTACCACTGTGCTAAATGGGATTGATTCAAAACAAATCTAGCCACTTGAAACTAGACATCCTTGAGATGCTGTAGGCCATCAGCAGCAGAATTGTGTGGTGGGGGACAACCCTGGTTCAATGAGGAGTGCTGAACATGCCAAGAGCAGCACCAGGCATGCCTTAAAAAAAAGTGCTAACCTGGTGAAGCTACAACAGGGCTACATGTGCGCTAAACAATGGAAGCAGCATGCAGTAGACAGAGCTAAGCAATCCCATGACCAACAGATCAGATCTAAGCTCTGCAGTCCTGCCACATCTAGCCATAAATGGTGTGGATAATTAAGCAACTAATGGGAAGAGGAGGGTGCACAAACTTCCCCATCGTCAGTGGTGGTAGAGCGTAACATATCAGAGCAAGAGACAAGATCGAATCATTTTCAGTCGTCTTCAGCTGCAAGTGTCAAGTGGTTGGTTCACTCTGATATCCCCCCGACAAAGTGGAAAATTGCTGATGTGTGTCTTGCCCACACAAAGCATGAAATTCAGTCAGGCCAATTACTGCGCCATCAGCCTATTCTCAATCACCAGAGTGATGGAAGGCATTGTTGACAGTGCTATCAAGTACTCTTAGTTACGAATAACCTGCTCATCGGTGCTCAGCTTGTGTTTTGCCAGGACCACTTGGCTCTGGCCTTCCTTATAGCTTTAGTCCAAACATGGTTCCAGTTGTGATTTGAGAATGACCGCCCTCGACATCAATAACTTATATTTTTAGCATCTTTAAGGTAGTAAAGCATCTCAGGGTACTTCATAAGCAATGTATTGAAATAAAAATTGACACCAAGTCACATAAGGATATGTAAACAGCCTCCAAAAAGAGGAAAGAAAGGTGGAGAGGTTTAGGGAGGGAATTGAAGGACTTAGGGCCTTGTTAGCTGAGGCCCAGCCACCAATGCTGGAGTGATTAAAATCAGGAACGTTTAAGAGGCCAGAATTAGATGAGCGCAGAGATCCTGATGCAGTGAGACCTGGACAATATTCAGGCTTGGGTTGATAAGTAGCAAGTAACATTCACACCACACAAGTGTCAGGACAATGACCATCTCCAACAAGAGAGAGCCTGACTGCCTTCCCTTGACATTGAACATCGCTGAAACCCCCACCATCAACATTCTGAGGGTCACTATTGACCAGAAATTTAACTGGACCAGCCATACAAAATATCACCATAGATAAATAACTCACCTCCTGACTCCCCAAAGCCTGTCAATCATCTACAAGGCACAAGCCAGGAGTGTGATGGAATACTCTCCTTTCAACTGGATAAGTACAGCTTGAACAGCACTCAAGAAGCTCGACACCATCCGGAACAAAGCAGCAGTTTGATTGGCACCCCATCCGTCGCCTTAACTTTTTTGTTTGTTCATGGGACATTTTCCCTCTGGTTCCCAATTTTACTGGGTCTCCCTCATACTACACTGAGTCAAATGCTGCCTTTCCTCCGTCCTCTGCCATGCCTGAGAATGAATATCAACTTTGGTGCTATACGTGATCCTATTTATTGCCCATCTCTAATTGCTCAGAGGGCATTTAAAAGTCAACCATATTGTTGGTGTGCCTCTTAATTCCAGGTTTTTATTGAATTCAAATTTCATCATGGTGGGGTTTGAACCCGGATCCCCAGATCATTACCCTGGGTCTCTAGAACACTAGTCCAGTGACAATAACACTATGCCACTGTCTCCCTTAATATTCACTCTATCTCCCCTGGCGTACTGGGGCTGTGGTGTGTGCCATTTACAGCATGCACTACAGCAACTTGCCAAAGCCTCTTTGATAGCACCTCACAAATTATTGATCTCTACCCAGAAGGACAAGGGGAACAGGTTCATGAGACACCGCCTCCAAGCCGTACAGCATCCTGACTTGGCAATATATCGCCGTTCCATCATAACTGGGCTAAATTCCTGAAACTCCCTCTCTTATAGCACTGTGGGGATATCTTTAAGATAAGGCCTGACCTCATTCAGGAGGGTGGTTCACCATCACCTTCTCAAGGGCAAATAGGACGAGGGGTAACAAATGCTGGCTTTGTCAGCAACGCCCACATCCTGCGATTGAATCTAAAATAAATAAAGCCAGCGATCTCATATGCTTTTATAACAGTCTTTTCAAATGATCTGCCATCTTCAGAGCCTTGAGTATGTATAATCCCTAGATTTCTCTGTTCCTGCACCTCCTTTAAAATTGTACCATTCAATTCAAACCCGATGAAAGACCTGATTCTTTAACTCTGATTCTCTCTGCACAAATGCTGAGTATTTCTAATATTTTCTGTTTTTTGTTTCAGATTTCTAGCGTTCACAATATTTTCCTTCTGTAATCAAGGTCATTAATAGATATTTTTAACATTTCTTTGGTATGAAGAATTACAAAAGTCCAGTGAATTCCGGTCCATTGAACTGAAGATGACCATTCTGGAAATTGGGTCCCCATGACTTAATTGAGTAATTACAACCGCTTAATCCGTTCTGCCACATTAGTTAACTTCACCCTTCATTGATTAGGACGTAAATCAATGCAAGAGTTGTGAGTAGTTAGTAATTTAGTTGAGGACAATTGTCACAAATCTGGCACTGACACATAACCCCCGATATATTCTTGTGTAATATTACATTTTATATATATATATATATATATATATATATATATATATATAAATTAAAGCAATTAACTGGTTTGCTCAGAATCAGAACTGGGCACTATTGTGCAGACAGCTGCAGTTGAGGAGTTGCAGCAGTTTTGCACTTAGTATTATCAGGGACCCACTTTTCCGTATGAAATAGGACAGCATGTGTCTTTAATAGTGTGTTTGTGAATGGTGCACTCTTTCACATTGTTTGTTCTACTAAAAGAAGCCTGCGCCATGTCCCACCGTTGGCTTGACTGATAGTGATGGCAGCCCACCGTTGGCTTGACTGATAGTGATGGCAGAGCATATCTTGGCATGGAAGCAACCTCACTGGTGATGTGCACAAGGATATGACAATGTTTTGCAATTTTTCTGGGCAATATAGTGGCTCAAAAACTGACCCTGAGGATCCCACTTTTTGACTTGTGTTTTTCTTCTATGTTTATGTCTACAAGGATAAAGGCAACTTGTTGTGATGGTCCAGGGTAGCTTAAGATCTAACCAGTGAGGAATATCCTACTTAAAGATTATGTGCACAGATATGCCAACTTGATCCCGTTGCCTAGGCCATGGTAAAAGAGGCTGACCCTGCATTTAGGCTTCACATTCCAGTCATTGAATTGTGATTCTGTCTGTAAGCTTGCATCATCCTCTCAGGCTACTTAGTGAGTTATGTTCTTTGCAAGCTCTTCATTTTCACTTGAGCTTTAGTATGCTGTAAGGGATGTGTCAGCATGTTTATTGCTACTGTGTTGCCAAATCCTTCAATGTATTGCATAAAGTGTGGGTAAGTTGTGTGTAGATAGGGTGATATTAACTTATTTGAGCTTTCTGAGTCTTTTTGGGTGTTTCATTGAGCAGGAACTGACCCGATTTTTTTGTTTGTCTCACAGTACGCCCATTTGAAGTTTATGATGAAGGCTTGCTCAATTTCTTGATGACAAGCATTTCAACATTTAAATTGATTCCAAAAGAACTAGGTAGACAGACACCAGCTCACTGCTTATCATCTCTGAATTAGTAGGAAGCATGCTGGTGTTATGTGAAAAGTTTATTGATTAAAAGTCAGCAGCAATTACTCACTTCCATGAATTCAGCACTGAGATTATTTTCCTCTAACATGTATGTGAGCATGTGTATATTTATTACATATCATTGTAGAGTCATCAATGTACACAATAATGAAATTTAATCATTGTAGATCTAGGCTCATCTATCATTTGGGTCCTAAATAATCAATTGGGTGTAGAAACAGAGATGCTTAGGCTAAGCTGATGAACATTCAGACTACGAAAAGAAACGGGCAGGAAAAGACCAAATACTTTCAAGTCTGGTCCAGAATCATGATGCCTACAGGATTTTACTAGATACTTATTACTCACCTTCCTTTGCATTGCCCCTATCCCAGCCCCCTCCCATAAACAGCCATGTAATCTGAAAGAGGCAAACAATGGGCCAGTAAGGAGTGGGGTGCAATTTGGAAAATTTCTCTCTGACCCATTAGGTGATCAAAACTGGTCTAATTAAACTCATTGGCCATGTGTATGTGAAATGTTAATCTATTTATGTTTTATATGATGCCATCTGTGTCCAGCTAAAATTGTTCTTTTCCCTATTGATGGGAGACAGTATGCACCCCAAAAGCCAGCAATGCATGTCAGTGGCTCTCACTCTGAAGAAAAGAATTACCTAAAACCTGGCCTGGTCCTACTTTTGCATAGTTTTAACACATGTACCCTAGTCCTGTCTGATCTGTCCAACTGAAATAATCAAGTTGTTGAGTTCAGTCTTCGTTTCTCTACAAGATACATCTTTGTTGAAAGTTCTGAATGAGCTTGAAAAGAAAGCTTCATTTTTTTTTTGAGTTTTAAGCAGTATGTTCCTCAGCTGAAACAATAATGTGCTCTCCCTGGTTGGTTGTTTCACCACTCTTGTTCCAATTTGTGCTTTGTACATGCTGCCAGCTGCAAGATAGTAGCAGTGCTCAAACTTTATCCTCATAAAATGGCTCCAGATTAAAAAAAGAAGTTAAAGTATAGTATATACTTTTAAAAAAATGGCCATTGGATCTTCAGTCTCCAGAACAAAGGTTCTGCCTTCTAAAAGAGGCAGGACGACCTCAGTTGAAATACTTGTATGAACAGTGAGTCGCAGACGAATACTGTCAGCACAGTGAGACTGGACTCAATGGATTCATTGGAAAAATGTTTGATTCAATGGAGTGGAGAGATATTAATCTTAAGATTGGAAGGAACACGTGGGAAAGCTCAGAATGGGCTGGGTGCAGAAAGGTGGGATTAGAAAGGGCACCTGGGCGTTTTCGGGCTGGCATGGACAAGATGGGCTGAATGGCCTCCTTCTGTGCTGTAACTTATCTATGGTTTCTATCTGATCTTTTGTATTGGTCGAAATGATGATAGTCTTCTAATTGCCAACCCCTTTTGTTCTTTAGTTTTTTTCATGCATGGAATGTGGGTGTCACTGACAAGTCCAGCATTTATTCCTGCCCCTTAATTGCCTTTGAGAAGGTAGTAGTGATCGTTTGCTTGAACCCCTGCAGTCCATGTGGTGTAGGTATAGCCACAGTGCTGTTAGGGAGAGAACGCCAAGATTTTGACCCAGCGACAGTGAAGGAATGGTGATATAGTTCCAAGTCAGGATTGAGTGTCACTCGGAGGGGAACTTGCAAGTGGTGGTTTTCCCTTGCACCTACTTCACTTGTTCTTTTAGCCAGTAGTTGCAGGCTTGGAAGACGCTATCAAAGGAGGCTTGGTGAGTTGTTGTAGTGCATCTTGTAGATGGGACATAACTGCTGCCATACTGTACTGGTGGTGGAGGAAGTGAATGTTTAAGATGGTAGATGGGATGCCAATCAAGCGGTTATGTTCCACATTATGTCGAGCTTCTTGAGTGTTGTTCCTGACTTGTGCCTTGTAGATGGTGGACAGGCTTTAGAGATTCCAGGAGGTGAGTTAATTGTCACAGATTTCCAAATCCAGGAACTGCTCTTGGAGCCACAAAATTTATTTATTATTCTTTCATGAGACCTGAACGTCGCTGGTAAGGGAGCATTTGTTGCTCATCCCTAAGTGCCCTTGAGAAGGTAATGATGAGCTATCTTCTTGAACTGCTGGTTTTTGACCCTGAAGGAATGACCATATAATTCCAATTTAGGATGGGGTGTAGTTTGGAGGAGAACTTGGAGGTGGTGATGTTTCCATGCATCTCTTACCTTTGACCTTTTAGGTGGCTGAAGTCACAAGTTTGGATGATGCTGTTGAAGCCTTGGCTTTATGTAGCTGGTCTGGTTAAGTCTCTGATCAATGGTGATCCCCAGGATGAGAATAGTGCGGGATTCAGTGATGTTAGTGCCTTTGCATGTCAAGGTGAGTTGGTTAGACTCCCTCTTATTGGAGATAGTCATTATCTGGCATTTGCATGGCACAAATGTCACATCACTCCAAACTTGAATATTGTTCAGGTCTTGCTGCATGCAAACATGGACTTCTTCAGTATCTGAGTAGTTGTGAATGGAATTAAGCACTGTGCAGTCATCAGCAAACATCTCTATCCAGTTTTACTCCTCATGTTTTTTGTAGCAGTTGGATGTAACTGACTGGGATGCTAGAAAATTTCAGTAGATACTTGGGCCAATCACAATGCTGTCAGCCTGGATAAGAAAGGGAAATTTCCTTCCCTAGACTACATTAGTAAACCAGATGAGTTTTACCATGACCATTCCGCAGTTTCATCATCACCATTATTGATACCTGCTTTTTATTCCAAGTGTATTTAATTTTCTGAATTTAAGTTACCAAGCTGCTATGCTTTGAACACACATCTCAGATCATTAGCCTAGGAGGCTGAATTATTAATCCAGTAACATCACTATGCTTTCGCGACTGTTCTTTGTGTTTCTGTCTGATGGAATACAAAATGTAGCAGCCTCTTCCAGGTTCATTTGTTACCATAAAAAGCAGAGAGAACCTCCCAGTTTTAAATCAGTAAAGCTGTAAATGTGGTGCTGCTGCCATAAATCATCAAATGTGAAAGGACTGAAGTTGGACCAGCACAGAGTTTGAAAAAAGCACATGCATCAGATCTGACATTCACTACTGAATCAAATTAGGGTACATAAATTGAAAGTTTAAGCCTCATTTGTTAAGTAGGTATTGGCCAGTTACTAATAGGCAAAGGTAAGAGGAAGCTGTATGACAGCAGGAGGCTGTACCCTCCATAAATCTACCTTCATCCAACTATAAATGCCAAAATCAGTTCTTTAAAGGGGTATACTTTCCTTTTTACTTGCTCAATACATTGCCTTATGTATCTGTGTTTCTTTCTGAAAGGTATGCAAATTAATAAGGATGGCGAAAAGTGTAGACAAGAAATAGGAGCAAAGAGCCAACAGGTGCAAATGTCATAGAAAAAGAATGGTTGAAAGATAATTAGATGATCTAAAAGATCAGAGAAGATGCAGACGCACAGCTAAATGTTGCTTCACTGACAACAACAACCACTTGTATTTATATAGTGCCTTCAGTTGAACGAACATCCCAAGAGGCATCACAGGAGCATTATAGAGAAAAAAATCTGATGTTCAACCATTAAGGAATTACTAGGGCAGGTGGTCAAAAGTTTGGTCAAAGAGTTAGCATTTAAGGAGCATCATAAAGGAGGAAAGAGACATGGAGAAATTTAGGGAGGGAATTCTAGATCTTAGGGCCGAGGCAAATGAAGGCATGGCCACCAGTGGCGAAACAGTTAAACTCAGGGATGCTGAGGCCAGAATTAGATGAGCGTAGATACCTCAGAGGGTTGTGGGGCTGGAGGATGTTACAGCAATGAGGGCAGGGCCATGGAGGGATTTGCAAAGAAAGATGAAAATTTAAAAATAGAGGCTTTGCATAACCTGAGACCAGTGTAGGCCAGTGAGCACAGGGGTGATGAGTGCAAGTAAGGACTCAAGTAGCAGAGTTTTGGATGATCTGAAGTTTACGGGGAATAGAATGTGAGAAGCTGGAAGTCGAAGGTTTTAGTGAGGGTGCAGATATCTGATCGGAAGTTCATTTTGGGGTGAGATATGACACCAAGGTTGTGAACAGTGGCACTGAGTTGGCTGCATTCAGTTCTGAGATGCTGTTGTACTTTGATTGGGACACCTCCCTAATTGGTGTTTCTGGTAATGCTGGTTGCTGCCAATCCCAGGTGTATGTGGGGGTTTGAAATGGAAGTGAGGAGTGAATGCCTCCCCACCCACTGCACAAATAGAAGAATATCTCCAGCAAGGTAGTTTATCTATCTTCCATGTCTAACCTACTTCAGGCACAACTGTAGCTTCCCCCTGTGATGAAGTGTGCACCAAAGTAAAAAAAGGAAAGCTGCAGATGCTGGGAATCTGAGGTTAAAGCAGGTCAGTCAACATCTATGAAAGAAAAGATAGGTTATGATGTTTTTGATGTGTATTCTTCGTTGGAATGTCAATCCTTTTGTCCTTATTGTGTCCATATATTTTCACTGATCTTTGATATCATTTAACTGGCTTCTATTAAGCAGTTCATAAGACATTCTTTAGCCAACTCCCTTTCTGTGATTTTTCTATCTGCTGGTTTTCTTCCTCTTTTTTCTCTTCATTTTCCCCATCCTTCCTGAAGTCCCTGTCCATCTTTCAGTCTGCTGTGCTGAAGGTGGGTACATGCCGAACATCATTCTGTTATTTCTCTTGACTGCTGTAGACTGGCCTCCTGTGTATTTTTGAAATGAATTGAGAAGTATGATGTATAGCTGCAAACCTGCTGCTTTAAGGTTTCCAGATAACTGCAGATGTTTGCAAAATCCCAGGATGATTTAGGGGTCATTGTATTACTTGCATTTTTCAGTCTGCAGGTCGATGACTGTATTAATTTCTCTTATTTAAGAGTGTTTGGCATGTGCAGTACGTAGTATGTGATGGACATGTACTAGCAAGACTTTTAATAGTGGACCACGAAGCTGCGGTCTCACCATAAGCTCTCTGTGTTATCTTTCTTTGTTTTGGTTTCCATGTCCTTTCTCTGTTTTTTTTGCAATATTTTCTCATTGATTTCTTTGGCTTTGTCACCTTGCTATTGGTTCTCCTCCACCTCCTCCCCCCCACCACACCTCCCCGCCAACCTTTCCCTGCTCCTTTCCCCTCCCCATCCTCTCACACTTTCCCTTCTTGAGCTTTTCCTTCTTTCTCTCCACTTAACGATTCCCTTCCACCTCTTCTGTTCCTCTTCCATGTCCCTTCAGTGACTTCCTGCCTTTCTCCTTTCCCACGCCTCTATCCCGTGCATTTCCTATTATCTTAATCTGCCTGATTCCCATCATCTCTTACCCTGTGCTTTTCAACACCTTTAACTACTCTCCTTATTATCCTGCTTTTCCATGGTTTTTACCCACCATTCTCTAGAAGTCCTTGTGCCCTCTCTCATACATTCCACTTTCCTCATCAACCTTCCTTTCTCAACCTCCATGGTCCCACAAAATTCCTTCTTCACTAAGGACTTTACTAAGCCCTGTCCTCACTTTTTCTGTCATCCATTAGGTTTCCTCCGAGCTGGATTCCTTTCTCATTCTTAGGCCATGCTGCCTTCCTTCGTATTTCATCCTTTCTTTTGCATTGAAAATATATAGATTTTACACCACAAGAACATGCTATTTTGCCCAAACTGTTCTATGCCAGTGTTAATACCCTACACGATTATCCCTCATATTATTTCATCAGTCCTATCAGAAAAGCCTTCTGTTGAAGGGTCATGAGGACTCGAAACGTCAACTCTTTTCTTCTCCGCCGATGCTGCCAGACCTGCTGAGTTTTTCCAGGTAGTTCTGTTTTTGTTTTGGATTTCCAGCATCCGCAGTTTTTTGTTTTTTTCCTCATCTTATGTTTATCTAGTTTCTCTTTAAACACATAATTGCTATTTGCTTCAACTACTCCATGATGATGGCTAGTTCCATGTTCTAACCATCGTTTGGGATAAAGATGTTTCCCCTGAATTCCCCATTAGCTTTACTATAGTGACTATCTTACATTTCTAAACCCCTAGTTTTGGACTCCCCCAGAAGTGGAAACATTTTGAAGTTTAGAAAAATGTGAGGTGATTTTATTGAAACATATAAAATCCTTAGGGGATTTGATAGGGTACATAAAAGTGAAGGAGTCTAGAACAAGGGGACACAGTTTAGTAACAAGGCAGAGATGAGGAGAATTTATTTCTCTGAAGGTAATTAGTATGTGGAATTCTCCTTCCCAGAAAGCAGTGGAGGCTGGGTCATTGAATTTATTCAAGGCAGAGTTAGACAGATTTTTGATAGGCAAGAGAGTCAAGGGTTTTGGGGGGTACAGACAGGAGGGTGGAGCTGAGAATACAACCAGATCAGCCATGATCTTATTGAGTGGTGGAGCAGGCTCGATGGGCTGAATGGCCTACTCCTGCTCTTAAATCCTATTTTCCAATCAAACCCCTTCATGATTTTAAAGACCTCTAGTAGGCAATGCTGGTGTCCCTGCATCATTGTTACAAGAAGCCTAGGTTCACAGTAAGTTATTTTTGTTCATTTTTTTTCTCCCTCTTTAGTTTTTGTGCAATGCCACCATTTGCAAATCTCGCCTCTCATTATAGCTGGACTGGCAACTGCTCCTATTTCCCTCAAAATGAGCAATGTAATCAAAGCTGCAATGGCATTTACTTCTAAAGATTCTGACTTCAATTCCTAGCGATTTTATTGCAAAATAGTTCACCTTATATGTTCCTCTGGGAAAAGTTCCACCAAACTGGTTGGAGTCCTATTTCTGGCTGATAAATGAAAAGTGACAGTGCTGGAACTTCACACACGCAGCCCAAATTGCTTTATGGAGAAAGGCCAGGCTGCCATTTTGAATAATGTGGGGAACTACTGTGGGAAGTTTATTGATGCTGCTTTTAAAAAATATTTTAGTTTATGTGTTACGTGGTATAATTCATATATTTTGTCAGCTGCATGTCTGGGACATACAGAAATGCATCACTGTGCCGAATAGCCTATAAACCAAATAAGTTAGCCTGCCCCACATCCCCCATCAAAGAAAACCATTAGGTTGCACAGAAACAGAGAATGCCAACAAGAACGCATGTTTCAGAAACTTAGTGTTGCTGTTAGCAGCCCACAATTTTTTGGCCATGGGCATAGCAGGCTTTTTTAGTTAAACCCACGTTGAGAGGAGTGAAGTCATAGGTTCGTGTCAAGAACATTGGTTTTAATAGTAGCATAGGAATCAAGTGGTTAGTGGAGCATGATTGGCAGTCGCCATTCATTGTCTTCAGTTACTTATGCTCTTTAAACCTGATTTCCTTATCCTGTCTTTTACCCCAGGCATGCTCACCTCAAATAATTTTAGCAGCCAACCCTTGCTGTCTCTCCCTGGCTCCCAGGCCTGCTTCAGGATACATTTTCTGAATACTGGGAACCAGCACTTAACCTTTCAAAAGGGCTTATAATATATGTAGAGGGTGGAAATTTACAGAAACGGACAAGGCCATTCAGCCCATTGTGTCTGTGCTGGATAAAGTAGGGGCTCGGGACCACTGGGGAAAATGAAGATTGGCAGTAAAAGCTTAAAAACACGTTAAGTCTAAGCTAAAAATAAAATAAATGTTCAAAAATATGCCTGTAAGAAACACAATGCATGGAAGGGGGAAATAGATACATCAAATTTACCTCCATTGTCATCTAAAATTGATTAGAAGTCATGCTGGCTTTTTTTAATGGCTTTGTTTTTAAACGCAGCACAGAAAGTTGAAGTGTGATACCTAATGGATGATGGAGAGAGACACAAATAGGTGTACTATTTTTAAAAAATGTGATAATCGACCTCCTGTGGCAGTGCCCACAGTGAGTCCAAACCAAGCTCTGTTTTCAGATGAAGTGATGTTCAGATATAGGGAGTAATTGGAGCAGAGCATACAGATGTAGCTCAGTCCCTGGCTTCAAGTCATTGTATGTCATGTTTTTGTTTATATAATACTTGGATTTTATATCACTACTATATAGCAAAACATAAATTAGAGCAGAGAATTAGATTTGATTTTTTTCTCTTTAGCACAGACTGAAGAACTGGGAGACCCAAAATTGAGATTAATTACAGTGAGAAATTTACCTAGGCAGCTTTTATTATAAACATTGACATAGGAAATTATAATGGAAATAAAGATGACACAAAATCTGAAAACAGGAGGAAAGGTTTTGTGGACAGACGATTTGCACAGATGTTTGACTTGTGCAATATGTAAAGAGATAAAGCAGTTGCAACCTATAGCATATAAGGATTGATAATCTATTGCTCTGACAGATGTTCATTCTTATAAGCAGATCATAATTCTTTTGTGGAATAGATATCACATTGTGTACACTTCCATTTGTTATCCCTTAGGAAATTAAAGCTTGAATTGAGGGAGCACTGCCTTGACTAACCATATTGTAGAACATTTTGTTGAATTTGAGCTCTGGAGGAAAGTAGAAAATATTTGTTTTGTAAACAAAAACAATTCAAACAAGCTGTAAACTTATGACAAAAGAATCTCAATGAATGGAAATAAGACAGATTTATTTCAGAAAAGATCATATAGTCGATGAATAATTGAGACATGACACGGAAAGTGTGGTAGGTTTGGAAGGGAACAGGTGACTTTGGACCAATGATTACCAAAGCTCTTCATTATTAGACGTTTTCCTCCAGTTTTTTTTTTAATTCCTCCTGGGATGTGGGTGTTGTTGGCTAGGCCAGCATTTATGCTCATCCCTAATTGCCCTTATAGGACATTTAAGGTCAACCCCATTGCAGTGGGTCTGGAGTCACATGTAGACCAGACCAGGTAAGGGCAGCAGATTTCCTTCCCTAAGGGGCATTAGTTATGTCTCTGTTATCATCGCTGTGGGTCTTAGGTGTGGTGGCCATGGAACTGGATTTATGGATTAGGCAGGAGGCTAGACTCTTGGTAAACTTCACCTTTTATTGAACATTAGGCTAAATGTATACAATACAGATTCTGCACAAGACTCTACAAAGAACTATCTCTCTCCATGTTCTGTTGTGCTCTTGCGTCACTGATGATGTTGACTATATATTTACATATTTAACAGTAACCCTTTCTGCTACAATGTCCAGATCTATTGTGGACTAACTGGTAGGGATTGATTGCGACAGTTAGCCAACAACAGCAAGCCAAGGACAGACATGTGGGCATGAGAACAGGGTCACATGTCCGTCCTTGGCTTGCTGCATTGCTCCAGTGAAGCTCATCTTCCGACTAGGCACTTTACAGCCTTCTGGACTGAATATTGAGCTCAGCAATTTTAGATCATGAACTCTGTCCTCCATCCCCACCCCCTTTCCGATTTTCCCCCTCCTTTTTGTTTTTTTCCAATAATTTATATAGATTTTTCTTTTTCCACCTATTTCCATTATTTTTAAATGTATTTCCATCCATTGTTTTATCTCTACCTTTTAGCCTTTTTTGATTCCTTCACCCCACCCCCACTAGGGCTATCTGTACCTTGCTCGTCCTGCTTTCTACCCTTAATTAGCACATTCCTCAGATAATATCACCACCTTCAACACCTCTTTGTCCTTTTGTCTGTGACATCTTTTGGTTGTCTCCACCTATCACTGGCCCTCTATCCAGCTCTTCTTGTCCCACCACCCCCCACCCCCTTAAACCAGCTTATATTTCACCCCTTTTCTATTTTTCCTTAGTTCTGTTGAAGAGTATTGTGACTCGAAACGTTAACTGTGTTCCTCTCCGCAGATGCTGCCAGACCTGCTGAGCTTTTCCAGGTATTTTTGTTTTTGCTTTGGATTTCCAGCATCCGCAGTTTTTTGCTTTTAAATTTAAAGGCAGTTTAGTGACCACCTGGATAACTTTAAACTCCATACTGTGCTTTAGAAATGGTGTACGATACAAGTTGAGTATTTTAATAATTGATTGGGTAGAAAATATAGGGAAGTGAAAGGTCAGAGAAAAGGAAGAATGTCTCTTAAAAATAAACTGCAGCAGTTCTGTTGAAGGGTCATGAGGACTCGAAACGTCAACTCTTTTCTTCTCCGCCGATGCTGCCAGACCTGCTGAGTTTTTCCAGGTAATTCTGTTTTTGTTTTGGATTTCCAGCATCCGCAGTTTTTTGTTTTTACCAATTTGAATCCTCCCTCCCAGACCACCTTGGAGATAGTCAAGGGTTTGACATTTTTGGGGCCTCCTCCATTTTTCCCGGTACTGCTTTATTATCCTGTGAGCTGAGCAGAGAAATTATTTTTGTGATGGTACATGTTTAAAGAGTTCATCAGGTGGCACACTGGTGCCCAAATGAAGCCCATGCTGTGTATCAGTAAAGGAACATGCATTATGCAACTCGCTTCTAACTTGGAAGGATTTGTTTTATAAATCCCTCTTAAAGTGTCATGTGAGAGCAGTTTCTGATGTCAGTTACTTCACAGAATCTTCGCAGTACTGAAGGAGGCCATTCAGCCTATCGAGTCTGCACTGGCTGTCTGAAAGAACATTCTACCTAGTCCCACTGCCTGTCTTATCCTCGTAACTTTGCACATTCTCTCTTTTCAGATAGCAGTCCAAACCCCTTTGAATACCTCAATCGAACCTGCCTCCTCCACCATATCAGGAAGTTCGTTCCAGACTCTAAAAAAATTTTTCTTCACATCACTTCTACTCCTTTTGCCTGTTATTTTAAATCTGTGCCCTTTAGTTCTTGATGCTCTCTTGAGTGGGAACAGTTTCTCACTATTTACTCTGTGCATATCCTTCAGGGTCTTGAATACCACTATCAAGTCTCCTCTTAGTCTTCTTTTCTCCAAGGAAAATAGACCCAACTTCTCCAATCTATCCTCATGGTTCTTCATCCCTGGAATCATTCTTGTGAAAATCCTCTGTTGTTTCTCCAATGTCTTCACATCTTTCCTCAAGTACGGTGGTCAGAATCAGATCCAGTACTCCAGATGAGGCCGAACTATTTTCTTATACAAGTTTAACATGACCTCCTTACTCTTGTACTCAATACCTAGGATACCATATGCTTTATTAAGTGCTCTCTCAACATGCCCTGCCACCTTCAATGACTTATGTGCCTGTACACTGAGGTCCCTTTGTTCCTGCACCTCCTTTGGAGGCTCTTCTTTTATTTTATACTGTCTCACCACATTCTTTCTGTCAATATGAATCACCACACACTTCTCTGCATTGAACTTCATCTGCCACTTGTCTGCCACCAACATGTCCATGTCCTTTTGAAGTTCAAGATTATCCCCATCACAGTTGAAAACGTTTCCAATCTTTGTATCATCTGCAGATTTTGAAATCATGCCCTGCACATCACAAATCTAGGTTGTTGATACATATCAGGAAGAGCAAGGGTCCCAACACTGAGGAACTCCACTGCAGACCTTCCTCCAATCTGAAAAACAATCATTTATCTCTATTCTGTTTTCTGTCACTCAGCCAATTTCTTACCCAAGTGCCTACTTTCCCTTTTATTCCATGAGCCAGAATTTCGCTCACAAGTCTGTTGTGTGGCACTGTATCAAATGCCTTTTGAAAATCCACATACATCACATCAACAGCATTGCCCTTATCAACCTTCTCTGTTACCTCTTCAAAAACTCCAGCAAGTGAGTTTAATTTGATTTTCCCTCAATGCATCCATGCTGGCCTTCTTTAATTCTCCCGCAGCTGTCTAAGCTGTAGTTTCCAGAAGTTTCTCTACCACTGAAGTCAAACTGGTTTGTTGGATGTGTGCCATACTGCAAGATGGGATTGTAAACATTCATTGGGGAGGAAGGTTGTTTGAAAGCTTTTGGTGGGAAGAGAAACAGGCTTTGACAAAAGACTTTGTGACTTAAATAATTGCAGCAACTATTTGCGTTGGAAGCAGCTTGAGAGTTTTGGCTTGGCACTGTTCAGGTTTGCCATCTTCTGCATTTGGAAGGACAGCCTTTGTGCACCAGACTCCTGCAGAGGTGATTTTCAATGCCAAAGAGGTAGCCCTCCTTTCCTTCAATTGCTGCAGCGTGAGATGTAACATAATATGAGTAATTGTGGTGGTGTACGGTTGAGAAAGCAGGACATCAGCTGTAAAATGTGCACACAGTCTGTAGACGAGATTGTAGGCAGATGCATATGCTGAATAGAGAAACGTATAACTACCAAATATTGAGAGCAAATAGCAGAGTAAGTGCAGTGAAAGAAAACACTTGTGATGCACAGTTTACCTTTAATTTGTGGACAAACAGAAATTTCCAGATTGATTAATCAGTGTGCTAAATCTCACTGTTAGATTTGATATGTTATTCTAGTCAGTTATTTTGTAACCTAGGCTTTTTTAGGATGATGATTGAGGCAAACACTGGGAGATTTCAAATTCAGGATATAAAACTCAAACCAGTAATTGTATTTCCAACTAAATACAACCATTTTGTTTCAATGGAGAGTCAATGTCAACTGAATATAGTTAAATTCAATAAAAATGTGATCTTGCATTTATTCCCCAGTAGTGGCATAACAGACACCAACCAATTTGAATGTTACAGACTGACAATTTGATGAAGTGAAGTAAGCAGTGAGTTCAAATCCTGACATTGTAAATAATTGGTTTAGACTAAAATGGGTGGATTCTTAACATTGATTGAAAGACCAATTCAAAGAGCCTAAGTCAAAGAATTATCACATTTCCTAGATAAAAACAAAAAACTGCGGATGCTGGAAATCCAAAACAAAAACAGAATTACCTGGAAAAACTCAGCAGGTCTGGCAGCATTGGCGGAGAAGAAAAGAGTTGACGTTTCGAGTCCTCATAACCCTTCAATAGAACTGATTTTTCTTTACAATGAGAGGGGTGAAATATAAGCTGGTTTAAGGTGGGGGGTGGAGTGAAGTGGAAGGGAGCAACGAATACAGTAGACCAAGTTGGGGGAAATGAAAGTGAAATGCTGCTTCACTTGAAAGGAGTTGCTCCCAATGCAGTCTCCTCTACATTGGAGAGACCAAACGTAAGCTGGGCGACCGCTTTGCAGAACATCTGCGGTCTGTCCGCAAGAATGACCCAAACCTCCCTGTCGCTTGCCATTTTAACACTGCACCCTGCTCTCTTGCCCACATGTCTGTCCTTGGCCTGCTGCATTGTTCCAGTGAAGCCCAACGCAAACTGGAAGAACAGCACCTCATCTTCCGACTAGGCGCTTTACAGCCTTCTGGACTGAATATTGAATTCAACAACTTTAGATCTTGAGCTCCCTCCTCCATCCTCACCCCCTTTCTGTTTCTTCCCCTTTCCTTTTGTTTTTTTTCCAATAATTTATAGAGATTTTTCTTTTCCCACCTATTTCTATTATTTTTAAATCTTTTATGCCCCCCCACCTATAGAGCTATACCTTGAGTACCCTACCATCCATTCTTAATTAGCACATTCGTTTAGATAATATCACCAACTTCAACACCTCTGTGTTCTTTTGTTCCTTTGTCTGTGACATCTTTTGATGATCTGCTCCCATCACTGCTTGCTTGTCCCTACAACAACACCCCCCTCCACTTCTCCCACCCCACCACCCCCCCCCCCCCCCCCCCCCCCCGCACCACCTTAAACCAGCTTACATTTCACCCCTCTCAATGTAAAGAAAAATCAGTTCTGTTGAAGGGTCATGAGGACTCGAAACTCCGCCGATGCTACCAGACCTGCTGAGTTTTTCCAGGTAATTCTGTTTTTGTTTTGGATTTCCAGCATCCATAGTTTTTTGTTTTTATCTCTGTGTTTAATTGACTGGCACTGCTCTTCAAGAAGTGCCTACCTTGAAGAAGTTCTGTTCGTCTCTGCGACAAGATTTCCGTATCTCTCTTTTGCCTTGTTCACCTTCATTGCTTTCCATTTCTCTCCTGGTGTTTGACAAGGTGTTTACTAAAACCCACTTTCGCAGCCATATCTCCTTTCTCAGTGACTGTCTCCGTCTCCGACTTACCCCATGTGGATTTCAACTGAAATTCCACCCCTCATGTTTCGAACCCACCCAGGATTACAGGTATCTCCGGGACATAAAACGTTTCTCGGACTGCTGTTCCCGTCACATTCTGAGATCCACACTCAGTGCCATGCGCCGCCATATGAACACACTCGACATCTCCCTCCAGCAGCACCGCCGTACCCTTTTTCAAAGCTGTGCGTGCCCCCAGTTTCATTTTATTCTTCGGCTCATCCGATGCCTCAACAAGAAACTTTTTCTCTTTTTCTCAAGTGCTAAGGAACGCAAGCTCCAACAACTCATCGACACCAACACCCATCTAGGGCCCTCCACCCCTGCCTGTCCCTCCGTCCCCACCCCATCTTCCAATCTCAGCCCCAGCCGCGTATTCACTTTATGCCCTGACCTTCCCCTCTCCGACCCTGAACATTCAGTGCTTAGCAATGGACTTAGTTTCATACCCTTACACCCTCATCTCAATGAATTTCGGGCTCGGCACGGTGCTGAACTCTTCTTCTGCCGTCTTAGTCTCCGGGCTCACTTCTTTGGGCAGGAGTCCTCTCCCCGTTCAACGGATCCTTTTACCCACCTCCAATATTCTCCCTCCACCTGGACCCCTCCCTCTGGATTCTTACCTTCTCTTGATCTTTTCATTGAAAACTGTCGGCGCGATATTAGTCGTCTCAATTTCTCTGCTCCTCTCACCCATTCTAATCTCTCTCTCTCTGAACTTGCTGCACTCCGTTCTCTCAGGTCCAACCCTGACATTGTCATCAAACCCGCTGATAAGGGTGGTGCTGTTGTTGTCTGGCGCACTGACCTCTACCTCGCAGAGGCTGAGCGTCAACTCGCAGACACTTCCTCCTACCTCTCCCTGGACCATGACCCCACCACTGAACATCAAGCCATTGTTTCCAGGACTGTCACTGACCTCTTCTCCTCTGGGGATCTTCCTCCCACAGCTTCCAAGCTGATATTCGCCCAACCTCGGACGGCCCGCTTCTACATCCTACCCAAAATCCACAAACAGAACTGTCCCGGTAAACCGATCGAGTCAGCTTGCTCCTGCCCCACAGAACTCATTTCTCGTTATCTTGACTCCCTTCTCTCTCCCCTTGTCCAGTCCCTTCCCACCTACATCCGTGATTCCTCTGACACCTTACGTCACATTAACAATTTCCAGTTCCCTGGCCCCAACCGCTTCCTCTTCACCATGGACGTCCAATCCCTCTACACCTCCATCCCCCACCAGGATGGTCTGAGGGCCCTTAGCTTCTTCCTCGAACAGAGGCCCGAACAATCCCCATCCACCACTACTCTCCTCCGTCTGGCTGAACTTGTTCTCACACTGAACAATTTCTCCTTCAATTCCTCTCACTTCCTCCAAATAAAAGGTGTGGCTATGGGGACCCGCATGGGCCCCAGCTATGCCTGTCTCTTTATGGGGTATGTGGAACTTTCCTTGTTCCAGTCCTAGTCTGGCCCCCTTCCACAACTCTTTCTCCGGTACATCGATGATTACTTCAGTGCTGCTTCATGCTCTCGTCGGGACCTGGAAAAATTTATTAATTTTGCTTCCAATCTCCACCCCTCCATCATTTTCATGTGGTCCACCTCTGACACTTGCCTTCCCTTCCTTGACCTCTCTGTCTCAATCTCTGGTGATAGACTGTCCACCAATATCCATTACAAGCCTACCGACTCCCACAGTTACCTCGACTACAGCTCCTCACACCCCACTTCCTGTAAGGACTCCATCCCATTCTTGCAGTTCCTTCGCCTCCGTCGCATCTGTTCCGATGATGCTACCTTCAAAAACAGTTCCTCTGACATGTCCTCCTTCTTCCTTAACCGAAGTTTTCCACCCACGGTCGTTGACAGGGCCCTCAACCGTGTCCGGCCCATCTCCTGCGCATCTGCCCTCACGCCTTCTCCTCCCTCCCAGAAACATGATAGGGTCCCCCTTGTCCTCACTTATCACCCCACCAGCCTCTGCATTCAAAGGATCATCCTCCGCCATTTCTGCCAACTCCAGCATGATGCCACCAGCAAACACATCTTCCCTTCACCCCCCCTGTCGGCATTCCATAGGGATCGTTCCCTCCAGGACACCCTGGTCCACTCTTCCATCACCCCCTACTCCTCAACCCCCACCTATGGCACCTCCCCACGCCCACGCAAAAGTTGTAACACCTGCCCCTTCACTTCCTCCTCACCATCCAAGGGCCCAAACACTCCTTTCAAGTGAAGCAGCATTTCACTTGCATTTCCCCCAACTTAGTCTACTGCATTCATTGCTCCCAATGCGGTCTCCTCTACATTGGAGAGACCAAACGTAAACTGGGCAACCGCTTTGCAGAACACCTGCGGTCTGTCCGCAAGAATGACCCAAACCTCCCTGTCGCTTGCCATTTTAACACTCCACCCTGCTCTCTTGCCCACATGTCTGTCCTTGGCCTGCTGCATTGTTCCAGTGAAGCCCAACGCAAACTGGAGGAACAGGACCTCATCTTCCGACTAGGCGCTTTACAGCCTTCCGGACTGAATATTGAATTCAACAACTTTAGGTCTTGAGCTCCCTCCTCCATCCCCACCCCCTTTCTGTTTCTTCTCCCTTCCTTTTGTTTTTTTTCCAATAATTTAGAGAGATTTTTCTTTTCCCACCTATTTCTATTATTTTTAAATCTTTTATGCCACCCCCACCCACACTAGAGCTATACCTTGAGTGCCCTACCGTCCATTTTTAATTAGCACATTTGTTCAGATAATATCACCAACTTCAACACCTGTGTTCTTTTGTTCCTTTGTCTGTGACATCTTTTGCTGATCTCCTATCACTGCTTGCTTGTCCCTATAACAACACCCCCCCTTCAACTTCTCCCCTCCCATCCCCACCCCCCATCCCCCCCACCCCCTCCACCTTAAACCAGCTTATATTTCACCCCTCTCATTGTAAAGAAAAATCAGTTCTGTTGAAGGGTCATGAGGACTCGAAATGTCAATTCTTTTCTTATCCGCCAATGCTGCCAGACCTGCTGAGTTTTTCCAGGTAATTCTGTTTTTGTATCACATTTTCTATGTTTACAGCTTGTTCGTTTACCTGGAAATTAAATTAGTTCTTTGCTAAGTGGATGGTGATTCTGAAACTACAATCAAAGGATCAGATCAAAGCTCTGCTTTCCAGTTCCAACCAGTGGTGAATTGTGATGGATAATTAAACAGTTAACAGGAGGAGGAGGCTGCATGAATATCTGTACCTTCAGTGATGACAGAGTCCAGCATCAGGCTACAAAAGACAAGGCCGAAACATTTTCAACCGCTGTCAGCCAGAAGTGTAGAGTGAATGGCCTCCTGTTGAGCTTTCCACCATCACTGAACCAGGCTTCAGCCCTTGATTCACTCTATGTGGTATTAAGAAATGGCTGAGTGCATAGTATACAGCAAAGGAAATGGGCCCTCACAATACCCTGGCTGTAGTACTGAAGACTTGTGATCCAGAATAAGCCTCACCTTTAATCAAGTTGTTTCAGCAACTGGAGCTGGAATTCTCCCATGGTTGTTAGGTTTAACGGTGGGCAGGTGGGGAGGGGGAATTCGGCGGGAGGTCCAAAAATGCCTCCATCCCCCTGCCCCGCACCTGCTTGTATGTGATGCCAGTGGGAAATCATGCCAGTCCAGCTTTGGACCAATAGTTGGAATTTACCTTAAGAAGGCCTTGGGCGGCTTGCAGAGATCTGAGGAGAGGGTGGAGGCTTCCAACCACCGGACCCTGGAGCACCACGTGCAGCACAGGGTGGGTGGAGCTTCATCCACATGGCTCCTTGGCAAAGCATCTTCCATAAAGTGGGAGTTCTC